>NC_143395.1:402421065-403090811 GCF_052110815.1 Crocodylus siamensis
TGAATCAAACTGGTTTATGAAACTTCTCTCCCAGACCCCTTCCTGCTTCAAATTAAATCACAGTCCCACAAAATCCTAGGATGCTTTTCAGCCCTTGGCTGGGTTATGTGGTCTGCTCCAGCACAGAAGGGTTGGGGAGGGGAAGGGAAGGTAGGGACTGCTCCCCCCCACAGGCAAACCCCAGGTGGGGTCTGAAGCCAGGGAGGGGTGTTAAACTTTCCTTCCTTCCCCCCACTCCCCCACCCCTGAGGACAAAGCTGCCATGCTCTGCTAAAAACTTACTGCTGCTTGTAACTATGGACTACAAAATCCCAAAGTCACCTGGAAGCAGGAAGAGAAAGCAACCCTGCAGAGTCCTACTTCTGTGATTCTGGACTGCAAATCTCAGAGACCCTGGGGGCAAAAAGAAATGGAAGCAAACACACAGCCCATGGTTGCTACAGAAATCAGTGCACCTCAACCATGGAAGCCCAATGGACCATCTTTGTTCAGACCTATAAGCCACACACGAAGTGGGAAACACACCAAACAGAGTATTCAACAATGCTTATAATGCATTTTCAATGTCACACAACACTTTAGAAACTTGTCTTTTTATGTAATGAAGCAGATAAGAGTTACATTTCCTGTGAAGGTAAAACCTTTATGGACAAAGTAATGGAGCAACAGCAGCACCAAAAGAAAGGATCAAAATGAAGCAATGCAGGCTGTGAACTACAAGGTCCATCCTTCAGCAGTGCTGGTGGACCTTGCTTTAAAAGTCTGTTGGTGATGAGCTCACCAGGAGTCTAATTTCAGTCAATCCTGATTTAAGCTGATCCAAGGTACAATCCATGTGTTTGGTGCTGGAAATCTTTGTGGGAGTGTTTACTGTCTCTCAGTAATGATTTACTGATTTTGATTATCCATTCTTCATTACCACCAAAAGTGAGATTAAAATGTTTCAGAGGCAACTGCTCATATTAATCTCTCAAACACATGCTCAGAGTAAAGCTGTCAGTCAGGGAAATGGATGTCACTCCAGCTGCCAAAACAGCTACAAGTAAAGAATCATTAAATGTGAATACCTCCACATAAGATAGCTTAGAGAAAGGCAGAATTACAGCCAGCCAAGAAGATTTCTGAACAGTAGCCAATATATACACATAGGAGCCAAGATTCATTGGCCACATTACATTGATTTCATTTAAGGAAAAGACATAAAAGAAGTAAAAAAGTATCAACACTTTATATGTGAACAGTAAATAAAGGGGTTTTTTAAATAGCTTTACTTAACACTCCTATACCTCTCTGCCTAAAATATGGCCACAATTAAGATGCAGAGGGGGTAAATTAGAGAAGTTAGATTGATAATCACCTCGGCAAGGGACAAAGGGAGATCAGCTTCCAAATATGGACCTGTGCAATGCACTGAGCCGCAGCACTGGTATGCAGCTCCAGCCTCTGCAAACCAGGTCCTGAATAATGGGATCTGTGTCTGTAGGAGTTTGATTTGGAGATTTTTCCTTATCTTTCCAGACTGGGGAGGAGGAAGAGGTGAGAGAATGAACATCAAAGTAACTTCTCTTTAGAGTTCAAGCTGCGTGATAATATCCTTTCATTGCAGGGGAGAGCATAAAAAAAAGTTTGCGTTGTTATTTTTAAGGCATTTTGCAAATATCTGCACCACTGTAGTTATTAACAGTAGCTGCAGTTGACTGCATGATCTGCCAAAGAAAGGAACACTCAGAAGGGAGTCCAGTACGCCATACACCACAACTAAATAAATCACATACATATACATTGGTTTAAAGAAACAGAGGAGGTGTTTCCTTATCCCATTACAAAGGGAGACAAGAGTTGCTCTTTCTGCCTATCTAGCCGTCTCCAGGATTTCTATCATTTTCCTCTGAAAATTCTTCTGAAAATACCTTTAGAAAAAAAAAGCTTTTATTCAATCAATTTACAACTGGGGTCAAGAACATGGTGGCAAAGAAGAGACACAATGGAAACACAAAGATTTCATCTTTCTAAACGGCTTTGATGTGCCGTTCCAATGAAGGTAGGCTTTCTTTCCTTTACAGCTATACGTCTGTGAAGGCTTTATACATTTTTCTCCCAGATATCCTTAATACCAGACCCCTTTCTGACCTCATAGTAATAATAAACAGGAGATGAAAAATCCATGGGCCTCCTTATCAAAGCCATCTGCAGAAGTTAAGCTTTCATTTAAAATAAAAAAAAAAATTAAACTTCTATGCTTTAAAGGTTGCAAAGATAACCTTCTCTCCATGAACTGATCCAGAGCCATCCTTCTGTGTCTGCAGACAGATAACTCTGGTGTCAGATTTTGTTGATGACCATCCTTTTCCCCTAGTCAGAGTGAAGCAGACTAGACCTGGGGACAATTTCACAGATAACACACTCACAAGCCTTCCACCAAAGGGAAATCCTGCCAATTTTTCCCTGCTGCTGCTCTGAAAAGTGAAAAGCAGTGATAAAGGCAGGCTTGAATCTCTTCATAGAGAGAGTGGAGAGAATGGAAGGTAAGACAGAGAAGCAACTAGGACACGGGGACAGAAGAAAAGGGACTCTTTCCCCTTCCAGGAAATGGAGGGTAGCAGAGACTATCCCAGCCCTATCAGACAGTCAGTAGAGGAAGATGATGATAAGAGGAATGGGCAGACAGCACCCTTCCAACAGACAAGCAGTACCCAGGGTGGCAGTGAGGTCTCCAAAGAGCTTATTTATTTCCTGCAGGGCAGCGGGTAAGATGCAGGTGCTGGGTCATAAGAGTAATCTTATGACTTGCTAGATACCTACCAAGTGAATTTTTCTAACCCAGAGGGTAAGCAATATTATACCTTAAGTCTCTAAGTCTTCTATTTGGCAATTCCAAACCAGTTTTAAAAGACTATAAATTAAAATCTCAACACTCCAGCCAGGTCATTAAATGTTGTCATCAGCTTTCTTACAGGCTGGGAAACAAGGCCACAATGGAGGAAGTCTGCGGTAGAGCTGGAAACAGCACTCAGATTTTCTGCTCCAGCTTTTACTATACTCAGATGTATGGGGCCGGGAATTAGTTAGTCCATCTCCCTTCATACCATGACAGATAGTAGCACAAACCAAACAGCGGTTAAAATGACACCTACTGTGTCATTTTCCCATTTTATACAGCACTTCCTGACCAGTAACCCTAGAATAGGGAAGATTATTTTATTATTTTTGGCCCTTTCTGCTGTCCTAAACACAAGTGACCAAAGCAGTTGAAATCAATGACAATCCTCATTAGCAATATATCCTGTATTAATCATAGTGAGGGACTACCATAATAACTATCTCATACAGATGAAAGATACTTTACATTGAACTATTTAAATGGCTACAATGCTGCTATTGGATTTCCAAAGTCATTCCCAAAACAATCACAAATCTCTTTCCAGTCTTGAGAAGAAATGTTCTTTCAATCTCTTTTCTACTACAAATACCATGTGGTTACTTGGGATTATTTTTGTTAGCATCATGTTTACTTCTTATTCAGTGAAAACTGTATGGACTGTACAGATAGAAGAATAGATGTCTATCCCATAGAGATTTCATTTCAAAATGGACTAAAAGACAACAAGGTCGTTATTCTAGACAACAAGGTCATTATTTGCAAACTTAACTTTGCAAAGTTAGTCCTCAAGGCTAGGCACAGACATTACACATAAATCAGTTTATGTGATCAGAAACTGGTTTAAACCTGTAGCAGAACAGACATTCGGTGCACATAAACCAGTTGGAAAATGGCTGAAACCAGTTTGAGATAAACCTGGTTGAATGTAGTATCAGACTTAACTGATTTGGGTTAAACCCATTTATGCAATGTCTGTCCCAGATCCCTTCCTGGTTTAAGTTAAATCAAAGTCTTCCAGCATCCCCAAAGCTTTGCAACTCTGGACGGGGCTCTGCTCTCTGCTCCAGCTCAGCAGGGCTCGCCCCTCCCCTCTGCTCCCTGGCTGCAGCTCCAGCAGAGACTGCAGGTACAAAGGGGTCTGCCTGGCTTCCTCCTGCTCCCCTCTCCCCCCCACCTCTTCTCCCTTACACAGACACCTCTCAGCATTAGCTAGCATACCACATCCTGGCCATGGGCCATGCTGTGGGAGACAGAACAAAGGCAGACAGGACAGTGTCTGCTTAGGGCTTTTTGGAGCTAATCAACAGGTAGCTGGTAATGTTCCTCTGTTGCTTCCTTGGAAATAGTTATTTAAGAGCTTAAACTAATGAGAGGGGATTTTTTTTGCTAATAGGGTGATAAATGCTAACTCCCTGTGTAACTTAATGCTCTATTATCAACAGTGGGGGGAACACATCCCTAATGAAAGCATCCTGCCAGGGCCTTGCCACACCCCCTCCCTACTCAGCAGCATAGAAAGGAAAGGAAGGCTGCTCTACCACCCCCTTGGCTTCTAGTCTGAGCCACTGCAGGCATGTGCCTGCATTTCTTCATTCCAAAGGGGATTTCTATATGGTTACAAACTGGTTCAGCCTAGCCAGGTAAGCATAACCTGCAAAGACAGAATCAATTTAGGCTCAGGCTTTTTGAATATCTGTCCCTAGACCCCATCTCTAGCTGAACATTTAAAATATCCTGATTTTCTCAGCTGCTGAAGTCAAAATGGACCTGAGGGTGTCACCACTTCTCAAAATCAGAAACATATGTACTATCTATGTAGAGATATTGGTGCCTAGCCATGTTTAAAAACTTTGGCCACAATACATCAAAAGCATCATATTCAAAACAAAGTTACCGTCTTATTTCTTTAGTGAATTAGTTCCATAGAAGTTAAGGCTGGAAGAGAACTTCAGATTCCCTAGCTGACCTGTATATATAGTCACAAGCACTTTACATTTCACCCAAATCTTCCCGCATTTAGTTCATTCTTGGTTCCAATATATATTACCTTGCATATGGTCGTAACAGCCTGCATTCTGTTGGACCAGCAATTCAAATCACTGTAACAGTAACCTGTCCTCATCATTGTTTACTACCCTACCCATCTGTTCACAAAGATTTTATAATATTGTTTAAATTATGGATAAAAATATTGTGGCAGCCTTGGAGGTAAAAAAAAATAATAATCCAGTGAATTTGATACAAAAGGAGAGCAAAATGAATAACATTGGTGAAGATTTGTAGAGGGAATCAGACTGTAAGAGGCAGGAAAGGAAGAGGCAGGAAAGAAAGAAGTACAACACAGTACTTTCAGTCTGACCAGTGAATTCAAAGGCACATCTACAGGTAAGAGAAAGATCATTCAAATTTACAATCCAGAATGAAATACTGGGATCCACTGAGCCAGGCTTTCTAAAAACATGTAACAAAGCACAGGCCCTGCCTCAAAGAGCTAACCAAGGGCCCAAAAGGTGAACTTTCTTGCTCTTTATCACACAGAAGGTCCAGTGTAGCCACTGACAACCCCCGCCCACCCAGCAAATACAGCACATCCCCTTGGTGAGAGGATGGGGAGACCAGCACCCTCAGCCAGTCAGCAGTGAGGGGTGGGCCCCCAGACCCCTTGTCCAATCAGCAGCAAGGGGTGGGATCAGCACAAAAAAGCCACCTCCCTCCCTCCCTGGCTGACTGGGAACCCTGCTCCTTCTGACTGTGCACCGCCCAGAATCATGAGGACAAATGACTGATACATTTTTCCACCAATGAACTGAAAAACAGGACTTTTTGATTTCTGTTCCTCATTTAGAAATGGACAGAGGACAGAGGGTTTAAATGGACAGAGGGTTTAAAAACAGGACAGTCAGGTATAAAATAGAACCAAGGGCCAACCTAACTAGGTCACTGACTTGGAACAATGATGTACCATGGCCAGATACCACCCCTCACATTCAGATGAGGTACAGGCTTCACAGGACATAGTCTCCTCAGGAAGCCAAGTCTATAAGGGAGAATGGGCACTTGAACTGTAATGCCCATAAAGAAGCACGGTAGCATTTCCAAATGGACTGTAGGCGTTTTAGTCTGCCTGTGTCCTTGCAGGCTGGCTTTTCCTGGGAAGAAAAGGGAGGAGGTAGGGCAGGGGGGACTGCTACTTCTACCTGGCTTGAGCTCCTTGCTCTCTTCCCTGGGTTTTTAATTGCCAGTGGGGTATTCCATGAGTAGCTAATTGCCTGCAGCTGGGTTTCTACAAGTGGGCTGTCTGGTCCCACTTAAAGGGCCAGCCCAACTGGTTACATCAACAATTTTCAATTTTAGGCCAAATTTTCTGGCCTTCCTCCAACATTGTCTGGCTTTTGGCTGACATATTTCAATATGTAAATTTTAAGTAGAAAGAGGCATTTTCCATTGGAGGCAAAAGGAGTATTTCAACAAGCTCTACCAGTGATAGAGGTGAGATAAGAGCACAGCTCTTCTGGCTCCCAGTCCAACTGCCTCATCCAGTAGACCACATTTCCTTGCTTTATAATTCAGCTATAAATAACAGATGGTGTCACCCTGCAGTTACTGTATGTTTTTCAGCGATTCGGTTCTATATTTATTTCAGTCATAATTTCTGTGGGTGAATGTTTCCCACACTGTTGCAAAACCACAATTTACTACAGGATCTACAGCTGGAGAACCCTGATTTCAGGTACCATTGTAACATACTATATAAGCCTAGCATGCTGGAGAGTGCACAGAGCTATCCCTATTTTCATTAGGAATTAAGACTTCTTTTATTCTGACTTAATTTTTCAAACCTTGAAGAAGTTGCCAGGGCTTCATCTTCTCAGTCTTCCTCAATAGATGGGGGAAGAACAGGCCTTTGTTAATTTTACAGTTGCAATGCTTCATCTTAAACAAAATCTCAAGAGTTTCCCTTTGCCACATGAATCAAATCTGCCCTGTCTTTAGTTCCATCCAAATGCTCTGTGACACATCACACTTGAAGAAACCCACCAGAAGAAAAGACAAAAGACACAAAACCAAAGCATCACAGTAGACTTGCCAAAGGAGAAATAAATGTACTAGTGCAAAAGAGAACAGATGGTAGCCATGAGCTGGAACTGAGCTCTAACAAGTAGTTTGTCCCAAAAATCTTTGAAACTAAAAATGGATGTGACTGTTACCATAAAGGCTAATAAAGACCACCTGGAATGTGGTTGATCATCAGAAGCCTATGCATCCAAGGCATGTAGTTTGGGGAAAGTTTGATCTCTCAGGTATGTCTTCCCTGAATCCAGAATTTCCATTATCCAAAAAATACAGGAAAGAAGCTTCCTGTAGAACAGCAGTGTAATGAGTGGGAGTGACTGGGGTATGAGCCCTGGGTGCCCACTTAGAGAAAGGACACAAGAACAACTACTTCTGCTGCTGACACCCATGGCACAGACTCTGGTAGTTATACCTCTGTTGTACAACATGGGTTCGCTATTCTGTAGCATATACCAAATTGCTACCAAGAAACGTTGGTGTGCTCTTAAGTCCACCACCAGCCTCCCTACCCTCCTGGCTCCTGAAAATATATAGACACTTCTCCTGCCCTCTGGCTCCAATTTTCACTGTTAGAAGAAGACAGAGATACGTTTCCTTTCCTCACAGATCTTTGGATTATTCTAATGAAAAAAAGATTTGAAATAGCTTGTTTTTCCTTCCTAAGGCCTTAGTAGCTGCTGATTCCCAGATCCTGCTTTGCCTCTTTTGGAGACCCCGTTAATCAGACGGGTCCAGACAGAGACAGAATGGTCAGCTGGGTTCCTTATTATGCGCAGTGTGTATATGCATGGTTAGGTAGAGCAGGAAAAGTATTTCCTGGCAGATGCTCATGGAGGACCTATTGCAGGTGCGTGCTCCACACTTGAGAGAACAGTTGCCGAACTCTAGAAAGCTTAGAGCACCCTGGCTATGCTTTGCACATATGAGAAAAATGAAATCCCAAAGATTTCATGGCACTATGGCACTGCATGTACACTGCAGCTCAATCTTTGTGGTAACATCAGCAGGGAGAGACTGATGGAGACAAAATACAACATCAGTTTGAAATCAATGACCAGGGGCTAGATCAGGGGTGGGCAATTATTTTGGGCAGACTGCTTACTGAGTTTTGGCAAGCCATAGAGGTTTGCATGGCAGGGAGCCAGGAGCAGATAAATATTAATTTTCTACATTTTTAGGGGCCCCATGGGCCAGACAGAATGGTGTGGCAGGCCACATCTAGATCAATGAAAGCTCTGGGACATAGACCATGGTTGACCAGGCAACACAGAAATGTCTACATCTACATCTTGGGATGTGGAACAAACTTCTCTAGGAACTAAGTAATTCTGAATACAAGTGTACTCCTTCAACCTGCCTTACCCAATACAAATGCAGAGTAATGTGTACATTTTAAAACAATAAACCATGCCCCTATGAAATACAACGCAAAACTGCGTTGTATTTCCCCCTACAAAGGCAACAAACTATGTGCGACAGGTGTTGGTCATGTTGCTTAATGCAGTCCTGGAAGTCACTCAGGCACATGAGCTCTGAGTGTGGCATAAGAAGTTACAGAAATAGAACAGTACCAGGCCAACCCATAAGAATGACGTATCGCATCATAAGCATGGAGTGCTCAATACTAAGGTTCATGCAAGGTCAAGGGATTTTAGACTACATTTAGACTGGAGAAAAAGTGGCCAGACACATTTCTCCCACATTAGAAAGGGCCCAGTTTGTATTACTTATTGAGGTGTCACATGTTTATGCATTGCTTCTGTGTGAATTACTTGATGGACGTGTAAAAGATTTATTGTCATGGACCTCTTTGGTCTAATTACCCATTCACAATTACTTTTTAAGGTGTTTTTTGTCCAGGCTTTTGGTCGTGGTCAAATAAAAAAATGTGTTATCATCGTTGTCCCAATGCAGAGACCAGAACCTTAAATAGACCTTTTAATGCAAGAAACATATTTCTCAGAAAGCTGGAGTTTGTGACATGTGAAATAAGGCTATTATTTGAGGAGATATTTGAACATACATTATCTAGTGAACAGAAGATTCACAAGAGCTTTTCTCACTCTGTGTGTGTGTATTATATATCGACTTAAATCATCAATATTAATTTTCTCCTGACTGATCAGCAATTCATTTAACATCATCTGCAACATGGCAAGGCAGCCTGGCCATTGGCTTGTTGAAGTTCAGTGGGTTTTGTATCAAAGCTTCCATTGATTCCTTTTCCATTTTGCAAAGCATTCACAGTTTGTCCTAGAGCAGGATAATTGGCAAGTGGTTAAGTACTTATACAGTTGTTTTCAGGAAGACGGTTTCAAGTAAATTTGCCCTTGGCAAGAGCCTTGATTAACAATTTCTTCAAAAATCCTGGCATTGCCATTAATAAGTCTTTTAAAATATCTAACAGTATGTACTTCTCCTACCTGCCTCCTCCCACCCTACTTGCTTACAATGCAATGTCAGCCCATGGTGTGCGGATGTCAAAACTTGCTTATTTTCAGCAGTGCACAGAATCCCAATTGGACAGTGTTGTCAAGCCCGTCACTCACATGTGTGAATGAAGGAAGACTGCAAAGGCAAAGCCAGGGTCTAAACAGCTGAATGCTTTAAAAAAAAAAAAGCACTGTGCTGCTGTGTTTGAAATCAGCATCTCAGCTACTAACATTTGCTGCTCTCTCTTCTTCTTCTCATACCATCCCCCACAGAGCTACAAAGAAAATAATTTTGAATAATAATCAGTCTCACCTTCATAACAAGAATACACACCTAAAAGAAAGGCTATAGATATAGTGATATCCACTACCAGAGGTCATATTTCATGCCCCAGTTCATTCACTGCAATGGAAACACGATGAAGCCCTAAATAAGCAACTACTCCACTTCTTATCTATCTAAGGTATTTATAGAGCTCCTGTCACCATATAATTAGAGCACTTCACAACAATAAGTCCCTAATACTGTCATGAGACAGAGAGAATGCTATTATCTTTATTATGGCATTGACCCCCCGCTCTAGAACAAGACGCACAGGCAGAAGGCAGAAGCCTGTTGCGTCCCCATGAGCCCTGGGACCTCCAACAGGACCCCCAGGACCCATGACAACCCTAGCTTAGCTGGAGGGAAGTAGGGGCCCATGTTGGGAGGGACTTAGCTTGGCTGCAGGGAGGCAGCTGAGAGGAGTCAAGAAGAGTCATGCCCCCCCTTCGGCTCCTACTTCGTCCAGCCCCCCAGGGAGCCACGCGACTGGAACCTCATGAACAGAAAGCTCAAACAGGCATACTTCTAGGTCCAGCACATAGGTTAGCAAGAGAGTTTGCACAGGAGAGTACACAGGATGGGCCTGAAGCCCAGACAAAGAACCGCAAGGGAGCGGTTGGTGCAGTAGTAGCTTAACTAGTATAAGCGTGATGGTGGGTGGGACGCGTCACAGCCGAGGGTTCCCCACTGTGGATGGATCCCTCCCCGCTGGTACTTCCGAGGCTTCCACCAAGATGGAACCCACGGTTTCGGCTTCTATTTAGATGGAGCCCCTGGCTCTCAGCTGTGGGGGCTGCCTGGCATGACTCCAGGCACATGAGATCAGTGGCTTTGCAACCTCCCCTTGTGAGGTTTGCTCCCTATTGGAGTCTCTGGAATCCCACATAGTGGAGCTCCAGACCACAGTGCAGAGGCTGCGAGCCATCAGGGATGGCAAACAGGAGTTTGATTTCTACTGCCCTTCACCCCAGGGTGGAAGAATGACCTAGGTCCCCTGCTAGGACCAGGGAGGCTAAGAGGCCCTCCCATACTTTCCGACCAGGGGTCTTGACAAAGGCTGTCTCCGGCCCCAAGGCTCACTTTACCAGGGTCACCACTCCCCTGGATCTCTGCAACAGGTATGAACCTCTTTCATAGAGCCTGCAGAGCTGCCAGATACTGCAAGTGACCAAGGAACACAACCAGCTATCATCCCTAAGATGAAACGCAGAGTGGTCATTGTGGGTGACTCCTTCCTGAGGGGGACTGGGGAAGTGATCTGTTGCCCCGACCCCTTAGCTCGGGAGGTCTGCTGCCTCCCAGGGGCCCATATCCAGGAGAGGATCCCAAAACTTATCTGGCCCTCTGACCACTACCCTATGCTCCTTATCCATGTGGGTACAAATGACATGGCTTGAAGCAATCCCAGCTGGGTCATGAGTGGCTATAGGGCTCTGGGACTGGGGCTCAGGGGTTTGGAGGTACAGGTGTTTTTTTCCTTGATCCTTCTAGTTACAGGGCATGGGCAGAGGAGGGAGAGATGAATTGAGGCAGTAAACAGAAGACTACAGCACTGGTGCCACTGTCAAGGATTTGGCTTCTACAACCACAGCCTCTCTTCGGAGAAAGAGGCAGTGGTCTGTTGGGAAGAGACGGCCTCCAGAATGGCTGACTTGCTCAACTGGGCTTTAAACTAAGCATGCCAGGGGATGGGCAGACAACCATCGGAGTGAGCTTACCAAGCATCAACCCCAAAACCATCAGGTTAGGATGCTCAAGGGAACCCCCTCCTACCCCAACTCAGGAACAGAGCTTCTCCATGAGTACAAGGGAGTAAAGGACCTCCAACGGCATACTTCTATGCTTGTATACTAATGCTAGGAGTTTGGAGAATAAACAGGAGGAGCTGGTCCTTCTGCTAAACAGGAATTACTATGATCTTATAGGGATCATAGAGACCCTTTGGTTTAGAATATGTGAAGAACATAGTGAAGGGGATACAATAGTAGGAATCTACTACAGACCTCCAAACCAGGAACAAGTACTTGACCAAGAATTCACCAGGGAACTAGCCAAGGCTCTATGCTCTCAGTCCATGGTTATCATGGGAGAATTCAACTACTCAGACATCTCATGGGATGAGCACTCAGCCAAATCCGATCAGTCACAAAGCTTCCTTATGTGCATGGATAAGCTCTACTGGTCCCAAGAAGTTTATGGGCAAACAAGAGGCAAGGTGCTGCTGGACCTGGTACTGGCCAAAGGGGACAATCTAATCAGCGACCTAAGAAATGAAGAAAAGCTGGGTGACAGTTACCACGAGTTAATCACTTTCACTATCCATTACAAACCTGGCAAGTCAGCCAACAATGCAGTTATCCTTGGCTTTAGGAAAGCTGACTATCATAAACTCAGGAGGTTTTTTCTTGAGGCCCTGAGAATACATGATCCCACAGGGATGGGAGTTCAGGATGAGTGGCTGCTCCTTAAGGAAGCAATCCTAAAATCCCAACCCATAGGAAAGGTGGCAAAAGGCCTCAACAACTCCCTTGAGTCAACAGGTAACTCATGGACCTCCTACATCTAAAAAGAGAGGTGTATAATGGATGGAGGGCAGGAAACACCACTAAGGAGGAGAATACTGCACTGATTTGCACCTGCAGGGAGTGAACTAGAAAAGCCAAGGCTGCAAATGAACTCCATCTGGCTACATGAATCAAGGACAATAAAAAGTCTGTCTTCAGATTTGTGGGGAGTCGAAAGAAAAACATTGGACCCCTGCTAAACCAGCTGGGGCAGCTGACTTCTGACACCCAGGAAAAAGCCAATCTGCTTAATGATTACTTTGCGTTGGTTTTCACCAGCCCAAAGGGACCACTCTGCTGAACATGATGCGGGATGACCTGGATGAAGATGAATATACGACCACCATTGGCATGGATCTTGTGAGGGAGCATCTTGAGAGGCTGGACCCCCATAAATCAGCTGGCCCAGATATGTTGCATTCAAGGGTGCTAAAGGAACTGGCAGACATCATAGCGTGGGCACTGGGGAGGATATTCAAGAACTTGTGGTGCTTGAAGTAACTAAATATTGGAAGAGGGCCATTGTGGTGCCCATCTTCATGAAAGGAAGGAAAGAAGACCCAGGAAACTACCAGTCAGCTTGATCTCAATCCCTGGTAAGATTTTGGAAAAAATTATCAAAGAAACCATTCTTGACAGGCTAAAAGAAGGCAACATCCTGAGGGATAGCCAACACAGGTCTGTTGCAGTTAGGTCTTGCTTGACCAATCTCATTCCCTTCTTTGACCAGTGATGTATCACCTCGATAAGAGGGAAGAGGTTGATGCCATATATTTTGACTTTTGAAAAGCCTTTGACCTGGTGTCCCATGATGTCCTCATTGAAAAACTGGACAACTGTGGCCTCGACTACTCCACAGTCCGACAACTGGGGAACTGGCTCTGAGGTCAGACCCAGACAGTGGTAGTTGACGGAACCGAATTAACATGGCACTCGGTGACTAGTGGTGTCCCCCAAGGCTCTGTTCTTGGACCTGTACTCTTTAATATTTTCATACATGATCTGGACACTGGTGTCAAAAGCAGACTGGCTAAGTTCGCTGACAACACCAAACTTTGGGGAAGAGTCTCCACACTTGAGGATAGGCTGGTGATCCAGGGCAACCTCAATAGGCTTGCAAGGTGGGTGGATAAAAACCTGATGGCATTCAATACAGAGAAATGCAAGGTTCTCCACCTCACGAATAATAACCCGCATCACACTTATAGGTTCAACAATGCTATACTTGCTAGCACCTTGACCAAAAGAGACTTGGGGGTCATGATTGATCACATGATGAATATGAGCCATCAGTGCAATACCACAGCTGTCAAAGAGAACTAAACTCTGGCTTCCATCTACCGATGCCTGTCGAGCAAGACCCAGAATGCCATCCTCCCATTGTACTCGGCCTTGGTGAGGCCACAGCTGGAGTATTACATCCATTTCTGGGCTCCACAATTCAGGAAGGATATGGAGAAGCTTGAAGGAGTCCAAAAGAGAGCCATGCACATGATAAGAGGGCATGAGAACAGGCCTTATTATGAGAGGCTGTGAGCTATGGGACTGGAGAAGTGCAGATTTAGGGGTGACTTCGTGGCAACAAATAAGTACAAAAGGGTATGCATCGGGATTATGTGAACACGTGTTCACCAGAGCACCCCAGGAGATGACAAGGTCTAACAATCACAAACTCCTGCAAGAACATTTTAGGCTGGACATAAGGAAAAACTTATTTACTGTCCAAGCCCCCAACGCCTGAAAAAAATACCCCCCAGAGGTAGTCCAAGCACCTACTCTGGACACTTTCAAGAAACATATGGATGTTTATTGTGCTGGGATCCTTTGACCCTAGCTTACTTTTTGCCCTTTGGGCAGAGGGCTGCACCCAATAATCTTATGGGGTCCCTTCCAGCCCTAATGTCAAATCTATGAATCTATTATATAGTCAGAACTGATGCACAGAAGACTGAAGGCTGAGGTTCTCAAAGGTTACCCACCTGCTAATCATACTAAAAACGAACAGGAGGTAGACACCTACACAACTTTGCGCATCTGGGCCCAAATAAGTTGTAACAAAGGATATTTGTGGTAAAGCAGATACCTGACCCTGAATCTCCCAAATACCAAGCTAATACACTTACCTCTGGACCATTTTCTGTACGCATATCTCCATTCCCCTCAGCTGTAAAGGCCCACAAAAAGCTCTACAGATTTTGGACTCCAAAATGCCAGCCTTAGGACAACCATTCTCCAAAGCTTTGATCCATGTAACTCCCCAAACCCACAAGGAAGCACCTGGCACTCCTTACTTTGCATTGTGGAGCAAAGCAGATATTCTGATGTGGGATTTTGGGAGAAGCAGCTAGTCATAGGGACCCTGGCAGCTATGCCTTCCGTGGGTAAAGGGAAGTATTATGTGGCAACAAGGCACATTGATGAATATTTTATTCCAGAAGACCTGGGCTAAAGTCATCATCAATAGGTAACAAATGCACCGATTTGGTGATTTCATCCCACTCCCAACTGGAAGAATTTCAGGAAACCACATTCTTTGACAAGGCCTAATTGGGCATTTCTGCTCATACTAGGAATATTGGGTGCATCAAATTGGGGGCAGAAAAGCAAAGCAACATGAGGGCTTCCATATTACTACCAAAATAGTAACAGCTACACACTACCCCAGGTCATGATCATCAATTGTTCACTTTTACCAATATGAATGGTATGTTTAAACAAAAATAAACACAGGATTCTGTCTGAGCACCGAAAGCAAGCAGGCAAAATGCCATGATGAGGCCTTTGCTGTTTATGGGGGAAAAAGAAAACAAACACTGTACTACAGATGTGAGTTGGGGAAATTATTTGTGTAGTCCCATTTAAATTGTGCGGATTTATACCTGCTGAGGGATTAGCCAACATTGAGTATGCAGGACGCATATAAAAGGGTAGAGCACAACACTGCAGTAGATTGGGTGCCCCTCTCTCATTTTGGTAATTTTGTGCAATTTAATCATTAAACTGACAAAAACAGGCTAGACACTTATTAATAGCTGGACAGACAATCTCTATTAAATCAGGAAATGCAGGCACGTGCTTGCAGTGGCTCAAGCCAGAGGCTGGGGAAGGCTAGAGCATGCCTGCCAGCCACTGCCAAAGGGGAGGGAAGCCAGATGTCCTCAAAGGCTCACCCCTCCCTGCTGGAGTGGAGGGAGCATAGACAGGCACCAGCCAGGGCTAGCAGGACACACAGGATGCTAGCCACCAGCCTGGGGGTGGGAGGTGGGATCTTCTGCCAGACTTGAGGAGTGGGGATGGGAGAAAAATCCTTTCTCTGAAGCAAGCATGTATTGAACAGAGCAATTTGCAAAGCATACAACAGGGAACTACCAAAAATCTTTGCCTAAGCTAAGATACAGCCCAGTAAAACACAGCATACACAACTTAGTTTAACTTAAAATATAAAGCAGGAAGACAAGAGAAGGCTGTGCATAAATCTTACTAATCCTGAGGTTAGAGTGTCTTCTTACCGCTAGGGTTACCATATTTTCAGCAGCAAAAAAGAGGACACCTGGGACCCAGGGCAGGAGAAAGGAGAAGGGAGAAAGGCATATGATTGGGGTGGGGGGCAGTGACATGCTCATGTCCTGCCTCTGCCCCTCACTCCTAAGCCCCTACTCCCCCAGCCCTGCCAACCCCTCCTCCCACTCTGAACCCACAGCACCCTGCCCCCCAGCCTTCTTGGCACCCCTCATTTCTGACCCACAGAGTCTTGCTTCCCAGTCTTGCTGGTGCCCTGCACCCTCAACTTGCAGCCCCCTTTGCGCCCCACCTCCCCCAGCCCTGCCGGTGCTCCAAACTCCTGACCTGCAGCCCTCTGTCCCCCAGCCCCTCTGGTGCCCTTTACTCTGGATCTGCAACCCCCTGCACTCCAGCCCTGCCAGTGCCCCTCACTCCAGACCCACAAGCCCTGTTCCCCCTCCCAACCCTGCTGCCCAAGCAGCACGTGCACAAATGCGCGCACACACACACACACACACACACAGAGTCTCTTTGTCCGGTTTGCTGGGGCCCATGCAGGGAGCATGTGACCCCTGGCAGCTAATCACATTGCCTGCTGCTCCAAGTCCCAAGCAGCCAGCCTGGGAGGGCAGAGGAAACAGCAAAAAACCTGGGCATTTGATCTTATTTTAAAAACCCACCTGAATGCAGCACAGGAGGCCAAAAAAGAGGACACGTTCGGGAAAACTGGGAAAACCATGATAACCCTACATATAGCCAGGCATTCAGAAAGGCTTTGTTTAAGTTTTACAGGTTCTTCTTTATAATGTAAATGTAGTTCCCTGCGTTCTTTGTTCTAAAACTTCCAACCAGAAGGTATCTGCAACTTCCCTTAACTTCAGCTCCAGCACATATAGATTTCATAGACATTAGGGCTGGAAGGGACCTCAGAAGATCATCGAGTCCAGCCCCCCACCCAAAGGGCAGGAAGTCAGCAGGGGTCATAGGATCCTAGTAAGATAAGTATCCAATTTTCTCTTGAAAGTGTTCAATGTAGGTGCTTGAACCACCTCCGCTGGCAGACTGTTCCAGACCTCGGGGGCTCAGACAAGTAAAGAAATTCTTCCCTATGTCCAGCCTGAAACGGTCTTGTAGTAGTTCATAACCGTTCGACCTCATCATCCCTTGGGATGCTCTGGTGAATAAACGTTCCCCCAGATCCTGGTGGTCACCCCTGATAAACTTATAGGTGGCCATCAGATCACCCCTGAGCCTATGCTTTTCCACGCTAAAGAGCCCTATGGCTCTCAGCCTGTCGTCATAAGGTCTGTTTTCCTGACCTCTGATCATGTGTGTGGCTCTTCTCTGGACTCTCTCAAGCTTCTTCACATCCTTTATGAATTGTGGAGCCCAAAACTGATGCAGTACTCCAGCTGCAGGCTCACTAAGGCCAAGAACAGCAGGAGAATGACGTCCCGGGATTTGCTTGAAAAGCATCTATGGATGCAAGCCAGCGTTTTGCTCGCTTTACTGGCTGCAGCATCACATTGCAGGCTCATGTTCATCTCGTGGTCAATGATGACCCCCAAGTCTCTTTTTTCCATAGTGCTAACCAGCATAGCACTGCCAAGCCTATAAGGATGCTGCAGGTTTTTCCTCCCAAGGTGGAGAACCTTGCATTTTTTGGTGTTAAACACCATCAGGGTCTCATCCGCCCATTTGCTGAGCCTGTCCAGGTCAGATTGGATCGCCCTCCTGCCTTCAGGTGTGGATGCTTTGCCCCAAAGATCGGTGTCATCAGCGAACTTGGCCAGTCTGCTTCTGACTGTGTGTGATGGTTGTCAGGTCTTTGCCAACATTTCCCACCTCTCAGTCTGGTTCTGCAAGTCTGAGCTCTGGGCTCACTGGTACAGGTTTTGGATCTGCACACAGAGGACTAGCCTGCCTCTCTCTCTCCTGCTCCACGACCACTGTGGAATTTATCCCCACCCTGGCTACAGACAAGCTGAACAGAGGGAGGAATTAACTTTGTCTCTGCCTAGCTGCAGGAAAGCCGTGGAGGTGCTGCTGGGGCTGGCAAACCCTAGCTGCATCCACAGGATTTGCCAGCAGAGGGGAGAGGGGACAGAGAGAGGAATTTGCCTAAGGGGCCATGGCAGGCCAGCGTCTGGCCATGCCCCACGCCTGCTCTGGCTAAATCAGTTAAGTCTGATATTTCATTCAACCAGGTTTATCTCAAATCAGTTTGGGCCTTTTTCAAACTGGTTTATGTGCACTGAATGTCTGCTCTGTTACAAGTTTAAACCAGTTTTTGAACACTTAAACCGGTTTATGTGTAATGTCTGTCCCTAACTTTTCTAATCGCTTAAACCAGTTCATGTGTAACTTCTATCCCTAGCCACAAGCACTAATGTTGCTACTTTCTCTAACCTTTCATTAGCAATTGTCCTAATCCTATCTCCTTTCAGAGCACAACTCAGCCAGAAGCATAAGATTATGAGTTCAATGTCTAACATATTAAGAAAAACAAGTAAACAGTGAGCCTTCATCAAAGCAGTCTGTTTAACTCCTGCAGAGGTTTCAGAACAGCTGTTGTCTTACAGAAGAAACAAATGGTTAAAGGGCTTATAGAGAATAACAGTAGTTAATGCAAAATGGAAATAAGAGAAAGTCACAGAGCATCAGAAAAAACTACAGGCTATTTGCTTCTTCATATCTCCTTATCAGAAGATTGTATATGAACACACAGATTAAAAAGTGAAAAAATATATTAAATGATTTATCTAATATTTTATGACTGATGTAAAGAATAACCCAGAAACCCCTCAAACTTAAAAGTAACATGCTGACATAAGTTTTAAAGATCTCAGAGATTTTCCCTTCTTGTAATGCCTCAAGCAGACTTTTAGGAGTCTTTAATTTTTTGAAAAACACGAAACAGAATTTATGCTATGATCTGTGCTTGATCATCAAGTCTTACATGTCTAGTATATTGACAAAAAAAATCTGTATATCCAATACATATGGTACCGGGGCATCAAATATTTCAATCATATAATATGATGCCTGACAAGATACCATCATCTGTCCTGGTATTAATTTACGCTCCTAAAAAGATCACTTTACAGTATTCATCAAAGTTCTGTGAAACTTTGGAGGCAAAAAAGGAAATCAAAACTGTTTCCTCTTTACTGGGTTAATGCAAAGATATAAAGTAATATCAAACGGCATTGTTAGAAAAAAGCCACAAAACAAATAGACCTGCCCGTCTGCATGATTCTTCTTTTTCTTACGTGAGCTGCAACAAGCAGCCTATTCCGTTGGTGATGGTTGTGGTTGTTTTATTTCTCTGGAGCAGAGCCAAGAATCTCAAATGTGCCACAATAACTACATTTACTTATTTCCAACTCATATCTCTAGCAACCTGGCATCAACATGGTGCTCTTCTATCATAAGCCCAGCAAGGAATCCAATCTGTTCCTAATTATCCAACTCTCAGGAGATGGAGAGGGTTGAGCAGGCAATGGAGAGAGAGGGAAAGAGAATGAAAGGGTGACAGGGTACAAACAACTGGAACAAGAAACAGGATGAGGCAGATAATGAAGGACAACAACGCAAGGCAGAAACAATGAGGGGAGGAGGGGGGACCAAAACAGGAGGGACTGGAGTGGGAGAAAACTAAAGAGGCATGAAAGGGAGAAGAAAAGAGACTAAAGAGCTGGATTTATAAACTCCTGGCACTTGGTTGCAAAAAATATCTGCTGCTTCTTCTAAGTAAACATGGTATCTTGGAACCGTCTTTTCCCTTATATAAAACATACCAGGATTCAACAGTCTTATACACAGAATCTAATTCAGTAGCGGGATCAAAACAAACTTTCAGTGCAGCCTAATATGAACCCACTAAACCATCCCCAGCTGCCCTTTATCTGCTCAACCAGGCATTGGAAAGTGAATAAATTGGTTCCCTCAGGGCAGAGTTTTAGTACGCACTGAAAGTGGGCAAATTGGGGAGCACCTGCCTAATGAGTAGACTTGTCTTTAAAAATAGGCTCATATCCCAGTGTGTTAAGTATTTTATTAGACTGTTTTGGGCACATTAGCTGAGAGAGATTTTTAAATACAATTAAACTGTTTAAAAAACAAAACACAGTTTAATTACATGCAATACCTATATTAAACAACGTAATTTAGGGTACAAAGTCCAACACACAGAAGTTAGGAAATGCCAGAGTCACGATTTCCAAGGTAACCTTCATTTGGCACCTGACACAAGGTTTTGCCTGTCTTTAATTACATCAGTATGTTTTTTTTCTTTAAGACCTCTGCGTCATTGGTGCACAAGGATGATCTTGCTCAAAGATCAAGGCACCTGATCAAGACTTCTTCCTCATTCAGTCGGTGGCCCCAGGCCTCATGGTAAACCAGGCACCAAGATATATATAATATGGAACTTAGTGCCTCAGAAACATTTTAAGTGTTTCTAAAACTGCTTTCCTTATTGGGCATATCACATGATGGTGTGAGGGGGGATAAGGAAGGCAGGGGTTAGCATTCGTTTTGGTTGGCCTGCATAGCTCAAAATCAATTACAGTGGAGAAGCTCAGACTGGCCAGAGGCTGACATATGGAAAAGACTTGTAGTAGACAGCAAGAGGAGGACAATGGGGGATGCCTGAGGCAAGTTTGTTAAAGACACACGCTCTTGCTATGTCTCTATTTTGCCAGTCATTTTTGGAGAAAAGGAGAACGCGTCACTCAGACGTGCCACCGGGTTCCGGTGACAACAGACCATGAAGGGGAGCTCCTGCCAAGATGCAAAGACAAGAAATGGCCTTTGGAAGGGGAAAGAGAGTAGATGAGAAAAAAATGTTCATAGATTCACCGAACCCAATCCGAGCAAAGGCCACAGGCTCCCCAACTGCACGTTAGGTAGAAGACAGGCAAACACATCTGAGCGAGTGATCCACACAACTCTCTGCCTAACTGCTTAGGCACCTGAGAGCCTGCTGGTACCTAGATTAAATCATTTGTCACCAGAAAAAATGCTATTACTTTGCTTGCTCACAAGTGCCCCCATCTTGGCTGAACTGAGCACTTAGGTGCTGTGAATAAGTCCCTGGAGCAGACTTTCGGTGGGGTCTGAGAATGATTAACATCCACAGACTTCACCGACTTCAGCACCACAGTCGATCTAGAAGACAGTCAGTGGGGTGGGAGTAAATGCTTTGGGGATCTGGAAAATAGGGTTCAAAGCCAAAAGGAACTATCTTTTCTCATCTGTGCATCAACAGCCAATGCATTTTACAGTAACCTGGATTCAAGTATAAGTTGTGTTAGGCTGAAGGATACTTTTTAAGGCATCTAATCTTGATTTAAAGACATGAAGAGATGGAGATTCACCTAGAAATTTGTTCCAATAGTTAATCTCTCTATCTGTTGAAAACCTGTTAGCACTTTGAGTTTGCCGGTCCTCAGCTTCCAGGCACTGGCTCTTGTCAAACCTTATTCCACGCGATTAAAGGACTGTCAAGCCAATGTATGCTTGAAGGAAAGAGCTAGGCACTTCAGAACATTGTTTTTCAAAGTCTGTTATGTCAGAATAATTTGATGCCAAAGTTAAAAATCATAAAACACTGATGTGTGTGCATTATTTGTAACCACAGGTTTACCAAACAATTGGATTACCAAAGCACAAGTTACCTATTTTCCTACAATACTGTTCCCAACCGTTTTCCAAACTGCTCACATAAAGACTTCTACCCACCACTGAAACATATTCGCTGTGAGGTAAGAGGTGGCATTTTAACAGTCCCGAATGCTGCACCACAACAAAACCGAAGAGCAACACAGGACTGCATCCTAGCAATATCATGAAAAAGTTTATATAGGCAGGATTTGCTTATGTCTATGCCATTTTTTACCCACGGGTCACCACTTATACAAATGTAAACAATTAAATATTACGACTATTGAATAACCTGTCTGCATAGGTACATCTGTGTAACTGATTCCAGCACATAGTTACGCATGAGTTGCTGAGGGGTAACTTTACCCCAGAATAGAATGACTTATATCCATGTGGGACTATAGGTCATGAATGCACATTTATAGAGGGCTGAAGGCAGACTGCACCTAAGTGTGGTGTGTCTGCACTCTCAGTTGTTTTGCCCAGCCAGCCCCAGTTCTCTCCCACAGCTGCTCATCAGATCTTTTTTAAATTTCTTTCGCTACTTCCTCCCCTACTAGTATGCAGTCTCAATGTCCTTTACAACATGTCCCTATCTCCACTTTCTACCCTTTTTAGGGTTGGTTTGTTTTTTTAATCTACGAAATTACAGAAAAACAACTATGTTAATAGAACATTATAAAGGTTGCAAAGTCAGCAGTCAAAAGTTGGGCTGAAATCTTATGATGGGTCCCTGGTGCATATACTTTACAATACATGCTTTAATTACAGGATTATTTACTCTGACCACTGCCTCACTTAGAATCCAGGATGGACGTGCTCTTAAAATAAATTGTGGTAATGTAATGACAGGAGCTGCAACTGCAGAAGCTGGAAAGTATGTAGTGACTTAGGCAGAAAGAGAAAGAAGGATGTCACAAGCCATGCCCTGAAGAACTGGAGACTATTCTCACTCTGCTACATGGTTCCAATGTGATGCATGTTGTTTAAACTTTTTTTTGTTTTTTAATGAACTACGTTTTCTTTCTTTTCTGGGTGCCTGCCTTGAGGCAGCAGAGCTACAGAATGAAGTTAACAGGAGTAGCAATATGAACATCGTGCTAGATAATGGTATGTGTTCGGAAAAATCAAATCTTAAGTGTTTCAATTTGGCACTCAAAATAACCACAGAGAACCCATGAGAAATTTAATACTACCCTCTCCAAATTTCTGCTCCGAAGAATTTGTAGTCAATGTTGTGCAGCCACATACTGAGCAAAGAGAAGGAAACAAAATAATGAGTAGCTGCTCAGTAACTGAGGATTCTCCATGTTAAGCACTAAGATAGAGGTCCTCTAGTAAAACAGTTGTATTTGGATCCTATAATTAAAGACTGCATTATAATGTGTAATACCCAAGGGACAAATTAAAGTTGCTGAGGCAGCCTCAATTCTGGCATTTCCATACTTCTGAGTTTTTGATACTGAAACCTAATTAACATTCTTTTAACAGTTGTTTGTATGTAAAAAATACAATTTTGTCCTCCAAAAAGGAAACAAATTGGCTCTAATAGCAATAATGATTTAAAAGACCATTTTATACAAAATTTTTAAACCTACCTACCGATAATAGTCCACAAGCGAGTTTGATTTTTAAGGAATGTTGCTTTTTGAACAGATTCAGTTGGGGAGTGGGGGGTGATCTGATAGGAAACTCAGCCAATATAGCATGAGAAAGTTATTAAATGGAGTCAAACTGGGTACAGGATGAGCAATGCTGAAAACACAATTCAAGGGAGTAAAACACTATCATGCGATTGAGCATAATAAACTGATTGCATGGCATACAGGCTGTGTGATAGAAATCATTTTAAATCAATTGAGTTACTGTTTCTTGGCAATTTGATAGAAAGGAGAAACAGTGTAATTGGCAATCAAGGGCTCCTTTGGGAGCTTCAAAACAGCCAGCTGGATTTGTAAGTGCATGTTAATCTGTTTGGGCCAAATCCTGGGATAATGTAAATGGTGGTGTAAGTTACATGCTGGGTGTAAATCTGTTGGTAAAAACATTAAGTGACAAAGCAATACAACCTTCATGCCTAAGGAACGCATGATTTGTCCTTAAAAAGTAAATACAATCCTGGTTCAACGCCCACATCAAAACAGAGACTACAATGGATTTAATCAAGCACAGTTCTGCTTGCCAGTTTTTCTCTAAATAGAAACTAAATACAGCTCAAAGAGAAATAACAAGCAGTGTGCATTATTAATGTTCGTTTCTTTTTATCTAAGTTTCTGACACCCTTTATATACTTAATAATGTTTATCTGTTAAGTAAATGGACTTTTAGATGTTAGCTAATCTTATTAACATCTTTGAAGCCACTGTATGTAGATTTCAAGGAAGATCCAAACAGGGTGAGCATGGTGGGGTGAAAGGTAATGTGTTTACCTTGACAGGCTGTTCATTATTTTCTTGTTTTAGCAGATTTAATATTACCATTGGTTATGCTGACCACACTTTTCAGTGCTAGATTACTAATACCAGTTGACACTTTTAGAAGCCACCAGATATATTCATATGTGCTGCCATTTTGGGGCACAGGATGCTGAATACCTGAGATGTTGCAGCCACTTCAACTAACAGGCGCACCTTTCAGAGCTTGGGTTGAGTCCCAGGCTTGAGATCCTGCTGTTTTGATTGGTGGAGCCCATCCACCAATCAGGAGGCAGCAGAAGAAATAAAGTCACGCCCCTTTCCTGAGAGGAGGGGGAGAAGAGCTCCCCTGGACCTGATTGAGAACTGTGAACTGTCAGGTCTGGACGGCTTCGGGGCGGAGCCCTGGAGCATATGAAGGAGCTGCGTGCCCAGCATGGGGGGCAGATGTAGCGAGGGGCTCGAGAAAAGCCGGGGAGGTCTGCCGCAGTGGGTGATAGGCCCAAGGCTCCAAAGCTGCCACTTTGTGAGACTGCTCGAGCTGTTGACGGTGCACAGGGACAGTGTGGGGAGACCTGGCCCTGGGAGTGGTGTGAAGCTGCTTGGGCCCATCATGATGCACAGTTCGGTGCACGGAGCTCAGGCCTTGATTGCCGCAAGTGGGGGCTTGAGCCTGCAACCCTGGTAGGGACTTGGGGCCCGTAGTGAGGCAGCTCAGGCCTCACCTCCCAGCAAGCGGCCAAGTCCCACGGTGCTCAAGGCGGTGCACGGGCCTGAGCCTTGGGAACCAGGGGGCAGCACAGGCTGCTTGGCTTAGCCACCCAGCGAGCAGCCTGAAGGGCCCAGCCTGTGCTAAGAGAGCCCTCAGTGCCAAGCCAGGGCACGGGGAAATGGTAGTGTTGCAGTGTGAGGCTCAGCACCCAGGAGCCAGCAGCAGTGGTGCTGCAGCTGAGAGAAGCTGAGCCCTTGGTGTCCAGAGCAGGGTGGAGAGGAGCCCAGCAGCGCAGGAGAGGCCTGGAGGGGTGCTCCAGCAGAGGAGACCTCACTGAGCTGTGCCCTGACTGCTGCCACCTGAGGGAGCATGAGTCATTGGGCCCTTGGGTCCCACAGGGGGAAGACATTTGGGGCAGGCAAACCCAGAGAAGGGGCTGGGTGAGCACCCCCTCCTACCCCCGCCTAGTCAAGGCCCTAATGGTAGGGGCCCCTGGTGCTTCCTGGACACCCCCCGCCAAGGGACCCCATTGGAAGGAGGACTATCTCTTGCGATGGATCAAGGACTATATTAAGGAAATAGATGTTATTAAGATTGTTCATGTTTGCATCTTACATTTTGTGAATGAAATGTTGTATTGTGATGTTGTAAATAGTCTTATTTAGGGTTTGACCTTGGTTATTGGTTAATGTTCACTGTAAATATATGTATATGATATTTAGTTTTATGTTTATGTATGTTATAATGCAATAAATGTATATAGTTAAGAACTTTGGGCTTGGGCTAACTCTATAGAGGAAAGAGGGATCTACTCAAAAATTCTGGCATCCCTCTCACAGCACTCCCTCCTGCCTACCCATCCCATCCTATTGAGAATAGGGCATACCTTTGGGTGTACCCAGGTTACACTCTAATTAAAGCTCCCCTCCCACCTCCAGCACATGTGTAAAGATGCCCTAAGTGACTGTTTTCAAACTTTTCTCTGCAGCAGTTGCCCAGCAGCACCTCTATCTTTTTGCCATTGGCATATTTTCCACTTTGAAAACTCCCACCTAGACCAGAGAGGAGGACTAATGTACAGCACCCAAGAAATCTATGAAATCTATGTTTGATTGGGCTGGTTAGTTTTCTTGCATTGTGAATGAAGAGGAGTTTGTTATGATCCTTTAGCATAATAGTCATACCAGCAAGGACAGTTAAGAAACAAAGCTGGAAACCTATTTCAAAGTAACGGTGTCTGAAGAAATTAGTGACAGCAGCTGCAATGAACCTGATAATCACTGACCAGTACTAAGCTCTTGTTCTTTCCTGGAAGAGGGGGCTAGCCTTATCTCTAAGATTAGCAGAAATTGTTGCTTATCTTGATCCAGCTTTGTTTAAGGTAAGCAGCAACTATGGGCTAAATCATGACCTGGCTGGAGTTAGTTCTAAGTGCACAGGGCATCTTGAGTTGGTGTCCACTCATTTCTCTCTCAATAAAAATGGCCCATTCCAGAAGGTTAATTTTTTCCTGAGAAGTCAGAATGGGGGATATGGATATTAAGACAACACACAGGGATTCTGCAACTAGATGACCTTCTGCGATTCCTTCCATCCCTACTTTTCAAAGCAAAGAAGAAAGTTCTTGCAGCAAATTAGCAATTTCTAGTTCCTTTCCAAAGGTTTAGGGCAACTCAAAAACCCTATACATTTTAGCAGGCTTTATTTTTGCCCAATGAACTAGATCTGGAGTAAAATAATATGTTTTAATTGGCAGGCTGGATGAAAGTTCTTTAACAATAGCATGCACCACTGAGAGCTGGTGATCACTGGGAGCATGATCACTGGGAGCTGATCTCCCCCAAAAAGGTGACTTAAGACCCCTCCTTGATCCAACTCCTTCCCCCATCACAAAGTCATTTAACACTAGAATGGGCAAAACTATAGGAAATGCATGTGCATGCAAAACTGCTAGGTTTTTTGCAGGTTTCTAATATCGTCATGTTATACATGGCTGCTTCCTCTTTCCCATCTAGGATTAGGTGCTTATTTGTAAAAACAAACAAAAACACATGATAATTCCAGGAAAGCCATTTCTAGTAATGAAGAGTATAATGGGATTAAATGGCAAATTCCATTAGATCTAATGTACATTAATGATTTATCCCAATTTGCTTTCCCTCCCTGCTTGCCCTCCTATCATTGTGCCTATTTGTTGGTATCTCTGAGGGCAAGCATCCAAATTCTTCCATCTGAGTCCTCAGCTCACTGGAATACCTCCAATCACTCCTGTCTTACATCACCTTTCTTCTGGCTGAAAGGTCAGACAAGTAAATCTTGCCCAGTAGGCAGTGAATAGATCTGCATTGGCAGAGAAAGCTGGACCAACACCCTGGGGCAGTCTGCTTTGTTTCAGAATACTTCCCTGCTCTGCAGACCTAGAATCAGAGTGGTTGCTTCGTGAAGTTCAGGTCTCCCAGGTGACCACTGGTATTGTTAAGACCAGTCTGGTGCACAGAGATGGAATTAACACATCGCCCTCGCAGCCAACAGTGAGATACAGGTTCAAGCCTCTTTCAGCTGTGCTGTAAATTGACAGGGGAGAGCGAGCTGGAGAAAAGACAAACACATGGGAAGCAGTTTGGTTCCTGACAGATGGAGGCGGGTCCTAGGGATATTATGGTTAAGCCTGAAGTTCAGTTCTCGCATCCATCAATCTATAGAGATGCCAAACAGGGCAGCCTACTGCAATACAGACTGAGAGAGGAGGTCTGTAGAAGGGTAAGAGCTAATTAACTTGAGCTGTAACTAATTTGGCTTGGAAGAAGTGCTTAACACGCTGTTACAAGCAGGAAGAATTATGCTTGGTTAAAAGAGAATACAGGTAAACAATTAAATACTATAGTCTCATTTCACTCTTCCTTTAAAGAATGATTACAGTAACCAAAGACTGGAGCTTTTCCATCCAGATATATAAAGATCCATAGGGTGATGGGTACAAGCTGTTCACATAATCCTTGTATGGCTTGCCCTTTTCAGGGTGTTTGCTATCATGGAAAAATGTTGTTAGAAACATAAGGTTGGAAAGAACCTCTAGGGTCATCTGGTCCAACCCCTGCACAATGCAGTACTCCAAAACTATTAGAAACAAATGCTTATCCAGCCTCTTCTTGAAAACCTCCAATAAAAGAGATTACACAATCTCCTTTGGTAATTTGTTCCACTGTCTTAAAAGTTAGGAAGGTTTGCTTTCACCCTACCGCCCAATCTTTGCACCATTTTTAATCCAGTGCCTCATACCCTGTAGGGCTGTGTAAGGTTTTGGCGGGAGCTTTGTTTCAAAGCTGTTTTGAGCTCAAAACAGTGAAACTGAAACAAAACAAAAGCCTTTGAAACAGCTTTGAAATGAAACAGGAGCACTCAAAATGTTTCAAAAGTTTTGAAGATGGGCTTGCTTGCAGCTAAACAAAAACTAAAGACAGGGAGAGGGAAGAGGAGGGAAGGACTGCTCTGATATGACATCTAGCTCCCAGTTTGATTCCCCCTCTCTGATTATTTCCCCAGCTCTTCCCGGGGGGGGCGGGCCCCTGATCTGCATGGTTTCAGCAGGTTGCTGCTGCAGGCTCGGGCCGGTGGCAGCCACTTGGTGCAGTCCATGCCAAGAGTTGGGAAGACTGCGGTGCTGCTGCTGGCCCCAGCACGCAGATCAGGTGGCCCGCGCCCCGGCCCGGGAAGAGCTGGGGGAAGCAATTAGAGAGCTGGGGAATTGAGCCGGGGGCTGGAGAAATGTTGAGGTCCCTGAACATTCCCCCAGTTCCCAGTTCACTTCCCCAGCTCCCCGATCTTTCCCCAGCTCTTCCCCAGGAGGCGCGGGGCCCCGGATGATGCAGGATGACAGCAAGCTCCTGCTGCCAGCTGGGGATGGTGGTGACTCTGGGCTATTTCCCCAGCCGGCAGGAGCAGCAGCCTGCTGAAATTCTGCGTGCAGATCTGGGTCACACTCCCTGGGAAGAGCTGGGGGAATGATTAGAGACCTGGGGAATCAAAGCAGGAGCTCCAGCTGACAGGTAGACCCATCCCAGCTCCCAGACAGTGCACTGCGCCCTGCCGAGCCGTGCTGCACCCACGTGATGGTGCAACTGCCACGTGGGTGCCAGGTGGGGTGGGAGGGGGCAATCCCTGCTGTCCCCCACTGTGCGGGGGGGCTCTACCATGAGTGCCCAGAAGTGCCCCAGTCGCCACTGCCAGAGCTTTTTTTTTTTCCTTAAATGCTGTGCACACCAGCTGCGGAGCATGTGGAGGACAGAATACTGCTGCTGCTGGCCGGGGCCAGCGCCAGCACCTGAGTCTGTCCAACACAGTCCATGCTGAGCACCAGGAAGAGCCCACTGCTGGCACTGGCCCCAGCCAGCAGTGGCAGCGTGCTGCCAGCCCACACGCAGCTCCAGGGCCCATGCCCCCTGGAACAGCTGTGGGGCTATGGCAGACTCCTCCCGGGGGGGAGCGGGACCCCAGATCTGCATGCAGGATGACAGCAGCAGGCTGCCGCTGCCGGCAAGTGACACTCGTTTTGCTTTGAACAGTTTTAGGTACAGTTTCACAAAAAACCCTACACCTATCTCCTTGAACCTTGGTAGGCTGCATGGCCTCAGAAGGGGCTACCATCCCTGCAATTTTCATCTGAATCAGGCAAGAAATGACAAAGTTATAGGCATTTTCATGATTCCCCATTATAGCCTAAGGACAAAAGATGTCATAACAGCATCGAAACAGCTAAACAGTTTTAACAAAACAAAATGGAACAGTGCTTCAAAACAGCAAAATGAAACACTGCCCCTTTGAAATGGTGAAACAGAAGTCAAAATGAAATGGTGCTGTTTTGCATAGCCCTAAATTGCCCTGCCCTCCCTCACACAGGATCATGATCCACCACATCTGGGGCCACTCAGGGAATCAAGATGCCAACCAGGGTCCAGGGGAATGAGCAGGCCAGGAAGGCATTCCTGTGACCCTGGTTGGCATCTTGATTCCCTGTGTGGCCCCATACCTGGCTGATCATGATCCTGCATAAGAGGGGAAAGGGCATGCAGCACTAGGTTTGAATTGGCGCAAAGAAGATTTGGGAGTGGGGCGACACTCAGCCTGTTCCTAGACCATGCAACAGGCTTAGTCAATAACTGTTGTTCTGCTTCCTCCTTTCCAGCATTTGAAAACTGCTACCATATGTCTCCTCCCCACAATCTACTTTTCACCAAACTAAATATATCCAGTTCTCTCAACTTTCCTCACATGGCTTGCATTCCAACTTTGTCATTGTCATCTTTGTCGCTCAGCTCTAGATCCTCTCCAGTTTCTTCACATCCTTTTAAAAATGTTGAGACCGGAACTGCACACAATATTTTGTAGCTGAGACCTAATCAGTGCCAAGCAGAGTAGTGCTATCACCTCCCATCATACATAAAATACTTCTGTTAACAGAGCTCAAAATTGCATTTGCTTTTTCTTCTGACTGCACCACATAGCTGACTCATGTTGAATCTGTGATCCACCATAATGCTGATCAATTATCTCCCATATTATATTTGTGCATTCAGGTTTTTCTTCCATTGTTGTAGTGCTTTACATTTGTCTTTGTTGAATTTCATAGCTTTGCAAATATTATTGCTAGAAGCTCCAAGATTTCTTCAGCCAAGTCAGCACTCTGGGCTGAATTTCCTTAGGCCCTGCCGACTTATATTCATTCAAATTTGTCAAAAAAGCTCTGTTACATGCTTTTTACTTATTGTGACTGACAGCCTTTCCACTTCTTTGCTGATATTAATTTTGTTAGCTGTCTGGTCACACTGGTTCCTTGTAAAGATTGAGGCAAAACCATTATTGAGTATCTCTGACTTTGTGTCATCTCTTCATAGCTCAGCCCACTATTGAGAAATGAACCCAAAGAGGGTTTTTTTCCTCTGGCATATTTATAAAACACCTTCCTTAACATCCCTTGCCACTTGTTCCATATTTTTTTACTGTTGCTTTTCCGATTTTGCCTCTACACATTTTTGCTATTCTTGGGTAACTTCTTAAGTACCTTCCCTTGCCTTCCCTTTATTCCGTGTTTTCTCTTTAATTTTGAGGTGTTTTCACCATTTCCTGACTGATTCTTACCTTTTCACTTACCTTTCCACCATCCTTTTGTTAGAACAGCCTTTTGTTGAACCTCCAATATTAAGTCCTTTAGAAAACTTGCAGCCTTCCTAGCCCCTTTATCCTTCAAACTGCCTACCTATTATTTCTTAGAATTGGTTGAAATCTGTTCTTTCAAAGTCCAGTGTCCTTGGTTTGCTATTCTCATGCTTTTCCTCCCTCTAAATCATGGGTTGGAGATGCTGGGGGAGTGTCTGTCCGTGCCACATCACAGCTAGGCAGGCAGGTGGTGAGAAGTGTTGCCCTGCCACAACACAGCTGGGTGGTGGTGAGAAGTGGCAGTAGCTGGATCCTAGTGCTGGCCCAACTCAGACCTAAACTGTGTTATTCCAGTGCACTGCCAGAAAACATTGTCAACCACTGCTGTAAATGATGAAAACTACCATATCATGACCACTTCTTCCCTCATTACCTTCACATTTGCAACCAATTCTCCCTTAATGATCAGAAATGTATCAATATTTTTATAATTGTGGAAACTAGAACTGGGAAGGAATTTTTGTCAAAACTTTTAAACTTTTTTGTTAGAACATGGTGAGTCACTGAAATGTATACACTTTGCAATATAAAGTCAATTCTGATTACAGTATATTCCTGTTCTGAAAAGAGAAGCATTCACAACTTCAAGTTTCTCAGTGAAAAGTTCTAGTTTTCAGCTCAGTGTTTACCTTAGTCTATTTATAATGAAAAAACCAACAGAGTCTGAGTTGGAGTGTTCTTATTAACTCGTTTCACAGTTTCATACAAATTATAGAGAAGTTGAGCTGGAGGGGACTTCCATAAGTCATCTAATCCAACCCTCTGCCTAAGGCCAGATCATCAGTATCCAACCCATCCTATACAAATCTATTGTCTAACCTCTTAGCAAAACTACACAGTCTACCTTGCCACAGCACAAGACATAACACCCTAATCTGCCACAGGTAAAGCAAGCGAACCACAGCAGCCAACATCCTCCTGGGTAAGGGCTGTTAATATACAGTCAAGAGATATCAGGAAGAGGACTTTGGCCCTTACTATAGTATAGAGGAACACAAAACCTCCCGCAGTCCATACCAATCTGGCCATGGGGTAAAATTTTTTCTAGGTCCCAAATACCAGGATCAGTTCAACACAAGTGAAGGGGTAAGATCCCCTAGCTAGGAACCCTTGTGTTTAAATCCCAGCAGGAGCCTTTTCACACCTCAGTGAAAATCCCAAGACAATACCCAGTGCCTCTGAGAAAGACTTTAAAACCCCAAACTCATGTAACAGTGGGGAGCTAGGGAGGGGCATTTCCCATCCTTTTGGACTTTGCTGGCTCCCAGCCCCATGTGGTAGCCAGCAAAGCCCAAAAGGATGGGAAATATCCACAGTAGAACATAGTCAGAGCTACACATAGATCATCTGCAACTGTTCAGTTTGGGGATTTTTTTATTTGAGTTTCAGTCATTTCATTTTTTTTTAACTTTTTGGCACAATTTGTGACATGAAACTATTTTCAATAGTTCTCAGGTAGAAACCATTTCCCAGCCAGATCTAGCAGAACATAGTCATCATCAGTAAAAACAGGCAACATTCTCTAAGGCTTCTACCCAATTATTAAAGCTAAAAGTATACAGCAATATTAATGTTGGTGTATCATTATTTTTGTTACTGCCTGGCTTTCACAAATACACCTAAAACAAAATGTAATCAATGGATCTCAGAACATACCCTTTTTCATACTTTGTTTTTGGGTAACATTTCAAATAGGCTGTGTAATTGTTTACATTAACATATTGTGCTGGTTTGTATTAGAAATAATGTAGACTTGAATGGACACTAAATCAAAACCACAGAAGTTTATTCAGTTGTTTTTAATGAACTGCCTGACATTGTCTAACTTCATTCACTGCCAAAAATTTAACATTTCAATACTAGTGAATCTTTAGGCACTACATTGCCAACTATTTGTTGCACAGAAAAGGAACAATCCAATCAACAGCTGTGCAAACTTCCCTACTGCTGCATATAACCTCAGTTATACAGAAAGCCATCTTTGATGGTGATAAGTCTGGTAAATTCCCATGATCATTAAGGGCATTTATAGACATGCTCCGGCAGGCAGGGGGAGTGCTTTAATTAGTGAGCTGCGTTAATTAAAATCATGTGTCACTTGTATCAGCATCCCCGTGCTGAAAAATGGCAGTGGGGTGCTTTGAACTAAAGCTCATCAAACAAGTTTTAGTTGAAAGTGCCCTGCCACCATTTTGCAGTGTGGGAATGCTGATACACATGATGCTAAAGGCTGCCTGTTAATTTCTGCTCTCCTGCAGACTCCAGCTCTCGAGTCTGCCCCAAGGCACTGGATTTACAGCACACTGGAGCAGCCTCACTGCACTTCTAGAGGAGCTCTCAGTTCTCAGTTTCTGTGCTGAGGTTTACCAATATAGTTACCATTTAGTGCCAAATGTGATGTAGCCAAACACCCACTAAATTTTACCATTTTGGCTAAGGACAGATATTCAAATAGTCTGAACCTGAATTGATTCAAACTTCACAGATTAGTCTAACCTGGCTAGGCTAAACCAGTTTGTAACTGTGAAGACATCCCCTCTGGACTGAGGAAATTCAGGCACATGCTTGCAGTGGCTCAGGCTAGAAGCCAGGGGGATGGCGGCACTGCAGCAGCCCTCCTTTCCCTTCTCTAATGCTGAGCTGAGGCCCTGGCAGGACACTCTGATTAAGGAGGGGTGTCCTCCCCACCCTTTGATAACAGAGCATTTATCAGCTCTGTTATCAGTATTTAACACCCCATCAGAAAACAAAGCCACTAGCAGTAGTTCAAGCCCTTCTTAAATAACTTTTCACAAGGAAGGAATGCAAGAACATTACCAACTGACTTCTTGATTAGCTCCAAAAAGCCCTAAAGACACTGTCCTGTCTGCCTTACACAGACACCTCTCAGCATTAGCTAGCATACCACATGCTGGATATGGTCCATGCTGTGTGAGGGAGGAGGGAGGGATCCCTGCTTGAGCTGTGAGCAGCGAGGGGGGTGGGACAGGGGAAGTCAGGCAGATGCTCTGTGCCTGCAAGTCACTGCTAGAGCACCAGCCAGGGGGCAGAGAGGAGGGGCCAGGGCTGCAGTGGAGCAAAGTGCCCTACCCAGCCCAGGGAGCATGCTTGGATGCTGGGCGAGTCTGGCTTACCTTAAACTAGCAAGGGGTCTGGGACAGACATTGCATAAACTGGTTTCACCCAATCATAAATCAGTTAAGCTCGATACTACATTCAACCAGGTTTATCTCAAACTGGTTTCAGCTATTTTCAGACTGATTTATGTGCACTGAATGTCTGTTCTGCTACAGGTTCAAACAAGTTTCTGATCACTTAAACTGGTTTATGTGTAATGTCTGTCCCTAGCCTTTTATACAAGAACCCTGTTTTCCTCTGTGCACTTAGGGCACAATAGGGCCTCAACCAAGTTGGATTCTCACACATTTCTATACAGAGTAGAAGACAGGAGCTGCAAGAAAGAACTGTCATGTTGGATCAGAGCCCAGACCCATTCAGTCTAGCGCCTTACCTCTGTCAGTAGTCAGTACCAACTGCTTCATAGAAAAGTGTAACAGTACTGCAGTAGGTTGATGAGACATGATCTGTCCCTCTTATGAGGTCAATTCCTGATTTCTAATAGGTAGATATTACCCTTAGCCCTGAAGCATATGGTTTAATAGTCCTTCAATGTTTTTTATCATTAATAATAATGACTCTTGATACTCTGTATATCCATAATAGATGTCCCTATAATATATATAAATGAGAGTCTTAGATCACTTCTCACACAGTATCCTTTTTGGGCATGACACTTCAAGAAGGATACAGATAAGTTCGAAAGGGTGCAGAGAAGGGCCACTTGCATGATTAGGGTCCTGGAGGATAGGCCCTATGAGGAGAGACTCCAGGAACTGGGCTTTTTCAGTCTGAGAAAGAGAAGGCTGAGAGGTAACTTGATACCCGCCTACAAGTATGTCAGGGGGGAGCACTTCTTCAGGAAGGCACCCCTTGGGAGGACAAGGACCAACGGGCACAAACTAATCGAGGGCAGATTTTGGCTGGATATAAGGAAGAGCTTCTTTTCTGTAAGGGTGGTACAGTCGCCATCTTTGGAGGTGTTCAAGAGGAGGCTGGATAAGCACCTCATTGAGCTGGTTTGAGCTCATTCATCTCCTGCCAATGGCAGGGGAATGGACTTGAGGATCTTGCAGGTCAGTTGTAGATCTTGCAAGGAGTTGTCAGTTGTAGTCTTTCCTTTCTCCTCCTCATTTTGGGGCATGAGAGGCAGAGAGAAGACAGTACCAGGTAACTGAAGCTGCCAGAAATGCCAAACTATTAATATACAACCAACCTATAATGGGTGAATGGTAGCCATGACCTGTGGGAAAACTAGCTAGAGGCCTTTTCCAACATAAACAATGCTTTGATTCTATGTCCATTTTGACTTCTAAATGCCAAGAACATATGAACATCTCAGAATATCGCACCCTGAAAAATAACGAATGCAGAGAACGCCTGGCTTAAAATTTAATGTAAATGCCATAAATGCTAACTTCTAACTTCTGAATAAACATGGTCAAATCCAAGGGAAATTAGAAAGGAAGAGTTAAAGCTCTCTGCTATTTGTCCTTTTAATTTGTACAAACAACTTACAGCACAGATTTGAGTCCTAGGACCTCAGGCCCTAAATCCATCTCCCATTCAAATCATAAGGAAGAATGTCATTTGACTTCATATGGAGTTAAGTTAGGATCTTATCTTGAAATCTCTTGCGGCAAAGTTTCTTTCTCCATCTATTGATTAAAAAATGTATTGATATTTGGGGAGTTTTACTACTATTATTGTTTTCCAAGTAGGAAAACTGTTAAACAGATTTTGCTTTAAAACAGAGCGGGGTAGGAACACCACAAAATAAAACATTACCTGGGTAATACAAACCTATATCAAACCAGATGGTTTTTTTCATTATTTTTTGTCTCCATGATGTAACATATCTTTGTTTTTGTCTTAATCTCAAAAGGTTAGAACTGCGGCCACCTTTTCACCTTGCTGAATAACAAAATGAGAATTAAATGGAACATAGAAAAATCATGGTCTTGATAAACAAGAGACAAATGCAGTAAGAGTAAGGAGAAATGAGATCTATTAAAACAGAAATCAGAAGGCAGCAGAGAGGGAAAGTTCACTGGATGCCAAAGGGAGACATGTTTTGGGAGGAGGGCTGGCTCCAAGCTCCCACAGCTATGGCACAATGCCCATTAACACCTATACCAGGGTTGTCAAACCTACCGGCTGAAGGCCAGATCCAGCCTGCAGAGGTGAGGTCATCTGGCTCACAGGGCTTCTCATAGGCTGGAGAAGCCACCTCTGCATCTGGCCTGCAGGGATCATCACCATGGTGCGGAAACCATTTTGCTGGAGCAGACCAGCAACCAGAGGTTTCACAGTGGCTCCGCTCACCCTCTCCCTTTCCCACCATCAAATTTCCAGTTTTTTGGTAACCACTGGCAACTAAAATCAGCAGCAGTCAGCAATAGGAAAAGGGGGTGAGTTGCAGCAGCATTACCCCCTGAGTGCTGGCCACACCAACATAGCATCTTTGATAGTTATGGCAAGAAACCCCGTGACCTAGATCCAAAAGTGGGTTGTCCACCTAGTGAGAAGCCCTACTAGCTGGATGACCCAGCCCCTGGGCTATGGGCCAGCACCTGGTTGCTGGCAGGGACCATGGCCCACCAACCATTTGAGTTTACAACCCTGATGTATACATTTTACCATGTTGCCTATGTTTCTTGTCCATTTTTCTGGCACCCGATATTTTCTGCATTATATTACCAATAAATCACATCTTGCAGAAATACTGTTCAGCTTGCTTCTATTCCAGGATTAGCCTGCTCTTTTTGGCTAACATAACATCATACCACCTTTTTGTTTGGCCAAGGTTATATAGAAAAAGTAAGGAGGACTAAACAAAAGATACTAAAGTATGGCAGCATTAAAATAAAATGAACATCAGATAAAGTTTTCTAACTCAAGAAAAGTACATCTTCTAGAGTCACTGGATGCATCTAAATATGTGCTTTATTGTTGTCGACTAATTAGTTCCACAGTAAAGTGTCACTGTCTGCATGTGCACCAATATCAGGGCACAGTAAATTAATTAATTCTGCCATAGGATAGCATTGTTAGGGTGGTGATTACAGTGCTAAAGGGTGGGGCTGTCTGCCACCTAGCCCTGCACTGTAACACCCTTGTGCCCCAGCCAGCCCCTCTGCTCAATGCCACCACCCAGAGCCTGGGGTGACCCCTTCCCCACACCTGAGTCCCCTGCCAGCCCGGGACTCCTCTGCCCTGGCTCAAACTGCTACGGTCCATGTGCATGTGTAAACATTGTACCTGGGAACAGTTTTCTCTGGCATAGTTTATCAGGTCATCTTAATGGCACATGTAGATGCACCCACTGAAGTCAACTTCAGTGTGGTTTGGAAATAAACTTTAGGTGACCTGACTTCAGCAGTGCTGGAAATCCAGCGGAAAGCTGCAGGTAAATGGCTCCTTTGAATGTCAGGCCACAAATTTAGACACCAAACTTTAATACAATTTGGTTGGCAAAGGAAGAAACAGGGAATGAAGGAGCAAAGGGAAGGAAGGGAGGTGTTGATTGTATTAAGTCCTTCTGAAAGTAAGGCTTCCCAAATACCTGTTTCTTGATATGAGCGGACTGTGCGTGGACACTTGCTAATAAGAAGCCAACTCAATTCTTTCTTGATTAATGGTATGACTGACAACATGGAGTACCACAGAGCCAACTGAACATAAGGTCGAAAAACCAAGCTGCAAATCAGTTCTTCTTTATGACAATTTTCCTTTTGTACCAGGCAAAGTCTTTAGCTGGGCCAATTCAGCCTAGATACCTACTGAATGGGAATCCAATACCAGGTCTCATGAACTTTGAGAAGAACAAAGCCTGTCTATCCTCACAAATGCAACTTTGAAGAAGTCCACTGGTAAGTATTACAACTGCTTCATAAGACTTTAAAATTAGCAGGCAGTAAATATACGTTTGCACACAATTAAGGTATCTTCACTTTTCCCTCACCATAAGCTCTGAAACTCTTCCTTTTTTTCCTTAAATATATACTGTAAAGCCACATCTGTTTTCCTTTAGATAAGCAGTGATCAATTAAATGTTGATTGACTTACTACCCATTTGCAATAAACATTCAACTCAGTAAACTAAATGTCTTGACTTTTAACATTTTCTCCAGCAATAAATGCAAGTAAGTAAAATGGAAAAGGCCACAAGAAATGAAATTAAATATTCATTTAGAGAGTATGCCATTTTAGACGCATGATTATTTTTACAGACAGGGCTGATAACACTACCAGTTATTAAAACTGCCCCAAATTTAAAAGACCATGCTTTCAGTGACTTATAACTTCAGTAAAAATAGTTAATGTTTGGTGAAGTTCTCCATATGACAATATCTGTCTTAGGCTAAACTTTTTTTTCCTGCACAGGAAAAAATGTAAGTTAAATTGTTCACCTGTACCTGAAAACAATGGTAGCGCCACCCCCCCCCCCCGGGCAGTTAAATATTCTGGAAACGTTTTCTTTGAAAAGCTTTGGCTCCTTCAGGCTTTCAGTAAATCAGGGTCTGAGCTCAAGAAGTGCTGAGCACTCTCAGCTGCAACTGAGACATACTGGGAACACAGAAGCCATGTCTACAAGGTAAACTTACCACCCCAGCTCAAGCACGCTGCATTGTTCCAAGCAGAAAGTCTCCCAAACCAGCCTAGCTGCCACCGCAGAGGCAGATTGTCCCATCCCATAGACCAGTAGTGTTCAACCTTTTTTCATTTGTGGACCCCTAAAAAATTTTGAATGGACATGAGAACCCTTTTAGAAATTTCAAATGGAGATGCAGACCCATTTGAATTGTAAGTGTGGGTATTCGCATACTTTTGATTGATCAATAGTCATCTTTTGTAGACCTCTTAGACATAGTCTGCAGACCGCCAGGGGTCCACAGACCACAGGTTGAAAACCACTGCCATAGACTAATCACTCCAGCTACATAGCTTCCAGTTCAAGAAATACAGCACCTCTGCCAGGGCCAGTGAATTCACCAGGTAGATATGACCAAATAGTACTATATAATGCTACATGTTCTGACAAGAATCAGATACTCAGCGTCTCAAATTGGACACTTAAAACTAATGGATATTTTTTCTCTTAATCTCTCTGTGCATACCCTCCCCACTCTGTGTACACACACACACATGTGTGTGCACGCGGACACACATATCCTAAAAGGCTGTTGTGAGAATAAATTCATCAATGCCTGTGAAGCACACACAGATACTGTAGCAATGAGCACCAAAGGAAAACTCACAAGGAAATTAGTAATTCTCTCCTCAGAGCAGGGTTTTAATAATGTGCAGTCAATAATGCCTGTGGCCACACATAGGACAATGAGGATAAAACAAAATACTGAATAGCTCCTCAGTTATTGTGCTCTGAATGAGACAGGGGCCTCACAGAAATAAAGTGATCATGTAATTAGAGATGACATTATAATGCCTATGCACAAAAGGGCTGAAATCAGGTTGCACAGGCATTTTCTAGCCTTCCAGCTCCTGATTTTACAACCTCAATAATGTTATTCTGGTGTTGCTTTTTAGTGTGTAATATTTCATACACATTTAGCATTATGTAAAGTAAACACAAGAGAGCAGGGTTTCAAAGATGCTCAGCATTGGCTCAACTCTGCTTCTGCTGACGTTCATAGTAGTTTTACTGTGCTTGTGGGGAAAAAAAAGTCTCACTCCAGATTTACAGTGTAATTTTATACAGCCTCACATTTTCTTCTCAGTTTATTCCCGCACAGACACAAACTATGCCCATAGCAGCATGCCCTGAATGCCTATGTGAAGGAGTTTCTTTTGCCCTAACCATTCATACAGAAAATCCTCTTGAAGCTGGCACCTGTCCAGCAATATCCACATTCAGTTATTCCATTAAGAAAAAAGTGGGTACTTCTGCACTACCCTGCAATCTAAACTAGCATATAACTGTGAAACACAGTCATTATCATACAGCCCTGATCTAATTTTCTACTGAATGCCCTGAAATGAAGGGTTTCTTTAAAATACAAAATACAAGGATTGGGACTAAAAAATGATAATTTGACAGCACATAAAGCAGGTTTTTTTTTAACTCCTATCATATTAAATAACGCCAACTGACAACAGCTCTACATGCTGAATGAATGCAGATGCTTTTGCTGACTGGAAGAAATCTCAGAGACATAATGCAGTAGGAGACTGGTATTGTGCTCATTAGATCACTCAGCAGCAGTGCTTATAAACAGCATATTTAACTAGACTCTACAAAGACCTTCTAATGCAGCTGTCGTGACGTATTTTGATTTTTTCCACTGAATGCAAAAATGCAGGACACAACAAAAAGTGCCCAGGTTCATGGTAATTGCTACCTGATTAACTCCCTTTGCTATTTCCTTTAAATAAATAAAGGAAACAAATACAGTATGCCACCACTTAGTAGCACTAACACCAAGATCAGAACCATGAGTCTCATTGGGCTATTGAAATTTGGTTAGAAGTAACAAAGTACCAGAGGATGAAATCAGGTTGAGAGCAGGCTGATGGGAAAATAGTATTTCCTCCTGAGGGTTAGAAAGGGCCATGAAAACAAGAAGATATTAAATAACATATGTAGAGTATAATGAAGAATCGACAAGATTATTAAGGGGGGGAGGAGGAAGAAAAATCAATCAGCACAGTGCTTCTGAATTTAATAAAAAGAATATTCCAGCAAATGGCTCTTTTTCCTCCCCATGTGGTTTAGTTCTCTGATTCAGTTCTGTAATTTTTACTTACATATCATATCTCATTAATCAGGGATGTAAATTTGCCATAAGGAGGCCTGAAGAACATCAATCCAGCAATCCAGTGAATTATTTCTAGTTCCTAAATAAGTAGTGTCCACTTTATTAGATAAAAGCATGCATACGCACATACACACATGCATGTGCACGCATGCACACACACACACGCGTGCACGCACTTATGCACACATGCACGCACATCTAATCAAGCCAGCAAATGGAAAGTTAAATTGGCTGGAAAAGATCTGCAAAAGCTGGAGCACAAAGATTCATTCCCAGAGGAAATAAATTCACCACAAGTAGGATGTTACTGTCACTTCGTCTGCTGTTCATTGTTCTGCCATTAGTAAAAAGATGGAACTCTCCAGGTATATGTCTAGCTGCAATAAATAATTCAGAAGGAATCCCATCATAACTTAGTTAGAATTAATATTCATTCAATTTAAAGTATTACCCAATCTACTGCTTAACAGACAGCTATAACTAGTATTAATTCATGTCATCTGTACAGGAGGAGTAATCCATTTGTGACCCAAATGTCATGAAATTTAGCATAATTGCATACTTTTTTGTTTGGGTGGTTTTTTTCATTAACTTAGGATTTCACAGTGCAGTTACAGTCTCATCATGTGATTGCATTTATTTCAGGGTAAGCATTTCCCTCTGAAAAAGAGAATCTTGTTATCTCAAGTATAAGCACAAGTGACAAGAAATATGAACATTTCAAAGTTGAACTACTTGATTGCTCCAGGTAAGTAGGTGGTAAACAATGGACATGCGCCAGGAAATGGCCAAACGGTAGCACGTGGCAGCCTGCCTAACAGATACATAGTGATGAACATTCTCAAAGCAGCCGTGGGGCCCAGAATGAATTCCAAAACCCAGGATCATGATAATACCCTCTCCAAAAAAAAAAAGGAACTGATTCAAAATATAAATATGCCCCCAGCTGAATAGCCATGAAAAATGCTCCCATTGAGTTTAACAGTGAAACAAATCCATCATTTTCATGAAGCAAGAATCAGATTATATTAAGAAAAGTGAGAATTGTAGTCTCTGGTAGTACATGTAACTTAGGAGGTACCCTCATATTTACTTAGGGAAAGGCTAATTAAGTAGGAAGCCAGTAAGGAAAAATGCCTTTAATGGGCTAAAAATGTAATTAGAAAAGGAACTGCATGAACAGCAACTAAAAACATAGTCCTTTCGGGTGCCCGGAGACAGGATTTAAGCTTCAGTTCTCTGGACTATTGACTCATGAAGCAGTTGATTTGTCACAATGCCAGGCAAACATCTTATGAATGTAATGATGAGACTACAGAATGTATGCCCTAGTGAGTCAAAGAAACACTTGCTCATTAATTGTAGCAGCACAGTTTGGCAAAAAGATGGGGCTCTTATGTTACCTGAACACAGGATTTTGTAGGTTGTTTGATGGGGGACATACTTTATACACATGCACACACATACATATTATGAAAATGAATCTCAAATATCAGAAAAGGAAAAACTATTTTAAAAGGGATACAACTATCTCAAAAAGCCAAGGGGGGGGGGAGGGAGAAAGGAGGCAGGGAAGCAAAGTGTTAAGAGCTATGCACTACTGCAGGGAGGATCTCACTAACAAGTTTTAACAATGCCAAGAGCTAATTCTGCCTTTCCCTCACTTAGGGACCCCTATAGGAAAGAGCAAAGATGTAGAATTACTCTTCTCCAAGCCTCCTCCTCTACATGAGTGTGACGGAGGTCTAGGACTCTGGGGACAGGCTGAGTGACATCAGCATTGCATGAGATACCACTCAAAGGGGAGTATCACTGGGCCGGCAGAAGCTGGGTCAAGAGCTGAGCAGGGCTACCAGCCAGACAGAAGGAAAGAGGAGCTAGTGATCTGAGCTGCCATTCAGATAGAAAGATAGAAGCAAAGAGAATGAACAGGGCAACAGACTGGAGATGGTCATTTTAGGGACAGGAGGAGGACAACAGGCTTCTACGAGTGAGAGAAAGGAGCAGGAGCAAAAATACAGTGCCTAAAAGAAACGCATAAACTTGTAGGCAGTCTGTACTCAACTGCCTGGGCCACCAGACATTCTTGGCTGTAGACAGCAGCTGGCAGAGCCCGTGAACCTCTTGCATTTCTGGAGGCTTCATTACAGCAGCAGTGCCACTGGAGTTGGAAGTGCACTCTGGGAAGACACCAGCTGCTTGAAGGACTGTAGCAGCCAGGTGAAGGCATGACAATGTCTCCATGCACCGTCAGCCAGCTGCCAAACAGCAGAAATGCCTGACTCCATTCACCAGGGGTGGTGGCAAATTGAAGGTTTCTGCAGCTGGGGAAGGCCATCATGGGAGACAAGTATAACTGGATTAGACAGAACACCCTGAAAGGAGTAATATTACCGAGGGCAAAGGAAAGGACAAGTTGTTTAACTTGGTTATTTCCATCTCTGCTTCTTACAGCTCTCCAAAGTCCTTCCAGTGACAGCTACAGAAGTAAGGCATTGCATTACATCCGCACATCTGTTATCACACGATTCAACAATCACTGGCTTACTCTTACACCTACACTTTTTAACAAACCCTGGACAAAGTTAAAAGAGAATTCTCCTGCTGCAATCAGAATCCAGACACCTGCTCTTTTCACCCAGCAGCGGCTGCCAGAATCTCTTGTGGACATCTGCACCAACTTGCCACATGAATAATTCACTTTTTGACGTTCGGTAATAAATACTTAACAGAGACATATTTGTCTTTTTTCTAAATTCAGCTGAAATCCATTTCATTAAAGAAGATGAACCACCCAAGTCACCTTCCAAAACACAGCAAGCCATTCTACCCTGAGGTGCATAGTCTATCTTCATTGTTCTGGACATTTCATTTGGATAACAGGCATTAACAAGATTTGTCCATGCACAGCTTTGTGCATTAAAACAGGAAGAGTGTTATTCTTTACTCCTATAACTGTAAGACTTAGAAGCCTCAGTCTTGGACCAGAGGTGTCTGTGTCAATCACTGTACAGGTACCAAACAAAAATGCTAGATCCTTAAGCTTCTGTGTGAAGAGTGCTCAGTAGTATGGCCGCAATCCAGAAAAGCACTTAGCAACATGCTTAATTTTAAGCACAGGAGAATCCCATGAACTCCAAGCACCTTGCACCGTTAAACCCAAAACAAACTTTGCACTTGGCTAGTTCAAGATATAACATCCATTCCGAAAAAAAAAAAAAACAAGCAACCCCAAAACACCCACCTCTTAAAAACTCCTTCCAAAAGCCAGACGGCTGGTACAACAAGAGTCATCATACTTCTGAATAAGCCTTTCTTCAGATTTGTTTAGCATAGGTAGGTAGGCACTTGAAACACTTCCATTTATAGGGGTTAAAGGGAGTGGGAAAGTGTGTAAAATAGTTAACTCTTAGAGCACATCACTTAAATCAGCCCTATTTTGGGTTGAGAGACTTAGGGCACTTTTAAACATGCTCCAACACATTCCAATTAAAACGTGCCAGAGAAGACTTGATTAATTGATTAATCGAGTCTGCTGGAGCATTCTCGTCAGAATGCTTCAGCATCTCATGGATTCAGCTTCCCTGTGTTTCAAAATGGTGGCAGGGCATTTTAAATAAACCTTTTTTGAGCAAGCTTTAGTTAAAGCTCCCCTGCCACCATTTTGAAACATGGGATACTGAATACACAAAACACTGCAGGTGTTTAATTAGAGCGGGTCCCAGAGAGCCACTATAGTTAAACCAATGCCCTCCTCCCACCCAGAGCATGTTCACAGATGCTCCTAATCTCCTAGTCAACTTTAGCTGCTGGAGTAGTTGCTCAAAGATGGAAATGGGTGAAGAGAAGATTCACAATGAAGGAAAACATGACAACTACCTGCTCAAAATTCTGCATTGGGCGCCAGATAAGAAATTACTATAACCAACCTTTTTGACCCCAAAGCTGGTGTGAGTCCAGGCCCACAAATCACTGCATGGGGATATGCTCAGTCCTAAGAAAATGGAGATTTCCAGCCTCTCTCTCTCCCTAATGCCACATCATATTCTATCATATCAAGGCAATATTAAGACTCCACTGGACAAGTGAGATATAAAGAATAGTAACAGTAAAATGTGGACAAAGATTAAAAGAAGAAAGCAGAGTTACTGAGAGCTTGCAGAGCAAAGCTCTTTTAGAGCAAGCTACCATCCCATCTGCCATGCCTGAAAAGAAGAGCCAAAGTCATTAAGGAGAAGTGGTCATTACAAAAGGCAGTTCAAAGGTCTGACAGCAGTTTATCACCAAGATTTAGGAGGCATTGTGACTAAAAGACACAATGCCCTCAGCTTAGCAGTCTGTTGCTGTACATGAAACAAACACAGAAGTGCCCCTCCAAGGTGAGCTAAAAGGAGAATGAGAGATGAAAAGTAGCTGGGGAGGAGAAGGCTTCAGAGACAAGAATCATCCTAAAGAGGGAATTTTCCTAGTAAAGTGCTGTGTAAATAGAAATGAAGCAAAACAAAGCAAGCCATTAACTACTGCCTGAACCAGCCACCCTGCAGAAGATCAAACAAATGCACCAATACATGGATACTGCTCAAACTCAAAGCACTGGTGGTGTCCTTGGCATCTGTTGCTCTCTTTGTGCCTCATGGATGTTGCTGAGGCCTTTGGGGGTTTTTTTGTCCTAGTGGTTGTAGCATGTCATTTAGTGTTAGAGGGTTTTTTACTGCTTGTGGTACACGAGAAGGGAAGGTGTAGATGTTCTAGTGGACTCTTTTGGACACAATGCCCGTTACAAGGCTGTCGACAATTCCAGGTGTCCACACGCAATGAACCAATCTGCGAGATGACTATCAATTGAAACAGAGTCTGTGGCAGTGAAGAGTGGAGAAAATGGACTGAGGAAAACTAGAAAGGATGTGCTTAGTTTATTGGGCCTTGCTTGGAGACAGGCGTATACTCTGTGCTTCACGCCCAGGGAGTTTCTTAGATTCCATCAACCAGCCTTTCTTTTTGGGCCTCTTCTCCCCCTCTGTTAAACAGAAATGTTAACATTTACTTTCCACACAAGGATATTGTGAAAGTAAACGGATGAAGGCCTGAATTCAGCCAAACATATAACTAATCAGATCCCTGAACAGCAAAGCACTTAAACAGGTGTTTGAATCCCCCTGAAGTCAGTAGGATTTAAGTATTTAGGTGAATCACAGCCTAATATTTGTGATGGGACTCATAAGACTACTTACTACAGCTGAATAGAACTGGGAGAACACTTAAATATGTATAAATTTTCTGGAGGAGGTTGGGGAGGGGGGAAAAAAAGGGGAAATGTGTCAAAAATACAAAGAAAGCATTCCAGTTAATTGAAGATTAGAGGTAAGTGGAAATTGAAAGAGGAATGAGAGTGCAGGTATGTTAAGTTCACAGCAGAAGGCTGGAGATTGCTTAATATTCTCACACAATTAAATTAATTCCTTTTAATCTTTTTATACACATTGTAAACAAGATCTCTGGATCCCGTGATAATTACCTTTTAAAGTCTGCATAAATATATTAACTAATCCTGAAATCCCAGAAATCCCAGGTTTTGGGGGATTCTTTCTTTTTTTTTTTTTTCCTTTAACAAAAGCCAAGCAGGGAAGAGCTTTGTAAACAGCTTTGACCTTCGGAGAGCTTGGCACTCTATTTATTTATTCTAAAAATGAAAAACTCTTTGAAGCAGCTAGGAACAAAATGGTCATTTAAATGGAAATGGCTGCATTTGTGCTACACCTCATTTGCAGTAATCAATAGTGTGAACCCTAAGCATTAGTAGCATTACACAAGAACAAAAGAGGCACTTACTGCCAGTAGCTGGAGATAGCTAATGACTTACTTCTGGTCCTTGGGAGTCTTGTTTCAAATGCAACTTAAAGCCAGGGTGGAGGGACAGGGAACAACATAATAATGGTAGTAACATAAGGAGCGCTTTCAGAGTTTACTACAAAGAATTTCATAAGTTTTCATAACCAGTAAACTTTCATCTAGAAAGAAGCAAAACGTACAAGGTTGATGTGGTTCACTCCCTTCTGTTTCTCCCTTAGCAGCTTTTGCTAATTACAACAGTTACTCTTTTTTACTAACGCGCTTGTTTTAATAACAGTCCAGGACACACACAGGTGGATGGGTGACTAAACAGCATAATATGCTGGGGTTAATGTGACTGATTCCCTTCTGCTGCATGGATTAAAACCTGCTTCTGTGTTTGCCATGCCCAGGGATTCTCAGCCAGGGTAATGTGGCACCCTGGGATGCTGTGATATCTTTTTAAGGGTGCCTTGCAATAGTAGCACTGATAGGAATGCAACCACCTACACATGATTCACAAGATAAACCCAATGATTTCAAATCGCAAATCCAAAGCTTCAAAATCATTCTGCCCTGCTGTGGTGTTTCTGGCCAGGTACAGATATTACACTTTTTTTGGAAACTCGTCTATTCCCAGAACAGAAGTTTGGCGCACACCGACTGGTTTAAAATGGTGCAACCCAGTCTAAGATTTCGTCCCCACCCCCATCAAGAGGCAAGTGTGCGTTCTGTTCGCTACCGCTCTAAGCCAGGGCACTTGCAGAAAACAGCGTAACTTAGATCAACTCGGCCTCGGGCTTTTTGAATGGCTATACCCAGCCTCTGTGTTCTCTGCAACAAAATAATTGCTCCATTTCATGGATTTCATAGACGTTAGGGCTGGAAGGGACTTTGCAAGTTCATTGAGTCCAGCCCCCTGCCCCAGGGGTAGGAAGTTAGCTGGGGTCAAATGATCCCAGCAAGATAAGCATCCAAGTGTTTCTTGAAAGTGTCCAGAGTCGGTGCTTGCACTACTTCTGGTGGGGGAGTCTATTCCAGGCCCTGGGGCCTCAGACAGTAAAGAAGTTTTTCCATATGTCTAGCCTAAAACGGTTTTCCAAGAGTTTGTGACTGTTGGACCTTGTCTTCCCTTGGGGTGCCCTGGCGAACAGACATTCTCCCAATTCATCCCCAATTATTTTTCTGTACTTAGAAAAATGAGTAAAAATTAAGAGCTAGCGTTTTTTGAGGAATGTCTTGAGTCTAAAGAGATAGAGAACCACTGCTGTAGATGCAGAACCATAATGAAAATGTACTCCTTCAAGTTTCCTCCTTTTACTTACGCTGCATATGTTTTTAGAATAGAAATCCCAAACGAATGCCAGCAATTTAAAAAAAAAAGTTCATCTTTTTACTTCTTTGTAAATTTAATTAAAGCATATTAGGAATGATTACAACAGTTCCTTGAAGTGCAGCAAATCCAAAAAACACTGGGCTAGAAAGTGCATAAGAAAAAAAAAAGAGAAACACATTACAAAAAGAGAAACTGGTTTAGTTCCATACTCTCAACTAAATCAAAGGCAATAAAGTAAACCTACAGCATACAATAGAAAAGGAAGATGTAAGAGGGATTTTTAAAATTCTTCCTCTATTTGTACTCTTAAGTCTAATTAATCACTGAGTTAAGGGCATTTAAAATAAAAATCTCTCTGTTCAAACAATCTCTCTCTCTATATATAGATGTATATATAGAGAGAGACAGAGAGATCTATCTATCTATATAAAATAATCACAAAATCATAGAAAAGTGAGGCTGGAAGGGACCTCAGGAGGCCACACAGGCCAAGCCCCTGCTCTCAAGGCAAGCTTACTTCTGACTAAGCCACCCCAGTCAAGCATCTGTCTAACCGGCTCTTAGCAACTTCCATAGATGGAGATTTTGCAGCCTCTCTGGGTAGCCTGTTCTGATGTTTAACCCTAACTCTGAGAAAGGACATTTTAAAGTGAGAAACTTGCAAAGAAGAATTTTTCCAACTATTTGAATTGGTCTAATAAGAGATATCATATTTACCCAAAGAACCTTGTCTGCCAGAGTGAGAAAGTCCTTTCTAATACCCAGCCTAATTTGTCCTTGCTGTAATTAAATGGCATCATTCCTTGTTATGTACATATATGGCTCAACCTCTCTGAGTTAAAACATACACATACTGTGTTTATTATTATGTTTAATACAGCATATATACACATATGCACTATACACACACACACACACACACGGTCTTCATAAAGTCCTTGTGCACTTTTAAACTTTAATAACTTAGGTTGTAGGTATGTAGGCACTGTGTACTTTAGTTGTCATAAAACTTTAATAAATTTGCTTTTAAATGCCATTTACAGATTGTTTCTATCATACCTACAACTTAAGGTATTAAAGTTGAAATGTGCACAAGGACTTTACAAAGATCATGTGTGTGTGTGTGTGTGTGTGTGTGTGTGTGTAAAACACAAAGGGACAATTATGGACTGGGTCCCATTCTGCTGGGACTAGTATCAGAAAGGTCAGTGGTCTGGCCAAGGTTACCAGTCTTTTCTGATAAAATTGTACCAGTTTCTGTATCTAATGACATAATCAAGGGAGTAATGTGGCTTTGATTCCATAGCCCAAATAACCAGGTACAGCTGGGTCAGCTGAAGGTGCCCTTTGATACATGTCTAGAACAAGAATGTCTCTGGAGCTATACCAAGTTTTCTTCACTGCCCTGCTACCACACCCTTCAAACAGTTCCCTGACCTGAACAAAACCCAGAAAGTAAGTTTGCTAACAATGCACATACCTTTCCACAACCTGTTGTATAGCTCCTTTCAAAGCAAAATTTAAGTTGTATCTTAATAAATGAAAGCCAAAACTTGGTGGTGCTCAACACAGTGGCAATTCTGAAGTTAAAGCCAATTCTGAAGTCCAACCACAGAAAGATTATGGGGTGTGGATATTATTGCTGAGAACTTTTGGTTAGAGGTTTGGCATGCAAGTTTCAAGGCTATAAAATTAAGAGTCAGCAGATGCTGCCACAGTATAGAAAGTGGCAGAGTGATATTGTTTTTTTTTCGGTAATACTGTACATTTTGCTGCCATGGCAACTAAATATTTTGTGCCAATATGTATAATGACAGATCAAATATATACATCTGCTGGTGAAACCCTTTTTTAAAAACAAGACATTTCGTTCCATGTTGTATTTTTCAAACCTCTCTTAAAAATTAAACTGAATTCTGTGCTTTCTTGGCATTTTCCTTCAACATTATGAGCTGATGAGTTATTACTATCAGCAGTGCAACTGTCTTCAGCCCAAAGTGGGTTTTTTGATTGATTAGGAAAAGCAAAACCAGTCATAAAAGAAAAAAACTAGGAAGCCTGCCTGAATAGTCTTCCCCAGCAACTCAGATTGTATATAGACAATTATAGACCAGAAGGTTATATATACTTTATTTTAACAATTCTTGATAATTTTAAAAAATCTTTCATTTCAGGAATTGCTATTTAGGATTTTCCAGAACTAATTACTTTACCACAAAGATGCTAAACATAAAGGCTGCCTCATCACTGCTCAAGTTTATTGCAGAATTCCCTAAGGATGAACTCAAGATAGGGTCTCTTTGTTAGGTGTTGTACAGATAAACTATCTAATGGTAAAACTGCAGAAGTCTCTGCCTATTACCACAATATGCAACCAGTATACCCTCAAACTCTCTATCGTTAGTCAGATAAAGGCCCTTTATAGAAAAACACTTTGACTCCCCCCAGCCAAGATTTAAAGAGACACTTTAGGCTGCTCCGACTTCGGTTTTGCAATGCCTAGAAGTTAAGTTCCTGGCCACAGCAGCATGTTTCAAGGAAACAGAGTGAGTTACCCAATTTTCTCTATGGAAAGTGGGAGAGTTATTGACCTCCAAAGGGTGATCAACAAAAACCTACACATTGAACACACAGCCAACAGAAAGAACCAAGTAGAAATGTGGTTTGAAATCCCATGCCATACTGAAGCTTAGGGACGTAAGCCCAGGGCTGTACATTAGGTATCTCTAGCCACTAGATGTTCCTACCATCTTGATATAGTAACATAATGCCCTGAAACCTCACTTCCAGGCAGTCTCCAGGCTCCGTGAGTTAGGAAGGTACAGAACTTATATTATTTCCTATATAAGGTCTTTTCTTGTAGATGCAATCCTTGTTTTGTTTTGTGGGTTTGTTTAAAGGATGCAGCCAGCTGTCACTCAGCCATGTGGCATCCTTACTGTGGTGCAAAACTTTAAAGCAATCACAGCTCAGAGTGAAAGGAAACAAGAACGGGAAGGAAAAGCGGAGGAGTGTTCCTACATTCAAGAACTTGAGGGAGTGGTGACAGCAGAGCAGCCTTCTTTAAGGGAGTCTCTCTCATCATTTTATGTCACGTAATGCAGAAAAAGTTGTGACAGTTCACTGGAACCATGCTAGACTCATTGCTTTAGCAGCTTGTAGCCAATTCTGAAAACACTATAGGCAGCACTAATCTACTTCTTTCTGTTTCCAAGCGATGCTTTGAATAAACTGGCCTGAAGCCCAAACATGTAAATTAGGTACCCAGATTAATTCCTGTCACCAGAAAAGATCCTTGTCCTGTATTTAAAACATGAACACCATGGCATGGCTTTTTCTATTGACAGGACAATTACTCTGAGGCGACAGCTCTTAACATAAAGCTGGAAGCTGAAAGTATTTAACAGGGGAAATCAAGAGAGATATATCGACCTGCATACAAGATGGTATGCGTTGCCCACATCCAAGTTTTCGGTATTTTGCTACTTTCCTAGTAAACACCCCAAACAAAAGGAAGCCTGAGAAAGCATATTACATACACACTGTTCAGCTGCCTTAGCAAGGCCACATGAAGGGACCATCCATTTGTTCGGTGCTTGTGCAGTGCCTACATAACAGGCATGACTGGGGCTGGGGGGAGGTTCCTTGACAGATCCTCTGAAGAGCTGAACAAGGCACAATGGGTGAATGCACGCAGCACAAAACTGCCCCAAAGCAACCTGAGCTACTTCAGATACTGGAAGCAGTGTTTTACCTGGGTTAATTAGCCTTTCCATCCATTCCAAGCTTGTTAAAGGATCAGGGCCTAAGTCTACGGGCATTTATACAAGGTAATCCAGGATGTTGGAGCAGAATCAATTAATCAAGCCTGCAGAGCACGTGAGCTGACATGCCTGGTGCTGCATCACGCACATTTGTATGAATGGTGAAATGCACATCAGCACGGAGAAAATGGTGGCAGTGCAAAATGCACCTTTGATATGTTTTAGTTCAAAAGTGTGCCGCCGCTATTTCTGTGTGCTGGTGTACATTTCGCCATTTATACAAATGTACCCAACACAGGGCCAGGAGCTTTTAGAAGCGCCTGGTGCTGCAGCGCATACATGTGTACAAATATCTTATGCATGCAAGTTACCGTACCATTTACTACGTGGCAGTCGAGACCTGGAACAAACAATTTTACTTCTCCACAGAGAAGCTGTGTCTTCCATAAGGGTCACAAATGTGTTAAGAAAGAGAACTGCCACATGATAAAATCTAAAGCTGGCATTTTCCAAAGTGGTGTGACTTAGGAGCATAACTCCTAAGGGTGGCATATTCAAAAGCCCCGGAGTCTTCCAAATGCTAGAACCTCTTTTCATACATAGTAATTTCAGACTACAGTAGCCAGTCAAACAGCTGCTAGGCCTCTGTTGATAACATTTTTATCACCTTCATGTGATTATATCCATCAATGGTAAAGAGGTCAAAACCAGCTCTATTATTTTATTTTTAAAAAGCTATACTTTCATATTTTAAAAATAGCTGCAATGTGGAACAAATATCAGTCTCTCAGCCAATCTGAATGCCTGTATTAAATCTATGGTAACACAGCAAACTACTAGCCTTCTTTACAGCATAGATTAATCTGTTTCAAATTTGCTTTACTTTACAATGATTTTGATGTCTATTTCTCTGAACATCGCGCTAGGACAGCTTTTCAAATTATCACTCTTCCCTGGAAGAAGGCTGAAAGGAATGATCTGGCACTCTCAGCACAGGTCTGTTGAGTATACCCAATTTAGTTAACTTTCCAGTATTACGGTTGATTATTTGGAATAAATGCACTTGTTTAAATAGTTCACTGGGATTCTGAATTTTCCCTTGTGGGGGTTTGAATAGGAATGAAGTAGGATCTGAAGGGAATTTTTTTCTCTAGTGTCCTCTTATTTCAAGCAGAAAGCAACTATTACACAGCACTGCTACCATGCATTCCTTTACAGGCTTCCATCAAAGGCACTCACAGCACTGTATAGCCATGAATCAAGCAAGCCTCAACCCTCCTGAGAAACAATCATCATTAGGATTATTGTATAGACAGATAAAGTGAAGCACAAGGAAGTAACTCTTGCTGTCTGAGGGATTATTTCACTAAATAATTTATAGCAAACAACCTATTCATGGATTTGATTATTGCTTTTGTTTACTGTGATTTCTAAAACAAACAAAAGAGGCCTCAGTGAAGCTCTAGTAGCCCTGATATTGTAGCACATACCACAGACGGGCACCCTAATAATCCTAACCCAAACTCAGCAGGTCCCCATTTCGGCTTGCACCTTCCCCTACTCCTCCTCTGCTTCCACTTTCCCCCAAAATCCACCACTGTCATCTATCAGAACTTTCCAGCCACTTTCTCCCTGCAGCAGTATTTCTCCCTTTTCTAAATAAGCCTCCATCAACTCACTGCTTTTATCAATGCACAAACTTCTACCAGACATTAAGCTATGGCTTGTTGATAGAGGAAGTTATGCAGAAGGTAGGGTAGGCTTGCACCTTATTCAGAGATGCACCAGCTTTTGTAAGCAGGGGTGACTAGTATATGGAATAGTGCAAATTTAAACTCATAGCTATACTGCCCTGAGTATGAAAGTATTTTGCAATACCAAGTACACAACCCCTCTGAGTTCACCCCCCTCCCCCCCCGCCACACGCACATAAACCAGCAGCACCTAGCGCTGGCATCAACTTTTCCTCTGAATATTAACGAATAAAAAATGCCAAAATTTATCTTTTTACTACAACAAAAAAAGAACAAACAATGAAAAACATTAAAAATCACAGCAGATCCTCAAGGAATCCATTTCTAATCACTTGGAGGAGAAGAAGGTGATTAGGAACAGTCAGCATGGATTCACCAAGGGCAAGTCATGGCTGACCATCCTGATTGCCTTCTATGATGAGATGACTGGCTCTGTGGATGTAAGGAGACCAGTAGATATGGTATATTTTGATTTTAGCAAGGCTATTGATAAATCTCCCACAGCATTCTCCCAGGCAAGCTAAGGAAGTATCAGATGGATGAATGGACTATTAAGTGGATAGAAAACTGGCTGAAGCATTAAACTCAGGGAGTAGTAATCAATGGGCTGATGTCTAGTTGGCAGCCAGTATCAAGTGGAGTGCCCCAGGGGTCAGTCCTGGGTTTTGTTCAATGTCCTGGTTTTATTCAATGTCTTCATCAGTGACCTGGAAGATGGCATAGAGTACACCCTCAGCAAGCCAGCACATGACACCAAGCTGCGGGGAGTAGTAGATACACTGGAGGATACGGCTAGGATTCAGCATGACCTAGACAAATTGAAGGATTGGGCCAAAAGTAATCTCCTGAGGTTCAACAAGGACAAGTCCAAAGTCCTGCTCTTAGGATGGAACAATCCCATGTACCGGTACAGGTTGGGGGCTGGCTGGTTGTGCAGCAGCTCTGCAGAAAAGGACCTGGGGGTTACACTGGACAATAAGCCAAATATGAGCCAGCACCATGGCCCTGTTGCCAAGGCTAACAACATATTGGGCTGAAGTAGTAGGATTGTTCTCAGCAGACTGAAGGAAATGATCGTTCCCCTCTATTCAGCACTGGTGAGGTTGCATCTGGAGTCCTGTGACCAGTTTTGGGCCTCCCGCTACAGAAAGGATGTGGACAAATTGAAGAGAGTCCAGTGGAGGGCAACAATATTGGTGGGGGAGCTGGGGGAACATGACTTATGAGGAAAGACTGAGGGAAATGGACTTACTTAATCTAGAGAAGAGGAGGCTGAGAGGGGACTTAATAGCAGCCTTCAACTGCCTGAAGGTTTGAGGACAGAACTGGCCTGGTCTCAGTGGTAGCAGATGGCAGAACAAGGAGCAATGGTCTCAAGTTGCAGCAAGGGAAATTTAGGTTAGATATTAGGAAGAATTTTCTCACTAGGAGGGTAGTAAAACACTGGAACAGGTTACCCAGAGAAGTGATGGAAACTCCATCCTTGGAGGTTTTCAAAACCTGGCTATGCAAAACTTTGGCTGGGATGATCTTGTTGGGGATGGCCCTGTTTTGAGCACAGGGTTGGAGTAGATGACCTCCTGAGGTCCCTTCAAACCCTAATCAGCTGATTGTCCCAGACTGCTAATCAGCTGGTCGTCACAACATCAGTCACAGACCTGCCAAACATTAAAACAAACCAGTTATAAAAATGTTCTATGTGATGTATAGACATATTGAGAACATTTTTATGACTTGTTTGCCACTTCAGGGTCCATTCAAACAGGGTGCATCTATAGCACCCTTTCCATTTTTGTCACATTTAATATGTAAATTGTAGCATAAATGTAATGCATAGAGGAGGCCAAAGGGAGGTTCTTCTTCAAACCAGTGACAAACTAACCTTCATTTTAACAAAACAGGAATAAAAAAAAAATCCCATAAAATGGCTGAGGCATCCCAAAACAAGTATTCAATCTGAGGATTTTGGAAGAAGATGACAGGAATCTCTCCTACAGTATATGAATGCAGGAAACTTTTAATAATTAATACAACTTGCAACCCTAAGAAAGAGAAATTATTCTTCATTAAGAACTTTCCCAATCCAAACTTGTTAACTTTATACAAAAAATTAGAAGCTGGACACTGTCTTTTCTCAGAGACAAGTGGTAATGCTTTTTGATGGGCTATAAATGTAATGCAAGCTATAGAGCAGAGTCAGCACTTTCCACTAACAGTTATAAGTGGTCTTTTAAGAAAAGAAAAGAAAAGTCTTCCTTATTTAACACCTTTTCCTATTATCAGACTGGGTTTAAACTAAAAACCAGCCCTGCTGGTTCTGTACAAACAGCCATACTCTCCTCACAACTGCCCAGTCTTAAACACATTATTACTTTTCAGTCGTTTTTTCCTCCCTGTGTGAGGGCATGTTACCCCTTACGAGCTTCATGGTTCCACAAGCAGAACTGTGCACTCCTGAAGCAGAAATATGCGTTAAAGGGAGAACTACAACAGGAGTCCGGGAAGCAGATAATGACTGAGGGCATGAGACCTTACTAAAAAATGGCAGTTGCTCCTACATGTAGTTGATGTAATGATACACAGTTTGTTCTGTAGGTTTGTATGTAAGGCACGTAACACAGTTTTTGATTCCTAGTAGTACTGGGAGGAAAAATACATTGAAAAGTTTACTGGACTCCTGATAGAAGCTATATAAGTGACTTAAATAGGTGGATTCTAGCTACATTACAGATTATCTACAGCTAGATTTCTTCAATACACTGTGCTAACTGACTCTACAGTTGACAAAAAGAAGACTGAAAGAGGGAAACACAGCAAGCATTTAGGAAGAAGTCTATGGTAGTTAAGGGTAACTCCCAGAAGACGCAGGGAACATCTTGAAGGATTAGATCCAATGTCAGGCTAAGACATCACTTAGCTCCATCTCCATAACAGCAGTCTCAGGCTGGTTCAGAGACTATTATACTATGATGAATGGGATCTATTTTTTGTAGCTGTCACTGTACAATACAATCAGCTCTCTGAAAACAGAAGGTCCATATTTGGTCATCCTGTGTCATTAGTTATCAGTCATAGCAATCTTTCCTGTGCTGGATAGTAAGGAGGTCCCTCTGTAATTTCCTTCTGTCTCCTTTCTTGAAGATTGTCATGATCATGGTGGCCCTTAGGTCATCTGAGATGTCCTCATCATTTCAGATCCTTAAGATGATGGCATCTGCTTGAAGAATTTGTCAGGAATTCCATCAGCTCCAGATGCCTTGTCATTCTTCATCTGCTCGATTGCTTTCCTCAGCTTGTCAAAGGTTAGGAGGACTCTGAGATTGTCTCTGACTGGGTGTTGCAGGATGGAACTGAGGACACTCTTGTCAACAACAGAGTCTGGAATGAGAAGGTCTTCAAAATACTCCTTCCAGCTGGCTGTTGGCAGTTGATGGCTGCCCTTTCTTTGATCGGGTCTCCTCTACCCGTAAGTCTCAATGTGGTTGATCCCCAAGTGATCAGACCATAAATGGCTTTGGCAGCACTACAAAAAATATGCATACTGTGGATGTCAGCAATATGCATATGTGGATGTCAGCAAGATGTTGATTCTCCTTCACCTCGTCTTCCCACCATCTGTTCTTCATATTGCGGGTCCTCCTTTGGACCTCTGCCTTGGCTTATTGGTGATTCAATTTCCTTTCTTTCAAGTTAGTGTCGCTCTGCCAAACACAAAAGGCCTTGCACTTGCAGTCAATCAACTCTTGGATGCCCTGGTCATTCTCAACAAACCAGTCTTGATGTTTCCTGGTTGCAAAATCCAAATGTCACTTTGCAGGTGCTGATGATGGTGGACTTCAAGTTCTTGGGAGACCCCTCCTGAACTGTCTCCTTCCACTTGCTGAAAAGCTCCTCCTGGAATCTCAGTGTGGATTTAGGGCATCAAAAGGCACAACTGACACGATCTTCACTGCTCACCAGCTGCAGGAAAAATGCTGGGAAAAACCTACACGTCTCTAAATGGCCTTCTTTCGCCTCACAAAAGCCTTTGACTCTGTCAACTGAAAAGCACTGTAGAGGATCCTTCCAAGGTACAGATGTCCATCAAAATACATCACCATTCTTCACCTGCTCCATGACAGTATGCGAGTGGTGGTTCTCAGTACAAATCTATTAGAGATCCCTTTGCGTTAAGATGGGAGTTATGCAATGCTGCATCATTGCTTCAACACTTTTCTCAACATTTCTTACTGCGATGCTACATCTGACCACCAACAAGTTTCCAATCAGAGTGAAGCTAAACTACTGAATGGATAGTAAGATGTTTAATCTCGGCTGACTCTGAGCCAAAATCAAGAGTACCCCGATCTCAGTCATTAAGCTCTAGTACACTGATGATGCTATAGTGTGTGCCTACTCGGAACCAGACCTTCAGGCATTATCGACATCTTTATTGAGGCATTGAAGAAAATGGGACCAATGCTTAACATTCAGAAAACTAAGGTCTTCCATCAACAAGATCTTAATAAGCAGTCCCCAGCTCTGGTAATTCAGATTTATTGTGAGACTCTGGATGTCCTCATGGCCAACTTGAAAAAAAAATGCAACATTGACATCATCTCATAAGAAACTATGTCCCAGGACCACCCCAAATAGAGGAAGAGTTTGCTATGAGGATCTCAGTACTCTGAAACCTCACAATGACAACAGGTTGTCATTCTAACAGGAGATGGAAAAGCTGGAGCAACAGAAACAGCATGTCACAGATCTAATCAAGAATCCAGAGCCACCCACCCCATACAGAAACATGTGCCTGAATTGTAACAGTCTCTGTTGATCCTGGATTGGCCTCATCAGCCATCTTCAGACCCACAGACAGGGTAATCATGGAAGACAACCATCCTTGACTGTGAGGGATTGCTGCTCCTGATGAATGATAACTGGATCAAGACAAAAAAGCTCTGACATAAACAGCCACCAGACACACTGTGTGTATTATGCCATATAGATGCACTGATACAAACAGAATATCTTGAACATTAAAATACTCCGACCCTAAGAGTCTATGCAGAGAGGATGTTTCTAAGTTCCTGTATATAAAAAAATAACTGATGGAAAGCTTAGGCAGGACTGGAGTCTGAAGATACAGACTTTGTCCCCTGCCTCGCGCTCCCTATCAACAAATGTGGTTTTGTTTTTCCTTTAGTGGATTTGTTAGGTGCTGTTATAATCAGGTCATAATACTTTTTCTATGCCTCTCTTGCTCCATCTATAAAATGAAAAACTATGCACCTACAGCACATCAGAGGGCTATTAGAAGGCTGTATTCATTACAATGCATAGAGCATTTTGTTTACTTCATAGAAAAGGTAACTTGGGAGTGTAAATTATTATAAAATATTACATGAACTAATTACATTCCAGAGTCAGTTCTTTATAAAAATTAAGCTTTCAGGGGGAAAAAATTAATAAATTAACTGACTTTATATTTTAAGATTTCCCTGCACAATCTCAGTTTATAACTAGAAATATTGCTGACCAGCAAAACTACATTTTAAATATTTATATAAAAATTAGAAAAAGATTTACAGAACATGGAGTCTGCATAAAGCACTTACAGGAAATAGGAGAAAGGAAAAATCCCAGAGTGACTATGTACATACTTCAGTAAAGGAAACAATTATCTAAAAATTGAATGTAATGTGGTATATGCATTTCTGTAATTTTTTTTTAAATGCCATATCCACTGGGCAACACACAGACAGTATCTAGCAGTCAGAGGGTAGGAGAAGATGGGATCTGATTTGACAGAGTATATTAGAATTTCTCTCAGGCACAGCTAAATAAACCTTCATTATGTGGGCAATAAATTAAAGCAGCAAAGCTTTGGACTATTCATTCTGGACACTAAGATGCCTGTATAGGCTTAGTTCATAATCCTCTCTCAAACGCAGACGAGGCAGACATTTTAGAGGCAGTTGCTAGAATCTCAGTGATGGACAACAAAAGTTTTCCTCCAACAACCCATCAGTTAGTAGAGGGCCTTAAAAAGTTTAAAGATTTTTTCCCTCTGATTTAATGCAAGGACGTATGTTCTTATCAACAAATGCCAACCTTTTATCTTCTTTATTCTGTGCAGGTAAGATTAACCAGTTTCTGAGCCTATATTAACTAAGTACTTCCATGTTGTTTCAAGGGCGCTGCCAATGTCCTGACACTGTCTCTCCTCGGTTTACCTGTGGCCGGTTATAGACTGCTCTTGGCATTTCAGATATTGTTCCTTGTAGTTGTGGGTGATGGCCTGAAGGGAAGGTTTGAAGATCCCTAAGAGGAATGTGAAAGCAGGGAACTGCATTTGCTGGCCCAGGAGGCACTTTTAAGCACTACAAACACCTCCTCTCCCCCTCCGCCCGCAAAGAAAAATTGAGCAAGAAGAGATGGGATAAGCCACAGTGGCTGTGATATATCTTAACTTTAGCAAGGCTTTTGGTACTGTCTCCCACAGCATTCTGGCAAGCAAGCTGAAGAAGTATGGGTTGGATGAATGGACTGTAAGGTGGATAGAGAGCTGGCAGAAGTGTCACACTCAACAGCTAGTAATCAATAGCTTAATTTCTAGCTGGCAGCCAGTATTGAGTGGAGTGCCCCAGGGGTTGGTCCTGAGGCTGGTTTTGTTCAATATCTGCATTAATGATCTGGAAGATGGGATGGAGCGCACCCTCAGCAAGTTCACAGATGACAGTAAGTTGGGGGTGTAGTAAATACACTGGAGGGTAGAGGTAGGATTTAAAGTGACCTAAACAAATTGGAGGATGGGACCAAAAGAAATCTCATGACATTCAACAAGTACAAGTGAAAAGTCCTGCACTTAGGACAGAAGAATCCCATGCACCAGTACATACTGGGGGCTGACTGGCTAAGCAACAGCTCTGCAGAAAAGGATGTGGGGGCTATAGGGAACAGTTAGATGTATATGAGTCAGCAGTGTGCCCTTGTTGCCAACAAGGCTTACAGCATACTGGGCTGCATTAGCAGGAGCAGTGCCCGTAGATCAAGAGAAGTAATTATTCTGCTCTAGTCTGCACTGGGGAGGTCACATCTGGAGTACTGTGTCCAGTTTTGGGCACCTCACTACAGAAAGGATGTGCACAAATTAGAGAACAACAAAAATGGTTTGGGGGCTGGGGCACATGACTCCTGAGGAGAGAGTGAGGGAACTGGGTTTATTTAGTCTTCAAAAAAGAAGACTGAGAGGGGATTTGACTACCTGAAGGGGGTTCCCAAGAGGATGAAGCTAGACTGTTCTTACTGGTGGCAAATGACAGAACAAGGAGCAGTGGTCTGAAGGTGCAGCAAGGGAGGTTTAAATTGGATATTAGGAAAAACTTTATCACCAGTAGATTTCATAGACATTAGGGCTGGAAGGGACCTCAGAAGATCATTGAGTCCAGCCCCCTGCCCCAGGGGCAGGAAGTCAGCAGGGTCAGATAAACATCCAAATTTCTCTTGAAGGCATTCAAAGTAGGTGCTTGAACCACCTCCGGCGGCAGTCTATTCCAGTAGGAGGGTGGCGAAGCACTGGAGCAAGTTACCTAGAGAGGGGGTGGAATCTCCATCATTCGAGGTTTTTAAAGCCTGGCTTGGCAAACCCCTGGCTGGGTTGATCTAGCTGTGGATGGTCTTGCTTTGAGCAGGGGGTTGGACTAGCTGACCTCCTGGGGTCCCTTCCAATGCTAATTTTCTATGAGTCTATGATTTGAAGTAATTTATAATTAGGTTTTCCAAAGCCCACTAAGGTTCTTTGAACTTCTGGGGGGGCTTGGATAGCAGAAGGATTTTATTTTTTTAGCTGAACTGTTTCACTATATTTATATAATGTAGGCTTTTCCTACAACGGCATGAAAACATAACAATAACATAGTACTGAATAAGGTGAGGCATATTCAGATATGAAGTGGCAGAGTCATACAAGTGTACACATACAAGTGGATATGGTTTGGCTAAAAGAAGTTAACACCATGCAATGAGTAAGTGAAAGAGCAGTTTGAATGAAAGCCTGGATTTGGAGAAGAGGAGGCATCATATAGGCCACCAAGTGAAGTGTGTCAGCTTGAGGAATTAGGACCTGAAGCAGCAAGGCATCTTAGTACTGAAGTAAAAAATGGAATTATGTATGTACATAAAATTATTCCTGCTTAAATGGCATCTTATTTAGAAAAGCAGCAGGCAGATTCAAGGTTTGGAAGACATCTGGGAGGAAGCATAACTTGAGGCAGAAGGCAAGAAGTAATATCTATTTGCAAATTTTAAAATACAGTGCAACATCTTCAGGATGAACCCCCATAGCACCAGGGGAAAGGTTCATTAAGTGTATGTTCACTGTAATCAATTTGCATCATAATGAAAAAAATGGTTCCTGCTTTTGGGTTGTTAAAAGCAAGGGGTTGTTATAATGAGGTTGTACTATATATTGAACAGGAATCAGAGAGGCCCCTGAGGAGTGACGAGCTGCCAAGTGAAGACAAGCAGGGCATGGACCAGAGAGGAAAAGATGGGTTTTCAACAAGAGAAAGAGAGAAGCCAATGTTAGGTGTAAATGGTAAAAAAGAAAAAACATACATAACCCATAAACCTTTTAGAAAGCAGGTCATTTCAAATTTTTAGGTAAAGGTGTTTTTCCAAGAAAGTCCCAGCTCAAATGTGTTTTCCTTTTAAATATACAGCTGAAAAACAAGCCATATATAATTATTCTTATTGATGCTTGCCAATTTTCCATCATTTCCACAGGTTATAGATTGCACCTGTAAATTGAAGATAGCTTGCCCAACCTCAAAATGGAAAAAAAAAAAATCATTTAAGTAATTGAAAAGCATTTGCTAACAGAAGGGAATTTCTCATTGCATGTTACCGGAGATAGTCGTATTGAAGCAATTTGAATTCAATAACATTTTATCCAGGAGTGAACATTGTATGCACCAGAGTCTGCAGGGTCAAACTTTTCATTTGTCTTAGTCTTGCAAAAATGCAGAACCACTATTTTTGGAAAAATAAAAATGTTAAACCTCAATTTTGAACAGTTTCTGATGGCTCAACAGAAGGTTAGCCTTCTAGACCCTGTCTGCCACTGGGAACAAAAATAGAACAGCATTATTTTTACAATCCCTGTCTCTAACATGTATATTTTTTGAATGTCAAACTTTAATAACTAATGTTGTTTAAATTCCACACTGAGTGCAGTGAGAAGTCAAGGCACAAAGCAGTATGGAAACAGAGGGTGTTTACATAGCTTGATTATTTCCATTGAAGAAAGCGTGACTAAGAACTAAGCAAAAGCATAGGAAGAATGCAGGCTGGCTCATCATATGAAGTAAGTGCACTGTTATCAAGCCCTAGAAAAAAATCAGTGGAGATGTAAGGGTGTTTCAGACCTAAGCCAAAATCCACTGAGGGCTACACAGTCACTCATGTTGAGAAGCGCTTTTCTCCCTGAAGGTCTTTACCAAGTGCAACAAGCCACCCAGGGAACGTCGTGGTGCTAAACTGAAGCAAATTTTTCAAAATGACTGGCAGAGCCTTTGAAAGCCAAGCGAAAAAGGTGGGTGTGCGCTGGAAGTGGAGCTGTTCTGTAGTAACATATGAATATTGTATGTTGACCCAGTTTTTGCGGTGTTTATAGTATGAGTATAATTGTAAGGAGGAAAAAAAGGTAGAAGAAAACAGAATGACTCTGGTGAAGCCACTCGTCCACACGCATTTAATTGTTGTTGCTGAACTACTAGTTCTACCTCCTTCCCGTCAACATACAAAGCTATTTTTCTCCCGAAGGGCCAAAACAGAGAATCCCTTGACTTCCCTGGACTACAGGACTACCGGAGTGTAAAAAAGGAATACAATGGCAAGAGGAAGGGGAGTTGAGAGGCAAGCACTGGAGCGTCTGAAGAAATGAGGTTTAACGAAGGCTGTTTGGTTACTATGTTCACCACACGTCACAAAGCTCTGCAGGGAGCACTGCAGCGTGCAGCTGGACCTGCTGGGTAAGCAGGGTTGCCATAGTCTAGGCCTTGTATAAGAATTGAAGAAGAATGTGAATTCCCCCCACCTCCCACTCTGAAAGACTATACAGAGAAGACAGGTGCAGCTAGACCAGCAAGGGTGACAGGATATGTCTTCTGTTAAAATGACCAGGAAAGGAGGAGGAGGGAAATCACTTAACCCCTCCCCCCACCTTTTTTTGACAATGTAATTTTAAGGACTAGAAAATCCTGTTCGCATAAACTACCAATGAAAACAAAATCCATGGAAAGTTCTCTTATACCCAGTCTCTCCGATTACTCAATTATTTCTTATTGGCAACACATCAGTGCTAATAAGCCACCATAAGTGTATAAAATATAATAAGGCTGTTTACATTAAACAGCAGATGACAAGTAAAAAATAATATATTCAAAGTCAAATCTTTAAGCATCTTTGTTCAGACATACAGGAAGAAAGTACCTAACAGTGATGAGAGGCACTTTGACCTTGCCAGCAGAGGCATAAGATATAATTTCCTAGCTATGGGGGTAATTAAATGCTGGAACAAGTCACTAAGGCAAGCAATGGATTCATTACCCCTTGCAGTCTTCATATGAAGATCAGGTATCTTTGTAAAAGATAAACTTTAATCCAGCTTCCGGAAAATAACTCTCCAGCATGTATGTTTGGCACAGCAGGCAGGGGAAGGGAACAAGCTGGATGGTCATGGTGGTCCCTCTTGGCCTTGGAAACTGTGAAGCTATGAGTTTCCCTATTCATCTCTTTCCTTCATAGGCCTCAGGGAGAACAGGAGTGCCTACATAGCTGTCAACACGCTCCTAACACTTGCAGATCTGCATTAAGACCAAGATTATAATCAGAGTTCATGCTTCAAGGGTTCAGCTGTTGCCTACATGGATCAGGGAAGATTTTTTTCCTGATGCTCAACCTGTTAGATGATACATTCTGGGCCTGGGATTTTATTTTTATTTGCCTTTTTTTTCTCTTGCCTCTTCTGCAACGTCAAGAATTGCCCACAAAAGAATACAGGACTTTGGATAGTGAACAAATGCTCTGACATGATACAGGGATTTTTTTTCTTACATCCTGACTGATGGATCTGGTACAAACTGATCACTAAATCTGTGGCTAGGAACAAATTCCACCTGCCCTTCTTCACCTCGTCTAGGGCTAAAGAAAGACATTACACAGAAACTAGTTTAAACCTGTAACAGAACATAAATTAAGTCCACATAAACCAGTTTCAAAATGGCTGAAACTGGTTTAAGATAAACCTGGTTGAATATAGTATCAGTTTTAACTGATTTGGGTCAAACCGGTTTCTGCAATGTCTGGTTTAAGTTAATCCAGAGTCCCCCAGCATCCCAGATGATTTGTAGCCCTGGGCTGGGCTGGGCTGTCCCTCCAGAGAACAGGGCTGGCCCCATCCCTCTGCTCCCTAGTGAAGAGACTGCAGGCACAGCAGGATCTGCCTGGCTTCCCCTGCCCCCACCCCTCCCTTGCCACTGGCTGCTCAAGCAGGAAACCCCCCTTCCTCCCTCCCACCTCCCACAGTACAGACCCCAGCCCCACAGACGCTAGGTATGTGGTGTGCTAGCTAATGCTGAGATGTGTCTGTGTGTGTGCATCTCAAATTTCACAGGCCAGGACAAAGGCAGACAGGACAAAAGCAGACTTCAGAACATTGCCCACTTAGGGAATTTTGGTGTTAATCAACAGGTCAGCTGATAATGTCCCTCTGTTCTTTCCTTGGAAAAAGCTGTTTAAGAAGAGCTTGAACTAATGAGAGAGGCTTTCGTTTTCTTGATATGCTGCTAAATGCTATGTTATCAGCTCCCTGCTGGCTCCTTTGCCTGTCAGGTTTGCAGACAGCATGAAGAAGCAGGGAGAGGGAAATTGGAAAGCTCAGTATAATCATGCACTGCACACCCTCCTCCCCCTTTGCCTCAGAGTGCTAGCCGGGGGCTGGAGTTTGGCAACACTCCCGCCCCTTGAGCAGCAAACGGGGAAAAGCCTGAGACTGTGCAGGCAGGGTGGGGTTCTAAACCCCTCCCTAATCAGAGGTCTTGCCAGGGCCTGGCCATGCTCCCCCTCAGCTCAGCACTGTAAAGAGAAGGGAGGGCTGCTCTAGCACCCCCGGCTTCTAGCCTGAGCTACTGCAGGTATGTGCCTGCATTTCTTCAGTCCAGAGGGGTTGTCTATGCAGTTGCAAACTGATATAGTCTACCCAGATTAGATTAACCTGCAAAGATTGAATCAATTCAGGCTCAGGCTTTTTGAATGCCTGTCCCTACCCTAGGAGTCTATGGTCTGCCCACCCCAGGGGCAACAGCAACAGTTTGGGGCTGGTGCGGCCATGCTCCAGACTCCCAGAAGCTGCCACTAAGTGCCTTGTCCCACTTGCCCCCACTCAAGTTATGCTACTGAATTAGAAGGGCAGCCTGGGTCTTGGTTCGTCTGCTGGAGTGATCTTGGGCATAAAGTTTACTTTCCTGCTTTTGGGCAAGATTCACAAAAGAACTTAGATATCTCAATTTGCTGAAGTCCAATTCAGCAACTTACATAAACTCTAAAGCATCCAAGACCTATTAAGCACCTAATGTTTAGCTACTACACATGGACAAGGCATTTTGCTACCTAGGAGTACCTGGAATTCACAAATAAGGCTTTCTTGTGCTAGGGTAGGCATGGTCTGAGCACAGCTGCCTTGGAGCACTTTCATTTAAATATACTGTTAGGAACAGAGACGTGGTGGCTGGAGAAGGTCACCTGTAAACAGGCAAAGTCCAAGAGCCAGGTTCCCAGGGAAGCAGGAGTTTGAAGCCAAGTCAGGGAGAACCAGAAGCCAGTGATGCAGTCACAATAAGCCAGGAGTCCAAACCTGAATCAGGAGCCAGAGGCAGAGATGAAAGCAAGGTGTGCCAAAGTTCAGAACTGGAGTCAGAGTATAGCAGGAGTCAGAACTAGAATCAGGAACCAAAGCCAAGTCAGGATAATCCAAGAGTGAGGGCCAGATATCAGGAGCAAGTACCTAAGTCTTTGCCCAGAGAGAATACTGCCAGGTGGGCCTAGCCTTTAATGGCAGGTCCTCTTCCCTATAGCTTCAAGGGACTGGCCACCCTGACTGCCCCACTAGGACCAGCTGGGCCCAAGGCACTGATACCTGGGTGAAGCTCACAGTAGGTTGTGCCAGTTTCCCTGCAGCCTCAGGGAATAAACTGCCGTGATCCTCTAAGTGGGACCAGTTGGGTCCAGAGCTCTGATCTGGCCACAGTACATGTGCAGACAGAGTAGGAGATGCAGTTAATGCCTACCTTTTACATCTTAAGTCTCATTAATGTTTACAGCAGTTGAACAAAAAGGGAGTCCTGGGTTTTAGGCCCTCTGCAGCCCAAATCCATACTTCCTACTACCCAGAAGACTGCCCTAATCACTAGGATTTAGAGTAGAAGTGGGGCAGTAATAGCACTGCCACTCCAGATATATTAAAAAAAAAGTAACCCCATCATCCATACATGAGTAACTACTTGCAGACCTAAATCTTGAAAGTGTTTTGGGGCTGTGAACTCCAGTTTCACATAAGTACCTAATTCAGAGTTGAAGGTAGGCACCTAAATGCAGCCTAAATCCAGAAGAGAGACAGGGTTTCAGATACATCTGTTTTTTCAATGTTTCCTGTCATCTGGTTCAGGCATTGTGCTGCCAAGCCTGCTCAGTGCTATTAATCCCAGTCCTCCTTGGCATGAATCCCTGATGCCCAACTCTCTTCATTTAAAACATATGGAATTTAGGCACCTAAGCTGACTTCACAAATTCCATTTCTGGAGCCAGGGAGTTAACTTCTAGCACAAGCAACATTTAGCATTGCTACATCTAAGTCCCTTTCTGAATCTTACCCTTAAGATGTTAGGGCCATGTAGCCAAGGCAGTTGGGTGAAACTTAATGACTTTAAACACAATGTATGTCAGACTAGATGATCTAATGGCTCTTTCTGGACTTAAAATCATACTTACAATTTGTGAAACTCAGCTCTGCAGACCACATAGATATACATAGTCCTGGAAGAGGACAACAGATGTGACAGGCAAGAGAAACTATAAGCCATGCTTTTTCACTAATAGAAAATTATTTTAAAATTATTTAGAAATGATGTTCTACTGTCAGGAGCATCCTGTATAATAAAGGCTTTTGATAGTTCTTTAGTGACTATTTTTTTATGTGTAAATTATGAACATTATAAACTATTTTATGGGGTATTAAGCTGTGAGAACTGAACATATGAATGAAATCATTCTGGGTAACTGACTTCACCTAAGAGAACTTTAACAGTATGCCATCATTGTATTAGGGCACCTTTAAAGTAAATATTTTAAAAACTGATTTATGTTTTAAGTCTAAATGATTCAAAAACACTGTCTTGCAGTCAAAAACATACATGCCTCAATCCTTTAATACACTGTAGCCAGACATTGCAGAAAAATCATATGCATGCATTTTACACATGCACAACTAATTAATTGAAGGTTACTTTCTTCACTGCAATTCATTTAAACAGCAAAAGGATTATCTTCACATCTACTTTATTGAAATTGGTTGGATATTGTTAAAGAAAGACAGACTGCACTCTAAAATGCCACCAAATATAACTTATAAAGTACTCCCACAGGCAAAGAAATGATAATGAAAGATAATCTGTATCACGAACCAAGATAAAGTAGTACAGTATCAAATTAAGCTCACAATTTTCCTCTTGATCTGCAGGGTAGACTAGATATTCCTTTCCAACGGGTCAGGACAACAGGACCCTACAGCTAAGATTTGATGTGTAGTCCAGAGAAGAGAAGTTTGCTCATAATAGGCATTCCAACATCACAGGGGCAAAAGAAACAAATGCGGGGATACAGATTAAAAAAATCAACAACTCTTGATACATCTACAATTGTCAGTTTGAAAAACAAAATGGGTCATGTCCATCACTACATCATAGCTGAAAAACCAGATCATTTTCAGGGCCTTGTATCTTAATTGTTCTTGAAAATGTCAGTAATGTTGGTTGGCATCTACAAATACATACAGAAGTCACAGCACACAGAAATTAATTTTGCACAGTGCATACTTTCCTATTATATTACTTTAGATCAAATTAAAAAAGATGGAAGGCAGCCTGGGCAGGAAAGAAGCATGGCAGGACAAACAAAAAACAAGTGCCTGAAGTGAGGTGGGACTGCCAAGTTTTGGGGCACTGGCAGAGTCTCTGAACACTTAAGCAATAAAACAACTCAATAAAAGGTTTTATTGTTTCCCCCAAATTTCTCAGTAAAAATCCAGTGTTCCTACTACCTGGAAATGCTGCCACTGCACATCACAAAGGTTTAAGTTCAACCGCTGGGAGCACCCAGAGTATCTAATCATTTAAAAACCTGCACCAGGAATTTCATATAAATTGAATTACACTCTACATGGAAACTCTTCATAGAGTTAGTCAATAAGACATACTTTCCTAAAAAATGAACAAGCCACGCAGACCATATCGCATTTTCATTTTTATTTCATATTGTTTTCAATGAAATGCTATGCTGGTTTCAGCACCACATAAATATTTATCAAACTCCTCAAACTGTAATGATAAATGAAAGTATATTTCAGCTTGCATACACAGGATCTGCAGAACTATTTTAGCAGACAGCGATGAGATGCAAGTTGTCTGAAGCAATATATTCATTCCCTTCTCCCAAAGAGTTATGACACTGGCAGGCAGGTTTTTTTATTGTAAACTGTACTTCCCAGTATGTTAAGTTTCCATTATAAGTTAGTTGAAGCTATGATTAAAGTTTTCCAAAAATGATTGCCTTCTTTTTTGGACTCTAGCAACAGTGTGTCAGAGCATTTCAATCATTCCTGAAGTAAAATGCCAAGGTTTCAAAATTGTACCGCAAATTGCTGCACTAGACATAGTAAATCACCCCGTGCAATTTGTAACCATTTGAAGCCCATCTCTCTCTAATGGTATTTTTAAGCTTTTATCATTTCACAAAGAGAAACATTTCTTAAAACCAAAGACCTGGTTTCCTGGTCCCAAGTTAAAGAATTAAACGTATCGGGTAGGTACAGACATTCCAAAAGCCTGCGGCAGAATTGATCTAAGTTTCATGGTTTTTCATAAACAGTAGCGTTTACATTGGTAATGAACACACATTTGTTATTTGGTGTGGGGCACAAATCTTAAATCAGGTTCTGCCATTTTTAAACAAGTCTGTGCGTGCCAAGCTTCTGTTCTGTCATGGGCGTAGACCTGTTTCCAATCACTTACACTGGTAAAAATGTAATGTCTGTACCTGGCCATCAAGACATGGCCAATTAACAACCCAGAAGAATTAACTCAGTGTTTTATTCTTCTGAAGTAGGTAAAAACAGAACCAAAAAGTTTACTGTATGTGAATTTTCTAGATGAGTTTAAGGACTTTGGTAAAAACTTGGGTTATGGCTAAAATTTCCAGAAAAAGGGCCTAAGTTATTTTGAACCTTTAAGTAACCTTTCAAAATTGGACTTAGATTCTTAAGTAACTTAGCAACTTTGTTTCAGGGGTGCACTTGGTAGCCATGTTGGTCCGAGACAAAAAAATTTGGATTTTAAACTTCATTGCAGAACAAGGAAGGGTTTTTTTGTTACCTCCCTGCCTGCCATCTGGCACCTCCAGGGAAGGAATTCTGCCTGATCGACACATCAAAGAGCTACTCAGCACAGCTCACAAAGACACTCCCATGGACCCAGAGGGACAGACTTCCATCTTCAACTCCCTCTGTGCAAAAATGAAGTTTATTTCCTACCTATGGGGACTTTTTACCATCTTGTACCATCTACACTTTTCCCAGAGCCTGGCAAAGGGACTTTGATCCCAAAAGCTTGCAGAAAAGGACAGTTTTCTTGCCATTTCCCAGTTGGTCTAATAAAAGGTATCATTTTGGAACCAAGAGTTCTAGTTTTTTTTTATATCTTAGCAACTTTGAACATTTTTGTCCCTTATCTGTGCTTTGCATGAGCACTGAAAAACACACTGACCTTTAAAGAAGCTAAATTTTAGCCCATTGCCAATGTACAGAGGAGACTTCAGTGCAACCTAAGAAGATGTACTTAAATGCTTCCTGAGAAGGGCCATAAACTCCAAGGAGCAATTTCCCCATCTGTAAACTGGAGATGATCATTTTTTTTATTTCACAGGAATGTTACCAGGCAGGATTAATAGAATACCTATGGATAAAGCATGCTGAGACCAGTGCAGCAGAATGCAGCAAACATATCTACCATTTCTGTTTACTAAGATATAGTTTTATTTCATGTCTATCAAAGCTAGACCTTTTACCTTTAGACAAAGTTGAGGCAAATATAGGACCTTTCCCAGAGTGCCAGGCAAATAACTAGAAGCATGCACCAGACTGAAAAGCAGAGGATTAAAGACACCGTTTAATTGATCCACACACACATGAAAAGAAACTACACCAGATGATTTCCACATTTACTCTCCCGGGAAAGGGAATGAAGGGTTTAGGATGGAAGGCACTTAATAGACCTAGTTGTTAGTCCAAAGACCACTTACATCCTACAGATCTTGACCAATATAAAACCCAAGTGGTACTAGGTCCGCACCAAAACACATACCAGATTTACATTCAGACTATTTATTTTGTTATTCTTGGAAATCTAAATCATTTCACGAAGTGCCTTGTCTCCTGAGATTTAAAGACAGACAAGGAAGACTACAGTCACTAGAGAGTGGATTTAATCAAACGCGGCTAAGTTAAAGTAGCAGGTAGAGAAATAAGATTTGAGATGACAGGTCTGTGGAAGAAGACATTGATGAAGCATTGGCTAAAGGGAAAACTACCAATACAATCAGCAATGATATTGTTTGCTCCTTTCAAGAAAAGGGGCAAAGGGAGATTGTGAATAACTTTCTTATCCAGCATTGCAGACGCAGAATCTACAATCCCTCTCTTTCTGGGCTTTTAAACCCCAAACCTTACACTTCCTTTGTAGAAGTGGTGATGCCTCAGACTGAAAGACTTCTGAACTTCAGCCGACAGCATTGGAGGAGTATGGCATGACCATAATGTGGTGTGTGCTACAAATATACACAAGCACTTAAAGAGCATGCAGAAGACAGATTACAGGGGGTGTAACTTCTGGTGAATGAGACAGGTAGGAACACCACATGATCAATGTAACATTCTTCAATGGCAAACAAAGTACTCCAAATCAGTTCATTAGAAGAATTCAAAAAGCATAAATTGGCAAAGCAGTGAAAAAGGAAAACTAATGATTTAGGATGTAAAGTAAAAAACCCCCACCTTTGCATAACAAAATACAGGACATAGTCCCAGACACTCCCTTGGAAATAATTTACATTACTTCAGGTTCCAGTAAGGCCCTGCAGGTAGGTTAATTAGCTCCACTTTAAAAATGACAGAGTAAAATACTTGCCTACTGAAGCAGAAACATTGGGGGAGGTTGGGCTGGTTGGACTGCCATACAACAAGCCTTGAGAGGTTGTAGGGAGGAAGGCATGTGTGAAATCTACTTATGTTAACTATCTTTATTTGGTAGCCAGAAGCAAAACCATCTGTGGTTACTAGAAATGTAGAAATGTACATTTTAGAAATGTACATTTTAAGGCATTCACTGAATTATAGTAGTCACCAAGCCTGTCCACAGAGATGACTGCCTATCACACAGATAAGGCGCATGAGAGAAAAAAAAGGAAGAAAAAACCAATGGGCCAATTAAACATTGGCAAAAGTTTGCATTTCATTGGTATCACATCCACTGACAAAAAGCCTGAATTTGTTGCGATTTATTTAACGTTTATAAAGGATGTTGCAGTCACCAGCCAATAATATTGATTCCTTGTATTTCACATTCCTGCTTACCTACACAAATTCTGGAAAGATGGTGGGTAAGCTAATAGAGTGAGTCACTGTAAAAGTGACAGATTAACTGCCCTAAAAATAAACAAACAGCTATCACTTTGTACATTAATTCAGCTTGTGATTTGAACTCTTAATTACAGCTAGGAACCTAATTTATTATTCAACAGTTTTTAGGCTGCCACCAACCCAATAGTAAAGCCCTAATGAGCTCTTCTAATTGAAAGAACTGGCCATAAGCTGTGGAATGGGGTGGGCCACCTGGGCCATGGCCCAACCAACTTTTAGCACATTAATTTATATAACCCACAAATGCACAATTGTCATTGTGGTTAAAACTGTATAGCTAAGTTTAACTGCAAAGCCAGCTAAATTAACGTGCTAAAAGTTGGTTGGGCCCTGGCCCAGGTGGCCCACCCCATTCCGCGGGCTATGGAACTGGCCAAGTTCTACCCTAAGGTTACAATGGTGTAAACATCTGGAGGAATTCCCAAACTACCAGTATTTCATAGACTTCATAGACATTAGGGTTATTTATTCTGTACATACCCCTGAGGGCAATCAGGAAACTTGATCAGCTTTCTGCGTTTGCCTGAAGAGGGGTTGGGTTATAATAAAACTCTGTTTCTTTGATTAGTTAGGGAACAGAAGTCCAAGAGAAATAGCAATATGCAATGTTAACTACAGGTGCAACTGAAGGGAAAATATCTTTTTTATAATGCTCTGTGTCAAGGTAATCTTTCAAAAAATTCTAAAGAAGTATTGAATACAATGGAGCTTTGGAGTCTATTCTTAAATATACTTTCAAATGAAAATGATCATATTTATTTTTTTTAAATAAATCCTATCCTAGAGATTGTTTTAAGCATATATTCAAGAAAGTAATTAAGCAAGGGCTTAATCTGAAGGACATGGTAAATCCCCTGCTTAATTGTTTTGCAGAACTGGGCCCGAATATCAAATAATTTAAACTATTTGGGGCATAAGCTAAAAATAATCATTTAGTTAAAGGAAAATGTCAATGTTGTACTAATCAGCTCTTCTGAAAGACTGCTCCTCCTTAATTGTCCTCAGTTCAGTGAATAAATATTAAACCCTGAAATTCCTAGAATTTCATAGGCTGTAGTAATTGCCTTTAACAGGACTTGTTCAGCTAAGCCCCATGCAACTGAATAAGAATATAGGACAACATTTTCAAATCCAGGCACCTGAAACTAAATTTCTAAGTCTAATTTTAGTTGCCCAAATCAATAATACACAAGCACTCTAGTTGCCATCTATTGTAATGAAATGTGTAGGGGCTCAGCCCTTCTGAAAATGACACTTTATTAACAGGTTTGAATATGGATTCAGGCTACCAAGTTTGAAGTAGATTGGGCACAGTGTCTGTGTACAACTTCAGTATATAGGCTCAAAGAGAGGGACAATGTTTTCAGTGCTTTGACTTTATACCAGATCAATAGCTTCTAGAAGGCTGCCTGTATTTTATAATGTTAGGTTTAGACTTTCACTATTTGATTAAAAACTTTGAATTTGCCAAAATATACATTTTAAGCTCATGCTTTAATACTTCTTTCTGAATGAAATATGTTAGAAAAACAAATACACTGTTTTCTTAAACCACAGCAAACCCACAAACTCAACATATCTTACTGTAATTTGGTAAGATGTGTACTAATGTTTTCCAATTTCCTCACTTAATCTAACTGCACAGCTGTACCGTTACTGCCAACTGCTATTAGATAGTTAAACAGCCAGCTTCTAAACTGCATTTTACTACAAAGCTTCTCCTACATGATTTTTACAATGTTTTATAATGACCAGGGTGTTGCAGTTTAAACCATTAAAATCTTTATTTCCTTATTGCTAAGAGCACATCTCTCCTGTTTTTATACCACTATTCACACATTTCCACACTGCTTAACATTACCTATTAAAACAAAGCATAGTATAGTATATGGTGTAGCATATTGTTTCAAGTAACTGACTGCTGCTGAAAAATGACAGCAAGCCATTATTAAGACCAAGATCACAGCACACAAATTCTTTCATCCTAAAACATATTTCACTGACATTTATTTTCACTGAGTTCAACCTTTTAGTCGAGGCCCAGAGTGCAGACGCAGTTGGCGGAGGTGACCTGCGTATTTTACAGTGATCAACAGATAATGATAAATTCCTTGCTTAATTGTTTTGCAGAACTGGGCCCGAATATCAAATCATTTAAACTATTTGGGCCATTATAAACAGATAATATAATGGAGGCATTGTATAACCACTGCTGCTTTTCAACAGGAGTCACCACAGGGTAACTGCAAAGTAATGCATGTTATTTCACACACCTTGTGTGATGAGGGTAACCAAGTAATTAATTCATGTCATTGCCTGGAACCTTTTTTTATTTATAATTTTAGCTTTCCTGTCATGAAGAGCTGAACTTGTGTTCCATTATGAAGTGAAATTATTATCCCCTAGTTTTACTCTTGCAAGTCATTTTTTTTTGAAGGTTAAAGAAAATTGAAAAAAATTAACTCATCTTATTACAAACTTACCAGTTTCTTCATCTATGCTAAATCTTCCAAGGCCACTGCCATCCCTGATGGAATACTGGATCTCCCCATCCCGTCCGGAGTCTTCATCCCGTGCTACCACTTGCAAAACACTTGTTCCAATGCGGGAGTTCTCCTTTACAGATCCAATGACAGCAAAGTCAGGAAAATAAGGGGTGTAGAGATTTTCATTAACATCCACCACTTCCACCTCCACAAAAGAAACAGAAGAAAGAGACACCGGACGTCCTTTGTCTTTTGCACGCACGGTCAGGTTATAGAACTGCTGTTTCTCGTAATCAAGTTCTTTGTTCAAGCGGATGGCACCGCTTGCTTTGTCTATCTCAAATCGCCCATTGTAATCATTCACCAGTGAGTAACGTACTTGACCTCCCAAGCCAAGATCTGGATCATGAGTTTCTAACCAAGCTATCACGGTGCCAACTGGCAGATCTTCAAGAACTTTAACACTGTAGCTGGATGGTATAAAAGCTGGAGAACAATCATTTACATCATCCAAAAACACCTTCAGAGGCACAACAGAAAATTGTTGATGGCCATTCTCCGATTTGTCCCTGGCCTCTATTTTTAGTGTGTAGTTTGCTTTTGATTCTCTGTCTAAATGATCAGCTACATAAACTACTCCAGTAGAACTATTGATGGCAAATTGCTTCGTATCTGTCAGTACCGAGTAAGTCACTTCCCCATTGGATCCTAGATCTTTATCTCTGGCTTCTACTTGGATGATCTCTGTACCAAGACTAGTACTTTCTAAAATATTAACCAAGTAACTGTCCTGTAAAAAAATAGGCCTGTTGTCATTTGCATCCCCAACTGTTACAGTCAGTAGCCTCCATGTAGATTTCTGAGGATTACCTAAATCATAAATTGTAATATTAAGGAGATACAGCTCTGTTTTCTCACGGTCCATGGGCATAAGAACTTTAAGCAGTCCTGTCTCCATGTCTATGTCAAAGCAACTATCTGTGTTACCATCAGAAATTGTGTAGACAACTTTCCCATTAAAGCCAGAGTCTGCATCATATGCCTTTATCCTTAGGATGCTAGCACCAACAGGCAGGTCCTCCATAACCATTACTTCAGAAGGAAAGGATTTATCGAAGTGGGGAGCCTGCCTGTTCACTGAATAAAAATCAAGGAAACCATCTTCCAAATTCAGCTTCACATTTGCTTTTGCCTTTTTGAGCAATTTTTCTGCTAGCTTCTGAGCAACCCTAGTTTCTCTACAGCTAAAGGTCTTTGAGGACACTTTGCCATGGACTACTGAAATGTTGACAAACATGGCATCAGCAAAATTCTCTCCGTCAGTAGCTGTTATTTTGAGGGCAAAATTGTTGTTCTTTATGCCAGAATTAATCAGAGATTTTTTAAGTTGCAGAACACCAGAGTCAGGATTTAAATAAAAAATTCCAAGCTCATTTCCAGAGATTATTTTGTACTTCACCAGTTCTAGCTCATCTATATCTATTGCAGAAACAGCAGTGATATGACCACCAACAGGAAAGTCAGATGAAATGACTCCCTGACATGCCACTTTTTCAAACAAAGGTTTGTTATCATTGACATTTCCTACGAATATTGTGACATTAACCTCACTTTCATGGCGATATGGTGACCCCCAGTCTGAGGCTCTGACAATGAACCTATAGCTCTCTGGAGAGGATTCAAAATCCAGTTCTTCAGATGTGCTAATAATACCAGTAAACTGGTTTATAGTAAATGGCAATGAATTCAGACTGGCAATGCTGTATGTTATATATCCATTTTCTCCCCTGTCCTTGTCAAATGCTGAAACAGACAGAATGCTGGTTCCCACAGGAACACTTTCGTTGATGAAAGAGCTATATGAAGACTGTTTGAACTCTGGAGTGTGATCATTGACATCTTCTAACCTGACAATAACTTGAGCTTTTAAATCACCACCTTTGTTTACCACTTCTAATTCATAAAGTTCCTTTTCAATGATTTTCAAGGGATGAGCAGTGGTAATAAGCCCTGTCCTGGGATTAATTTTAAAAAAATCAGCATCCAGATTAGGAGATATTCTATATTCCATGCCCTGTGGTTCAGGTGTCAGCTTCACTATAGCAACAACCACTCCAGGAGGGGAAAACTCACTGATTGACACATCATAGACTTCTTTTTCAAACTTTACTGGGACACTTTCTCTTTTGGGACTAGCAATATGGACCATTTTAACGGCAGAAAACTTCTGAGGAGATCCTTTGTCCTTTGCTTGGAGAGTAAGGTTGTAACCATATGGGAAGCTGTCCCAATCTATAGGCTTTCTCTCTTTGATTTTGTACTCATTAATCCACTTACCCTCCTTAGCCAGAATGAACTGCTCTAATGGGTCTCCAGCTACAATAGAAACAGATTCAATCTCCCCATTAGCGCCTTCATCTAGGTCATCAATGTTAACAACTGCATATGTCGGTTCCTTGTCTGATGGAAAGGGTACATGAGTTACTACAGTGATAGTTGGGGCGTGTTCGTTTATACGTTCAATGTGAACATAAAGCTTGGCAGTACTGCTTACTCCATTGTTTCCATAAAGTTTCATCCCACGGTCTACAGCCAGAATTTCAAGGTCATACCTGTTTTTCTCATCATAGTTCAATCGGCCACTTAAGGAGATAACTCCACTGGTTGGATGAACTGAAAAGAGATCAACTTTGTTTTTGAAGTAGTAATAGAATTCACCATTGGACCCAATGTCTGCATCTGTTGCTGTCACCTGTGCAATACTAGTCCTTAAGGGAGTGCTTTCTGCTATTGTTACGGAATACGTGGTTGGGGAAAACAAAGGCCTTAGATCATTCATATCTAAAACCTGGATATTCACTTTTGTCCATGCTTCTAAGTCCTCTCCTCTGACAGACCCTTTAACTATCAATAAATAGTTGTCTTGGATTTCTCTGTTTAAGATAGCAGAATTCCCACCTTTAGTTCTTATTCTTAGGAAACAGAAGTCAGCTATTATGACCTCCTCTGCTTTGAAAAAGCCTTCTTCATCACCAGACACTATCCTATATTTGATGTCCCAAGAAAGATCTGCCAAGGTGATGCCCATTCTAGTTTTACTGTTGACATAGGTCCTCGCAGCAGAGTTTTCGTACACAGTAGCATTGTAAATGGAATGTGTAAAGTGAAAGCCGAGTGGTATTGTCCCTTGGAGTCCTTGGCAAACGCTGGCCAACAGCTTGACAAGCAGTAGGGTGAGGCAAGACAGGGGGGGCCGTGTGCCTGACCAGCAGACCATATTCACCTCCATCACATCATCCTTTTATCCTAAGGGGAAAAAAAAAGATAACTGATCAGAGAGAAAGTGGGAGGGGAGAAATGTGTGCTGAAAAGTATCTATATTTCAAAACTATTTCATTAATCGGATAGACAGAAAATAAAATACATGGAACCAGAGTAATGACTATATAGTAAACTTAGCAGAACTGAGGAAAGGAAGATTGGTTCATTATTGCTGCTGTAATATAATGCCTGTAATGGCAGTATACAACAGCATGATATATAAACACACCACTGTATCATCGGCGTACCTACTGGTTTATAAGCAACAGGAAATCACTAAGAAAAAAAAATAAAGCATGGCCACACGTAGACATGTCATCCAAAATAATCATCACAGTAACATTAGCAAAAACAAAACACAAAGTAGGGGCATTTAAGTCTTATTCAATAAAGTATGGATCCCTAGTCTGACACTTGACATAGTGCTGTAACTAGTAACTGTTGCTATTGTATACAGTTCTTTTTAAAGCTTTATTTAATACAATACTGAGTCTCTGATTCTTAAATGTGACTCCAGAATGTGTAACTATTTCATCAAATGATGACATAGTTTTTCATGATGATAGTTTTTGAACAGGTTTTCAACAGGTGCTTTCCAAAGGGGTTTGGATAATCAGGTGATGCACAGTACAATTATACATATAATGGTATGGAGGGCAAATGTCATCCAACCTTAGACACACAGTCTTGAAAGATAAGATGGCCACTGACTACATCCATAAGGGAGCAGCAATACATAAAATACTAATCAGTTTGTTTATCTAATGTATATGCTTACAAATGAAAATCTTCATTAAGAATGAACTTAAGATTCCTTAATAGAAAATCATAGAATCATATAAAACTAGGGTTGGAAGGGACCTCAGGAGGTCATCTAGTTCAACCCCATGCTCAAAGCAGGACCATCTTCCAAACAGATCATCCCAGCCAAAGCTTTGTCTACCTGGATCTTAAAAACCTTCAAGGATGGAGATTTAACAACCTCTCTGGGTAATCTGTTCCAGTGTTTAACTACCCTCCTAGTGAAAAAAAATCTTCCTAACATGTAACCTAAACCTCCCTTGCTGCCACTGGAGACCATTGCTCCTTGTTCTGTCATCTGTCACCACTGAGAACAGTCTAGCTCTATCCTCTTTCAAACCTGCTTCAGGTAGTTGGAGGCCATTATTAAATCCCCTCTCTGCCTTCCCTTCTCTAGATTAAATACGCCTAATTCCCTCAGCCTCTCCTCAGAAGTCATGTCCCCCAACCCCCTCACCATTTTAGTTGTCCTCTGCTGGACCCTCTCCAATTTGTCCACATCCTTTGTGCAGTTGGGGGGCCCAAAACTGCACACTACTCCAGATGTGGCTTCATCAGTGCTGAATAGAGGGGAAGAATCACTTCCCTTGCCCTTCTGGCAACACACCTACCAATGCAGCCCAGTATGCTGTTAGTTTTCTTGGCAACAAGAGCACACTGTTGAACATATATGAACACATATACAGGTATGTGTATGCATAGACACACACAAACACAAAGTAGAGTATGATGTAAAAACTGAGGTTGCAAAGCAAAGCACCCAAAGTGTTCAAGTCAGAAATGCCAAACTTTAGCCTGGTTTGTAAGATGTTACCTCCTCATGCATATGCATTTCAGTACAGTCTGTAATTACAGGATCACGTACTATTCATCGTGTATGTTGGATAACGCACAGTGAATAGGGAAGCAATTCAGTATTTTTATTTGCATTGTTCAGGAGATGGCCGTTGCCCTGTTCAGTGTACACTATCCAAGTTCTTATTTGTAAGGCAGGTCCTTCAGCCTACTGACTCATACACCACAAATTGTCCTTTCTAACTAATGAGACCTTAATGTAGTCTGACTTATACTGGCATAATTTATGAATCTCAAGATTTGCAACATGGTATTATGAACAGAATGTGACAGTGGTTAAGGCAGGCACAACTCCATCTTATTCAATATATATCTATGTCTTGTTCACTACACAGACCACCTCGCACACAATATTTTTAGATCCAGCTGTTAAAACATTCAAGATTTCATGCATATATGCATGCACACACACGCGCATGCATGCATGCACACATTTCCAGGTTTTTGGTAAAATAATTAAATGTATTGAGCCACATGGTATTTCAAGTATATTTTGATAGTGTAAGAATGATATTGTAGCCAAGATGGTCCAGATATTATGCAAAGGCAAGGATTTCTTAGGGTGGTATCTTTTACTGAGCCAATTGTATAGTTCAGACAGTTAGATGAGCTTTCAAATGCAAGACACTCTTCATCAGATCACCTACAAATCAGGAGAGCTAATGAAGACCATCTAGCATTAGAAACCTTGTCTAACACTACCCCAACTATACAGTTGGTGCAATAAAAGATATCACTTTAAGAAATCTTTACCTCACGTATATTTTGCTTACTTGTCACCATCACATCACACATTTTGAATTTGTACAAAGTGTTTGTTAGTTAAGACTTTTAAAAGAAGAAGAGATTTATAACAAGTATTTTTAAACATCATGAGAATCACGATCTAATGACACCTCCTTCCTGCTTGATAAATGGTTCCTTTAATTTTTTGGGCAAATGCATCGGGAATATTTATTTAAAATTCACTAATAAGAATGATTCTGTTTCTCTAAGTCCCAGGATGTGGTGACAAAACAAATATGTTTTCTCACTACAAATCCAGAGACATGAGTTCATGCCTTGCTCTGGATTTGTGGGTCGATGCAAAATGGACATCAGGTCCACTGGGCAGGGGAAATCATCAGATGTGATGATAACCTCAGTGACCCTTTCCTTGTCCTGAGCTATGGAACCTGATGTTCTTGAGCCACACTACCCTGGTATACCACCTCTGCTTGGCCCACAATCTATCTAAATCAGAGGTGCTCAACCACTGGCCCACAGGCTAAATTCAGCCCATCGTACTGTGTCATCCAGCCTACAGGTCTCCCCATAGATCCAAACATTTGCTGGTGGGAAAGCAGTGACACTACTTCACTGCTGCCAAGTTTCCAGAGCCATGGAGAGCCCCAGGCCCAGGCCTGTTCACTGGATCAAGCACTAAATTCCAGTGTGCAGGGCCAAGCAGGTGCAGTTCTGGACGCCAGGGTCCAATCCTGTTGTGGGGGGCCAGGAAGAGGTGATTTTAGGCCCCCAGGACCCAATCCCAAGCATGTGAGGGCAGGAAGCTGCGCTGGTCCTCCAGAACCCAATTCCGCTTCACACTCACAGGACAGGGTGGTGCTGGGCTCCTGGGTCCAATCCTGGCATCCAGAGGAAAGAGGGAGGTGCACAGGCGCAGGGGTGATAGGGAGTGGCACAGGGCCCCCAGGGCCCAGTCCCAATGCATGAGGCTGGATCTGACCTGCAGACTGCTCCTGAGCCACTCATCTAGTCTGGGGGGCCAAAAGTTAAGCATTACTGCTCTAAATGAACAGGAATCTTTCCATCAACTTCAGGGGCTTTGAACCATGCTCAGAACAAGCAGAACACTTGAAAACAGATGGTTTTTCAGGCACACTGGGAAGCCTTGGAGTAGACTGCTGCAAATTACTTTCCCTGCTAGTAGTGAAAATTCAAGAAAGTCACTTTTAAAAGACAAACCCTAAAGACCCCCTTGCTCATTGTTTTTATTGTCATGGAAAGGGGGGAAAAAAGCATTTTTCAAGTTGCTGGAAATTATACAAAAAGTCTATGCTAGAACTCAGCATGGGAAGGTTTGTGAAAACTTGCTAGTAATGACATTGGTTAATTTAAGTTTCCATGTAAATTCAATACCCACTAAGAGATTTACAAATTTTCTGTGATTTAAAAACGAATTCAAGTTAGAGTTATTGATTCTAATATAATTGTATAGCTACTGAACTTCTAAGTGCTAATGCCGATCAATTTATTGCACTGTTATAATGGTCATACAAAGCACTTAACTTCCTGATCCTGCAGTCTATATTCCACTGCTTAACACAGTATTCCATAATGTTTGATCAATTCTCCCAAGTGTTTATCAAGACATAAAGCTTTAAAGATCGTTATTTTCTGTACCTTTCCCCTTGTGTTTTTTCAGGGCCCCCCCCCACACACACATCCTTTTTTTTTAAGCAAAAGATGATATCACCCAGTATCTGGATTTAGTATCCTCAGTTACGGGACAGAAGACCCTCCAGAGATAGATCAGGATCCTTCTGTAATTTAGAGATGAGTTAGTTCATCGTGTACATATTAGGCCTGTGTGAAGCGGCTAGTATTCGCTTTGGATTCGGCTGATTCGGGGGACAGTGATTTGATTTGGTCGGGCAGGGCAGTCATGGGGGGCTGGCGGAAGGGGGAGGTTAAGGGGCTCAAGGAAGATCCCCCCATGTGGCATGGGGCAGTGGAGGCAGCAGGGATCGTCCCCCTCACCTGACAGCACCTGGTGAATCAGGCATTTTTTTAAATGGCTGGGAGCTGGAGCAGGTGGGGCAGCCATGGGGGGACAGGGGGAGCGAGTGGGCTGGGGGAGCAGGGAGGGGATGGGGCTTGGCAGGGGTTCCCCCAAGGCCCCTTCCTCCAGCCCCTACTTACCAGCTATGAGTCCGGCTCCAGCTCCCTGCTGCAGCAGGCAGAGTACTGCCCAAATCACCAAAGCTCTCCGAATCTTTTCCAAATCAATTTGGAGAGATTCAAATCAGTCCGGACCTTTTTATTGGTCCCCTGATTCGATTGGGATTTGGAGATTCAGCTACTGAAATCGGGCTGAATCTCCTCCGAATCGAATCAGCACCTGAAACTTCACACAGCCCTACCGTCACACAAATAAAATAATCTCTCATGTCACACAAATAAAATAACATTCATGCAGCTATGTGCAGAATGTGCAGTTTCTTAATGGAAATATGCTTCAGGAATTTGTAAGTTCTGGTTTCCTCAAGGTTACATTGCCTTCTGATAGAGTTAAGATAGCATTTTCTCCACTGGTGAGGAAAGATGTGCTTTTTATTGTGATTTCATTCAAAGATTGAACATCCGATATTTTTTTCATCACCTTAAACATCTTTCAAATAATTTCAAGAGGGTGAAAAATTGATGGCCCCTTATTCTGAGTGGGCTTTTTGAGATTAATGAAGGGTACTAATGTAAAAAGATACTGCTTTAACTTAGCAAGTGAGACAACATTGTAATCAGGCATTGCAATGAAGAACAAAGTAATACCAAAATGAAAGGCTATGCTTCTCAGCTGGTATGACATTGTTAAAATACTAAGCAGGCCAGCCTCTATTTTATTGCCTTTGTCACTAAGGGATTTGAAGTCTCTCTCCCCTGCATTGTCATAATGGCCTCTACCCATTGCTCAAAAAGAGTCTCATGCCATGTGAAGAAATTTCAGGTTTCCAATAGAAACCAACGTTGTTTCAGCTAAACAGAATGGCTTGATTTTGTGGCAACTCTGCAGCTCACAGCAATACATCTCTTTTGAGCAATGTAGCGAATAGCAGAAATCCATTTATACCTAGCCTGATGATCTGGTTGTCACTTTGGGCACATCTACACCCGCATTAATGCACTTTAGTAAATGTATATTAAATCCACTACCTCCATTGTGAGATGCAAGGAAAATGTGCATTAGGCTGTCTTAATGCACATCAACTGTAGAGCATAGTTTTTTAGTGATGCTTAATGCATACTAACTTATTTTAATGCACATGAACTAAATAGCAATTTTTTCAGTGATGATTTAATAGGCATTAAAATAAGCTAATGCATATTAAAGCATACGTGTAGAAGCACCCTTTAAGTCCTCATAATAAGTTTCCTTCAGCTGGTTTCTCTCTGCCACACATCCACTGGATGATTATTACCAAGGATCCTAGAAATCCATCTGCCATGGAAAAATAGAGAATTTACATTTTTAAAGAGAATCTTTTGAAATTGCCAGAAAAAATTTAAACTTACTGAAAATAAAATGTTGGCTCCCCAGTGGCAGCCAGCACTTCTCACAGCTACTGTGGCAGTCTACCAGAGGAGGAGAAGCTGCCGTCATTCAGGCAAGCAACCAAGATGGTGGCTGCCCTCTCCTTTCTGCAATGCTGACTGGCCAAGAGGGCTGCCTGTCATGCAACCCCACCCTTCTCTGCCAATCAGGGGTACGGGGTGGGCACACATGAATAGCAGCCCTCTCGGCCAGTCAGTGGCAAGGAGCACGGTCACTGCCGGACCACTTAGCCAATTAGCACTGTGGGGGACCTCACCATGAAAAAGCAATGTGTTTTTTCAGAGAATTTTGTTGGGGTTTTATCACAGAAAGCTAGGATCCCTAGTTATTACACACTTAAAACAAAGAGGTTCTTTGTTTCTGCAAACACTGGAGGGAAACTCACTGTATCCAGGTTGATATATTCTCCAACAGGAGGAATGTTCATGAACGTATACCATCAGAAATATTAATGAAAAAATATGAAAACCTACCCTAATCCAGAGAATACATTATGCCGAGTCTGTATGTCATAGGTCAATGTTGAAAAAGCAGGTGACAAAACCCACTCTCATTTACACTGCTGTCAACTCAGAGTAATTCCAATAATAAACATGTAGTCACTCTGGATTACACCAGGATATGAGTCAGAATTTGATGTCAAGGCCCAATATTTTGCCTAGAAAAAACCCCATGCAAAATGGTTCCCTTCCCCTCCCCCCACCTTTTAAAAGGTTTTGGTTTTTTGGGGGTGTTTTTTGGCAGACTATATTCAGTAGCTACATGGCAAAATATGAAGATTAGACAATTATGAAGAAATGTCCCCCAACAAATTTGTTGGAATAATAAATGCAAAACACTTAAAAGCACAGGTGCCACAGTTGGATCGATCAGTCCTGATGCATTGTGTTGCTATGGTCTCAAGCTTCGTTTGCAAAAAGCCATGAACATTTGTCAGGACAGAAATAACAATTACCAGCTCCTACTCAGAATGACATGAGCTCTTGGCTCTTCCACAACAAATTCAGAACTATGAATATAAAATTGACAATGACTGCACAATAGCAACAATTTCCCTTTAAGCTGAGACCCTGGGCCCAATTCCTGCCAGACACATGTCCAGTTTTGCCAAATATTTTCCAATTTGATTTCAGTTTAGTCACTTCCCTCTCCCCTACTCTCCCTCCTTCTGGATTTTCACTATAGTCACAGCCAGTAGATTCCCATCCTCATCATTACTGGACAGCAGTTTCTAATACATAACTTTAAAATCAGAGATGTCAACTGTCCAACCAATGGGCCAAATTCAGGGCACACAGGCTAGGGAAAGGCATTATACCTAAACCAGTTTAAATGATCAGAAACTGATTTAAATCTGTAACAGAACAGATGTTCAGTGCACATAAACCAGTTTGAAAATGGGTGAAACCAGTTTGAGATAAACCTGGCTGAATGTAGTATAAGACTTAACTGATATGGCTCAAACCCATTTATGCAGTGTCTGTGTCAGACCCTTTCCTGGTTTAAGTTAAACCAGACTCCCCCAGCATCCCAGCATGCTCACTGGGCTGGGCTGCCTGCTCCACAGTGGGGCTGACCCCATCCCTCTTCTCCCTGGCTGGAGCTCTGGCAGAGACTGTAGGCATCTTCCTGTCTTCCCCCTGCTTCCTCCCTCCCCACTAAACAGGGATCCCCCCTTCCCCTCTGCCTTACACAGACATCTCTCAGCATTAGCTAGCATACCACATGGTGGCTATAGTCTGTGCTGTGACAGATGGGACAAAGGCAGACAGGACTATGTCCTTTTTGGAGATAATCAACAGGTAGCTGGTAATGTCCCTTCTTGGAATGTCCCTGTCCTTAGAAAAAGTTAAGAAGAGCTTGAATTAATTAGAGGGGCTTTGTTTTCTGATGGGGTGTTAAATGCTGATAACAAATCTGATAAATGCTCTGTTACTAAGGGTGGAGGGAATCCCTCCCTAATCAGAGTGTCCTTCCAGGGCGTGGCCACACCTCTCCTCAGCTCAGCACTGTTGAAGGGAAGAAAGGGCTGCTCCAGCACCCCCTAGCTTCTAGCCTGAGCCACTGTAGGCACGTGTCTGCCTTTCTGGGATGTATGTGCACTTACAACCTGGTTTAGCCTAGCCAGATTAGACTAATCTGAAAAGATTGAATCAATTCAGTCTCAAGCTATTTGGTTGCCTGTTCCTAGCCACAGTGACCACCCTGGCTGAACTGCACCACACAATGATACGTGCTCTGGGAGACATGCTACACATGGTGCCTGCTGCAGCCAATCCAGAACCTGTGCTGCACACCGCACTCACAGGCATTGAATGAAGGATGCATCCTGGACTGGCTGAAGCAGGCACCATGTGTGGGGCAGTTCTAGAATTGCTGAAGGCCATGCTGCATTGAGCCAGGGTGGCCATCACATGCAGCGCAGTTGCTGCTCTGGATAGGTGGTAGCACGAGCTGGAATGGCCACTGGATCAGGTATTCCAGGAGAAGGGGTGGGGTAAAGGGAGAAGGGCCAGGGGCACAATATAGCTTGCAGACCACCCCATACCATTCATTCAACCTAGGAGGCCAGATTACTTTGACACCCCTTTTTTAAGTGGCATGAGGCTGATGACTTTTTGTCCTATGCTAAAATATGGATGGATGGTGCTCAGTAAGCATTACAGATCCTTGTCATACACAAGGCCCATTCTGATCCGCCACTCTCCTTTCCACTTTAGTATCAGGGCTTTAACGATTACTAAAACTGTCCTGAACACAAACATACCTTGCCAGGAAGCTAACTGTAACACTTAATGCTGTGGTCTCAACTTTTTTAGATGCAAGGCACCCCACAAAATATACCACATCTTAGTTTACCAGAATAATTTTTCTATTGCAAAGAACTGAGAAAGACCACAACAAGTCAGAATGTTTTTCTTAATATTATGAATTTCTATTTGAAATATCTTAGATTATCTTGTGAATCATGTTTGTACATGTAACAGTGATAATTTTGTGCAGCACCCCTAAAAGGATCTCAAGCCACCCCAGGATCCCCTAATTGAGACTCACTGACTTAATGCATTATTTAATCAATCTTCACAACGGGTAGGTACTATTAGCAGAGAAATGGAGGCAGTGCTAATGATCCATTCAACTAACACTATTACTTGGTATTGCATTAGGGAAAATGCTTCCTACCCTGCAGTATCTTCAAAACTTTGGGTTTAGATCAGATAGGATATGTACTGTAGTTTTTCCCTACAGTTATTTAGCTATGTATGGCCCATATCATAATAGTAACCAAATGTCCCAATGATGACCTATTAAACTGTGTTTGGCCTATATAGGAATGTTTTATCCATTTACTGAATCTCTTCTGGAGAATTTGTTTAAACAATCTCCTAAAACATTTGAGTTTCATGCATAGGAAATGTAAATTGACAGGTTACACAAACAAAAGTACAGTGCAACCCACAATAAATGGATGTACTGCTTTAAAGGGATTTCTAGTAAAAAATGTTATGTTTCCAAATAAAAAGGAAGATTGTTATTACTTATATTTGATTTTGAAATGTTTTGGCAGTAAGTCTCCAAAAAATTCTTTGACATTGGCCTACAACATTAATTTAAAACATGGAATTAGATCTCCTGTATATAGAAGTAATTAAAAATGAAAGCCATGTCACAAATACATATGGAGGATGCTAATATGATTCAAGTTAAGAGTGCAATTTCCTACCTTACCAGATTGGTCTAAATCCTCTGCTATCTTGAGGTGGGAATTTCAAGTGCATTTGGAAGTCATGCTTTCACTCATCTTATTAATGCAAATAAAAAACTCAAGACAAATGTACCATTACCATATTTATGAAACTTAGAACTATATTCGTTTCCTGATATGCTGTATATATATAACTCCTTATACAGAAACAAGCAATACATGCAAACAAGAAAAAAAGAGAATATTAATGGAAGCCAGGAACAATGAGATATCATTATAAATGAAAATATTCAGTGCCATGAATCCTAAAGTACCTAGGGTCACCTATCTGTGAAGAGAGACAAAAAAAAAAAAAAAGGAAGACATGTTGCTAATCTGTATGTTTGCAAATAAATTATACAGGAATGCATCTTCTTTTCTCGTCTTCTGTTCATCTAGCCCATTGTTCCTTTTCCTCCTTTCTCGCAATCCTGAAAATCCGTCTGTGTGAAGGGCTGGGATGCCTATGACCATTCCGACTTCCTGACTGCTATCAGACTTCAGGAGTAAGACCATCTTTTATTTAATGTTTGGATTTTATGTGTTGTAATTACGGTCTTCCTCGCCACATATGTAGGAAGTGAGTGAGCTGAGAGAGAGAGCTGTGATAACTGTTGCTGTTAATAATAACATACCTTTTAGCTTCATTGAGGCTCTTGGGGCTACAATGGACGTGGGCATCTGAAGCAGGGAGCACACCACCTAACTTTTAGCTCCCCTTGGCCCTGGAGTAGAATCCAGAACTCAGAAATAGTTATCTATCTAATAGTTACAGTGCATGGGGACAGGTAAGTCTGTAAGGCTGATCACTGTAAAGCAGAGCAGGGAGATGCTTAAAGCTAGACAACAGAAAAAACTGAGCACAGGAATATATCTGAACTCTCACCTCTCCTCAGAGATTAGGCCAGTGAGGGCTACATGGGAGGTGCTTCCACCCACCTTGAATCCACAGCTTTGGACCTGCTGACACAGGCTGGCACCTACAGGTAAGACTCCGAGCAAGAAGGCAGGGAGAATGCCTAATTCTGCAAACCTAGTGATTTGGGCACTCAAGTGAGAAAGGGTCTCTTCTCTCAGGAGTTTCTGCAGTTTGCTCAAATAGTGACTCGAGCTCAGGATACCAGTACCTACAAGCTGGGAAGCCTAGTGAATCAGGGGCCTCCAGAGTTAAGCAGCTGCTAACCAGGGCTTTCTGCATCACAAGTCTGGATTTAGGGACCTAAAGTCCAGGCAAGCTTGAACTGAGATGCCAAGATCATATTTTGGAGGTAGTCCTTAGAAGATCTTGTATAAAAAAGTAGCAGCATCCTCTTACTATATTCACAGCTGCATACTGATGCTCCTTATGACTGTCAAAATCCCCAGAAGAACAGGCGAGCACTTAACAAAATGAAACAGCACACACATTTTTGCAGGGATTAATTTGCTTTAAAAATAAATTTTCACATTATAAAATCATCTAATATTTCTATAACAACAAAAGCTCAATCAGAACCCAGGTAACCTCAGTTGTGGTGAGACAAACAAATGTACACATTGCATAGGATAATGATGATGATGAGATGATGATGATTACATAAAGTAACTACCTTTATCTGCTGCCTAATCCAGAGACCATTATTATTGATGGCCTTCTTAAACAGTTTGTAGAGGCAATCCATATATGTGCAGGATGGGAGATGGTGTAAACACATTGTGTGAGTGGTTGCCAATGGACAGGTGAGTTTTGCATTTTGCAAGGCTGGCACTGATGGAGCTTCATTAGCAAAATAACAAGTCAGTCAAAAAAGGACGGGGTAGAGTTGTCCTCACTTTCAGGGGCTAGCACATTCTGTGGTAAGACAATATATCACACAGCTCTCCGCTCTGTGAGCAGCCCTGACTAAGCAGTTCATAACTTTTTTAAAGTCAGGAATAATCATGTAATCTAAACTCTGCACAAGACCTGGCTGGACTTTAGATTGCCAAAAGTCTTCACAGAAACCTAATCTTGCAAGGTAAGATCTTCTCATCTTGGCTCCAAAAATCTTCTAATCTTGGCTCCAAAAATCTGCAGTCTGGACTATATCTAGCACAACTCTGGATTCAGACCTGGACAGAGGGAATGAGAAAGAAATAAGATCTTGGCCAGTGCTTCTATGTGCCTGAAATGATGGCCCTAAAATACTATGAATATCCAGATGTGAAGATGTGAACTGAATGCTGAGTAGCATCTTGGCCAATTGTGTTTCTGTGACAGATTCTTCTTACCCGAATGATCACCGTGCCACAAAGGACCACGTAATAGTACTCAAAGGAGGAACCACGTTTGGCTAAACTCTGAATATACTTAATGAGAGACAAACAAAAAGCATATTATTCTTCTTGAAACCTTTTACAGATGCTTTCCAATTTCCTTAGACAGACAGCTGTTGCAGATTCATAGCTATCCTATATGGATCGGCCACAAGGAGATAAAGATCCCCACTGTCCACAAAGCACAGTTACACTTATTAACATTTATGCCAGCCAATTGCCCGGGCAGGTCGGTTTGTGGGATGTCAGGTTGGACGAGAGCTGCTATTAGAGTTCACATTTTTGATAACTGCCTGAAGGTTATCAAGAGATGGAAGGGACCCCTGGCTATAGGAAGTGATGAGCAACCGGTGCCTCAAACTGAACACCCACCCCGATGATGCGTACAAGGATCATCCACATATACTCAGACTTCAACTCTTATGAGAACCAGAGAGACTTGGTCCCTTGGTTTGAAAGGACAGAAACAGATTTCTGAGTTTAAAAAGACAGACTGGTCCAAATCTTCAAATATTGTTTGTGGAAGAATTGGGTGCCTACTGGAATGGAACCTTGATAGTGAGCTGTGGGAGAGTGGCCAACAAAAAAGGCATGTCTAGAGCTTTTATTTCTACACTACATGCTTCAGACCTCAAGCTAATGTCCTAACGGTTCCAACTTACAGTTGGAGACCATGTTCTTTAAATCAATAATTTAACATCTGAAACGTGCACCTGGGAGCTGGGCTTTGCTGCCTTGCTGATTCTCATTCAGGAGGCACTGATGGTGGCATTCAAACTACATAGAAGCAATATAGGCAGCCAAGGTTCCTTAAGTAAATCTGATATCTTTGGTCTAATAAAAGATATGAGATTTACCCAAATAACCTTGTCTGCCTATGTCCTTAGACCAGCACAGCTACAACCTACACCCCTATAGCAGCAATACAACACCAACAGAATACACACCAGCTTATGATTTGTTGATGGCAATGTTGTTCCAAAGCTATTTATCTTTTCAAACAGTGTTTCCAAAGCCCAAACCCTGCCGGTTTTTTCTTTTACACGGAACCCTCTCGAGTTCCCTAGCATTTACATGAGAGCAGAGATCCACCCGGCTATGGGCTCCTGCTGGATCAAGCCCCAAGAACTGGCACTTCACCATGTGAAAAGGCATAGGAGACATCCAAAAAATAATGGTATCTTTTCAAAACGTTTCATCGGGCTGTATCAGCAATAGCAAAAGGTCTTCATGATCTGTTATTTACATTACATGGTAATACACTGGCTACCGTTCATGTAGATGCCACTGCCCTCTGCTGGGTGGAATCTGAACTGCTCCACAATTAACCTGTTCCTCAAAGCTCCAAAAAAAGCATCTTTAGCTCAAACAGATGCAGATTGGGAGCAGAATGACCACCTGGAATGACCACAATTCTATACCTGCCAGCAAATCACTGTGGCATAACACAGATTGCCGTGGAACCTCTATATTTATCTTGTTACCCAGATAATTAGCATTTTATCAAATAGAAGACTTGGCTACATGAAGTATCGGTACATTACAGGGGCACGTTACTTCCTATTGCCATAAATATTCTTCCTTTCACTATCTTCAATATGAGCCTGCACAAGATTAACATGAAGCAAAGGCACTCTTGGCTGAAAAAAAGAAACAGGGATTTAGAATAGGAATTTATGTTGCCCTCTGGTACATTAGAAAACGAAACGTACAACTCTAAAGATATGAAAAGGAGAAAGAGAGAGAGGCTTTAATGGGAGATTTGCCACTGAAAAGAAAATGACCCTTCCCAAAGAGTAACCTTTTGCAACAGACAACACAGTAAAATCTAACCTCTTCATAGCAGCAAATCTTTCTTCTGCCTGAATATAATTTTGCAAAAAGAGATAGGCTGCTCAGCATGAGGCAAGTGTAATTCAAGACAGCCCCCAGGAAGTGAAGATTCAACTGCCCTGAAGTATATTTGTTTTGCTATCAGGTGCAACACCAGTGAATGTCAAGCATCAGTTCACCAAGAAATGCTTTGACTTGATTCAGTCGTTTGTTGTCTTCATGAGATGCTGGTGCACTGTCAGAGCCCTTCAAACTCTCCCCTCCCCTCATCAAGGATGAAACATGGCTTAGGGGCGAGGGGTGGGAGACAGGAATAATTTGCCTCTATGCAAGATCTGTCAGAAAGGGAATTCCACAGAACAATCCTACAAGGGATTGCTGCCCCCTTGGTGGTCTCCGCTGATGAAGACAAAGATTGAGACGCAATTTCAAACTGTGTAACCGCCAAATCCCACTCCAAGCTCCTGTCCCCCCACCCCTTAAAAAAAATATATCATCATTAATTGCTTCAAAATGGAAATGAGTTCTGGGCAGTCTCAAGTCGATCCACTTATTTCATGAGATGCCAGATATATTCTGAAATGCAACTGAAAGCTCTTTGTTTGTTTTTTAAGTTTTTGAGTCGCAAGATTTCTTTGACTCACGATGTGCACTACTACACTGAAAATTTATACCAGCTAAGAGGTGCATGGAGAACATTTTGAAACACTGAATCCTTCTGCTGCTGCTGCTGGCATTTTCACATTTATCTCCTTATTATCAATCAATTATATACTTCACTACACAGCAAGTGGTTTATACTAGGTTTAAAATGTAGTGTCTTGCAATTACATATTATTACAGTGGTGCCCAGAAGCCCCAGGACCAGGAATTCATTGTGCTATGTGCTTAACAAACACAGAAAAAAAATGATGGTCCTTACTTAAAGGCATTTACAGTCTAAGTATAAGGCAAGAGACAACAGGAAGATACGGACAGATGGATGGAGCACAAGGAAAAGAGGAAATGACCACCTTATACACTGTGACCCCAGTTCTGCAAACACACAGATGTGTAATATTACCACAGTAGCACTCAATGGAAATAACGTGACCTGAATGAGTGCAGGAATGGGTAACCAACACAAGCAAGTGGAGGGAGTCAATAAAAGGTAGCATGAATGGGAAGTGTAGTGCACAGCATGTCAGTCCGATGTTCTTTTCATAGTTATCTAGTAAGACGGACTGAAGTGGATATGAAGGATTATAGGCCTCACAGAAGAAATGGAAAAATAAGTGGCAGAGTGAGGTTGCTTGAAGTGTAAGGGGTGACACGGGAGCAGACTCAGAGCAGAACAATGAGGAGGACAAGAAAGGACATAGAAGATAGTTGATTTCCTAGCTCTGTCACAGATGAACCCTGGACAAAATGTTCATTTCTGCACTTCATTTTCCTCTCCCTATATCAATAATTCTCAATCAGGGTATACTTTTTGGATTAAAACTGGCCTGTTTTCAAATGTGACTTAGGGTAGTCCAAGTCTTAGTGACTCTGAATGGAGATATTAGGCTCTTAAGGGCACTTTTGCATGTGCTCCAGGGTTTGGGGGGAGGGTGGGTGGCATTTTAATTAGAGCAGATCTGAGAACCACTCCAATTACAGCATTGCAGTGTCTGCGTCCCCATGCTTCAAAATGGCAGTGGGGGCACTGGAACCAAAGCTTGTTCAACGAGCTTTAGTTCAAGCACCCCCGCAGCCATTTTGAAGTGTGGGGATGCTGATGCACGAGATGCAGGAGGCTGCTGGAGCATGGCAATTGCTACACTTCAGGGGACTTGACTGAGTCTGCTCCGACGCATTGGAATTGCAGCATGTCAGAGCAGCCTCCACAGTCGTGTACAGGCACCCTGAAGTACTAAGACACCTTTGAAACTCAGGCTTAGGCTCTTTGGTCAATTAAGAATTTTGAAACTGTTCTCCTTCCTGAAATACAAGTGATACATTCTTTTTAAAACCCCCAAAAAGAAGGAATACTACATTTGAGACCAGGTCGCAAGCCTTTAGAAAGTACAGGGAAGAAGTGCCTGCCTTCAACAAACAGTGTGTAGAAACTTCTAAAACTGAACAAGCAATATTATACAGGAAAGAAAGAGCAGGGCACAATAGTTTAGGCTCGCTGTTTGAAGAAAAGTTTGTTTGTTTTTCCCCAAATGCTTCGTGCAACTCTTAATCCTTTGCTTGTTACCAGATGAAAGAGTTAAACAGACTCTCTCACTGTGGTGCTACTTGAAAAGCTAAGTTCTAAAGGCCTGGTAGCTCTGGGTGTTTCAGGTTTTCGGCTGTATATGCTGGATATTGCAGCTATTTCTTTTGACAGTTTGCACAGTCTTGTGTAAACTCTTTGGCTACAGTTTACAATAAAAAAAAAGAAGTGCATAGGATTTACAACTACTGTTTTCCAGGGGTGTAACTGGATAGCGCAAGGAATACGGAGACCTGTTCTTTTCAGGGGAAAGAATGCTGCCTATCTATTCCAGTACCAAAAGTGTGGGGGTGGAGAGGCGTAACACCTTTTGTGGTATTGTCTGCAGATCTATGGGTAAAAGAAGGCTAACATGCCTTTAATTGATTGTACAAACAGATGGGGCAAATCTTCCTGTCCCGCAGAGTCCCGTTTAAAAAACAAAATGGTGAGTGGTGACTAAGGGACGGCATACAAGGTACAAAGGAAAATGATGATAGGTAGTTCATTGCAAATCCCAACTGGGCCTAACTCCTGTAGATTTTGGAATAAATCTGAGCTCCATGTTCGGAAATTGTTTGTTTAAATTCAGTCTACGTCTATTAAGAGAACAAACTCAGATTTCAGATTTCCTACGAGTGCTCATTAGTTTTGAAGGGGACAGCAAGGATTGTGGGAGGAAAAGAGGGCTGCGGAAAGTAAAAAAGTTAAACCGAAGACCTGGACACGAGAAAGGAGTGGGAGGAAGCAAAGACAAAACACAGCAGACAGAGCAAGTGATGCTGGGCTGAGTGAGGAGATGCAGGATCTTGTCCGGGTCCTTTGCACTGTTACGACAAGACCCCCAGGTGACGGTTTTACATGTGGTCTTACAGAGGCTTCCCCTTGGCATGCTTTCTCTGAAGAGAAAAGCTTTTATTTTGGTGCTGCCAACTCAAGCAGCTCAGTTGGGGCTGGAGCGATTCTCAGGACACAAGCAAGAAGCTTCTTCTGAATTTGACCCCTGCCTGTGTGGGAAAACCCTCTCCCCCCCTCCCCACTCCCTAGGACAGAGCAGCCCCTCAGGGGGGCTTACGGGCCATCTCTTTCTTTCTTCCTCCCTCTCCTATCTTCATGGCCAGCAATCCTATACAGGGCTCTACAGGAGGAAGCAGAAATACCAGGGCAGCTCAGCTCCCTTTGCCCTGCCTGTAAGCACTGGGTAAAAGTGTATGCTAGGGCAGCTGGCTTATTTTATACTCCCCTTTGCCCCTGCAATGCTCAGCCGGGGAAGGAGATAGGAAATGAAGCAAAGAACCCCGAGAAATTCCCCTCAATTTAGAAAGATAGATGGGCCCCAATGAAGCTGACCCCCCCTGCCTGAGCGGGGGGTGAAGTACCCTGCTAGCATAGACAGAGGGAGGACTGTCGGCAGGAGATCAAAATTGATCTAGGGGCTAGCAAAAGAAAATTGATGCAAGGTTGGGGGCCAAAAGAACAGGGGGGCTGAAGATGCAGGGCAGATGTGAGCATGGTGTGGGGAGGAGCAGATGTGGTGGGTGGACACATGTGGCAGCTAGGAGGCCAAAACTGATGAGGTGCTAGGGCTCCTGAGCAAAGGTGGGGATGGAGACAGAATTAATGAGGAGTTGGGGGGATTCAGATGAGGTGTGAAATGAGGACTGATAAGAGGGAAACAGGACTAATTTGGAGGCTGGGGAGCAAACTGAATTAACTTCTAGGTGAGACAGAGGGAACAGAAGGGGGAGACCAGCACTTCTGTGGTGCTAAACTAAAAGGTCTCTCGAGCCTAGTAATATAGGTACTCTTCATTTTGTGATACAGGTTCTTGAGGAGGGGAGCTACAGCAGGGGAAGCTGCTATCTGCTTTAACCTCTCATGCACGACAATCCTTGGAGCAAAACAAGTCCCTGGGAACTGGACATCAAAGCTTTGACTGAGATTCCTAAAAGGAGTGTTTGCCTAACCAGAGCTGGCCATAGCCCGCCTGCAAAGACCAGTCCACACAGCATCAAATACAGTACAAAAAAGCATACTAAAAATACGCATAAACTGTGCATCCTTGAGTTCTCTCACTAGAAAACTAACCTCCAGTGCCCCAACATCTGCTGAGTGGCAACAATATACCAACATAAACAGGCACCTAATTATTCTACAGGTGATTATTAGTGATTTGGGGCATCTCTGTTTTTGGGTTGATGAACTCAAAAACTGTAACAGGTTTCAGAGACTGCTGAGCACCAATCTTCTGAAAACCAGTCTCCTCTACAGAAGTCTGCAGATGGGCACCCAACTATGGAGGCCCTCAAAATACTCAGACACTGAAAACTTTGGGCAGTAAGTTCACCCATAAAACCACTTTCATTTTTGTTTTGTCCTCATAGATGTACCCTTATCATATTACTAGTGAATACGATTGCTCCTTTCTTCAACTTCTTGTGCAGTAACAATAACACAAATTCAGAGACTACCCGGTTTGTTTAAACATACACTGTTTATAGAAAAGGCTATTCCATTACATTTTAAAATTACATCCAGCTTAGGCAATGGAAATCTGTTAACCTGCCTGGGCAAGAAGTAATGCAGAGATAAATCAGGTCAAACACATCACAGTTTCTCTCATATGGCCAATAAGTGGAATTCATGTTTCGACTGCTGTGAGGAAAATAGAAAAAGGGAAGGGAGTTGACAAGCTTAAGCCAAAAGGAGGCAAAGCCAAAGGCTGACAGAGCTGGTTTCCAGCTCATTTGTAAGACAGTTGATGCCAAAGCTCAGAAAGGAACAGAGCTTCCCATCAAAGCTGGGCTGTCATACAGGGTAATTATTACCTGTGCTGTAATCCATGCAAGGAGATCAAATCCAATTACTACCCAAAAAGGAATATTCAAAATATACTATTTTTATTGCACGGTGGAATCCAACCAGCCTTTCCTTTGTCAGCCCCACACTCGCTAGGCAACCCACAATGCACTGTTTCCATGCTACAGCAGCAACCTGCCAATTAGCTCCAGAGAACAAGGATCAATCCTGCGGCTCTTATGTGTGCAGGAGTTCCACCGACTTCAGTGAAAATCATATATATTTAATCAGCACACCATGCATGTCTTTTTGTCCCCTCTAGTGGCTAGACCACATAGAGATATTTGTGTCTCCTACTGGCTTTAAACTAAGAGGAAAAGGATATTCTTCTTTAAGGGGCAGTAGCTCTTGCTTTTAAAGGTATCTAAATACTTCAATTCTTACATAATTCAGTCCACAGAGCACCTTTCCCTCACCCACTGTTACACTTCCATGTGCAATGCAATATCAGGATCTGCACACAAAATTCAAAGGAAAAGAGTTTTGTATTTAAAACGTTGTGTGTGTGTTGGGGGGGGGGTTTGCATGGTGGTTCCCCCTTTCCACTCAATCTTCACCACCCTGCCAAAAAACCCAACCAGTATTCATTGTTGGTATGTTAGAAAATCAATATGTATATATAACAAATCCCAAATTACTGAATGAGCTGAGGAGCGAACCTATTGTCTGTAGTAGCAAAACACATCATGGACTTCAACTGTAGACAAGTAGGGCAGGGTTGCACCTGACAAAGTACCTTAGCATTGATGAAGGCTGTTGCCTGTGAAAACTTATGCTTCTCTGAGCAAGTTAGTCTATAAACTGCCACCCTCCCCTGCCAAACATGGGTAGATATCTCTTTCAACTGGAAGGATAGGTGTTCCTATATCATCATGACTAATCTGGAGGTTATGCAGAACCCTGCAGTTCTTTCCTTTCCCAGCACTATAGTTGCCCTGTCATAAACACATGCAAAACTGCTGATTACTTCATTGGGACCACTGTGTGTGATATTATATAAAACATCACTTAATAAGTACCTTAGATAACTACTTTGGAATAGCAACTTTAAATTACTTAACATTCATGGAAATACCCTAAAAAGAGTATAATTTCATTTAGAGGCCAGCTTTATGTGTCAAAACCATATCATTTTTCTTTCATTCTTCATTAATACTGCTATATCTTCTCTTTGGAAAGAGACATGCAATTCTCTCAGGCATCAACAGGAGACCGGCATGGAGAACTAGTATGGAACAGCATGATGAAGTGCCATTAGTGGTAGAAATGAAACAACATGCATCCTTTCTCCTTGAAAGGTGCTTTAAATAAGCCAAACACTACAGTCAGCCTGGAAAGCTTCAAATTTAACCAGGCTGCAAACCAGTAACTATTTCAAGCCAGCCTATCAACCTCCTGAAAATTACTACAGATAGAGACATTTTCCAAAAGCACCTACCTCTGCTGACTCTGAGTGAAACCAAAGGTTCCTGACTGCCCATATCAATTTTACAAATAGGGATTAGGCACCTATTAATTCGCTAGTCCCTGTATATCCCCTTGCAAGGTAAATAAAACAGCTACATTCTCATCTGGTAGATCACAACACAGACATGAGCAAATTAAGCCAATTGCCAAAGGCCACCTGTCAAACTAGTGGCATGGTTAGAAATCATGGTCCTTGGTGTGTCTGTCCTATGTAATCATCTGTCTTTTTACATTGGCTTCTAATATCAACAAGGTTTGGGTCCGAAAAGTTTCACCACAGAAAACTGCTCACCAATGTTACAAGAGGTCACAGTTTCAAAGCAAAACATTGCACTATTATTTTTCTCCCCTATTTTACAAAGGATACTAGTATTTAACTCTCATCATTTACCCAGAATGTAGTGTGTGAGAAACTGCAGTATTCATTCTCTGTACTCATCATAGGAAATTACAGCAGTATCTCAAAACCTGCTGCATGGAAACTGCTAACCATATAATGACAGCCAGTTTAAGAGGGGAAAATATTGTGGCACGACCCCATTACACTGCTGAAAACAGTAGCTGCAAAACGGTGAAAGAGCTCATCTCCTTCATACCTTATTGTTTTCCAGTGGCTTCCTGGAGCCAGTGATTATCTGTGACCACAGGGCAGACTTGGAAGAAAAGAAATGTGGTAATCCTCTCTCAAGGTCTGATCACAAATTAAGTTTCACCCACCCAAGATGCTACTAAATAGATCATACAGATGCTGATAATGCACTGTCCTTAGGATAAGGACCAGAGGAAAGTAAGGCTAAAAAGGGACCTTATGAGGTCATCTAATCTAGCCCCTGACTAAACCATCTGAGCCAAGTGTTTGGCTATGGTTCTTCCTAACTGCAGTCCAAATGGACCCAAGGTCTCCCTTGGTCTTCTCAAATTCACTGGGTTTCTTTAAGGTCTGCTAGGATCCTCCTGGCTCTGGGTATACGAAGAGTGACAGCACTCTTAGAAGCCCACTCAGCTGTGGTATGAAAATGACCTGTCACATACAATAGATTGCCTCAATAGATCATCACCACAGGATCCTCCTTCTTCCTTACATGCTTCAATGAGCAGTGGAACTGTTAACAATGTTGACATTTAAACGTGCTATCACTGGACCGTACAGTACACTGAATATTTAACTTAGCCCTCACTGATACGAATGAGGCAGTTCACATCTCTCCAACATGTTTTTCCATAGTCTCTACATGCAGACTGATGTCACTGCACCAGTTGTACATTTTCAAGGGATTACAACAGCTGAAAGTGCTACAGACTTATCTTTGTAATCTAAATTTAGATGATAGAGAACAGGAAGGAATTGAGAAAGAGGTGCCAGTGCACCATATTGCCACATGCTAGATGCATCAGAGTCGTGTATGTGACTCAGAAGAGCTCTCTTTAGCAGGCTACGTATGTTAAGCCACATCCTCTGTGTCAGTTTCATCCCATGGACGTGTTTTGGCTGGAAGGCTGCATTAGAAGCTAATGGAGGGCATCACTCTGCAATGGTGGGGACATTTCTAACACTATCCCTTCCCAGCTGCTGGCCTAAGGGGTGTTACTGTAGAAAGAGAACTTCTATATTACTCGGGCATCTGTGCTGCTCCCTTTTTGGCACTCTGGTGCACAAAAAGCAGTTAAGTTAAAGCCGTTAGCACAGGGGTGGGTAAAATATGGTCCGCAGGCCAGATTTGGCCCACCAGGTCATTCTCTCCAGCCTGCAAGGACCCTAAAAAAATTATAAAATTAATTATTATCTTCCCATGGCTGCCTATCAAAGATGACAAGGCACCAGTAGCAGCAGGACCCAGGAGGACCTGGAGGCAGGACCCAGCAGCAGCAAGGCCTGCCCAGCTCCACCTCATCCCCACCCCAGCCGGAAGCTTCTACAAAGCAAAGGCTTCTAACCTGGCACCCCTGGGGCTGTTCCCCACCTCCCTCCATCTGAGAGTGAAGACTCTGATGAGAACAGGCAGCCGGGAACTGCATGGAGCAGTGGGCAGGTGGGGGGGAGCAGCAGGTAGGCAGGGAGGAAAGCAGCTGAAGGGCAGGTGGGGAGGGAGCTGTGGGAGGGGGAGCAGCAGGCAGAGGGGGAGCAGTGGCAGCAGGCAGGTAAGGAAGGGAAGCAGCAGGAGAAAGGCAGTGGCAGCAGGTGCAGGGGGGAAAGTGGCAGCTTCGACACAGCATCTGGCTGATAAGTTTGTGGGGCGAGGGAGGGGCATGGGGGAGGCAGATCAGCCCTCCACAGTGAGGGAGTGGGGTGAGACATAGGACGGAGCCACAAGCGGCTCATCTGGGGATGTGGGGTAGGGCAGGGGTGACTCCCACCACTGCACGCATCCCTAGGGGAGGCACAGGGGCATGACCCCTGGATATGTGCATGGGGTCTGGACAGGCTGCCTGCTGGAGGCTGGTGCTTCAGGCTGGAGCTGAGAGCAGCACTGGGCTCTTCTTGGTAGGGAGGCTGGGCCAGAGTTGTGCTTGGAGCAGGTGCTGGCAGCACTGGGGGCGGGGGGGGGCTACACCCATGCATGTGTCTTTTATTGGTGACATTATTGACCACTCAGCCAAAAAAAGATGATTGCCGATAATGTGAATTTTCCTTTTATAGGCGTCAATACAATATGGACCAACGTAACAGTGCACCTCTAGTGTTACCAGCTATATTAGAGGAACTGTTCATACATTATCTTATACCAGGGGAAACATAACTGTACACAAGTCCCGAGAACAGGGTGAGCTCATGTTTCCTTTGCACAAGCCGTACAAAAAAACCATGATGCATTCCCTCAGTCACAACCAGGATTTGCACACCATTTTCTCTTTTGGGTTGTATTTTCAAAAAAGCAGCAAACTCATGAGAAAAGATTGGGAAACTGGTATGCTCTAATTGCTTTTAGGGGTGCTGCTGCTCCAACCTGAAAATGGATGGTTAGTGCCACCTGTTCATACTAATGGCTGCTTAGATTACAGAAGGTGTTATGGAAAGATATGTTTTACATATTAAAATACAAACCTCCTCTCTACCCAAAACTGTTGTGTTGAACACCAAATAACTCACTTATTCTATTTCTCTATCAACTCTAACTCAGGCAAAACACTACTTAAAGTCATAAGGAACTTGGCTTGAGTTAAGACTGAGACATTAGCTTCTGTGGTACTTTGGCGACTCTAGCAAAGAACAAGAAGAAAGTGGTACAAAAGTGGCAATGTTATAGCTCCACAACAAATTTGCAATATTAAAACTACATACTGAAAAAAATGGGGATTACTCATTTTTAAAGTTAACTTCTATGGATAAAAGAAAAAGAAAAACAAGGCAGACCATATTTCTCTGCCTCCTTTATGTGGAAACACTCTATATAGCTCTTGGCATTTGAAAGCCACACGGCAAAGAATTTCAATAAAGCTGAGTGTACTGAAAAAGCACCATCTTGCACCTGTCCCAGGAATTTATGTCCAAAAGCTATTGTATTATTCTCTATATTTTGTGTCTCTGAGATGATGATTTTATTTCATTAGATGAACTATGATATATTGCTTGTCTAAAGGAAAGTGTTTTTAGGGAACTGGAGAAGCGTCTCTAATACTAACACTGCTGGCTTTCCCATATAAATGTTTTTAGGCAAGTGACCGCCTTAGAAATATGTATAAATATATTCAGCTCATTTCACTGGAATCCAACTGCAATAATACTTCACTGAACTACCCAGTTTTTGTCACCTAAAGCCATTTAAGAGTTTAAATCCTTATTGCTCTACTGTGTCTGGGGATATTCTTAAGCCCTTAGTGGTCTGAAAGAACAGTTAAACATCAATTTTGTTTGACATGTAAAAATATTTTTCCCAAAAATGAGCTCTTTTAACATTTATCAAGTACATAAATACATATCATTTCCAGTAAATGCAACTGATGTGTGCATTATGTAATAGAGAGCTACTGCTCTATCAATAAATCTAGAAACACACACACTCACACGAAAAGCAAAAATACAACATGGGGAAAATGGTCGCTTCAAGGTATCAGAGTAAGCCTCCTAAATAAAAGTGGCCTGATTTGCAAAGGAGTTTCTATCAAGTTTAGTGGAAGTGAGGGGAATTATGCATTTCTGAATAAAGGAGCACATACTATAGATTTAATTGCCTAGATTAGAAACCCAGGTTTGAACATTCTGAATTATATCTACAACTACATGCCATATATGGACTTCCCAACTAACCCAAGAACAGTTTCAAGAAACTAAAACCTAAAATTACCCAGGCATCAGAAAGTTTATTTAATGCTATGCAGACAGACCAATGAGGAGGAAAAAAAACCCCAAAAATATTCTGAGGTGACATGTTTAAAAAACAACAGATATTCCTTACCACCCAGCATTTAGGCAGCTTCTTTGTAGTTTGGTTAAAGTCTTCCCAAACACCATAAATTTAAACAGTGAATAGTGGCACTTCAATTCCTGTTTAAAACCTGGTCAGAAATATAATGCCACAAACAATATGCGAAGTTTTCACATATTATGAAACAAACTCCTCTTGGCTCAAATCAAGTTGCACAGAGTAGAGGACAAAGTAACTACCTCTCATTTTCCTCCTTTAATATGCAAAATAAAAATCACTTATGAACTAAGATGGAAAAAAAAAAAGTTTATTAAACCATTAGAACAATCCAGCATCTTTAACATTTATCTTATAATGATATGCAAAATGTTCAGTATCCAAGGAAACAGTGTTGTAATGAAGTTAGAAAGTACTGCATAAACGAATCTCCTAAATCACCACCAAGAATGTAAATTCCAGCGCTACTGGAGAGTTTATTAGTGTGAAAACTGTCAGCGTCTCCAACACACTGATAGTTTAAACATGGTACAGCTTGGAAAAAGCTAACAAACTACCTTTAAGGAAAGGATCCTTTTCTCTTGCTGTATTCTGGTATAATAAAAGCCTTACCACTTCCACCTGACTGTCTGTAACGCTCTGGGCAAACTGCGCACACGTGGCCTGGAGCCTTAGGACAGAGCAGAGACAGGTGGAGGTGGGGGCGGGGCCAGGCTGTGCTCCCTGCTGCAGGGACTAGCCCTTTGGGGGCGTGGCTTGCAACCATGGTGGGGGCGTGGTGCACAGCCCTGTGGGGGGGGCGGGGCTTGGCATGCCTCACAAGGTGTCACAAGGGGACCAGGCAAGGGGGTGTGGGCAGTGCCCACTGAATGCAGCATGTGGCTGTGGGGCAGGGCACATCTACTGTGCACACTCTCCATGCGGCACCCTATGGCACACGCATGTGTGTGTGGCGTGTGGCTGGGTGGGTGTGGCAGGTGGCTGGGTGGGTGTGGGTAGGTGTATGTTTGATGTGTGTGGGGGGGTGCACAGGGCTGGACACGGGGGAGGGCGCTGCGTGCAGCTGGATGTGGAGCGGCGTCAGCACGGGGCAGTGGGTGGTGGCGCTCTGTCGCCGCCGCCCACCCATCACTGTTGACGGGCACTTTGCTGGTATGAACAGACCCTTCTTAGCATCTTGTTACAGAATCACTGTGTGCTGTCACACAGCAGATATGCTCATGAAGCTGTTAACCACCTTCATGAGAGCTGCTCAAAACCCTTTAATTCTGAGCATCATTTAAATCTCTGCAAGAAGCAGCCAGTGAGAAAGACAGCTTTGTTTCTCCTCAGATTTCCAAGTGGTGCCAAGATACGTGCCAGAAGAAATGCAATAAGCTTTTACTGTAGCTCTAAGGAGCCCAGCAGTTTGAAATTCTGACCACTATGTTCTGAGCAGTTAGAGGGGCATCATCAAAAAGCCATTAAAAACAAATTATTGCTCACATCTTCATTTCATGCAGTGTCAAGATGAGGATGCTGTTGTGGAGTTGACTGGCACATTTGGTGAACAAGGTTAGCATATGTACCTTCAGCAGAGTATTTCTGCTTTCTCAGGCTCAATTTAGGAAACATTTGCTTGCCCTTGTGGCATCTGTGGTAGCTTACTCTATGTAACAACCTTTTCATCTACAGAAATTCCATGTATGTTCCCTGACTCAGCCGTTCAGCTTTATTGAACTTTGGTGTCCACTATTTGCAATGCTTGGCACAGCCTTGAAGTGTATGTACCTTCCAACTTCTTCAGTAAGGGGCCCCAAGAAGCTCATCTTTCTCCATGACCTTTGGGGCCTTGTTACATGTTATGCTGTGAGCCGCACAAGCATTAATTGGCTTAGCAATCGGCTGGCTTGGAGTTTGGAGCAGTCATACCCTTAGTGACTGTCACCTGCACAGCTGTGACTTGTCACTAGAGGCCTGGCAAGCAAGGGCAGGGCTAGGAGCTGTAGCTGTGAGTTGCTACTAGAAGGCTGGTGAGCCAAGACAGGCTCTATGGGCTGGGGTGTAAGAGATCCTGGGATACCGGAGGACTTCAATTTGGGCAGCGCACAGTAGAGAGTGGCCACACCTTAATGGAAGAGAAGCTGGGTAGTGCCAATCAGAGAGAATCCTGCATAACTCTGGGCCACGTAACAAGTGCTTAAAACCACTTTAAAGTCCTAATGTGCAGACAACCTAGGGGTTAAGAGCTTGAGGAGCTGCCCAAAATTACTGTGCAAGAAGGCCCTTAGATCCTTGTAGAACTGTAACATATTTTTTCCTGTATCTTCTCCATCTCTCTAATACCCTTTACAGCAGTTTGTAGCCAGAACTGCCGACAACCTTCTAAATGTGAGCTACAGAAAGGATTGCCAAGAACTGGAAAAACACAGCTCAAATTCCTATCCAAAGTCTTATTCACTCATGATATTCTGTTTGGGGTTTTTTATTAATATTTTATTTTATTATTGGGTGCTATGCTAATATGTTTGGAGTGCTGGCAGCTGCTATCCTTATCTTTCTTCCCACTTGTTGTTTTGTCATTTTTGGCCTTTGGAAGCTACACCCTTTTCCACAGGCAATTCACAGCCTTATAACTCTTTTCAGTTCGGGACGCGAACTATCTGCCTTGCCTCTCTAGTTAGTTCAGTTTTGGTCTTTTGTATCATTTAAGATGGGGTGTAAAACTTACAATCTGTGGGCTCAATCTGGCCCCCTGAATCGTTCTATCCAGCTCACTGGACTACAAGTGTGGGCAGTGGGGTGACATGCCCCAGTGGACATGGCAATCGGCAGCAGGAGGGTAAGTGAGGGCTGGCACAGGCCTGGTTGCCCTCCAGTGGCTTAAGCAATCCTACCTCCCCAGCTGTCAACCCTCATCATGTGCTGGAACCAGAGCTGCCACTGCAGCATGGTGCATGCAGTGGACACTGCTTTGGCACTGGCACCAGGCACATGGTAGGAGCTATGGCTGCTACAGCGTACTCTGTATTGGAGCCGGAGCTGTTGCTGCTATCACAAGCTTCACATTGCAGCTGGAACCAATGCTGCAGCTTCCTCCTGTCCCTATGTAGACCTGGCCCACAAAGAGCCCCACAGGCCAGATACAGCCCAGGACACAAAGTGAATTTAACACCTCTGATTTAAGATCATCATTGTGAGAATCTTGTTGTTTCTCTGCCTCTCTGTCATCATCGTCAATCAATTTTGTTTCCGTTCCATATGTTAACTTCTTCCAAGCTATCATTACAGAAATTCAACAGTCTGGTCTGACTGCTGATGCTTGCCACTATGCACTGATTCCCTTCCCCTCCCTCAAACTGCTTTGGCTCATACATACCTTGCCTCTTCATTATCTGAACTGGTTTTTCATCTGTGCACGTTCTGAAGCTCATCTTTTCACTGTACTTACTGAACTTGTCTGATGAATCTTTTTAGTAAATTACTATATCAAAAAACTCTTAAAGGCTAGAGAACTGATACGCATAGCTTCCTCCAGCAAATCCTTTTTTCCTGAAACTGTCTCCAGACGTGGTTTTTTTGTTAAATGTATCTGTAGCAGGGCACTAGGGTGCCTGCTACTGACAGTAGGAATAAGGGCTGCTGAAGCTCCCTAAGGCAGCACAGGTGTTGGCTGCCGGAGCAATCAGGCTGGTCACATGACCGGAAAGGGGCAGGGCTAGGCCTTTATAAACAGCCCAGGCCAAAGCCTAGCAGCAGTTCCCTTTTGGCAGCCTGAGGTGTAGGAGCTCTGCAGGAGAGCCAAGCAGAGCAGAGACGAGCGATGCAGCCTGAGCACCTACGGGGCCACAGCATGGTGAGGGGAGAGAGAAGCCTGATGGAGACGCCTTTGCAAGAGGGCCAGTTTGGGCCTGGACCCTTATGTTATAGCTGGTAGGCTTGTTTTGAGTTAGAGCCGGTGGGCTGGTAGCTTTGCTTTGCGGTAGGGCTGTTTGTGTGAATACCGGAGGACCGGGTGAGGCTGTAGGGGCGTGAGGAGGCCTCACAGGATCTCCCCAGCTGCGTGGGGGTTCCCAGTGCCCTGTGTGGGCAACAGAGTGGTGCCTGGGGTGGCACAGCTATTCAGTGCTGAAGCGGGCATAGCTGTTTGGTGCCAGGGCGACACAGCGATTGCCACCATAGTTGGTACGGTGAGTGAGCGCCGGAAAGGCACGGTGTGTGGGGTGTAAAGACCCCAGCCTGTGAGGGTGGTGTTTGCCCGTAGGGCGTATGACCCAGAAAAGGGTTAAGGGGCCAGGCACGGCCACGGGCCACCTGAGCCCCGAGCGTGGGAGGTGCGCGAGCTAGGCCCGAGAAGGCGGGTCTGGGGGCCAGGCAGGGCTAAGGCTGCCCAAGCCCAAACTTGGGAAGCCTGAGTGCGGGCAAGGAGCGCGGGCAGCGCGGCACAGGCCCCAGAGAGGGCAGATCAGGACAAGAGGCTCCAGAGTGAGCAAGTGGTCTCCTCCTGGCACAAAGTCCTGGAGAATGGCGGGCACGCAGTAGAAGTCCCAGAGAGGGGCAGGCGTGCAAGAGTAAGCCTGGAGAGGGGCAGATGTGCAGATAGGGACCTGACGGAGACGAACGCGCAACTAGGAGCCCGGATAGGGCTGAACGCACGGTTAGAAGCCGTACAGGGATGAGCGTGCAGGCAGGAGCCCCAGGCAGGGCTGCGTGTATGGTTGACCAGCCCAGAGAGGGGCGCATATATCAGAGAGGCCCCGGGAGACGGGTGCTTGTATTGGGAAAAACTCCGAGAGGGAGCTTATAGGAGAGAGGCCCAGGAAGGGCGAGAGGGGAACAGAAGCCCGGGAGGGGCGAGTACACGACACAAGAACATCTGGTACAGCTGCGAGGCTTGGGGCGTGCTAAAGGGGAGGTTGGAGGCACGCGTGGCCCATAAGGCTGGGCGCACCAAGGCGGTACACCCAGGACAGGGGACGGGAGACACTTGGGCACCGTGTCCAAGAGGACAATTAGGCAGCCTCCCATAGAGAACTATTTAAGACCAAAGACGTGGCGGGCAAGACAGAGGGTGCTGAGTCGCCCTGCTTGGCATGGTGGGGGCGCTAGGGGGATCACGGCTGCCCCTGTGCCGCGCCCCACCCTGTGACAGTATCACATTGTTATTTCTTGTACTTTATTCTGTGTGGTGTGGTATTTTGGTTAAGGAGATAAGGGGTCTTGCTGAGCTCCGGAGGCATAATTTAAACCTTACTAGAGAAGCACATTGAAGGCCACCCAGCTGCTGACCTAGCTATACATGGACACCTGGTCATTCAGGATGGAGTCATGGGAAGATGGATAGTATGCTAGCCATATTATCCCCATATTGCCTCTGGATACAGAAACCAGCACATCTAAACCACGCTGTCCCAGTGGGCCACTAAGCTCAAGCAGACCTTTGACCTTAACTGCTGTAGTCCCAAACTCATAGCCCCAAAATTACTGAATGTTTTAAAATTTCCTCCAGAACCCCACTTTGGCTAGTGTCTCCTGACTTCCTCAAGGATCTTGTGATGTTCATCCTGGCACATCTAAACTCTTGAAGCAAATAAGCAAGCCAATTCCAACCCCACTTGCACTTCTCTTCTAGCTCATCCATTTCTCCATTACTAATCCTCTTTTTTTTTTTTTTTCCTGCCTAGCAATAAGACTGACTCAGGCAAAAACCACAAAAGACTCCACTCAAGTAAGTATCTCCCTTACTTAATCTTTAGAAGATCACCTCAACATGTCAGAATAAGTAAAAAATGGCAGCTGCCAAGACTTCCTGTGCATGGAGGTCCAGTGACTTAGTCTCACAGTAGTTGATAAAGATTTATTGGAAGCATCTTATGACATTGCACTCTGTCTTTTGTTAGTAAATATTACGAAAAATAGCACTCTAGTCAAAGAACATGTTTTCCTTTGTTGGCCTGGAAGGAACTCACAGAAGGCCTCTGCTTCTCCAGTAATCTGCATAGTAAGTCTCTAACTATCAGTCATTAACAAACCCATTTGGAGTACCAGCCTAAGGGGATTTTTCCAACACACTAATGACCACAGGCTACAGGTCAGCAACATATGGACCACAGACTGGATCTAACCTCTGAGGAGATTTTATCCAGCTGCCAAACACACCAAAATATGGAACTTTATATATCCCAACCTTTGTAAGTTTTGCAGAAGAATGCACCACCACAAGCAGCTACTGGTGGAATATCTAGCGCTCCAGCCATCTAACCCATTAGGACCAAGCTGTTGTGAAGGTTTCTGACCCCTGCATAGGGGATTCCTGATTACAGTAAGAGAAGACCCAACCATAGCACCACTGAATCTTTACACGTTAGCCAGCCAACATTTGTTACAAACTACTCTGGACAGACCTCTGTCTGGATTTGCTCAGAAATTCTGCATGTGTGCAAGGAACTGAACCACATGAGTCAGAGACACCTTCTAACTCTGTATCAATATGATCATAACCATATGTAGTTCTGATCTTACTCATTTGTTGTTAATGAGTATCTGCCTCACAGGCCTGTCATGAGCTTTAATTTATGCCTGCAAAGCACTGTGAGATCCCTGGATGAAAAGCTCTGTGGATGCAAACACAAGGCATGTTTATATCAGTTTAGCCTGCCTTTTCCATTGGAGTAAACAGGGAGCAGACATGCAACATACAGCCATACACCCATTTAAGCCACACTACTTGGAGTACACGTAACTCTGTGGAAAGTCAGGAATAATTTTCTGCCCATGTATGGTTTTTGCCTCTGCATCGCTAGTTAATTTCCTCCTTGGGTACCCATTTGCTCAATGCAAATAGAGTATTAACAGCCCACCACTACCAACCGGTGAAGTCTTGTAGTAATAGCTACTGTGGGCAGCTACGTGAGGAAAGCTGACTGCTCTGCCCAGGGTACAACATACATCAGTGTACGTAAGCTCCAAAAGTGACACCAGTGATAACTCACTACATGTGCACACACCCTATATGGATCATTGTTAATGAATTCCAAGCAAATCAGCTTGGTGTCTGAGAGACAACTAACACTAGCAGGATGCCAGAATGACAGGACTTCCCACGCTGCAGGGCAGTCTCCATGTTAAGTTGCCTGAGATTCATGGATATTTCTGAAAGACAAGATGTTTCAAAGAGAGAGTTTCAGTGCAAGGCATTTCTACATTTAGTGTAGGATTCAACCTCAGTGTGGTGCCATAATGAAAATTTACTTATCAAGTTCTTTTAGCTAAAATAACCAAATGATAAACAAACAAACCTGAAATATACCACCAAAGGCACCAAATAGATTTTTTTTTAAATAGCCCCAAAAGCTTAAATGTTGCCCAGTCTTCTGTGTGCATTAATTGCTCAGGAGACAGATTTATTTATTTATAGCTCGGAGAAGAATTCCCAGCTCTTTGGATTTCCAAGGAACAGACACCCCGCAAAGTTCTGCATGGTCACCTTAACTAACTCACCATGCAAGCTTTCATTCTAATGCTAATGCAGTTCAAACAACCAAACCCTGCATTTTTTATGTATACAATAAGCCTGTCTTTAGGTCACTTCACAGTGTCCATTTAGACCAATGTTCCCATACAGAACATCAGATAATTTTATTTCCTTTGTGGGACCGAGAAAGAAGAGGTGTGTGGCGGGGGGGGGGAGTAACAGTAAAAATCCTCTTCTGTTTATGGTGCCTGATCCAAGTCTCACTGACATTCATAGCTATTTTTCATTGATTTCAACAGGCACTGGACTCACGGTGAAAGATATTTTAACCTAAGTTTAGAAAACTGCCTTCAACACATGGCCCCCAATTTGTGTGTGTGCATGCGCATGCACATGCTTACGTGCTTTATTAGGCCTGTTCCAAACCTCATTGAATTTAAGAGTAAAGCTCCTTTTAGGCTTTCAAAGAATCCTCTTTGTGAATTAAGGCTTGATCCTATACCGCCTGCTCTCACAGGCAGCCCCATTGACTCGATAGCGCTCTTCATAAAGGCCAAGGATGAAGTTCATCCCCTCAGCACTCATAAAAGGTCCTAAATTCACAGTCTACATGTGGATAATTTTTGGAAAGAGACTAAAAGCATGTGAAATGGGATAGCATTAACACAGCATTACAAAAAATCTGTTTTCCCTGAACATACATTTCCACAAAGCCCCATTTTGAGGCCAAAACTGTGACATTTTCTTCAACAAAATTAGGCCCATATTTAAGCGATAGAGACAAAACTGAAGCATGTAAAAATTCTGTGCACACGGTTCACAAACTGCTCTTCCAATGAGACTCAAACCTGGTTGAATGAAGCATGGCTGGGAAGGTCTTCCATCTCTAGCCAATCCTTCTCCTTGCTGTTCAGACCACCACCGCTACTTCATGCTTACTCTAGTGGCTGCTTTGCAACATGGACATATGCCCATTAAAAACTAGACCATGAACTTGCATCCAAGAGATGTCAAATCATCAGTATCAGTTAGCAACCTTGGCTTATTACCATCCAGAACTAGATTCGAATCAACAACCCTCCCTAGCCCTTTTACTCATCAGTTCAGTCATCAGGCCGATGCCTATAACCTAGTTACCCTACCACCAATTACTGCAGATCGGCTGAACCGCAGAACCAAAACAACCTCATAGGGTGACAGTAAAGGGAGAAGGGTGTGTATGTGTGGGGGGTCCTTTAGTAGACAGCACGAAGCGGTTTTACAGATATAACACGAACTACTCTCCTATTTTTCACAAATTGTTCATAATATGTGGTGTATGTTTGCAAAAGAGAGGTACAACCCTTCAACCAGATAACCTCAAAGTACAAGAGTAGTGTTAATGACATGCAATCTGTGCAGAGCAAGGCAGCAGGTTACAGAGAACTAATCAGCCGTTCGTGCCCGGTATGTCTACATTGCACATTCTAGTACAGAAGAGATGCTCAGACTACTCAAGTGCTGGCAGGAGCCTAGTTCAGGCAGCACAGAGCACGAATCAGTGTAAAATAGCCCTTGCTTTAGTTCCATACCGCGACACCTGGACTACTAAATTGAAGAGACCTCGGGGATCTCTGCAGGGCACTCCAGTCTGCAGTGTAGACATACTCCTCGTTAGCCTCCGTACTAACCAAGTATGGCTCTTTTCTGCCCTCTAGTGGCTAAACCGTCTAAGATGTTTATGCATCCTTGGCTGCTGCCTCCTGGACTTGGGCCTCTGGCTCAGTCGATAAAAGCACGCACTGTTAGATCAACAGACAATCATACTGTGGCGTCTTATAGTGAAAAAAGCCAGGGGCCAATCTTGTCCTATGAGGTAGACAGAAAACTCCTTGTCTTTACTGAAAGCAACATATTTGCATCTTTAGCGTTAGGTAATCAAAAGAATTACCTAATGTAAATATGTGCAGTCCATTAAAAATAAAGATTTTTCCTTCAGGAAGCACAAGATATATTTAGCGGCTTAGATGAACTCAAGTTTTTACCCAGTTTCAAGATACTAAGTTTTATGCCTGAATATCATGCTCATGTCAGCCAGGGTCAAAATAACCCCCAGTGATCGTTAGACAATTCAATGTCTCAATGATCTTTAATCAATCTCCCCAGAGGTACGCGCACATACAGCCATATGATGCTCTCCAATCTCAGAGACAGAACACAAACATAAAAAACTTCATGTTTCTTCACAAGTCATCGTCTTTTATGTGCGAATGTTCAAGTTGCCTTCCTTTGCTTGCCAGTGATAAAATATGCTAACAACATTAAGGCAAGGAAAGACATGCAGAGAGCTCACAATCTGTAAGCAGCATAATTAGCAGATGCCAATTTTTAAAACTTATTACTGCTCCTTCATTTCTACCCTATAAAAGGGGACATCAGTTGAAACCTGTTATCTAAATGGCTGTTTTCTTAGTACTGATACAAAGCAATGATTACGGGGAAAATATAGCCTCAGAGCATGTGTGAGGAAATAGCCAACCCATCTTGTAGCGACAGTGCAAACAACTACAGAAAAGAAAGAAATTCATGCCTTCAAATAGGACATCCCTCTTCCCCCCTCTTCTCTCCGTTCCCTTGCAAACATTTTGGATTTTAGAGTACTGAGAAACAACAACAGCAGAAAGAAATCACTGGGTATTGGAAGACTCTCCAGTTATTTAAAATATACCTAGACAAGACTAAGGGTACAGTAGAATTAGAACAGGAGGTTGCTCAGCTGAATCTGCTACTGATCATTTTAAAGCAAGAAAGATGAACGCACTTAGAAGGATGTGTTTTCTGTGCAAAGAACCAATAGTTATAAGACACAGCCAAGGAAGCAGTGCAGTCCCTAGAAATAGGACCAAAGCACCAAAATAAATAGATTAATAAATAGGAGTTAATGGGCTTGATGGGCAGCACGTACGTACTCATTCTGCAGAACTATAACCTGTTTCATAATACAAGAAAACCCCTGCTGAATTAAGAGCTTTTCCAAAAAATGGACACAGGCAAAGAAATTCTTTCCACACCAAGGTTATGCATTTAACAGGCTTCTTCTGTGTAAAGAACATAACGATACAATCCTGACAGAATTTGCTGCTGCTGAGTTTATTAAAGGGTTTATTTCTACCCCCTCCTACTCCAATGACATTTTTGTATAATTCTGTATACTGTACATAATTCTTCTTATTCATAATCTGACCTATGACTATAAGGATAAGTGTAGGCACCTTGGAGATTTTTCTGTGTCACCCTTGTCATCTGTACCTGAAATTTCTGCTAGACATGACAATTAAAAGTTTTCCCATTATCATTCACAACACTTAAAGAGGAAGAAACAAACACTTCAGAAGTTCTCTAAGCACCTATGTGTGCACGATATAAAACAGAAACAATACAAATGTCTCTCTCCAGTTAAACTGGTCTCTGTGGAAACTAATAAATGTCCACAGTATGCACTGTGATTCAAGTAATAATTTTAAACGAGCATAAACTGCAATGTGCTGAACTAAGGCATTCTTACCTTGCAAGGCATGTTTGAGGACATTCAATTACAGTACAAAGGAGAAATTGTACATGCAGAAAAGTATTATGCGCGCACCCGCACACACATCTTGGACACACATACACCTATTACATAGACAGTTCATCTATTTTAGATTGAGAATAAAGAGCAGAAAAAGGATAAGCAGCAGTATTAATGCCTCACCTTTATATCTCAGTCAACACCGAATCAAGTGTGGGAAGCCACTTGCAATAAAAAAGAAAAATTTCCAAAAATAAGAATTCTACTCCAGATGTAAAGCACTTCACTTGGATGATCTATAATACTTAAGTCATAAACCCCTCCCAGCCATCCCTCCCTCCCGAACCAATTAGTTGTAAATGTCAAACAGGATTGCACAAACAACGTACGAAGACTTTTAACCAAAATATTACAGAAGACTTTACCTTTGAGTCAGAAGAAGTCACAGAGAACAAGCGTAACAAACTCAGTGGGCACCGCTGCTGTACACATTTCTCTGTGGAATCCTCTCTAGTGGCCCCAAAAGCATTAAACATTAAAAAAAACTCCAGCCTGCCTGCTTCATTCTTCAGCAACCAAGATACATGCTGCCACGGTAACGAGGAAAGACAAAAAAGAACTACAGATCTTAGTTTCTTAAAACCTTTGTGTTTATATAATAAAAAGAGGGAGCGAGGCGAAATAGCACAAACACTTTCACTAGGAGAAACTGGTCTCAACCATTTAACTAACCTACAGCCGAAGATCATGCAGTTTGAATTTCCCTGCTTGCAAGCTCCCCGGGAAAAAAAAAAATCGCCTTTAGGGTGGAAAAAAAAAAAGCAAATGCATGGATTGGGGGAAGGGGAGAGAAGGAGGAGGAGGGTAGAGCTTCTATGTGACATACATATGGAATGAGCATTAGAACAATGCTGACAGGACAGCTAGGCAACTGCACTCTGGGGCAGCAGTTTTCAAAGCAGGGCTTTGCAGCTTTGGAAGGAGGAGGAAAAAATAACAAATATATCTATTTTTCTTTCTGTGAAAGGAAAAAAAAATGTATTAAAAAAAACAAAAAACCCCCACCAGAACAAAACAATGGAGTTGCTAAATTCTGCAAAAATCGCCTTGCCTGCTTTCCAGCGATGCAGGCAAAAGCCTTGATGTCTAGTGCACTTACATTTTATGCAGCTCACAGTGGGTTCCCCCCCACCCCTCCTCCTCCTCCTCCTCCTCTGCCTAGGAAGCTCTTGGTCCCAGGGGGTAAGAATTCCAGTGGACCCAATTAACACTATACTTTGCTAGCTTCTTGGTATGATCGATATAAAATAAGCTGTGTTTTAGCACCATTGAAAAATAAAGAAGCTGTGCAATTTGTGGCTGCAAGAGGCTGGGGGTTTTTCCACCCCCTCCCATCTCAAAATGATGAGCCAGCGGGGGGGAAAAAAACCTAGCACCAGTGCCAGCAACACAAGCTATATTTGTCAGAAACTTGATAAAAGCATACCGTTAGTTGCTCGTTTCACTGGGCTCCACAGTATTTGCATACACAAGATTTTCAAACCAATGGACAGCACCCAAGTCTCGTAAAGGGCTGTGTTCACCAGATCAGTTTATTGTAGTCTAATACACCTTTCTGTTATAGGAAATTTGTTAGACGGGCTTGAGGATCATTTCAGGGGCTTGCCTTTTTAAAAACAGGTTCTCTACAGTATGACTTCAAAGAAATACATTAACAGGTTTGCTGCTTTAAGGGAACACATCTTACTGTGCTTACTGGTTCACTCCAGTAACATGTGCCAGGACGCACTTTTCAAACAGCAAACTGTTTCATTTTGAAGTGGGAGGAGGTTGGGAGGCAGTAACATTCTTTGGTCCTGCTTCCACCAATCTATTAATCAAAGATTGCAGGTAAAAACAATCCCACTGTGTAAAAAAAGCAATTAGTAACATCAACTCTTGCCATTGCAAATTAATACAGCATATTCCACAACTGCCTGGTACAGTTTGCCTGCAACCAATTAATTTGGTGTTGGGTTTAAATCTGATCTGTTCGTTTGGAATTCCCAAATTAAGAACTTCCCACCTCACCTATTTTTGCAAAGAACAATGAAAATAAGTGTTAAAAAAATGCTAGTCAAGCAGAGGCAGAAATTTTATTTCGTATGGACTAGATCAAATGCAGGCTAACAAAACACAGAAGTGAACTTCCACACAAGTAGCAAGTTTCACTATCGGGATTGTTTTTGCTGTTTTTGTTTCCAGGGACTCCTTAATCTACAACCAAAAACAATAAGAAGCACTGCGCAAGTTCATTGATTGAACAGCTGGGTTGACCGCTGACTCAAATCCATCTTGTTAAATTAATGGCAGATTGTATTTCCATAAGAATAAAGTCAATTAAAAATGCTCAGGAAGCAGTGCTACTGAAGGCACTGAAGAGTTAAATTCATTAATATAAAAAACCTACAAGTGTATAATTTTAAGGTCATGATACTAGCTGGTAACATGTGAGGGAGCCCAACAGATTAAATGGGATGTGATAGCTATTGATAGTGACTCCAAATTCTATAACATTTGTCGGTTTTGCTCACATTTTGTATGTTATTTATGAAGTGTCTTTACACGAGGTACCTTCTTTGTCTTTCTGTGGTATTTTCCAGCTTCGGAAGGGTCTGCAGCTAAAGGATCATCTACATGAGGAAACCCAGGAAAGTTAAGGTGAATCAATGATATGTGAAGTCAACGTTTATGAAGCTACAGCAGTGATCCTCATCCTGGGGTGCCATGAGATATTGCACAGTATTAGCCCTGCTCCGTGTGCCAACACCTACACAGGGTTCACAAGAGAAACCCAAAGAATAGGATTCAAATAGAAATCCATAGTGTCAAAAACTTTTTGACCTTCTTTGGTCTTCCTGAGGGTTCCCTGCAACAGAAGTACTTCACTATTTTTCTGTAGGCAAAAAACAAATGAAAGCTAAGAGTTGGCATTTTCTGAGAAGCATCTTGATTCTAACAAAGCTGAGAACCACAGAGCTGCAGTGATCCAAGTCCACCTCATACTTGAATGAGAGCATCCACACTGGAGTTTATCACACTCTAACTTACATTAATTGCTTTTGCACCTTGAAGTTGATATGCCACTCCCTTTTCTGCATACTCTCTGAGTAAAGAATCCCTACACAGAATAGGACTTGGTCAGTACTTGAATGACAGAATTATAGGGTCATAAGGGACCACAAGTGTTATCCTGAATAAATGCAAAATGCACTTTCATGTTCCATCTCAGACAACTACTTATCCAGTCTCTTCTTGAAAACCACTAGGGGAGAAGGTTGAGGAAGTTTCCTAACACCTGGAAATGGCAGAAAATAGTGCTATAGCAACTAACTGTCCCCTTGCTTGTAAGTCAGTACTGAACCAATGACCTAACTTGGGAGAGGAACTCCAAAGGTAATGGCCTGTAAATAAGACACAAAGACTAACTTGAAATTCCCCCTTGAAATTCCAGTTTGGAGGTAATTAATTATATGTCTAAAGTGTTCAAGTTTGGGGCTGTAGGTAACAATAAGAGGAACGCTGTTATCCTTGTCCCTGTGTTGATATTGTAGCATGTCAGAGAAGGCTCCAAGTCTGGCTTTGTTGATTTGACTGGCTAGAGTTTGGGGGTTTATTGTAACTGTAAAAATCCCTGCTCCCAGTTGGTGGGATCAGACCAGATACAGTTATAACGTAGAGCTTGGCTGTAGATGGTGGGTCTAGCGGTGTGCTTAGGATGAAAGCTGGTGGTGTAAATGTAGCTGTGGCAATTGGTTGGTCTCTGATACTGTGTGGTGCCAATGTGGCCATTATAAATCTTCACGGCCGTGTCTAAGAGATGACGTTTCTGGATGGAGTATTCCAGAATTAGTCATGACTGAAAGGTGGAAACTATTAAAGTGCCGGTGAAATTCCTCTAGTGATTCATTCCCATGTATCTATACAATGAAGATGTTGTCAGTGTACCTTCGGTTGACCATGGGGATGAGAAGACAGCTGCAAAGAAAATGGATTTCAAGGTCTGCCATAAATTTGTTGGCATACTGAGGGGCCATACATGGAATGGTTGTAGTCAGGGATGATCCTAACTTAAGCAGGATACCTAAATGACCTCATGAGATCCCTTCCAGCCCTATTTTCCTATGTTCCTATTTGTCTGGGAATAACAAATCCTGCAGTTGTGCAGGGAGTTGGACTAGCTGACCCTTAAGTTTCATTGCGATAGTATGATTCTCCCCCCTCACAGCCCCATGGAGGAGAATCAAAGTTTGGTGTACATAGGTTGTGACAATTCAAGATGGAACTTCAAGTAGGCCTCTGTATCTCATTTAAAAGCCATTACCTTGGGAGTCTCTCTGCCAAGCTGGGGCATTGGTTCATTACTGACTTCGATGCAAAGGGACAGTTAGTTACCATATCAGGCAAATGATGACCTCTCAAAATAGTCATGGGGGACACACCTGTTCTGATTTACAGGCAGCCTCCCAACCTCAAACTGCATCACTCAAGCAACAAGTCACCTAACTCACGGTCTCACCCAAGCCTTGCAACAGACCCAAATGTCTTCTGTATCCCAACATCAATACAGATCACGTTATCACTGGTCCAAATACAACAGATTATAACTTCTTCAGTTAATTGACTTGCAACACCAGAAATATCATATATGTCATCACTTGCTTACAGTGCCCCTCTGCTGTCTACATTGGTCAGACTGGGCAATGCATGAATGCATGAAAACCAGAATTAACGACATCAGCTACAGAAAGACACACAAGCTTGTGACAGGGGTGTAGGTTGTAGCCGTGTTGGCTTAAGGACATAGGCAGACAAGATTCTTTCAGTAAATCCGGTATCTTTTATTAAACCAACTCAAAATAGTTGGGAAAATACATTTTAGCAAGCTTTTGGGCACAAGCACCCTTTTTCAGGCTGAAGACATGTCTGCAGATGGTCTGTGCTCTTCTTGGATGGAGTGGTAAAGCAGCCAGAGGCTGCTTCAATTTACCACCTCAATTTACATTTTAACCCACTGGCTTTCTTGCATACGTACTGGCCTCTGGCTGCTTTACCACTCCATCCAGGAAGAGCACAGACCATCTGCAGACACTTCCTCAGCCTGACGAAGGGTGCTTGTGCCTAAAAGCTTGCTAAGAAGAATTTTTCCAACTATTTGAGTTGGTTTAATAAAAGAAATCAGATTTACTCAAAGAACCTGATAGAACACTTTAACCTCCCTTGACATTCCTTTGCTGACCCGATAGTGGCTTTTAAACTTTTAAAAATTGATTTGAACAGAAAATTGTGGAATAAGAAATCATGCACAGACTGGATTGTGTTTAGCATGATTTAAACAGGGACTATGGATTCTTATCTCATTACCTGGTTTATCTTTGTTCCTATGGGTTTACTGCTTGTTTGTTTGCCTTTACCAGCGCTGCTCTCCTCCTCCATCTCTATCCCTTTCCCTTATCTTTTGTGTTCTAATTTTTCTCTCCTTATACTCTGCTTTTTGCATGTCCTTTCAGAGCATCTGATGAAGCGAGCTTCAGCTCATGAAAACTTGTGCTATATGTGTATGTCTATTTGTGTGCATGTGTATGTGGCTGTGTTTGTAAAATCTACTTTGGCTAGTCCATAAGGTGCATAACTACCCTGACTTCTATCCGACTTCAGACTAACACGGCTAACTACATCTCTAAACTTATAGCAGCCAAGTGTCTGCCCAGGCTGGTTTTGAAAGTTTCCAAGGCTGGAGATTCCACAGCTTCTCTAGGTCAGTGGTCTCCAAAGTGGGGTGTGCACCCTCCAGGGGGTGCGCAAGACGATCCATTGGGGTACAGGAAGAAAATATTAGAACCTCTATTTATTTGTATATTTATATAAATATACATATATTGGAGGTGCGTGCTCAAAATTTCTTTACGGATAGAGGTGTGTGATCAAAAAAGTTTGGAGACCACTGTTCTAGGTAGCTTGTTCCAATGCTTGCTCACCCTCATAATCAAAAAGTTCCTCCTAATCTGCAACCTAAATTTCCTCTGCTGTAGTTTGAGGCCATTGTTACTAACCCTGTCTCCTATGGTCACAGAGAAAAGTCCATCTTTATCCTCAAGTTATGAAATCCCCCCTCCCTCCCTACTAACCCCCCTCCAGTGTTCACTTCTTCAGGCCAAATAACCCTTGATCTTTTGGCCTTTCCTCATAAGTCATGCTTCCCAGGCCTCTAATAATTTTTGTTCCTCTCCTCTAGATTTTTCCAATCTGTCCACATCTTTCTTGAAGTGCGAGACCCAAAACTGGGCACAGTCCTCCAGGTGAGACCACACTAGTGCTCAATAGAGAGGAAGAATCACTTTCCTTATTTTGCAAGAAACACTCCTGTTAACAGAACCCTGTATGTTGTTGGCTTTTTTGCAATAACAGCACCCTTGGCTCATATTCAGCTTATGATCTGCTAAACCTAGGTCCATCTCTACAGTACTGCAGCCTAGCCAGTCGTTCCTCAGTCTGTATTTGTGCAACTGATTATTCTATCCCAAGTGCAAAACTTTGCATTTGTCCTTGATGATATCCAACCAGGACAAGTGCAATGTCCTGTACTTGGGATAACATAATGTTTATCCAGAAGCCAATTTCAAGTCAAAGAGGACAGATGAGGGGCTCCTTTGGAGTCTTGTGAAAAAACCCAAGAGGCACTGGAGAAAGACTGAGAAAGAAAAGGAAGATGTTGTACTTTAACTACACCAGTGGCTCTTAATTTTTTTATACTCAAGGCACCCTTCAGAAAATGCTAGCTTTTACCTTTCGCTCGTTTCTTGACTATGGAAAAATTACGGAGCAATTCCATCACAAAGATCTCAGAAAGACCATAGCAGGCTCTGTGGATTCCTATTTGAAATCTAGGTCTCTCTTGTGAATCATGTGTTGGTGTTTTCCCACCTAACAGTACAACACTGCACTGCATCCCAGGGTGCCCTTAAAAGGATCTCATAGCACTCTGGTTGAGAACCACTGAACTGCAGACTACTCTAAGCCTTAGCTGGTGAAGGGTAGCAAGACTTGATTGGCCAGCAAGCCAATCAAGTCTTCTGCACACACTGGAAAATGTATTTAAAAAGAGAAACACACATTATTTATGTGAATCAGAACAGGGTCTAATGGGCACCTGTTTATTGGGAAGGTTAGGTATTCACTGCTTTAAGGGTAACCACATACTTCACAGGCAACGCATCAGTCTTCTCAATGCAGGAAATGTTATTATTCCCATTTTACAGGTGGACAACTGGGATGTAGAAAAGTCCAGCAATTTCCCAAAGGACACACAGAAAACACTCAGGGGCAGAGCACGACTGCCGCAACATCTCATGTGTCTCATCCTCAAAACAAAAAACTTCCTTTCCTCATATGCTGACTTTCATATCTGGAAAGTTAAGAACTTCATCCCCTAAATTCTTCAGAGCCATTTCAGTCTATCTTTTATACAACACACTAGCGGTGAGTGTGGTATTTTAATGTGGTGAACAGCAGGAAAAGGTAGTTTAGTAACTGCCTCTCTCCTTGTCCCCAGCTATAAAAGGTAAATGAGGCCTAAGAAAGAAAAGCAAATGATGTTGTCAGTGTTCAGGAACAGCACCACAGAAGCTCTACCCATTCTCACATTTGCCTGAAGCATGTGTTTGACCAGCCAGAGGTCACAGTAATGCACACTCCCCTGTTCTCCAGATTCTTGATGGACATCCTCATGCATCTGCTGCAAGGCATACCTAGATCTGGGCTGGCTTCTTTACTTATCCACCTATGCAGTGGATAGGCACATACCTTCCTTGTTATATGGATGGCACGTGTCACACACATGCAGCCTACAACTGTGTGCACATACACACTCATGTACGGAGATTCAAAATATCCTGGATGCTAATCAACAGTGCTTTTTTTTTTTAAACCTGGAGCCACAAGTGGTCAAAAAGCAACACCATGAAGGATAAATTAGAATTGGAGGCCCCAGTTTGGTGCTGTATTTCCAAGCCAGTGAGAAATTCTGCAGAAGCAACTCTCACAGGTATGAAGGCATGCTGGAAAATGTTACTCAATGCAGAGCTGTTTGCCAGCACAGGGAAAAGTGGCAGCAGCTACTAAAGCCAGGAAAGTAGCCCCTGAGCCAACACCTCTCATTAGAAGGAACCAAGCACCAACTATGTTGCTGAGTGAGTAAAGAGGGTCTTGCTCTTGCCTGGTCTGCCCTGCCCCGCAGGGCTCCCTGGTTGCCTCAACCCTTCCCTACCCACAGACTCTTCTGGGCTCTGCCTCTCCCCTCCAGCTCCCTACAACAGGGCTTGGTTATCCCACTGGTCTGTATATGTCTGGCTCCCTGTTAGTGGGATTCAGAGGTTCTGGGGTGGGAGCAGACTAGGGATGAAGAAGTGGTGACCCCCCCCCCCCCGAGTGTGACATATGTGATGCCAAAATGAAATGCAATTTAATACAATTTGGCAGATTAAAGAAAAAGAGGAGGCCATACCACTAGAATCCTACCCATTTCTCACTATTTGCTTTAATAACTTAAAAGGCCCCAAACAGTAAAGAGCACACAATAGATGTCCAAGCCAAAAAAGATTATCAAAGAAACAGAGCTGAAAGGACAACTGGTATTTACTGCTTGGGGGCAAGAACTAATGACCAGTGTTAACAGAGCAGTACTGTACAACGTGCTGGAACGGGACTACAAACCTTGGGAAGATGGTCCTCCCTCCAAAGTTCGATTAAAACGAGTCAGCATTTGAAATGTCAGAGCTGCAATCTGTGCAGATGCTCTTAAAGCACCTCTGACCTAAATTACAAATGTGGGAGATTAGAAATGTAAAGATACAAATTGTTTTACACCATGTACCAGCTAATCCACTTTATTACAAGCATCGCCAACTCTGCTCATTATCTAAACCTTCTAACTTAAATGCTCTAGTTCTAAGAGACTAGCTGCCTTAGGCACTATTTAAGTTGTTTAGACTGTTTTTAGAAAAGACTGTTTTGATTATTAAAAGGGATATCAATTAGCCAATTTCTTTCTTTTTTTATTCTTTAAAACCTATTTAACATAATGAAGTGAGTTTATAAACAATAGAGGGGGGGAAAGAAATCTTAAACAAAATAAATCCTGACTTTAAAGCATTGATATTTCAGTACAGAAACAATGAAACATACATGCTGATTTAGTCTTTGGGCAAGAATGAGAAAAATGTCTGTGAACATTTTAAATATTTACCAAACAAAGGGGATTGTATCAGGTTACAGAGTATTTGCTTAGGAACCCTTTCCAAAGAGATGATAATTCTTGCTAGTAGGGATCACTGCATTTGGACTTTTATTCTTCTAATTAAATTTTGAGCGAGAAATAAACAGAATGAATACATAATGGCAGAAATAATAATAATAACAATAACAATATATAAACAACCTTTTACAACACTTAACATCAGAGCAGGTTAGCTAGATAATTACAATTTACAGCTTCACAGTAAACCACCAAGGAGGTTCCTCTGACTAATGCTCTGCACTATTATGTAGCAAGTATCAAAGATAAAAGGCCAATTTCCTATTTGGAAATTGAGTTTCAGAAACCAGCACCCACCATGCTGCAGGTTGGGCTATTACTCTCTCACTGTCATTAATCACGGAGGCCCGGAGAGGTGGGAATTTTCATCCCTGACTTCCAATCACATCTTTATGGCTGCATTTAGGAGTTCACTGTCAAGAGTCTGTAGTCTGTAACTATACACAATTGAGTAACCCAGGTTCCTGCCAAACAGAAACATTTGCAGAAGAAGAATAAGTCCTGTGGTTAAAACTGTGGATGAGGATTTTGGAAATCTAGAGTTCAAAAACTGGCTCTGGTCACAGACTTCTTTTCTGATCTTTGACCAGTCACTTAGGACAGGATCCAAAAAACACACTTAGGCATCTAAAGTGCCTCTGCTGCTAAGTGAAGAAGTCAGCTACCACACCCCACTGTTTGAGAGTATCTAAAGTTTAGTTTTTACCTGTAAAGCTACACAGGCACTTAGGGTACTGTCACTATGCAGGCCCCTATCACAATACTGTTTATGCATTTATTTTTAATGCAGGGGATGTCTGACCTTTTGTGATGTGAGCCAAGTTTAAATTTTAGACTAAGAAAGAAGCAGAACCAGACAAACAGGTGATGTCCTTGCAAAAGCCATTATGCACGTGGCAAGTACAGGCCATTACAGCTCTGAGGCAATACACACATTTTAGCCTGTTTTTTTCCATGCATGCCCAGTGAGCCCCAGCAGTTTGTTTTGCAAGCCACATACAGCTCACATACTACTAGAAGGCCTCCTCCACTTGAATGCAACATCTACAGGCAGTCCAAACCTAATAGGACGCTCCTAGTGTCCTGCACTATTGTGTGGCAACTATCAAAGATAAAAGGCCAATTTCCTATTTTGAACACAAGTGATGAGGGAAGTCCCCTCATCACTTCGCTACAGAGACAAGTTCCCTCTTGCTTGAATGATCACTCAAACTCAAGTTCTTTCACTCTTGGTTCCACCAGCAACCAGCATCAATGCGACGGGTTTAGGGTGCCCGCCCTAGCCTGCTGGACATCTTGGCAAAAAGCCATGCAGAAAGCCTGGCAGTTCAGGCACTCTCCTTGGAGGTGGTTTGACCCTCCCTCTAGCTGAAGAAGTGCTTAGAACTCACATTGCTCACTTCCTGGGTGAGTTTTCTAACAGGCTGTTACTGTAGCATTTCGATATTTAAACAACCCTTTTCTGCATCAATTTTTTTTTTTAAATCATAACTTTTACGACACAGGGTCAACCTATTAATTACATGAACACGGCACTATAACAGTGCACAGTGCTGCCTTTAAAGGATGTCACAAATGGTATCTGCTCCAGCATGGTGGCAGGTTCAGCTCATGCAGGCAAGGACCGCAGTGCCTGGGTGACCCATATCACCAACATCCTGTAGTTGCATGACTGGCCTACTCAGGTGGGAGGCAGATATTCATCTTGTCACAGAAAGGCAGGAACTCAGAAGCCATAAGACATCAGTGGTAAATTGAAGCTTCCAGAGACTTGGCTTTACTGCAGGAAGATGGAAAACTTTGGGTCGTCAGCTTTGGGGACAGGCCATGTGACATGACACTGCTGAAGACACAGAGCCAGGACACAGCTCAGCATCACCATGCCAGGCCCTTTGTGGATCTGGGATTTGGTTTTGGCCTGCATAGGAAAGGGAGGGTCTAGCTAGCTAAAATAGGGTCTGGCATAGGGTATGTGGATGCTCTTATATTCCAGACTAACCATCAGAAATGCTACTGGAGGCCTGCCCCATCAGCTTTAATCTTAGTAGCCGTTATACCAGCCCATCATAGACTCAGTGTGTTCCTTAACATGACCAGCCCACACTGGAGCCTGTGCTACAGTGTCTTCACTGCTCCTGGAACTCGAGGTAAAAGCTAGCTCAGGTACATCTACACATGCTGCTTTTACCCCTCTGAGGCAGTGTTCAGAACCCTTTTAAGGGGCCTTTTATCAGTTCAGTTATACCCACTTCCAAAGCAGAATAGACACTTCTAGTACAGAATTAGTGTCCAAGGAGAGAGATTGTGCAGAACAGCTATCAAAGGAGGGCTATTCTATACCAGCAGCTCCAGCCTCTTCTCTCTTGCAGATACGCTCACAGTTTCTTTGTGCCTCAGCTCCTCTTTTGTGAAATGGGAACCCTCTCTTTGACTGTCCATTTAGGTCATAAGATGCTTGGAGAACCTATACTATATGGGGAGAAGGAAGTCAAGCAGGAATAAAAGAATGAAAAGTCTACATACTTAATTGATGGCTGGCTGACATGCTGACACACTGACTCCACTGGAAACTGAAAGTGCAACCACTGCTGATATGGACTGTTAAAGGCATACTGTATTTCATCCACTGTTTTGTCAAGAAACCTCCTATAGGCACACTGATCTATGACATACATGTACTCCACATGTCATTCCACTTGATATATACCTCTAGCATTCGCTAGTAAAAAAAATTAAACATAGGAACTTCCTGCAGCAGCTGCTCACATACAGTTTTCTTAAAGACCGAAAATAATCATTTCGTTTAGGGTCAGTCTTCTAAAATGATGAAGTGGACAGATTTGACAAAAGAATGCAAACAACCAACTTTTTCCTCCTCCTGCTTACTATACATCTGTGCAGTTCATCCAAGCTACAGTTTTCTTTGTTTGCTCAAAGACCTCGCAGAAGTTGAAGGCAGATTTGTCCATGACAGAGCAGGACTTCCTGTTTAAGAGGAAATAATAATATTAGGTGTGTTGGCAGCACAACAGGCGAGTAGGCATTGTTCTCTGTCTCAATAATTATGTGCAACTTCAGTCCCACTTTACGTCTTCAGAATGAATGGGTGACATCAGGTTGCATCAGACATTTTACAGTACTTCATTTGACTTCCCATTACATGTGGACACCTTTCCTGACACTCTCGTTAGAAAGTCCTAATTGGCAACAGGCTAAGTTCCCTGGAGGAGAGCATCCTCCTAGTATGTAGCTGTGGTCTAAGAATATCTTCAGGTGCTGCAAGGAAGAAGAATGCTTACAGCATTTCTCAATTGATCCTTTCATTTCAGAGGCCATTTTTGAAGGAAAACTGATTGAAAAGTACCTCGAGCCTAGTCAGTTCCAAACTAGATGCAAATAAGCATGACAGGAAATCTCTGTTCTACAGCCATGATTTCCATTACCTGTAAACCGTTCATAAGGGTAGCAAAATCTCTCTCTAACAGAAAATTGCATGAATTCAAAAGACTGGATCATGCCCTTCTTACAGAGAGGTGAGGATTTTATTAGGAAAGAGTGTACTTGCACTAATTTCCTTATAGCCACTCCTGTTTTCATCATGAAGTTTGGACAAGCCCATACGAACATCAATTACAATGCATTTCTGGCAGGAGCCATTCAGTGGGCTAAGTGGTCTTTTTAAAGACTTGATCCGTCAGAAAATATATGCATGACTTCTCCAAAGATTGTTGATGTTGGTTTCTGCGATTGCTGGGAGATGATTTGAAATAAGATTGGTCTTGTTATCACACCCCGTTAGTCTGGCTGCAGGAAGGCAGTGCACAGATTTTGAATGCTCCAGAAGCACTGGAAGTGGTGGTAGAAGAAGCAAATGAGGGCCACTGGCAGGCTGTTACAAGGGGAGAAGAACCATTCAACAGAGGAGAGAGATATTAGGGAGCCAGGCACTTAAACTGTTTTTCACCAGGAACATTGTCCATGACCTACAATTATTCAGGTATCATGAATTACATAGCAGTGGGCCTAGGCAAGACACGTAGGGGTGCACACCCAGCATTGTAGCAAGGGCTGCTGGTGACTCAGTAGATGCACTCTTCTCTCCACACCAGCGCTGAGCCAGACAACTCACTCTGAAATGAAGGATCACTGCACTATCATCAGAGATGTAACCCAAGGTCCTGGACCATCCATAGTCATTAGAAGATTCCATGTTACTATTGTAAGAACAAGAACATTAATCTTGGTCAAAGTGAAGTTTGTGTAACTACATTTCCACATAACATTTTCACATTTCTATAACAGTACCAAGGAGAGTTTACAATGCATTTCTTAAACACGCTGTACACAATTTGCAGTTCAGGAAAAGAGGGCTACAGTGGCTTTCAGACACCCACATGCCATGGTGATTTTGAGCTGTTCTAGAGGAGCAGAGGTGTCCTGCCACATACCTTAGATCAGTGGTTTTCAACCTTTTTAGGTTCAAGTACCCTTGGAAGACTAGAAGCACCCTCATAAAATGCCACTTATTTCTTGACTAAAGAAAAATATTAGTACAATTCTTCTGTTGCAAAAAACCTCAAAAGACTATGACAAATCAGAATATTTTGGATACTATGGCTTACTACTTGACACATCTTGGTTTATCATGTGTAGGTTTCTATACCTAACGGTGCCAAAATTGCACAGAACCATTAGTAGGCTATCAAAACACAACCCTGGCTGAGAATCACTGTAGCACCCTGGTTGGGAATCACTGACTTGGACTCCCTGGGTTGTCCAAGTTAAAGCAGTCCACTATGCATCAGCACTAGTGCAGCCTGATACATCTGCTGTGCTGTGTTATGTGGCTGTATATATATCCAATGCACCCTAAATGCCTCCTACACTAAGGCCTATGAGGGACTATAGGAGCTATATATGCCTCCTATGAAAGAGCTGCAGCATTTTCTGCACCAGAACAATTCCCCTTAATCAGAATCAGAGTTTTTAAGGTTCCTTTCCATCATTTCAGTTCATTTGAGTAACAGGGCCGGGGCAGAGGTGAGAATCTTATCTCTTTTGTACTGTTGCTGGTACAGCCAGTCCACAGCATTCAATCTCAAAAATGACAGTGTTCATTGATGGTGGAATACTGAAAGGGTATGGGGGAGGGAATGCATCTATTTTTGGCATGCAGTATCCCTAAAATACATGAGTTGGGGGTTGAGGAAAAGTCTCAGAAAGCCAGAGTATTAATTTTTTGCAATGTCCTGAGAAATTAATGTTGTTTTAAAACAATGGAAGTCAGTGGAGAAGTATGTTCACTTTGTGACGTTTATTTAACTGTTGATAGCAACTATATAATATATGAGTAATTGTGTTTATGACTGTTTCCTGGAAGGCTGATAGTTAGAATAGCCTCTCAAGGCAGCTAAGTGCTTGATTTCTTGTATATTTTTATATGTTTGTCGAGCACCCAAACACCAAAGACAGAACCCTTTAAATAAATAAAGTACCTTGGGGTCATTCAACATGAATGGCTTTATATAATTGCAAGTTAACAGCTTTTGATGGAAATTATTACAGTAAGTTGACACAGGGTGTGGGGATAATCTGAAGACAAAAAGACAAATACAAAGATAAAAAAAATAGGCCAACAGTGCTTCAGTCAGGCAAATGCCAGATAGATCTGAACATAGCTTGTGTAGCTCCTTAGGGACAAAATATACCACCTTCCTCACTTGCATTTGCTCTTGATAACAGAGGAATGGAGGAATGGATGTCTTATTACAGGGATTCCAAAATTGGCAATTCTGTAATCAAGAGCCAGAACACTGCAGTCATCTATAATTGATTCAAATTACTCTGAAAAGAGGTTTAGAATGTGGCCAAGAATTTCCCTTTAAGGAATCCTCCCATAGTCTTTCTATTACATGATGCCACTAAAGTAAATTTGCTAAAATGAAGACAAATTCTCTGTTACAAGTTTCCACATAAATCAATGGAGCTGCAAGCATTTACACTGGCCCAACGCTTTTTACCTTTGTCACTAAGGCTAGGGACAGACATTCAAAAAACCTGAGCCTGAATTGATTCAATCTTTGCAGGTTACTCTAACCTGGCTAGGCTGAACTGGTTTGTAACTGGACAAACATTCTCTCTGGACTGAGAAAATTCAGGCACATATCTGCAGTGGCTCAGGCTAAAAGCCAGGTGGCACTAGAGCAGCCCTCCCTTCCTTCCACAGTGCTGAGCTGAGGGGGCTGACCAGGCCCGGGCAGGACTCTCTGATCAGGGAGGTCTGTCTGCACCATCCCAGGCTTTTCCCCGGTGACTGCTCAAGGGGTGGGAGTGTTGCTATCCCCCCACCCTCTGCTAGCACTCGGAGGCAAGGGGGGGAGGGAAGAGGGAAGTGCACGAATCCGTGATGATACAGAGCTTTTCAATTTTCCTTTCCCTACTTCTTTATACTGTGCCTGTAGCAAACTGACAGGTGAGCAAGCCAGCAGGCAGATGCTAACAGTGTTTAGCACCTCATCAGCAAAACAATAGCCTCTTTCTATTAGTTCAAACTCTTCTTAAAACATATTTTTCCAAGTTACCAGCTGACCTGTTGATTAGCTCTGAACAGCCCTAAGTGGTCACTGTTCTGCCTGCCTGCTCCAGTGAAATTGGAGACATTCACACACAGAGACACCTCTCAGCATTAGCTAGCGTACCACATGCCTAGGGTCTGTTGGGCTGGAGTCTTTGCTGTGAAAGATAGGAAGGAAGAAGGGAGGGAGGTGGGGGGGGGAATACCTGCTTGTCCAGCTAGCAGCAAAGGGGAATAGGGCAGCAGGGAGCCAGGCAGACTGCTGTGCCTGCCGTTTCTGCCTGAGCTGCAGCCAGGGAGCAGAGGGGAGGGTCCAGCCCTGCTCTGGAGCAGAGAGCCCGCCCAGCCCAAGAGCATGCCAGGATGCTGGGGGAGTCTGGTTTATTTTAAACTAGCAAGGTGTCTGGGACAGATATTGCATAAATTGGTTTGGGCCAAAGCAGTTAAGTCTGATACTACATTCAACTAGGTTTATCTCAAACTGGTTTTAGCCATTTTCAAACAATTTATGTGCACTGAACATCTGTTCTATTACAGATTTAAACCAGTTTCTGATCACTTAAACTGGTTTAGGTGTAATGTCTGTCCCTAGCCTAAAGGAAAAAATGTGAAATGGAGTTGATCTGTAATGGGAAACACTTCTCTAGATATTTTTGTAACATCTTAAGGGCGAAAACAAGCTCCAGGCTATGATTGCCTGAGATTTAGATGGGTTGGTCTTCTGCTCACTGGATATAAATGCCTGCATTTTCTTATTAAAAACATACTGGATTGTGATACAGTATTATTAAGCAAAATCCTAGTCGAGGGACATGAGTGATTTTGTGATCACACTCTAGCATTGTGTTTGAATTTCTTTCAGTGATTTCTAAGTTGTGCTGTGCATGTGCTCACACAAAGAAAGTAGATAACTAAACTGTTTTCCATTGTGTAGAGTTACTAAGATATCTTCTCATCTACTCTTTATGACATGTCTGTATCTCACATTGACACTAACAGAGAGGCAAATATACATATTGCAGATCAGAGTCAGACCAAAATAAATGAGGCAAAATGTGGTCAACAGAAACCAATTACAATGTTACAAACCACATAGCACAAACTATCAGAGTACTGAAATCAAATGAAAAGGCATATGCAGGAAAAATACATTCTTTTTTTCCCCCCAGAACATGTAATCAAGTCCCAGCATCATGGAGCTGAATGTAAATATTTAGACACGAACAGACCTCTGAAATGCAATTGCAGAATTTGCAGGCACGTGGAAACACACAATAAGCCTGCAAATGTGGAAATGCAAATCAAGTGCTCACATACATAACTGTCAGTATGTGCAACGGCAGTTTTTGCAAAAGCAAAACGCATTCATCACCAAATTAGGAGATGCATTTTCAGAGCCTATCTGAAATTCTGAAGCTCTACTGTCATACAAATAAGCATTAAATATTTAAAAGCTGTTAACGTAACTGCTGTGGCTTGGCCTGCACAGGGGCTTTTTCTACCACTTTCCTCAGTGCTACAGAAAACCAGTGTTTTTAAAACAAAACACATTGAAGTTCATGGTATTGAAGAGATGGAACACCTTACTACAGTGCTCCGTAAGAGTTAAGGGCTTCGCCGCTTAGATCTTCTCTTTTCCTGCGTCTCATGATAAGTACTAGAAGATTTATGTGCAATGAATTTTCAATTACTGATCTCCACCAGCTGGGCTGTCAGTCAGGCTGTCTATAGACTGGATGTCTTCACCTCCCCCATTTTCCTGTTGTGCGTGCACACAGTTCAACACAGATCCTCCGTCAATAAGAGCAGGTTAACATTGGTTTGGAAAGCTCAGAATTGTAGGCATGGACCTGACTGACTTCCTTATGTTCCAATCTAGGATGATTTTAGCAGTGGACCAAAGCAGCCAAGAAGAGTATTACAAAAGCAAATCATGTTTTTTGTGCCGCTCTCCCACCGATGATTCCCCATAAGGTACTGGTTCCCTACTCACACCAGAAAACTGATAAGGATTGCTCAAGTATTACTACTCTCTTGAATACCTTAAGCCACACTTTTTTCATCAAATTCTCCAAGGGGAAAAGTGGGAAGCTTTCAGACCAACCAGGCACACCACCCTTGACAAAGAGAAGGACCTCCAAAAAACAGCCTTAGATAAGCCCTAGCTTATGTGGGCTCAGAAGCCATGAATTTATGCTGGGTCCCACCTAGCATACAGCCTTTCCTTCCTCAGATACAGGTGACTACACAGCAGGTAAGTCAGGGTCTCCCGAGTTCTTCCCACCCTTTCGTTTTTCTCTAAATAAGACCCAGAGCAACAGGCCCCGTTCCTCTGACATAGCTAACAGCAGCTGTTCCCTTGACAGTAGCGTCCACCTGCTGTCATGTTTGCTATCACTTTGGCATCTGGGCCCCATAATTTCTGCCCCTCTTCTCTACCACTGCACCCCTCACTTGCCCTGCAAAACTAAGAGTTTGCCATACTAATAAATGTTTCTTTAAATGAACAATGGTGCGACTGTCATCCTCCCTTACCCCTTGCCTGCTACTCTGCCACTTGGCCTTGTAAGCTCTTCAGGACACTGACCAAGTCATACAGCACCAAAAATGTGAAGCCCTGTTATCTCTTGGTCACTGGGTGGCACATAAAGTTGCATAAAAACAGCAGCTGGAAGGAAACAGGCTAACACGACATCCTGGTTTTAAAAGGACCTCAGAGACCATTTTGACCAGGAATTCAAGGAGCCTTAAGGACCATTGTATTCACATTTAAATCTAAGTGAAGAAGCCTACACTGTGCAACCTCCAGCTCCCTCACCTCTCCTAGTAGCAACAGCAGCAACCAGAAAACCAATTTGAATAATACAATACAGCTACTGATTCCCAGCTCTCAAAAGGGATTGATCCATGGCAGCTTCAAAGAAGTCAGGGTTTAAGGTTGTGGATGCATATGCTCAGCTGGCCTCTTTCTTTTTCACAACCTGAGCATGCTGCATCTATAGCATATCCAGCTTTTATCAGCTTAAAAAATGGATCAGGTTCAATCACCTTAATTTCAGTTTTTAAGCAACCAAGATGAAAGCTATTTGATGCAAAAAATAAGAGAAACACTTGCATTTTTATCATTTCAGTGCATTTCTTTTCCTTACACTTTTTAGGTAAATTTATTTTTCAAAGAAGTCCACAAGCAGGCTTTGCAAGAATTCAGTTTCTCAGATACAGTATACAGAGCTGTCACCCCTGTCAGAGCACTGGCCTGCATCAAGATATGTCCAGTACTTGGACTGGACCAAAAACCAGGAGAGAAAACAGAGTTCTGACCAAACTGCTGATGGCGTCCGGATGTTAGTGCCCAGTCATGACTGAAGACCCATTATGCTATCTACTGCTCAAAGCACACAGAGAAAACTCCTTGCTTTTGAAATCATGAGTAGTATGTTTCCATCCTCCTCAATGTAAAACTAGGAGTTTTAGAGGCACCAAGCTGCTGGTCATAGTGTCTAATGCATGAGACTTGAGGAATTAACCATTTTGATCTCACCCCCCAACCACCAAAAACAAATGACAACAAAAAACCCCACAAAAAACATGGCACTTTTACCAGGGTGGGAGAGAGAACTATAGAATCCTGTCCAAATTTCAACTGAGTGGAAAGGTCTCCTTGCATCAGTAAATGCGATTTCATCCATCTCTTGCTACACAGTTATGCTATTCTTACATGCCTGCCATCACTTGGGAAGAATGGAATGGTAATTTTGCCACCAATTTCCCTTTACTTAGCATAGCAGTCTTTCAGATAGCTCAAAAGGGTGCAAGAGGACTTCAACAGCAGCAGTCTAGATTATTCTGTGAAAACAGTTTTGAAAAACACACATGCATCCAGCACTCAAAGAGCACCGGCCCTAAAATCATGTCGACCTCAAACAGCTGAATAAGCAAAAGGGCTAGACAGAGATGAAGCTGGAAGACAAATGTGAGCATGGAAAAATCAGGAGTGGGGGCATGTGTTAGGAAGCATTAATACTAAGAAAGGGTGTAAACACTGTACATGGTAGATAGTTGATGTCCAGTCAGTAAAGCTGTTAATCTTCAAAACCTTGGCATTTCCAGACTGCCAGCCAAATAAATCCTTGAGGCAACATACAGCTTTCCTTTTAGAGGATATATAAAAAAAAAGAACAAGAAAGGTGCAGTCTAGTTTGTTTTTTTAAGTAAAATAACTTGTCCCCTACCATCTTATTTCATTTTAAACTGAAAGTTAACAAAAAAATGAAAGGTTTTGGGGCTTTTTTTTTTAAATCGTGTTTCCTTTTATTTGTGCAGTGGGTGTATTCTCTGCATTTCTCACAGCTTGGATAATAAAGAGGGCAAGCCCATTTACCTTTGTTCAGAGGCAGCTCCACTTTCAGGTTCTCATTCACTAGCTCAGTTATGCAAACCTCAGGCTGCCAGCTCTGCAGTCATGTTCACTTGCGGAAACAAAATGTTTCACAGAAGTAAAACAAAACCAAAACGTTTTTCTCCGTGTCTCCCACAAGCATATTTCAGGAAAGCAAAGTTGTAAGCCAAGTTTTGACTCCACAATGTCTCTTTAAGAGCTTGTCATCTTTTTTCCCAGATCCATGGAGCAGTGGCTATAGAAGTTCCCCTCTATGCCACCCTGCTAGCATGGCAGGGTTGAAATGAAGTGCACAGAGTTTTATTTTCCTGAAAAGCTTTCAAAAGTTTGTTCACATGGCTGCAAAGGGATAAATCCCAAAAGGAGATTACTCTGATGTAACACAGCAGTGAAAAAAATAAACAGCAATACTCCTAGAGTTTATGAAGTTGCAGTGGTGTAAAAATCAGCATGAGGCTGAGTCAGATTCCTGGGCTCCAGACATCTACATTGTGGAGTGAAGAGTGAGCCAGCTGTCTATATGGATTTTCCAAGATGAACTGTTTTTGAAACGGGCTATTTCTAAATATTATTGTTTAACCTTGTTCACAGCCCAGGTCTTTGATTTCCAAACTATTAGCTGCTATCCAAGATCAGCAGCACTGAGTAAATTTGCAGGGTAAGAAAGTACCACAGGGAGTGATAGTACCTTCATTTGAAACAAATGCTCTGTCGGACCTTAATACAGTGGGAAAATAGAAGTTTATCATCTGCAGCAATGGACCAACTTCAGTCACTGACAGTACTAAACAATAATTCACTTGCCACCCAAAATTGTTACAGGATAGAAAAGAAGCCTGAATTATTAAAACTAAAAGCACTTCTTTCCTTTATCAGATCACAATACTTAACTGAAGCTGCAAATACAACTGACATATCCCCAATATGATCTCTATCATTTGCAGTTCACATAGGGTTAAAGTATGAAAGCCGTCCCTCTGGATATAAAATCTGTACTGCGTTGCCACCGTGACCAGCTGTTAAACTGAGGCATATAATCAGGAATCCAATGGCACAGCTAAGCTGTAAAATATACACATATATTTCTGATTCCAAGTACAAAGAAAGCATACCAGAAATTATGCCCATAACTAACAGTTCCCAGCATTCCTCCCACCCCTCTTCAAAATAAGCTGAACTGAGAACTTTAAAGGTGGTCAAAAATGTCACTACTTTTCCCTAGGGATTTAAAAAAAAAAAATCAGAGTGGACAGCACCATTTTTTCTCTTTTCTGTGTAAGTATTAATTTGTAGTAAAGGCATTACACCTGCAGCTTGGTTCTAAAATGCCATAAAATCTGAGAACACTGTTCACATTTTGCTTCCCTGCATTGCTGTAAGGTCAGAGCGAAGTCAGAATTTAATCACAAGTTTAAGCAGCAGCACATTTGCTCTTTGAAATAGCTGCCACCTGGGGGCATTAGGCGTGTTTGAGCAACCTAGTTCTGTTAAGGCAACACACCACTGCGCCGCGGCATTGTGGAGCTTTCCAGTACAAGAATGCTTGTGAGAAGTGTGATGTGAAAGCAAAGGGTGACAATTGATCAGGGGAGGAAAGTGCATAAAAATTAATATCAGGGTATTAACAGAGCTGAGTGTCAACCAAAAGGCATACTCGAATGATTTGAAAAGAAGCTGTTAGTTCTGTTGCTTTAAAATTTATCAGAGAGAGAGAGAGAGAGGGAAACAACTGGGATCAGTTATTGAGTGGCACAGTATTGCTTGAAGAAACAAAATTGAAAGCAAGCAGAAAAGATGAAGTGCCTGAGCATAACTGAAAGACTCCTGCTCCACTGATGCTTGTGTATCTTCCTGACCTCTGACATAGGCTGTTCAGCAGCTTGCAATGCAATAGTCTACAGCACAGACTTTATAAGAAGTGACAGGGTTTCTTTGCAGAAAAGAGCTGGGTTGGGATACTGTCCCACTAGTGACAAAAAAATAGGGTGTTCAAAGTGAAAAGTGGGTCACAGTCAAATGCAATGAGACAAACCCAATGCAACAGAGCAGCACTCCTGGACTCCAGACAGTCATAGGAATAATGGACTAATTACTAGCACATAGCTCTAAGCATTTATTAATACTATCATTATTAAACACATTTCTAAAGCACCCATCAACCTGTCACTGCTGGACTGGGGGCTGGCCTACGTGACTTTCATTAAATGTGCCCTCCCCTCCGGAGAGCAGTCAGTGGGCAGTCACTGATCCCTCTTCCCATTCCCTCCCACCTTTTCTCCTTTCCAGCTGCGTTGTAGAGCTGACCTTTTAATTACTATTTAGTTTCTCTCCCTACCCGAAACAAATCTGGGCTCCCGACTTCTTCTCCCATACCCTTGGCAAGCCTTCTCCCTCCCTGCCTTCTTTGCATGCCCACACCCTTCATTTTACCCCACTACATATTGTGGGTCTTTCTCCATCTTTTCCAGCTCTCCCTTTCTCTCTCTCAGAGTTCCCTCCCCTCAAGCCACTTGCTTTTGCCCTGCCACTCTCTTACCCATTTTTGCTCACTAAAACTAAGTCATTTGGAGCCCAGGAAGGCAACCTCAGGCTGTTCAGAGACAAGCCCAACACTGAAACCTGAGTAGGAGCCATGCGAAGTGGTGCTTTCTCTCCCTCAAAAAGCATGAAAGAGGGAAAGGATGCTACAGGCATTAACAAGACAGAGCACCAAGGAAGCAGGCAGGGAGAGCAGTTTGAGAGAAGGAAGGCTGACATGCTAAGGAAGCTGCTTTGAAAGACAGCAGTGAGACTGGGGCTGCTCTGCCGGCAGCTCCGGCCCAAGCTTGCCCCCTCCTTTCTCCTGAGACTTCTGGTAGCTTTTCAGAAGTGGTGCTGCAACATCAGCATGCCCCTCACCACCTGGCTCCTTAGCCAACTCCACCACTTGGCCTTGTTCACACTCCTCTCCCAGGGACTTCAGCACATCCCATCCCCAGTCCGTGGCAGGGAGGCCACCAAGGGAGGAAGTACTTTTGTCTGGAGCTTAGCAAAGTGCCTCTGAGATGCAAGGTGTGTAGATACTTCCAAGATGTGTAGGTGCTCGCTCTCCTGTCCCCTCAGGCTTCTAGAGAAAGGACAGGGCTGAGGGATATCCTTGGGGAAAGGGCAAGGGATGCAAAACCTGACTGGCAGTTCTTGGTGAGGAAAGGAACAGCTGTGCCTCTGTGGCCCGTTGGAGCACCCTCAACTGGGGGCCAATATGTCTGATGGGGAGGAGGTGGGGAAAGGACAGTGAGCTGCAACTCCAGAGTCTGGAAAAAGCTAGACTCTCCCATTCATTCCGTTACAGACTAATCCTCAGAAAAAAAGTCCAGACTTTATAAAACACCACTTAAATGATTCTCTCCCCCAAAAGAATTAAATTACCATTTAAAGCCTATTCCCCCTATTAAAAATTTATCAATTTATTCTTCGCGGCTAGGATAGAGACCTTTCATTTGTTTTACAATGAAGGAACCTTTGATCTGCAATTCTCCAAGGCTAAAATTTTTCATTCTTTAGATCTCCTCATTAAAAATAAAATATCTTTAATCTCCAAAATGCATTCATAGTGCACTCAGAATGCCCACTTTAACAATAAGAAACTTATCTTAGCCTTTACCTTCATGGTATACTCTGTAGAGGTTTCAGGAAACTCTTTAAACTGGAGAATGATTTTTGGTTAAAAAATGGTGGTTTTACACTGTGCCAAAAAATCACCAAGACTGAAGGTTTGCAGCCTTTGACAAAGGAAGCCAGATGGGCACCTGCCTTATAAATACAAACACCGGTAATAGAGAGAGACAGTTTCCTTACCTGAGTGTAGTGCACCAGGCCAACTCTCAGTCAATCTGATCTACTGAATATTACATCCCACATGAGTGCCAAACCACCACAAGCAGGGATTTCTCTAAGAGGCATTGTACAAAAACATGCTTTTGGACTCAAAGCCACAGCTTCTGGAGATAACTCAAGAGACCATATTTCAGCCAGATTTTTTGCTCTTCAACTTGTTTGCAAAGTTGGGCTTGTACAAAGACATCTCTCAACACAACAAGAATCTCTCTGCGCTTGGGTGTGACCACGATTATGGTACACACAGGTTTAGCCATACGCAAACACTTGCTGCGCAATCTGTGCTGTGTCTCATGTGAATGCCCTGATCCCGCTCCAACTGATCCACTGCAGAACCCCCAACAGAATATGCCCAGTGGTATCTTAGTACAAACAGAACATATCTAACACCTGCTTCTGGGATCACATGTTTTCATGTCTCAACTAGGCTATCCAAGCTTCCCAGATTTGGGGGATGGCAAACTTAGAGCAGACACGTTCAGAGAGTTCTCCCATCGTCCCTTTCTCCTGCTCCAGTATAAAAGATTCCATAATCCTTCCATACTTGTCAGTATGGAATTTCCTTGGCATAGGAGGAATCCCATATGGCACAGAGCTGGCGATGTTGGCTCTGCATCACATATTCCCACAGCATAAGGGAAATTGCTGGAGTTCCTCTGTGTTACAGTGTTCCTCACTACTGACAGAGCTCTCTGGGTTGGAAATTTCTCTTTAAAACCAATTTGCACCAGAAAAGTGGGGGTTGGATGAAAGACATTCTTCATATGAAATGTCTGCTTTACACATAAAAAACAATCTGATGGTTCACCAAAAGACAAGACACCTGAAAACCAAAATATTTGGGACTGGGTTTTTTGTGGTTGATATGTTGACGAGCTATAATTCCTTGAGTTTATTTTAATTAAAAGGGGAGGGGGGTTCCCCCTTGAAATTTTCTATAGCAACACAACACTTGTTTATAACCAGCTCCACTCCTGAATCACCCAAGCACAAGTTTGAACTGAACGTAGCGTAAAGCTATCTTGACACTGTCATTCCCTCCATTCTGTTGTTGGTCTCAGCCCAGGTGCAATGATAAACTAAGCCTATGTTGCTCTTAGAAATCAGCTATATAGTCTTAAGCAGGGTATTATCAAATGCACACATTCAATAAGGAGCCTCAGAGATACTAAAGGAACAGTAGTTTGCTAAAACATTGAAAATGTACTGCACTGCAGAAGTAAGACTGCTCACCAGAATCAGGGATTATTTAGAGGCAAAGTCTCAATTTAGTGGAAACTGAATACACAGGGAAGGGAATTCACTTGGTCACTGAGGAAAGAGCAAAGTCAGCTCTTGCCAGAAGACAAATTTGCATAGGGAGCACTAGCACTGACCCATAAGGAGCTGCCAAGCTGCTTACCTGTGATCCCAGGTCTCCATACACAATAGTAAAGTAGCTGTTGGAGTGAAGAGGGATTGGAGGAGGGGCAAGCAGGAGACAGGAGAAAGCAGAAAATAGATAAATATAGAAAACTGCTACATAAACCAGACCATTTCTAATTATAACTATTTACATTTTTGCTACCAAATACAAGCAGGTCTGAAAATATATTCTATTTCCTATGCAAGAAGCATGCAAAACTATAACCCACATGAAGCTCTGTGCCAAAGCAATTCATCTAACCCTAAATGGATTAATTGCAAAGACTGTTAAAATGAATTCATGACAGTCCAACACAACAGACTTAACTGCGTGTCACCAGATGTCATGTAGACTATGACTGAGCCACACAAGAGCACCCTCCAGGCGCAGAAGCTGTTAGGGTTAACTGAGCACCCACAAATAGGGCATTCCAAGCACTCCAAAAGCTATCAGGTGTTATTTCCACCCAGCCATCTAGCACTGCCATCCTCTTCCTGTGGACACATGGGCTTGCTCAGCACATTCCAATCACCATCATTCTTACAGCCTCATTTAGCAAAATGAAACCTATTAATAAATAGCCCCTTGCTCTCCTTGCAGATTGGAGGCTCACCACACTTGCAAAGCATTAACCAGGAAAAACACTGGAACTTGCTGTTATATTACCTCAGCACCTACAGATCCCAATTAGGATCAAGTCCCTTTGCAGTCAGCCCTGTCAGCACACACTGAGATAGAATGTTTTTGCATTTAAGAGTTTTTGATCCACCTTGACAAACTAAAGAATAGGAGGAAAGTAGTAGTTTTCCTATGTGGCAAACAGAGAAACCAAGCTGTGCGGGAAGTCTGGGACAAAGCAGGAAACTATATCCAAATTCTTAAGTCAGCAGTAGCAAACTTTACAAGCCAAAGGCCAGAACAACCCAGCTCTGGTCGGACACAGGATGAGGGATTTTGATGGCGCATTCAGAAGAGAAGTTTCCCTACCCCGTGCTGGGACCAGGCAGCTGGGAGTGCACCCACACCACTGCCACCTCTCCCAGGTCCCCACTTCCCAGCTGTGAAACAGGTACAGCTTCCAGACCAGCGATGCTCAGCCAGAGTTTCATGGCAGCCTGGGGTGCCCCGAGATCCTCTCAAAGGTGCTGCAAGATGCCACACAATGTTAACACTGTTAAGTGCAAACATGGGACACTGACAGACATGCAGCTACCCGCTCTAACTCATGGCGCTTCACAGAAAGCTCCATGAGTTAGAGCAGGGGCAGGCAAAATAAAGCCTGAGGGCCAGATCAAGCCTACCAGGCAATTCCAAGCAGCCCACAGGGCCTCTCCATAAGACCTGGCCCTCGCTGCCCCTCTACAAGCTGGCAGGCAGATGTAGCTCTGGATGCTAAGCAACGCCCCCCAGCCTGGCCTGACCCACTCCACCCCTGAGCCAAGGGGTGCCAGAGACCAAAAGCCTTTGCCTGGCAGATTCTCTTTGCCTGGTTACCCCATGGTTGTTCCCAGCCTCCCTGCCTGTGAGCCTGGAAATGCAGGTAAGGGCTCCAACAGACCAGGGACTCCTGCTGGGGGAAAGGGAGCCAGGAGCATAGGGTGCACTATGGGCCTGGGCTAGGCTGGTCCTGCATGCTGCTACCACAAGCGGCCAGGGACTGGAGTGGGAATGTGGGAGCTGCGCACTGTGGGGCTGAGTAGGGCTTTATCTGCATCCTGCCACCATGTGCAGCCAGGGACTTGGGCAGGAGCACAGTTGGCCCTATCGGGCTGGGTTGGGTAGGCCCCACACACTGCTGCCACCTGTGGCCAAGGACTGGGATGGGAGCGTGGGGAGCTGTGGGCTATGGGGTGGGGAGGGGGTGGCTCTGCTTGCTTCCACCACATGCAGCTCTAGACTCGCACACTCCAGGAACTCCAAGGACCTTCCCACCCCACACACATACATACCCACACCCTTCCACATACCCCACTCCTCACTATACTCCCAAAACACACACACACACCCTCCCACAGCCCCCAGATACACTCCCACCCCCACTAAACTTCACAGCCCACACCACACTCCCACACACACCACCATAACCCCACATAGCCACATGCTCCCACAACCCCCACATACAGTCCCTCCCCAACTATACCCACACTCATACCCTCCTACACACCCCCACCCTAACTATATACCCCGCACCCACACCACTCCGCATCCACCCCACACCCACACCCTACTACACACAATATACAAAAGTAAGACTGTATTTTGAGCTACTATATAATCGCCTCTAGATACACAATGCAAACACACATAAATCAAGACAAAAATATTTTTTTAATGAAATGAAAATAAGTTATAGTAGATGTTTGATTTTTATTATATATTTTTTTTCCATTTCAAGATGGCAAACCCTCCTCCCAAAAGGAGTACTTCTGGGGCAAAGGGAGGGTCTTCTGGTGGCAAAGGTCAAGGGTTAGGAGCAGGACTTCTGGTCCCAAGTTGGCGACCAAGGTACAAGGCACCTGTTAATTGGTGAGGCTATCCTTGCGGCCCTCAACAGCTCACCTAAACTTGTTTAGTGGCCCTCCAGTGAAAAAAACAAGTCCACCCCGAGTTAGAGCAATGCCTGCAACTCAGGGGACATTCACCATTTGGCTGAGGGTGAGGGGGGGTGAAGGGGGGAAAAAAATGAGCTCCACTTTGGAGCCGATCCAGCACAGAGAGGCTGTCTGCTTGCAGGCTCTCTGTCCTAGGCCTGGCACCCCACTCCTAGCTCCAATGCTGTCTGCAGGATGGGGGGGGCGGGGGAGTGGGAAGCAGAGAAGCAGCAGGGCTGCAACAAGCTCTGCTGGGCACAGCAGAACCAACCCTGCAGGGCTGTTTCCACAGTGCTCTGCAACCCATGGTCACCCCTGGCTGGGGGCAGCATGCACTTCCTTGTGAATGGGAATAGTAGCAACCCAGCATGTAGCTAGGAGGAGTGTATGTGTGCATGTGCATGGCTAGGAGAGGGAGCAGTTGTGTGTGTGGCTTGGAGGGGATGTGTGTGCACAGTTTGGAGGGGGAGGGGGCAGAGAGAGAGACAGAAAAATGTTTTTATTTTCTGATTCTAATGACTGCTTATGCTCCCTCCCCTCCCTTCTTCCTCCTCCCATCCTGCAGACAGTACCGGGGGCAGGGCAGTCGGCTGAGCTCTGTTTGTGTGCAGGGACTTACAGAAGTTAATAAAGGTGCTCCGTTTGGAGCACCTTCATCAGAGCCCTCATTACATGAGGGTTAATTTGCCACACGATCAGGAACTTCGAAAGCACTCTGCAGCCATGCACTTCTGTCAGGTCATAGCTGAACAGCGCTTTCAGGGGAATGATTGCATGACAAAATGTTACTTCTGTCAGCACTCATGATTCACAAGATAAATCCAGAGATTTCAAATAGGAATCTGTAGTGTTAAAAACATCCTGACCTGGCATGGTCTTTCCATGCTCTTTGCAACAGAAAAATTGCCCTATTATTTTTTCTGTACTCAAAAAAAAATAAAAATAAAAAGCAACAAATGAAAGCAAAGAGCTGGCATTTTTTGAGGAGTACCTCAAGTCTAAAATGGTTGAGAACCACTGTGCTAGGCTGACCTACATAACACAGGCTTTATTCACACACTGTCAATGGCTCTTCCTCCCCTGCCTGTGGCATCGGCATAGCTTCTGGCCAGTAGGGAGCTATGCCTTCTTTCTCAAAGAACTCAGAGAAATCGCAATAGGTCAGAATATTTTGGATACTGTGAATTCCTGTTTGAAATCTCTGGTTTTATCTTGTGAATCGTGTAGGTATTTGCATACCTAACAGTGCTACTGTTGTAAGGCAGGGGGGTTCTGTGGATTTTGTGAGAATCACTGGCTCAGCTCAAAATAGTCCATTCTGGCTTTTTTTAGCTATGAACAATCTCTGAGAAGGAATATTCCCTGGACCATCAAAGCTACAATATTGCAAGCCTACTATGAACAATCTGAATATTTACCTATATCCTGGAAAGTTATTCCTTTTCTTTTTTTCTTTTTTTTTTTTTAAGACTGTCCTTGATCTTGACTGGAACCAGTAAATGCCATGCCAGCTTGTTCTACTTCCTATTTGCATTGGGCATGCACAGTGAGTTCTCTGGAGCTCCACATGAGTAACGAATGGTTTGGCTACCCCCTTTTGGCTTTCCTTCTGTGCTCATCTTAGTGCTCACACTGTTGTTGTAAAAATCCACGTCTGTTAAAGTCAGAAAAATTAACCTTCACTTTATCAACATTATTTTGTTCTACATACAGCTGGTTTGCACAAGAGCAAAACAAACCAGTTCTGATCAAAGATCTTGCATATTCTTCTTGACAGTGTCTGTATGAGAAGTGTTTTAAACACTTCTGGGCACTATGTTTGCATGAAATATTTTTACATTTTCTCTAACTAGCTGGTATTTACTCTCCAAGATGTGTTTATGCTATGTAAGCTTTGGGGCACTTCTAAAATAGACCCTAATTTCCTTTTCTGTTGGGACCATATGATAGCCACAAAGAAGTTTTCATTGACAGAAGGGAGGAGCAGTGAATAGTTGCAAGAGAGAGAAACACTTAGCTTTCCTGGCACTTTGGAAAATGAAGATAAAATATATGAAGATTCCACTCCTTTGTGAGCATCTCCAAATGGAGTATCGGGGCAGCCAAAGAAAATAACAGCCCAAGATGAAGGAACGGTGAAAAAATGTCCATGTGATTTATTGATAAAAATTAAAAGAAACAGCAGACATGAAAAAGATGCCCCCTGCCCCTCCCCAAAAACCAAACACACCCATAAGCAATGTTTGTTCCAAGAATTCCTTAGCATCAGCCACTGTCCTACCCATCACAATTGGCTCTCTGCAGAATGAGGACAGGGTAAACTTAGACCTTTACAGACTAATTAAATCAGAAGTATATAGTATAAGCTTTCATAAGCAGAGGACTTGCTTCATCAAATGCTGATTAGGCATGTCCTCTGCTTACGAAAGCTTATGCTATACATCTCTACTTTAGTTATTTGATAAGTGTGCAAATCTACCCCGTTTTCTGCCTTACTCCAGGCTAACATGGCTAACTACTTCTATCTGCAGAATGCAAGGAGCTGGTTGGTCCCATAATGCTCACTCTTCCTGCTTGTGCTTAGCTGGCAACTGGTTTGGTTTTTTTTAAATGCATTAAATACTATTTGGACTTCTGGCACAAAACAATTTGACTGTGAGAGTTGTTACAGGGATCACAAGCAAAAGTAATCTACAGTAAGCCTTCTGTCAAGATGGTCCATTCAATAAAAAAGAGTCATCTCAGGACCTCTGGTTTACTGCAATAAAATTACTTGATTATTACCATCACCAAGGTATCCATCTGGCTGGACAGCTCCAGTTACTACACCATGGCCTTAGAAACTCCTACTTCCTTCTCAACTGCATCTCCCAAAGCACTCATGAGTCAGCTGCCTGACATCATCCGCATGCCATGTCATCCTAAGGTCTGGAAGATCAGACTCCAACATACACCATATGTATATTGAAGTGTCCATCTGACTCCAACATACATGGCTGAAAAGAATTTGCCCCACATCCTACTGTGCTGTGGCCCAAAATATGACCACAGATCTAATCATTTTACCTAGCTACTGTCTCAAATAGGTGAGAATGTGGAAGAGGAACATTTTGCTAGCTGATCTGGTGGTGGTAGCAGCCATCCCTCTATACAAGAATGACAGTCTACCAGTAAATAAGGAAGTCGTAAGTCACAGGTGAATTGGTAAATCTGTAGATGACCAAGGAGGCCAATCCAAGATCCATATGTTTGTCTGCAGACATGGCAAATGGGAAGAAGGAGTAGACCTGGTGATGCCTGGTCACAGCTCTTTCCTTTTTCTCCATCATCTATCCACCTCCAGAGTGAGGTGCATTTGCTTGGAATGATCTATGCCTTGGCGTACACAATGGCACCTTTGGGACCAGTTCAGCACTCGACCCTCCCAGATATTGATGCTAACTTTGCTTTTCTTCAGATTAGCCTTTAAGACATCCTTGAATCTTCTTTTGCCCACCTTTAGAGTAGTGACCATTGCTGAGTTGGGAATCCAAGACCCTTTTTGTGTTGTCAAGTGTCCTTATGACACTTCTTATCCAACACAGCTGTAGCTATATAAATGTGATGCCTGTGTTGATGGTGTTTTCTCAAGCCAGAAAGCTGGCACACATTCTTCTGTTCTTCCAGTTGAATGGGAGAACTTTCTAAAGACATCCCTGACGGTAACACTCCAAAGCTTTACTGATAGGTCATCAAAAGTTTCACATGAAAACAACAGGGTAGGGATGACAACAGCCTGGTAGATGAGAAATTTGGGTTCTGATGTCATGATCACCAAAAACATTGTTTTGAAGACATGTAAAGGCAGCACTGGGAGATTTTATGCTGAATATCATCACCTATGTTTACTTTTGAGGAAAGGTGCCTAGCCAAATAGCTGATTCACAGGCTGGCTGAGTTTGGGCAATTTGTCCTTGCTAAATGTTTGCTTTCTAGGTTGCTGGGTATATTATGCTGCTGTAAAATTAAATGGTCTAGAGCTCTTGCATAGGCATGTTTCTCAACATCTCTCAATCAGTGAAAAGTAAGGCCTTTATCCCCATGAAGAGCTTTACAAGGTCCTATGAACTCTTTCAAGCCCCACATCTAGGCTACAGCATAGATCCCAAGAAAGAAAAAATGTCTTGGGACCTACAGCATAGATCCCAAGAAGGAGAAAAGTGCACCCTGAGGACACAATACTACAGCCATTTGTACCAGTCCCTCCTAGGTGTTGCAGTTTTAGTTTAGGGGACAACAATAATTTCCCAACTCGATGCTTAAACTACTAAGCCATCCCATCTGGCATTAGCAGTAATATTTATTATTTTTAATGCAATGCCTGCAGGCACTGACAAACAAAGAAGAAGAGAATGACAAGTCTCCCTTCAAAGTGAGTGTCAGCAGAAACAAGAAAGCTGTGTGTCTGTGTTTTAGACTTTGTACTTCAGAACGTGTGTGCTCCCACACAGGGATAAATATTACAGGCACACTACTCCAACCATTCCTTTGCAGTAAAAAAAAAAAAAAGAAAAAAAAAAAGAAAAAAAAGCAAGCAGAACACCACCACAAGCATTCGTTATGCTTTAATACCAGACTTTAAGTGGCCCAGGGAACCTAACTTACATAAATGAAAGGGCCAACTTTGCAACCAAAAATAGGCTTCTCATTAAAAGCGTGCGTGTGTGTGTGTGCGCGCGCGTGTGTGATGTGTATGCATACACACACACACACACACACACACAATTTTATATTAGGAAAAAACTTTCTGTTTTTAGGAACCCTCTAGTGTTCCTTCCTAACTGTGCTTTGGGCAATGCAGATAAAGAAAGTATTAAGAAAGTATGCTGCAGAAAACCTGCATAAAGTTATTTTATAAAGCCTCTCTCCAAAGAAGTGTAACAGTCATTTAATCTGATTAATGAAAGAATCAAAACTGGAGACTTACTATTTAATAAGTATAAATGGCATAATAATAATTTGCACATTTTTGTGAATTGTAGATTGTCTCATGATAGGTTATAAAAGGCAATATATTTACCTCTGCACTGGTCTGAGAATATTTCCATAAAAGAGCACCCATAAATTCAGTTTACCACACCAGAAATATTCAAAGAGATACAAACACTCTCAACAAGTCACGCCAAACTACAGGATCCCATCCAGCCAGACTGGAGTTCATGCAAGTCCTCAGTGCTCTGGCACCTTATCTTAGCTGTGTCTAATCCTAATTCACAAAGCGATAACTAAAAGAAGGATTGTTCTCCTATTTACATCAGTAAAGCTCCAATCTCTTCAAGTAGTATAATTCTGATCTGCACCAGCATGAGAGTGAAACCTTTCCAGTTCTTCCTAGGAGTCGGCTTGACAGATTTCTGACTCAGTCCATTTTTTTCAGCTGTTAGGCAGGGAAGCAGAGGACAGCTGGGATTTCACAGACTCAAAGTGCAAGCCACTTCCATGACTAGACTATAACAGATCTAAGAAGCACTTGGTCCAGTCAGCATTTTTGTTCGTTCTTTTAGTCTTTTGGATCATCCTTTCTAAAGCCCAGGATCTCCTCCAGCCAGCACCTGCTGACTTCCATTTTCATCCTACTCCAAGAACCTAAAGAGCTTCCATTTCTATTCCCTTTGGCATACGAAGGTATGGCCACCTTGGACTCCCCACTTACAAACAAGTCAACAAGCCTTTAGCACAGATCCAAACCAAGGCACAAGTTTGTGTGTCTGGAGTGCTGACATGACACCCTGCCTGCTGTGCCATTGCACCTTATACCTCCAGAAGAAAAAGGATAAATCCATCCATCTCCATATCAGGTATCTCCATGGCCTCTCTGCTCAAACTCCCCACAGGGGAGCCAGAGGAGGTGAAATGTTCTGTGACATGGTTACCTTTCCTCTAGGAAACAGGCTCAACCCCAAATTTATCACATATAGGGCAAACCTGGCCCATGTGAATGAACCTGAGTGAGGAGCGAACAGTCAAATGAACCATCCTAAGGAAGATTTATTCAAAGTCAAGGGGATAACACAAACAGTCCAGGAGCAGATGCAGAGTCATAGAATACCTTCCTTTATTTATGGTCAACTGAAAGAATGGTCCTGAAGTCCTGAAGAGGACCCCAAAGCATTCTGCTGCAATAATGTGGGCTTATGAGGTGAAAGCTGGGAACCGCTTCACAAACTACGCAAATTTTCTCCTTTTATCACAGGGGAAAAAAATCCATTTAGCAAACATTCGGCTGGTTTCCAAGAACATGCACTTTTGCTGATGGGTTGTTTTCATCCTAGTCATTTTTTACACAGCAATTTATTAAAGCCTTATAAACACAAGGGTAAGTTAGCAAGGGATGATAGAAAGCAAACAGTTCAAGCCTTAAGGTCATGAAACTTTCCACCATATGGCCCTGTTAAAAACTGGGCTTGGCAAGTGTTTAAAAATCATAATGGCTTCCCTAACGTGAAAAAAAAAAAAATCCAACAACAGCAACTTCTAGGAAGTCTATAGCCAAAAATGAAAGGGAAAGATTTGGCTTAGATGAAATTGTGTTAAATAAAGACTGCATGAAAGAAACTGAGGTATAGGTTTAAAGGTTACCATTGTCTGGTGGCAAAATATAGACAGGAAAAGGCTTTCGTCCTTTTTATTTGGCATTCAGAGAAGATCGCTACCCAAAGTAATATCCAAAAGGCATGGCTTACTGACCTAACCCTCCAGTCTGAAACATCAACTCTCTCAAACAGCAGTCTTAAAATCCTGGTACAAACTGCTTAGCCCTTCATCCTGCTAAGGTACAGCATTCATTTGCCGGTACTATACCATGAAGGGATCATTCAGGTGTGACCTGAACATGCAAAATCCTGTCTACGCTTCATGGACAACAGAAGGTCCCACGAGACTTTCAGTAAACAAATCAGGTTAGTTAAGTGCCCAAAAGTTTCTCTTCCTTTTCATCTAGCCAAAGGCTGGCAACTTCCCAGTGGAGTTGGAGGTATAAAAGTCAAGAATTTTGGGATACCTCAAGATGAAAGGCTCCAAATAAATACAAAATATTATTAATAAATAGGAATTATTCAGACTTCTGCCTCAGAAGGCTAGAAGGAGACTCTTTAAAAGCAGCCATGACCTGGATTCTGGAAACACATACCAAAAAAGGAAAAAGACCCTGTCAGTCTTTAGACATGTTAAATGCAAGATCTGGGAAGGTAAGGAAGATGAAAAAGAAAAGGGGAAAGAAGGTATTTTTGTAACATGTCAAATATCTGTCATATAGATGATACTCATCAGCAAAGAAACCACTGCTGGTTTCTTCTTAAAGACCCATATTGTAATAAGGCAGTTGTATGAGCTTAGCACCATTCACAGGTGCTGTGACCTGAATGGAGCCCTTATTAACTACCTCCTTCTCCAAGGCTCCCTGGCAAGCCCACAAAATCCTCACTTGCACTTCAGAGAGCAACATGGGGAACATTATCATTTTAAATTAATTCAGTTAAATCTTCTTCTTGCTTCTGCGCCAGCCTAGTAGAGCACGGGGAGTTGTGTGGCTGGATAAAAAAACCTCTCTTCGGGTATGCTAGTGAGTCTTAGTTTCATCGGCCATCGAGGGCTGCATCCTGCAATGGCAACAAGCACCCTCATTTCCTATTCATTCCTGAGGGACCTGTAGATATTATGCATCTTTAGCAACCAACAAAGAACTGGAATCAGGACAAGATCCAAAGCCCAGGGAAATCAATAGGGTTTGATTCATCATTAGTATTAGTATATTAGAACAGAGCTGAGCGTCCCTACGATGGCAGGCCCTGTCCACATGCATTATAAACAGACTGTCCTTGCCTTGAAGAGATTAAAATCTAAGTAGATCAGACAGACATTAGACTGGGAGTTGGAGTGATTTGTCCAAGGTCAGGCAGCAGATCAGTGACCATGCCAGAAACAGAACACCATCATCCTCTAACTCTGAATCTGGCTCCCTGTCCACTGAACCAGTGGGTCCAAACTCTGGTCGAAAGATTACACGCACCTGGTCCAGCATGCCACAACACTGACTTCAATTACAAGGTTGTCAATAAAGGCTATTGGTGGCTTGGGGGAACGTCAGGGGCTGACAGAAGTCAGCAGGGTCAAAAAGCATGAGAACTGGTGTAATAATTCACATGGCCAGCCCTCCTTCAGAGCACTTTTGGACAGGACATGAGGCAGCTCATGGGAAGTTCCCCTAGGGCAGACAGACAAAATAAGCCCTCTTTAGCCAGCCTATCAACTGAAATCACTCCAAGTTGCTCCACTCACCACATTACCCAATTCTACGAGGACGCTGAATTTAAGATGAGCCCCCCACCAGTAATTAGATTCTAGATACCAAATTTACACATTTGGTATACATGTCCCATGTCTGGAATTCAATTATTGGAGGATGGTTTGACATTTGTCCCTATTACCACTGCAGTGGGGAAAGCAGTGGTAGGAGGCAGGTGGAGGACAGGTGAAATGGGCAGGTGGTGTGGAGGCAGTGTGGTAGCAGGCAGCTTGCCCCTGGTTTTTTGCCCCCCTTGTGCCTGCCCCCCATAACCTCAAGCCCCCACTCCCTTTCTCCCACTTCCCTTCCCCAGGGCACTTCTGCTTCCCCAGAGCCTTGAGCCCCTGCTCTGCCTTCCCTATCCCTTTCCCCCTGCTCTGGCACCAGCAGGCTCTCTCCCCGCTCCAACCTGGGGCATGAAGCACAGCCCCAGCCTGGCCCCATAGCAGCAGTGCAGAGCCAGCAGCGGTACTACAGGGCCAGGCTGGGGCTGTGCTTCCTGCCTCAAGCTGCAGTGAATTTGGAGCCTGCAGGTGCTGCAGGAAAGGTAAGCAAGGGGTGGGGGAGGAGAGGGAGATCCAGAGGGAGGAGCAGGGGAAAGATGAGTGGAAGAAGGGAGATGGGGAAGGAGAGGCAGTTGCAGAAGCACTGGGAGGTGGGGCAGGAGGGAAGGGGAAGAGATAATGAGGGAGGGGGGTACAGAGGCAGCAGGAGGCAGGTGGCTGCTGTGGCAGGCTCTGCCCATTCTGCAGCCTGGGACATGGAGCACAGTCCCAGCCTGGCCTTGTAGCAGCACTGCTAGCTCTTCCAACCCCAGACTGGGGCCAGAGCCGCAGCAGGCGCCTGCCCCTGCTGCCTCATACTCGATTCCAAGATGAGAGTCCCCTCCCCATGTTAAATGGAGCTTGGAATTGAGTAAATATAGTAGTACTGCCATAAGGCAGCCCTGCTTTCCTCTAGCTGCACTATCATCATTGCAAGTTACTAGATTAAATGCACCAGATGAGCTTCCCTTCCTGGAATGCTGCTGTGTTTTCCATTCCTAAGTTCAAAGTATTTTTTTTTCTTAAGTCTTTTGGCTCCTGCCCCATCTTCCCTTTATGTGCCATACACTATGCACCCCTGTGGAAGTGAATCAATGCTCTTTATTTTCAGTTTTTCTTCCTGTGACTCTTTGCCACGAGCTCTATTAACATTATGTCTAAGAACATCAAAGTTATTCGCAGATCAATCAAACTGACAAAAATGCTCTCCCTGCTTAAGGAGAAGTGAACCCAACTGACTTCCTTGTAAGAGAATTAAAAAGCACATGCACAAAAAAGAACGCTGAACATAAATCAGGAGAGCAGATTTGTGGCTGTGAACTAAAATTCCTCCAGGGTAAAAACAGGAACAATTTTTATTCACATACATCTCTTTATACAGGTTAACCACTCATACTTGGAGAGAGGGTAGATCAATTTGAATTTTGGATGGTTATAGGTGAGGAAGTGGGAGGGCAAGATGAATAACTGTGTTTCTAACATTTTATAAGTGAATTTTTTCAGGCCCCTACTACCTCCTTCTGTGTCTCTTCCAATATTATGACTCATACCATAGCTGCAATTTTTTTTTCTTAACTCCTGACACTTAGCCTAATAAGAATCTTCTAATTCACCTAGTTCAAAAACGTTGAATTATTCAACTAATATGCTCTGACCTAAGGCTATTTAAGATACGGCGATATCTCTACCAGTGGGGGGTGGGAGTGATTATGACTTATATTTCACTCCAGCTCTTCAGATAAAGCCTACTGCAATCAATCCCTTCCATTCTTAAATTCCCCCCCAAGCAGGATTAAAAAAACACTGATAATAAAAATACAATTACTTCAACATCGAACTCTTCTGTTTCCAGTAAAATCAGCTCCTGAAAGTGCCCTCAACTCCTCTCTCCAAAAATATGCAAAGAAACTGCAGGTTAGTGACATGCCTTTTACAAAAGGATGTCCTTTATCTGCATTTCCAAATGCCAGTCAAATATGCTGGAACCTGCTGCATTTTAGTGGGTGCCGGAGGAGATATGTAAAGCAGCAATTGAAAAAAATTGCATACTGCAGATGAGTCAGCTGACCAAGGATGAAAAAAAATGAACAGAGGAGAACGCACTAAAGAGCAAAGGAATGCTGCCAGCTAGATGACCGTACTTGTGTTTGAAATATCTGACTTGCTATTGTTCCCAGTCGCTCCTTAGATTATTAGAAGAGGAAGGATATTATCAAAGTATTATTGCATTTATATTTGCTGTACACTGTGTATACAGTTGGTCATTCTTTTTACTCTCTTGTAATGGTATTACATCATCCCCATCATCTTCCGTTCTGGGGTGTAACTAAAAGCATTTTAGAAATTCCCACAGCTGTTCCAGAATCAGAGATATGCATGTAAGTATGGAAGAGTTATATATAGTCAGCCCCACGCAGGCAATAAAGAAGCCAGTCTAGGAGCCAGGCGGCCTGGGTTCTAGCCCCTATTTCTCCAGTGATTTAGTATGTGTGAGCTTAGGTGAGTCACTTAAGATGCCAGGGTAAAATCCTTTACATTCCCCTTGCCTTTGTTTTCTCACATGCAGCAAAGACAGGAGATACTTCTATTCAGCTTACCCATCACCCCTCCCCAAGTGTGAGCCACTTGATGTGTGCACACTTCACTGCACTATAAGCAGGGCAGCTAGAGAAAGAAAGGTTCAAAAAAAGCACCCAAAAGCTCTCTTCTGTTGACAAAGGTAGAAAGAACAAGTGACAAAGTAAACTAGGTGGTATAAACATACTTCAGCTTAAATGTCTTCTCATCTCAACCCAAATTCTAGCAGACTCAAGATTAGAGCTACTGAAAAATGCAGAGATCGCTGCATTTCTGATGCTTTGTCAAAAATTACGAATGTAGGAAAATTCCATCTACTCAAACAAGAGCAAAAGGATTCCCTCCAATTGTTCAATTCAACATCCTGAAAAAAGTTGCATCCGTGTCAATTAATGGCATCTCTTTAAAGTACCAAAAAAGTATCATGCTTACAATTTTCAGCATCAAAAATTAGCAAGAGCCTCTTTTCTGAAAAGACACAAAATTCCCGCCCCTCAAAGATCTTACAATCAAATATTCAATGGTAAGCCTGCCTTTACACCAAGAACCTAACTGAAAAGCTCAAAGCAGAATTTACAGTCAATTCTTGGCAAAACTCCCAAATATTCTGGAGTCTTTCCCTTCATTTGTATGTGTGAAGCTCTTAAGGTTAATGGCAGTTAAGCATATACAAATCATCCTTCAATATGAACAGTTATCACAAGTCGACATCTGAGATACCAAATACCACTGTTATTTCCTATTTTTCACATACGGGAAAAACTACAGAAGTGTTGGCAAGTGTTGACTTTTTGTTGACAACCACCATATACATAGATGGGAGAAAAGACAGTTTATAAAATTTAAAACTAGTCTTATGATTTGAAGGAGCATAGCAAAAGCAAGTGACGCATTTCATCTGTGAATGTATTTTGCCCCATCATAGTCAAGAATTCCTGTTTCTACTGTGTCATAGCCCACAGTGCTTTCCTTATTCTTTCAGGTATGATAAATGTACATGTTGTGGTTGTAAATACCTGGCTGTCACTATGATAATTAGGGAATGATAAAAAATAATTTCCTTAATGTGTTAAGACTAACTTGAATTGCAATACACAGCAAAGTAACCTGATATGCAATCACTGCCTTTCCAAGGTGAACATTAATTACCACATGCCATTAGAAATCTTGGCATGGGATAAAGGAACAATAATTTCATAATATATCCCAAAGCTAAGTATGCAGTAGCATGACTGAAGAAAGCAACATCCAATATTTGGGGCAGCAATCAACTTAGTGCACACCATGCACAACAGCTTATGGTCTTTGAGGCTGGATCTAGACAGATGAAAGAGCATGCAGCTCCCACTAAAACCAGCCCCAGATATTAAAGAGGTCCCCATATATTAAAGAGGTATCCATTAATGAGGGTCTGCATCCCATTTCCATTTGACTTCTCCAAAATTCCTTGGTCTTACTGGTATAGCCTCTATTCGTTAGCCAGATAATACATTTGGGGGGGAAAAAAACCTTGTCCTGCACTTTGTAACATGGTGCTTTGGAAAGACCAGAGGCTCTTAGGTTTCTTAGGGTATGGCCAGATAAATAATTACACCATTTTAAAAGGAGGAGTGGGGACTTATTGTTCATGAATGCACAGCAGCTGCTCCAGTGCAATCGTTCTGCCTGTCCACTCCAATCCTGCAGGAAGGAAAGCTAATCTGTCAGGTAGCTGTTTCGTTCAGGGTAAGCTGTTCAAGTTATATTCTACTTGCTATTAGACAGAAGCAAGCAGGCAGCAGAGTTTAAGCACATTCAGCTGAACTGTAATAAACAGGGTTATTTTAGTAACGAGGCATTTCAGACTAGCAGAACGCCTGCTCAGCCACTTCAAATCCTTTTCTGAACAGGCCTTCTGAAGTTGGATCCTTGTCACCCTCAGCCCTGAGGACTGAGCCATCTTTGAGCCCTGCTGAGTTTGCTAAGGCAGACAAAAGATAACAACAGCTAAAGGCTCCCTTGATTTTTAAAACACAAAGAAAGCAATGCTGTAATTCAATATCGTCAATCATACAGGATTTGTAGATGACGGAAATAGAACTAACCACATTACAAGAGAAATGAACTCTCTCCAAAACGTTGTCCAAATTAAGAGCCATGCCAAGTTCCTTATATTGATGTTTCAAAAATGACTTAGCAAAGAATTAGTAGTGGCAGGAACTGGGAGCACTAAAAGCATACGTTGTTTGGGGTTATTTTTAAAGGACACTTTAAAGATAAAAAAATATTTTGAGAGAGAGAGAGAGATTGTTAAGAACTCAGTGAACCTGTCACTTTTATTGCTATTGTTTAATTTTTAGATGTCAGGAGAACCAGAGCAGTTTCACTGTTGTTTACAGTCAGTTTCTACTTTCTATCCTAGCACAATTCCACTTTGTTTGCAGGCAGGACACCGAAGGGAAATGTTTGTATGGCAACAAACCTAGAGGGTGATTACTCAAATCCAATCAGTGGAGGGAAGTCGCACTATCAGCCAGTAGAGAGCTCCAAAATGCCCTCTAGAAAGGAAAGGAAAATGCAGCTAAAGCCTCTGGCAGATGTTCATTTAAAGGAATGATGGGATCCGATCCATGATCCCAACAATCACACCTCCTCCTATGTTAGAATCGAAGGACCGGAAAGGACCTGCAAGATCATCAAGTCCAGTCTTCTGCCATGGGCAGGAAGTTATTGAGCGCAAACAAGCTCAACAAGGTGCTAATCCAGCCTCATCACGAACCATCCAAGGAAGGTGACTCCATCACCGCTGCTGCGATTGTGTTCCAGGTTCTGGTAATCCTTATGGAAAAAAGGTTTTTCCTTATGTCCAGCTTAAATTTTCCCTCTACCAGCTCATGCCCATTGGTCCCTGTCTTCCCTTGAGGAGCCGTCCTGAAGAGTTGCTCGCCTAGATCTTGATGTTCACCCCTATTGCACATGGCAAGAAGCGCAACTGTGGGATAGGGGATCAGATCCCAATCACGCTGGGAAAAGGTAGCCCAGGATCATGATCCAGGCCCCTGGCTCTGATAAGCCCCTGAGGCTGGGAGTGGCAGTCAGCTCCTAGCCACAAGGGTGCATACAGCTATGGGCTCTGATGCACCCCCCAGGCCAGGAGCCCGGATCAGTGGATGGGCCTTGCCACACATTCAATTTAAGACACAATGGGAACCAGCCACAAAAGGAACTCCACAAAATGTTGTATGACTTGAAGACTTAGTCCCAATTTTATTGCGCCATTAACTGCATAAGCACATGGCTGAGTAATTAAAGATGTGATTAATCACTTCTTAAATAACAACTGCCAGGGGCCTAAGGCTTTGTCTATCCATGGTTTACAATATTTTAAAAACAGCAGGCCAAAGAAACATGGGTTGGCCCTAAGGCAGGCTGCTGCTTGTGCCCTAGCCACTTCCCTTGCCATCCCCTGCTGCTGTGTACCACCAAGTCCCCCTGCCACAGAATGCTGCCATGTGCCACCAATCCCCCCGCTGCTGAGCACTGCTGCAGAGAGACCACAGCTTCACAAGCTGAATCACATCACTATAGGTTGCCAGCCCCGTGTCTATATTATTGCAAATTTCCACAGGCACGGCTACCTCAGCCAGGGGCTCAAAAGCCAGCACAGCCGATACACCTATGCAAGTAAAGGTGGCTTCTGCCACAGAGTCACGTGCCCAGAGTGGGGTGGAGGCAGAGGATGGAGGGGGCTCTGGAACTGTAGCCTGACATGGCAGTGGAAGTAACAGGATCTTCTGCAGTATAAAGTGAAGTCACAGGGAACCCAATTAGGAAGGGAGCCAGAGGCTGCAAGGGGGAGTGGGAGCAAGTGACTGGAGGCAGCATCCCAGGAGCTGGCTGTGGAGAAGCTGGGACAGGAATTCTGCGCACCGGGCTAGGGCTGGCAGTAGCTGCAGCAGGAGGTTGCATGGAAGCTGACCTTTGTTTTGACTTAAATTTCCATTACCACTTAAAGCAGGGCTGTCCAACTGGTGGCCTGCAGACCTCATGCAGCCTCTGAAGGATTAACATGCAGCCCATGGGCCACCCTGCCTCTCAACCACTGCTTCTGGATCCTTTGGGTACTGCCACCCTTCTGTCTTCTATTTCCTGCCCTTCCTCCTGGGGTTGGGGCAGCACAGCAGGAGGGGCCGGGGCGGGGGTGGTCAAGCTGCATGGGGTGGAGGTTCAGGGTATATGTGCTGTATGTGCAGCAGGAAAAAGGGTGGGAGAAAGCCTGCCCGCAATGCAGGTGGACACGTGGCTGGGAAGGGAGGAGGGTGCTGCATATGTGACAGAGAATAAACAGGCTGCCTGTGCTGCAATCTGTGCCTCATGCAGCTCTTGGGACTGTGGCCCATATGGTGTGTGGCCCCCAGATGCCCAGAAGTTGGATAGCTCTGACTTAAAACAAATGGGGGAGGTTTCAATGGCACCTAAGAAGCCGAGAAGCTTTAGTGTCATTCTCAAAAACAACTTAGGTTTAAGCCTCAGTGTCTGTCAATGGGACTTTGACTCCTATGCCCCCTCCTAAAAAGTGCTTTAAAGTTTTTCTCTATTGTGCCTAGGGCAGCCCAAGTAAAGTGGTCCTCTGTTACTGAGTACCCGACAGAGGGACCAGAGCCCGGCCAGCCTATTGCCTGGTGCACCAATAGCACTTGCCCTGCAGCCCTTTCCAAACCCTATGGATCCTGACCTTTTACTCTAAAAATGTAGTGGCTCTATGTTGCCTCCCTGTTTCCAGCCCAACCAGCCTGCATGGAAGTAACCGCATCAGGTCTGATCCTGTTCCCATTAGCTACAAAGCCGGTTGCATCTAACCCTATGCTTCCATAGCATTCTCCACATCTGCTGGCCTTGAAAGAAAACAATCAAGACTTGAACCAAAACCTGAGTGTCGTTCATGGCAGGGCTGAGTGCTGAATTACTAGGCCTCTTTCCCTGCCCTTTCATTTTCTTTTCATTTTTAAATTTGTTTGCCAACTCCAACTTAAGATATAGGAATTAATTGCTTTTGTGACTCAGGGTACCACTGGGGAACTATTGTGTGTTACTGTGGCTGCTGGAAATCATTACTTCCACATACAATTAACCTGTGTCATTATATTAATCTTTTATTTCTTTTATTTATACTAAAGCACCCATCTTATTAAAATCAGGGCAGAAACAACTGCTAATGCAAATAACTGAAACTGCTACCGCATCAGTTATGCAAATACTCCTACGTATGAAATTCCAGCTGTTTCCCCAAATCATTAGAAATCAGATCCTCGCACTTCATCTGCAAAATTAAATAAGAGATCTCCTAAAAAACAGGAGTTAGAAGTAGCTTTCCATCCTGCCTACCCTGATTACAAACAAACCTTTTATATGAAATCAACCCCCTAGTTAAGGCACAGGAAGAAGGCAAGTAGTGTTTGTGTAATATGTATAACACTTCAGAACACCATCAATTTCAAAATAAGTACCTGAGACATTCAGATATATCCATCTTGCATATGCCTTATACTTTTTTTACATAAAGGAGTCAAGAAGATAAAATATATAAAAGGACAATTTTTTCAAGCAGAAGTTCCTCAAGTTTATATATATATGTATTCCTTGTATACACACACATATATGTATACACACACATACACATTTCAGAATATGATATGAAACTGAATGCTTAAGAGAACAGTGTTAAATGGATTTAAAAAAGCAAATGATGGACAGAAAACAACTGAAGTTGTAGAACACACCTGATATAGTGATGATATGAACTGTGATGCTCAACATATTAAACTCTTAATTGTTGATATACATACCAGATGTGACCAGGGGAAATAATAAATAAGATAACTAGCCAAGAGATATTAGAATGCACCTGACATGTCCCTCTCCTTGCAATTACCTTAAAGTGCTGTTTCTCAAGCCGGGCATGCAACAAACTTAAACAAAGGAAGGAAGGCTTGGGAAATATTCAATAGAAACAGAGGGAAAAGAACAATAAAATGAAGAATGGTTCTTCAACCTGTTTTCTTTTAATTATAGTGACATAAAAATGATGTTTCTTAAGAATCATGGGGGTACAGAGAAATTTAAAAGACAAAAAAGGGTATGCTGCAACTCCTAAAAAGAAATGGAAGGGTATGCCTACACTGCAATCTACATGCAGAACATGTTACAAGTACAGAAAGTTAATCCAAACTCAGCTTTGTGTGGCCACAGCTAAACCACTTATTTAAAGCTAGTTCAGGTATTTCCCCATGTCTGTGAATGCCATTCAGAAACACTCCAGAACACCATCAATTTCAAAATAAGTAGCTGAGGCATTCAGATATATCCATCTTGCATATGCCTTATGCTTTTTTACATAAGGAGTCAAGAAGATGAAATATATAAAAGGCCAATTTTTTCAAGCAGAAGTTCTTCAAGTTTAGAGACCTAAAAAAGTGGCTCTCTTAGGGTTTCTTAAGTGGAAACCCTAAGAAACCTGAGGAGGTGCACACTTCAACACGTGCACATGACAAACCCAGGGCTTGAAAAAAACATACTGGCATCCCTTCCAAAAATGAGCTAAATATTGGCTGATGGTGTGCTGATTTCCTGAGTCTGTCTCTGCCAATGTGCAGACTTTCCCCAAACCACAGCATAATGAAAAATATTCAAAGTCTTGCTAATTTCCACTACTGTACCTTGGCCTGACTCAAAGCCCAAAGACAATTACCCATGCACTCCAGGGAGCACTGGATCCAGCCTTGTATGCGCAGCAATGGTGACCAAGTCATTGCTCCCCTGGTTTACTGGAATTATTCTTTCCTAGAACAACCCTGCTCGGGCATGCATGGAAGAGGTCAGAAGGCCAAAGCGCAATTGGAATTGCAGCTAGCAAGGGATGTAACAAGAAGGGTTTCTACAAACATGTTGGTAGCAAGAGAAGGACCAGGGAAAGCGTGAGTCCTTTACTGAATGGTGGAGGCAATCGTGTGACAGAGGATGCAGAAAAGGCTGAAGTGCTCAATGCCTTCTTTGCCTCAGTCTTCACAAGCAAGGTCAGCTCTTAGACTACTGCTCCAGGCAGCACAGTTTGGGGAGGAGCTGAGCAACCAACTGCGGTGGTCCAAGTCCCTCAGCCTCTCCTCATATAGCTCATCTTGCAAGTCCCTGATCATACAGGTGGCTCTTCTCTGGACCCTCTCAAGTTTTTCCATGTCCTTATTGAAGTGTGGCACCCAGAACCGACACAGTACTCCAGCTGCAGTCTCACCAGTGCAGAGTACAATGGGAGTATCACTTTCTTAATTCTGTATGAGATGCAATGGTTAATGCATGCCAGTGTGTTGTTTGCCCTGCTGACCACAGCATCACACTGCTGGCTCACGTTCATGCGATGGTCAATCACTACCGCTAGGTCCCTTTCGGCCATGGTGCACGTCAAATTGTCACTAGCAAATCTGTAGGTATGTTAGGGACTGTCTACCCCCAGATGGAGCACCTTACACTTTTGAGTATTGAATTGTATGTGGTTCCAGTCCGCACAACCCTTCAGCCTGTCCAGGTCCGCCTGCATTCGCAACCTACCTGCTGGCATGGCCACACTACCCCATAACTTGTTGTTGTCCACAAACTTGGCCAAAATGTTTTTCACCCCAACATCCAAAAGATTGATAAAGAAGTCGAAAAGCACCAGTCCAAGCACGGACCCGTGAGGGACACCCATGGCTACTTCTCACCAGGATGGCACAGATCCATTCATGAGAGCTCTCTGGGTCCTACCATGCAGCCACCAAACCATCGAGCGTTAAGCCCACAATCTTCCAATTTTTCCACAAAGATATTGTGGGATACTAGATCAAAAGCCTTTTGGAAGTCTAGGTATATAATGTCAAACTTCTCTCCCGTGTCCAGGTGGCAAGAGACCTGTTCGTAGAAGGAGATGAGATTGGTAAGACAAGACCTCCCGCGATGAAACCATGGCTGGTTGTTGTTCAGAATCTCACCCTCAACGACCGTATCGCACATGGATTCTTTAATCAGAGATTCTAAGTTCAGGCAATGGGCGCCACTAAATCGACCACGTGATCTTAACCCCTCTTTTCCTTTTCACAAAATCATAGAAAAAGTTCCAACTATTCTATACTCAATGCTTTGTTTCTTTCACTTGTTCAATCTTACTGTACATTTAGACTAAAAGCTCTTCAAATCAGGAAATGTATCCTTCATATTTGATAGTGAAGTATCTAGAAAACTGAATATTAAGTCCTAAGTACAAATTTAGGTGCAACCTACATTCAAGACTTTGTCCATAGCATACCCTGGTTAAAAAAAAACATTCCTCTATTCTACTATAAACCAACACTCTTGCTATCATTTTTAAAATGAAAGATATCTAGCAATAATTCAATACTGTGGACTTTTTATATCACAAAAACAAAGATTTAATATATATCCTATATCAGTCAAAGGTCAGCTTCACTTCTTTCTTGTGCTTCCATTTGGCAGAAATACGTATGCGGTAAAAATTAGGCATGCACAAAAGGGAGTCTAAAGCTTAACTTGTCTCCCCCCTCCCCCCCCGCTTAGCTTTCTGGCAGATAATATGACTTTAAATATAGGAGGGATTGTTGTTTTCATTTTTAATTGTGCATATATATCATCTTTTTCATCCCAATAATAAAATATGATTGCTGACAAAATGTCTAGGGAATCCTGCCCTTTCATACTGGAATAAATACTGTGCTGCAGAAGCGTATTGTCAGAGTTTCTGGGATATGAAAAATGTTCTAACTTCTGTTTCACCAACTCTTTCTTTCCTGTAATAAACTGTTACTGTGCTACCAAAGGATAATAAGACAATTTTTCTCCTTATGTTCAAACTGTTTAATACCCACCCCAAAGTGGAACTGGATACCAGTCATATTAATTCTTTTACTGTCTGGCATCTTACACATTGGCACAAAATCTGGATGAGTTGCAGAGTAGTTTAATGGGGTTTCAGTTTCATCATTTAAGGTGCCATTAGTGCATTTTGATGATTACTTGGATTAATTTGCTACCTATAAAGCAGGGGCCAGTTACTGCATTCTGTTTCAAAGCAATGCTGATATTCCATATATCCAAGCAAAATACCTAGAAAAAGAAGACAGAAGAAGACCGTTGAGGTTCATGCTTTGATGGTTTCAAGTTTGTATAAGAAAAAAAGTGGCAATTCTTTAAAAGGGAAACAACTCAGAAAGTCATAGGCTGATTTTCAAATGCACTGAACACCTGCAAATTCTCAAAGATTTCAGAGATTTGTGGGGTTTTTGCACTTCTGGAAAGCAGGCCATCAGGTTGAAAATAATACATCTCACAAATACTAATGAAAATACATCTAGATGTTTTCATGCTGCTTCTGTTTCATGCCCTTCCGGGTCTATGGTCTAAAGAGAAACCTGGTAAGGTAACCATTTTTTCCACCACAAGAGACTGGGCTAAAGTTTTTAAACTTCACTGTTTAAATTGTCATATTAAGGTATCTAAATAAATAGCCCAGTTTCATAATCTAGTGAGTACTCGCCCCTTCCATTCACTCTGGTTTCTGAAAACCACATTGGTTTAGGTGCCTTGACAGATATAAGGACTACCATTTATTGACTCAAGTTTCTTCAGCCGTAATTTGCTGGAATTAGGGCTTAGCTCATTTTATTTATATATGTAAAATTGAAAAGAAAACAAGCCCCATGGAAGCTGCTTGATCCTCAGGATAGCCAACAGATCAGAAGAGTAAAGTGGAGCAAGAAGTGTTGCTGAGCAAATTCTGCCATCAAAGGCTGCATCTGCACAAGAAAATAGGTCTAGCTTTGCAATTTTGTAAATGAAATAAGTATTTCGAATTTCAGAAGGCAGCTATGCAATGTTCTTTGGGAGATGTTAACTTCATTTTCTCTCCAAGAACAAGCATCTGGTCTAAGTAAACATACTATGAGACTAAGAAACTACTATGAGACTTAGTGCTATCACTAGCACCAAAGGTAGAGGGGAAAATACAATATTGTGATAGTTAAAAATTCTAACAACTCTGACTTCTTTTTAAAATCCTACTACTATCTTCGTGTTAATAGGCAGTAGGACAGTTCGGTTTTTCTATTTCCATACAGAAATGTGCTCAGTTTATTTAGTTCCCTTACCCTCTAGCCGGATTAGGTCTGGTATTATTGGCAAAAGATAGCTAAAAGTTAAACGATTCATGAAAGAATCTCATAGAAGATGCAAATGTCAACTCTAGAAAGGTATTCATAAATTTCAGTAACTAGAATGTCTAACATTTATGGACTATATTTAATGCCCAAGCCCTTTGTCCTTATTCAGCACCACTTGTCTTCAGTGGATCATGCAAAAACATCTGTATTCCCAGAGTAAACTGTGTATAGGTGCAGGCAACACAAGTGTTGGATAATCAGGGTAGCTAGAGTCCACATTGCAATCTTTGAATCATTGATAAGATAAGAAAAAATTAAAACTGGGAAAAGAAGAGTAATCCCTAGATGTTCCAGAAGCCTTCAGTCTGACTAATCCTTGTCCTGTCCACCTATTCCAGAGAAAGGAAAGAAACCTCAGTCCACTGTATATCAGCCCCTTATATTAGGAAAATCTCTCATCAGATCTAGTTCTACAAACTATTTTGATAGGATTTCCCTATAAGAGCTTCTCAAAATGTCACAGAAACGTGGGAGACTTCAATAAAGCTATACAATGGTTCCCACTCCATCAGTTTCTAAATAATCTACTCATGCCTACATCTGCAGCAATTGATGATATGCCATTCATTTTCAGTTAAAAGCTTCACTGAGTTTTGGGCATTAGAACGGTGCATAATCTCTGAGCACTTATAGTAATAGTTGAAAGCAATAGATGATGTTCAGTAATCTACAGGGCTGATCCTACAACAGGCTGCATTTTTGCACAATATAGAGGTCATAATTGTTCAACAGCCACATCTCCAAAAATGCTGACACCAAGAGATAACAGCAACATCTAGCAGTTATTATAAACCCGCCCAATATGTGCCCAGTAACACACAAGTTTGACCCAAAGAGCCTTCAATCTATTAGACGGAAATGGGAGAGATGCAATTGGCACAGAGACAGGAAGTAGTATCTTTAATGCTTACAGCATCATCTTATTAGCACATGTGGCCACCACTGAATTCATTCCATGGCAGCTGTGGCTCCTACATGAAGCTCTATGGCGATTCTCATTTGGGTTTCATATTCTTTCCCTTTGTAGGCTGATTTCAGCCTGGAGCATCCAAACATTACTTATATGAGAAAAGGTCGCTGTCAAGTGGTAGCTAAGCAATTGGCTGCACAGTTGTGACAGCCCATAAAAGGTACAGTGATTTTTGGAAAAAAAAGCAACATGATGGACTGTCCTCAAACAAACTGAAGGGGGACCCCCCCAGCAACACTAGTTAAGTGGCCTTTTTGTTTGTAGTTAAATAGTTTCTGCTTCTGCCCAAAAATTCATCAGGGAAAGTATGTGCATAGGGGAACTGACTTAACCTTTTGCTAGATGTACCATACATTGCACAAACTTTTCTACTTCTGAAGGATCTGACTAAATCAGAAGGCAGGTGCTGTTGCTTGGAGGAGAGAGCTGCAGTTTTCTTCCTTCCTGTGCAACTTTGCAATCCCCATCTGCTTAGATAAGGGAAATTGATTCACAGCCTGTCTGTTCACTCTGCTGAACAGGTGGAGTGCTCAGGGGCAGGAGACCCCACACCTGCAGCATGGAAACAGCCACAGTTTGTTATAGCTGGAGAGTCCATCCTTCTGACCCCTGACACATGGATGCACATCACAGCTGCAGCTGCTCATTCACAGAACACTTTGCCATCTATTCTCCTCACTACCTGGAGGATGATTAAACTGCCTATGTGGAGTTAAGCATGCTAACAGTTCAGCAATGCCCTAAGAGTTTAAATCTGGGCGTGACAGTATGTAAATCACCCAGCCAGTCTCAATAAATATTATGCATTTATTGAAGACTGTAAAATAAAAACACTGGAGGATGGGAAAATGTACATCAGCATGTATTTATACATGCCTACAGTGGCCACTGATGATAAACATGGAACCCAAAATGTGCATTTAAAATATGTTTAAATTCACAGTAGTACCCAAATAGTCTAGTTCTCATTTCTGAAAGGTTAAAAAGTTACTGTCGTAACAGCGAGGCAGTGAAACAGGCTATTCAGGGAAGTCACAGAATCTCTTTTACAGGTGGTTTACAACAGTCTGAGTAAACATTGGACAGGGATGATCTGGGGACAGCAGTTTTGCAGGGGGGTTGGGCCAGATGATCCTCAAGATGCCTGGCAACCTTTTAATTCTATGAAAAGAAACTCCAAGCACTTGCTCTGTGTTCCCTCGGAGTCCGCTCCTGACAGGCCTGTTTTGGCACCCTCAGCCCCCTTTGATTCCTGATCAGCAGAGCCCAACTAGTACCCAGTAAGATACAGAACTGGGGGTTGAATCAGCAGGAAGGTGGTCTTGTCAAAAAGGTAGTGCAACGGAAGACAAGAGGTCCTCAATGCAGTGCTGAGGCTGCCACGTACTCCCCCTGTGTGACCACGGACAAGCCACAGAGGGCCAGCTCTGGATCGGTTCTACAGGTGCCTAAAATGGGACTGTGGATATCTGGGCACTAACTTCTATCAAACAGAGATCCAGTTTGGCCGTGATTTAGCATCCATAGAACACACTGGACTTCCTTGTGGGCTGAGTCCCATTGCTTCTTATACCTGGACTTCAAAATTTGCTCAAACTTGCACTTTGGCATCTGAGTCCTGGCAAAGCTCCACTAGGCAGTTCCTTTCCTCTAACACACACAGACTAAACATGGCAGAGTTTAGGACCCTGCGAGGAAGAACAGCAGATTTCATCCAAGTTAACTTTATTGTGCATACTTGTAGTTAGCAATATGACACCATAAATACAGGCTGTGCTTAAACAAATAAAGGGCCGGCTGGAGAGTTTGTGATCTCCATTGATTCGTCTCCACTTTACTTTACACGTGGTCCCACATCATTGTAAAACTGTCAATGAATTTAAGTTCTACAATGATTACAAGATGACTTTCTAATTGCTACTCACTGGCCATGTGTACATGAGAGAGGTGCTACTACTGCTACCATGGATCCCATTAGAGAACCGACAGGACAGCAGGTCACTAATGAGGGAGGAATGAAGAGCGCTTCTTTCAAGGATTTGTGTCCTGAGGACAAGAGACGAACTGCAAATTACTGCAAACAGTAGCCCAAGACTAGAGTGCAGTATCACTGTGTGGCAGAAACCATGACACAACGCTACTGTGCAGTAGGGCTGTGTGAAATTTTGCCAGGTGTTTCGTTTTGAAGCTGTTTCGATGGGTTTCAAGCTCGAGACAGTAAAATCAAAATGAAACAAAAGGTTTTGAAACAGCTTTGAAATGAAACAAGGGCATTCAAAACGTTTCAAAATGTTTCGGGTTTCAAAGCCAGGCTTACTTGGCTTCAGGGCTGGTCCCAGGTGGCAGTGGCAGCCTTCTGTCATCTGGCGCAATGATCAGGGGGCCTGCACCCCCGGAAGGGGTGCAGGGCTGTGCCAGACTCCTCCTGCAGGTGCAAGCCCCTGGATCTGTGCACCAGATGAGAGGAAGCTGCCTTTGCCATCTGGGACCAGCGCTGGGTGCTACCCGTGCCCAGTGCCAGGGAAAACTGATGCTGCCGCCAGTCACAGGTGGCACAGATGCAGAAGCCTGCACCCCCGGGAGATGAGGAGGCTGCCTCTGCTGCCTTGGACTGGTGGCAGCATCAGTCTTCCCTGGTGCAGGGCACAAGCTGACCCAGCACTGGTCCCAGGTGGCAGCACCAGCCTCCTGTCATCCGGCATGCAGATCTGGGGGCTCACACCCCTAGGAGTAGTCCAGTACAGCTCTCCTGGGGTACGGGCCCCCAGATCTGTGTGCAGGATGAGAGTAGGCTGCTGCTGGCAAGTGTCAGGAATTTTGCTTTGGACAGTTTGGGGTGCGGTTTCCCAGAAACCTCTGCACCCATCTCCTTGAAATTTGGCAGGCTTCATGCCCCCAGAAGGAGGCAATTTTCAGCCTTGAAGTTTTCATCCAAATCAGGCAAGAAACGACAAAGGTTTAGGCATTTTCATGATTCCCCATTATAGCCTATGGCTGAAATGCCAAAACAGTGATACCGTTTCAATGAAACAGAACAGTGCTTCGAAACAAAACGACTAAATGAAACACTATCCCTTCAAAATGACAAAATGGAAGTTGAAACAAAACGGTGCTTTTTTTCACAGCCCTACTGTGTTGTAGTCTTGGGCTACTGTGCAGTCAGCATCACAAAAAAGCTGTTTGTCAGCACTACTGTGCAGTAACATAGGTTACTGCGTAGTCATTTAGTACTTGTATAAACACAGGAGTACTAAATGACTGAGCCATAATGGCTGCACAGTCAGCATCTCATGTAGACACAGCCAGAGAGAAGATTATAGCACCACAACAGCAATTGTTAAGCCAACTTCTAAATTCCCCCTAAAGTAGACTCTTATAAATACTTTTGCAGCATTGGATTCTCCTACATCAGGAGCAAGTCCAGCAGAAGAAGAAATGGCTGTGGGGACTGGGAGGACTCACGCAGTCACACATCAGTCCTGACATCTATGCCCTGGCTACCAAGAAGCACTACTCACAGACAGCATGCAGTGCAAACCACACTGCGGTTTGGTTTTGATGGGGAGGGAAAAGAAACAACAAGTAAGATTAACAACAATGAGATATAATCACCCCCTGCTCCCCCTATCAACTATCCCTCAATCTTGCTTTGCTCTATACCTGGTCTACAGAGCTCAGCCTTTACAGTTTGGGGCCACATTCTTCTAAAATGCAAGTTCCACCTCAGCCTTGCCCTCCATCAGACTGGCATGGTAAAGACACGCCTGTTTCTTTAGCCAACAGGATGCAAGCGAGTGATATGGCCAGCCGCCTTTGACTCCTCACCCCAAATGATGAGGTACTGAATTCAAACCAAGGCTCCAACCCTTGCCCCTGGCACCACAGCAAACCCTTTTAACCGTTCTGCACCGACATTCCTGTGTTCAGAATCCAGCAATTCCATTTCCCTTCTCCCTGGCATCTGGCAAGCATTTGTATACCACAGAGATGAGTACAGCATAAATGCAGTAATTAGACAAACCACCCCATGCTCCATCGCCTTGGCACATGCTGGCCTCACAGAACCAGCTCTGTCAAGAGAGCTTAAGTTGCAACAGGGTTTATCTCATTTATTGAATACTGTGCAAATTCTACCCAGTGTCATCATAAAAGACATTGAGGGCAATAACAGAGGGAGTCCTCTCAACCTGTCCCTGATCCATCTCTCTTTTCCAGTTTCCTATATGAGCAATGACCATACTGACAGACTCTGCATCTGGCTCTCTTATGGTCATAAGAATTGTTTCCTTTGTGCTCAGAGGCAGCCTACTCTTTTTCTGAAGTAGCAGCTGTTCCACTGGATCATGTTAAGGTAGTCTCCCCACCACATCCTCCCTTCATGATCTAGGAGCAGTAAGTAGTTCTAGTAATAACTTACTGGTCAGCAACAGTAGTGGGACTGTCAATTCCCAGGCAAACTTTAAGATCAGCTCAACAAATTCTTTTGGATTACTCCAGCCCCAAAGACCCAGCCACATCATTGCGTGAACCACTCAAACTCAGCTTGAATTTATTCACATGACCAGCACCTCTTCACCCCCAATTCTAAGGGAAACATCTTACATACACACTTCACCATCATGTAAGAGTCTGTGGAATCAGGACTCTGATCTGCAAACATTAGGACATCGTTTTTATGGTATACAGCACCCGATGCGATGACATTTCTACTCTCTTCCATGAAGTGGATCATATATCTGCTTCGTGGTGTCCAGCACAATGCCAAACAATCACACTTCAATCACCCACATTTCAACACCTCTCATCCATTTTGAAGTCCAGAAATTTCAGTTCACAATACAGTAAACTCATTAACAAAGTATTTTACAAGGAAATATCTTTCTGTTCTGCTGTATTTTCAGTTGTATTTTGAGAGGGCACCAATTAACCAAAATGTTTCACAACCACACCCAAATAGTTGTTCTTCTACTGACGCTATATCTGTATACCAACATATGATGAATGGAAAAAAAGATGGTGAGCTACTAAGAGGTAAAACAGAACCCCTTCTTGCTGCTTTATAAGCACTACAAATTCATGCTTTGGAATGCCTTCTCCTGTATCACCTTGTGCATCTTATTCAACCATAAGGTTTAACATATATACCATATTGATATTATCCCATCCCTTTTGTGAAGGTCATAATGTTTTCAATCTACTCGTCTGACTCTCATTTCAGCCCTACCTTAAACAGAGAGCAGACCTTCCCAGAAACAACAGTTTCTCCTGGAAAAGAATATATCTTGTGCATTTATCAGTATCATTATTAATGCAGCTGATACCATAAATAAGCCAGCTGGTGGCAAAGGAGGAATGAAATAGTGCACCAGTGAGATGCTGTTACAGGAATGCACCCAGTTCAAGAACACAAGCAAAACAAAAATCATTATAACAAACTCTTTAACAAACAAAATTTCTCCTTATAGGGATTATCTGGATAAGAAAAGGGATAACCGAGGGAGGAGGCAACAAAGAAACACAGTCAAAGAACTTTTGTTGGGTCTGAATGAATTCAAGACAGTCAGGCCAGATGAGTTTCATCTTAGGGTCCTGAAGAAAGTGGCAGAGGAAATCCTGGAGCCCTTGGCAATGATTTGCATGAAATCACAGCAGACAGGCCAGGTACTAGAGGACTGGAAGAGGGCGAATGTGGTGCCCCTCTTTAAAAAAGGCAAGGAAGATCTGAGGAACTACAGACTGGTGAAGCCTCACCTTAATACCTGGGAAGTTACTGGAGCATATGCTAAGGAAGACCATTTGCAAGCATGTGGAGAAGGAAAGGTTGATCACAAGCAGCCAGCCTGGATTTATGAAAAACATATCATGTCAAACAAACCTGATTTCCCATTTTGACAAAGTAACTACTTGAATGAAAGAAGGTAATGCCATGGATACAGTACATCTGGACTTCAGCAAGGCTTTTGGTGAGGTCTCACATTACCTTCTCAAAAACAAATTGGGGAAATGCGGGCTGCATAAAACTACTACAAGGTGGACAGATAACTAGCTCAATAGCCATAATAAAAGGGTAATTATTAACGGGCCCATATCACAATGGGAGGAGGTTTTGAATCAAGTCCCACAGGGGTCTGTAGTAGGCCTAGTGCTGTTCAACATGTTTATTAACAATTTGGACGCTGGCATAGAAAGTTTCTTGAGCAAGTGTGCAGACAACATGAAACTCGAAAGGACTGCCATAAAGAAAAGGTAAATCCACCGCTCCACCCTGCCCCTGCCCCAACTTTTTTTTTCTTTGCTTTATGTGTCAGGATGTTTCCAGGTTTCCCAAGAGACACTGGTGTTGGTTACAGCTAAGTCTGGGAACTTCAACTGTGGTGTACCGATTTTTCCGCTAAAAGCAAAGTTGGAGGTTCCTGGCTAGAGGGTCTTGCCCCTCCACTTCGTGTCAGACCTACAGCCATATTTTGTGTCAGGAAAGAATTTTAACCCCTGGTAAGATTAATATGGACTGTGGGGTTTTTACCTTCCTCTGTAGCGGAGGGCACAGCCCTCTGCCTGGGACCTCTTGAGCATATATCGAAAATACTTTATAAAGCAGAGCATTGGCTGCCGTGGTTCCCTTGCTCTAAATGTGGCAGGTTAGGATGTTAGGTCTGCGTTGCATCAGGGTTGAAAGTAGTTTTATGCAAAGTTGTAATTATGGTTGTATGGGATCATTAGGATAGGAATAATCTTGCCTCAAGCAGGAGGCTGGACTAGATGACCTCTGAGGTCCCTTCCAGTCCTGCTTCTCTACAACTCAATACTAGTTTATTCCTATATTGTAAGAATGGGGGTTCACATACCAGCTGGCATACAGAAAATAATTACATGGATGCAAACTGAACTCAGTTGTTGCTAGCACTTGAGAGTTTATAAGGTTAGTAAGGGCTCCGATCATCTATTCTGCATAACGCAGGCTATGCAATTCAAACAAGCGGCTCCTACATTGAAGCCATAACTTTGGGCTGCGATAAATCTTTTAGAAAAATAATCAGTCTTGATGCAACAACTTTCAGTGATGTAACTTCAAGTGCACAACAACATGCTGTTTTTTTTCTACGTACATTCAAACACACAAAAATACTTTCTATGGACTTCAGTGGGCGATAAGCCTGAGTAAGGACTGCGGGATTTCATCCCAAGCTAATTTCCTTCTGTAACTTTTGGAAATGTTATTGTCATCCTGTTAAAGGAGCAGCAGAGAGGCACACAAAGCCTCCAAATTCACTTTGCAAACTCCATTAAGAAATGACAGCTAAAGATAAAGTCGTTTCTAAAGACTACGCTTCCTGGGTACTAACGCATCATTTTCTCTTCCCCCTGCTTCAATCTCTTCTTAGAGAAAATTTAAACCTCAGCTTTGAATGCACAAGTGACCTCATCCTGCCCAATAATCAAGAGGATAGAAGCACAGCTGGAAGTAAAGGCTTCTTTGTGTTTTTCAAAATAGTTTCAGAGTGATACACTGCACATATAAAATTGCTTTAGCATTTCACACTCCTGGGTGAAGTTGTAATCTAATCCAAACGATACTTGTACCTTTCAAACAGTCCTGCTTCCCAGTCCAGTAAAGCACTCATCAGAGATTAAATATTTCAGACAGAAAAATCCCACTTGATTTTCTCTTCATCTCAACTAAGTGTCAAGGAAGGAGATGAAGTCAAAGTACCCCAATACCACACCATACTATTACACATGACAGGTGCCTAAACAGCTTGCATGTGAGCACGCACACCCAGCACTCTATAACTCTTGACTCCAAGAATGATCAAATGTTGCTATATAGAAATGTCTAAGTTAATTTATTGCATTAATGTAGCCACCACACACACCACCCTACTAAAGTGTTCAGAGCACAGATTTCCTATCTCACCAACATATAGAAACAGATTTTACAGTATTTACTATTGGGCTCACTTAGCAATGATTGAAAAAACAGTTTAATAATAATTCAACATCCTTCCCCTTTTCACACATTTCTTCACTTAGTGCAAAACCAGCCCAACTTTCTACCTCCTTAGTCTGGGACAGAAAGGCGCTATTGTGGTTAAAAACACCCTGAATCCAGACAGGGGGCTGGATTAGATGATCCTGAGGTCCCTCCCAGCCCCTTAGTTCTATGAATCTAAACCACTGCAATAAGACCCCTACTTGGGCCCTGATCCTGGAAACATGCGTGTGATCAACACTCACCTGAACAATCTCACAGCAGTCAACATATGTACGTGCAGAATTGGGACCTTGGCAAATAATACTGCTGAATGGGTCCTACACAACAAGCAACATGTGCTACCACACGTGATCCCTTCCCTCTCCCCACCCATCTCCCTAAAGTGGTAGGGAGTCCCTAAGGGGCTGCTGCTCATTATAGCAGACCCAGCTTCCTATTACTGAATACAGCTATAACAGAGACCCACAGCTTCTTGTTATGTCAAGGGGATGCAACAACCTAAGCTTGCTTTGTGGGGCTGGCAGCTGGGCAAAGGCTGGCTGCTAGGAAGCAAACAGGCCAAAAACAACAGGGAAAGGAGCTACCCATGGGGAGTGACTATCTGGGACCTAGCTGTCCTACAGTAAGCAGCTAAAGGCAGACATCTAGGCAGCCCAGCAGAAGCTGCAAGCAGATGGGCTAAGCTGCCGCAAGGGAGAGTGGGTTGACCATCAGGAAGGGATGGGGCTTTGGAAACTCATAAGGCAGGCTGCAGGGAGAGGAGCTCCTGAGCTTCATGGCTGAAGGAGGCTGACTGACTGCCACCTAAGCTGTCCCAGGGAGCTAAAAAAGACACATAGCTTTCAAGGAATTAATGATCCAGCATGGAGAGGATTTTTGTCGTACCGCTATTGTGCTTGTATTTATGTTCTGATCAAGTTAACGTTACAGAGGACCGGGTTGTAGCTACAGGGAGGTGTGAAGCTATGGAGGGGGTACCTGAGGTGCACAGCACTTAGTAGCAGGCAACCTACCTTCAGATCAGGGATGGAGAGGGCTGAGGCTGGTGTGAGTTGTTGAGCTGAAGCTGAAATGGCTAAGGCCAGTGTCAAGTAGCCTGGCCCATGATCAGGGACTCAAAGAGTGGAGAACTTGGGCATTAAAGACCAAAACAAAGCAAAGCAAGAGGTCTCCTTAAACAAGGTGATTTATGAACTTGTAAAGCTTTAAGTCAGTCAATAGGTAATGAAGTAAAAAAAGCAGGTATGAGAATGCTTGGTTGATGGCAATTACTGAAAAGTCTGGATGGAAAAGATTCAGTTCACTTACCCAGAAGTTGTACACTTTGGGTAAATGCTTATTGATGTGAGAGACATGCGCCTTACTGCAAAAAGTTGGACTTTTTTTCTTGTTTTCTTTTTTAATTAAATTCCCAAGTCATGGTCCCTCCGTGCATGAATAAATTCCTCCTTGATTTATCAAGAGTCAGGTTTCCCTAAGCATATTTGATATCAGTTTCTATTTGTTCCTGTTACTGACACCGAAATCCTTGTGGGCCTACATGCTTATTGTCAGATTAGTTTAGGCAACATGGTGTTTATAATGAAGCACTTGTGCACTTTAGGGTCAGCTTACTATTCAAGAGTGCCTCTGTGGTCCACATAATCATTCTAGCATACAAGCATACTTTGAGCCTGAATGAAGGAAGATCTAAAGTCTGAAACTTGTCATATCCCCAGCTTCCATTTACACCACAAACACAATCTTCCGGTCATCTTTCCTGTTCTTTGACAGCTATAATATCTGCAATTAAAATCCACATCAGTGGGGGCTATTTTAAGAACAAAGAAAGTATTTCAGCTCAGTGAAGCACTGCAAGATTCAGAAGGGTATGCTAGAATCAGTATTCCAGCTCATTAAAAAAAACTTTGCAGGGTACCATTCATTTAGAAAGCACTTCACAACTGTATGTATACAATATGGGACCGTTCACTGCCATCGGTCAGTGAAACACAGCCAACTTCAGGCTGGGGGGGGAGAGACGAGGGGGAAGCAGTAGCCATTGTGCGCCAACAACAGCATAACATTACTTAGGGAAAAAAAGCAAACTGTGCCTGAGCTGAAGCTGCAGGGAGAATTTTAGGAAGGAAGAATAATCGTTTCGCTGGAACTTGGCCAAAAAAACTGAACGTTAACACCCTCCACTCCTACACTGAGTGTCATGGGAACTTTTCCTTAATGACCATGGCTGATCAGGAATTTGGTGTCACACCGCATCCGTAAGATAGTGCCTGTAATCATATCACTTCTCTCATCTCCGTAATAACAGAGCTTAGCACTTCTTCAGAACTCCGAACAAACAAAGCAATTTAATCCTCACAGCATGTTAATTAAGGAGGTAGAAAGAAAAATATGTCTGCATTTTTCCAGACTCCCTCCAGAGGTGGTGCAAGCACCTACTCTGGACACTTTAAAAAAAATATTTGGATGCTTGTCTTGCCGGGATCCTTTGACCCTAGCTGACTTTCTGTCCTTGAAGCAGGGTGCTGGACCCAATAATCTTATGGGGTCCCTTCCAGCCCTAATGTCTATGAAATCTATTAAATCCATTTTACAGATAGGAAAACTAAACACTCACAGAAGTCAAGGGTCTAATTTTCAGAGGTGCTCAGCACCCACTGTTCCTATCATTTTCAGCCAGACATTTGGATGCCTAGCACTTCAGGTCTTCAGTATCTTAGCAAAGGCCTCTCATTATTCTAATGGAGAAGCCAGTACTAGAACTAAGGAGAAGATCTTCAGTTCTAGTCCCTCCTGAGTTTGGACTTCAATGTCCTCGCGGCAGGATTAGCAAGATGGCACTGATTTAGAAGAGACTCCAATGCAATCACCAGTTCCTTCAGCACCTGTATAAAACTGACCTCCATGGAATATCCAAGGACTGAACATACCGGATGCCATTTACCTAGGGTCTGACTAGATATAACCACCATATGGCAGCAAGCATTGCACACAAAATCCAACGCAGGCTATAAATTTCAATCCTTTATGAAGGCTGCACACGTCAGTACTCAGATATGCACTTGAGCTTTCCAATAAAAATGTTTAAAAAAAGAAAAAAAACAACTAATCTCTCTGTCGTCTGTAAAGACATTTACCAAAAGTGGAAGAATTCAGAGTTAGAAAAAACTTAACAGAATCACGTCTGCAAGTGCTCTTAAAAGAGACTCCTGGAAGAACAGTCATTTGTGACTAAGGGGTGGAAGGGGGAAGGTTAATATGAGCTGTGTGTGCTCAGCATTTCTGAAAAGTATGCGTCTCAAGTGAGACACTCAAAATTAGTAGACACTAATGAAAATTATGGCCTTAATCTCGGTTTTTTTCTTTCCTCCATCTACTTACTGGGGATAGTAATACTTACCCTACCACATTGCTTTCCAACTGCTGTGCAATCTTTGAAGGAAAAGCACCACTTTGCAGTATTGCCAACCACAGAGGTTACCAAATCATGAGTCAGGGCTCAGAAAATCATGATGTTGAACAAAGCATGCAAGCCTCTTCACACAGTAATTTAGGATTATTTTTATTTGCTGTCTGGGCAAATAAAGTTATTTTTATTTGCTTTTCTGGTCAGATTTTCCATGCAACCACTTACATTTTAAAACAAACAAACAAAAAAGCCCCCAAATGGCATGACTACAGATTTTAAGAAAAAGCACCTCAAATCATGAGACACTGATAAGACGGCATGAGTTAGCAGCCATAAATAAAAATAATCAAAGACCTCATCACCCGCTAAGTTTTCAGGTATGGGACAGTTCTGTTACAAGGCAACAGAAAGCAATATTGGAAGCACCATCAATTAAAAGTATTCTTCCAGACTGAGTTTACAGGCAAAATAATCTGCCATACAGTGTAAATACAAAGATCTTTTTAAAAGGTCTCTTTCTAACTCAACCATATTGAACTTTCCACCAAGAAAAGATAGCTTCTAATCTGTTGACCAATGAGCACATTAAACTAGTGCAAATGGAACCGTTTAAAGTAATTTTTCGTGTTGCCAGGGGGAAAAAGTGAGAGAGAAAGAGAGAGAGCTATAAGATACTGTGCTAAGAAAAAAAAATTGCTAGTCTTCCTTCCAAAGCAAGGTATCATTTAACCATTTGTGAACTCCTTCTTTTGCTATAATATGAATTGCTATGAGTGGCCACATACCATAAATCCTTGGTCTGTAGGAAAATCAAATAGTCCTGAATGTTCTTCCTGCTCTTGTTCTTAAGAGACGATTTCTGACAACAAGGTGTCATAGACAGAGACCCTCTACTTTTCATCACCTTCTGTAGCCATTAAAAGTTACCAGGAAGACAGTTAAACACTGAAGCACACTTAAGATGCAGCTTCACTAAAGCTAGATGCAAACTGTATCTATTTTGATTATATTTTCACTGGGAAATTTAGAGTAGGCAGGAAGGGCCCTCTAGAGCTACTAGCCTGGAATGGGGGAAAAAAACCAAGTTCAAATCCCCGCTCTGCCCAACAGGGAATGCTTCAGGATGGCAAATAGGATGTGAATGCTGCTGAGCTGGAGGACTGGGATCTGGGTCCCCCACCTCACAGTTAGTATGCTACTCCCCGGACATCAGCTCAGGCTTTCATTTTCCTGGGAAATCTTTGTTTTAATTCCAGTGGGAACACAATTCTGAAACCCTGAATGTTGGACAAAAAACTGAACTGTTCCCCTGCAAAACAGGTCTATTCTTCACAGTGATCAGCACCTGGGCCTGAGCAGTGGAGTTAATCTAACACATGTATGATCAGCCACACTGCAAAGCTTACTTGAGTTAGTCTGTCCTCACCTGTGCTGCAATTCCACACACATTTCTCTGGGATTTCCAAGCAAATAGCACATGGTTGACTTCACACTGTAATCAACCAAGGCCCTCTACCATTTTTGCATATTTAATTGTAGTAAGACTCAACTATCCTTCTGGGCCCGCAGGGATTTATGGAAGAGACTGGAGAGTCAACAGTATTTGCTTAAGCCATGCACTTTGTAATAAGATCTAACAGCCCAAGCAAAAGCAAAACTCCATGCACCAATTCAGGGCCTTGTTGCATGGGACACTTAGCCCATGCTTTATTTGGATCAGTGGTCTTCAACCTTTTTCATTTTGTGCCCAGACTGTAGCAAACATTACCATTCTGTATTAAATTTTAGAATGTGCACCACAGTCATGAGGACATACAGCTTCAATACCTGGAGCTTGAACCTTCCCGCTATGTGCTCAGCAGTGCTTAGCTCAGGAGTGCCTGCCCCGGCATGCCAGAGCAAGCTGGGTCTCTGCTGCTGGCAGTCTTGAACCGGCCCTGGTGTAGTGGGCTGGGATTGACAATCAGCTACTTGTCAGGCCCAGCCCCTGCACTACAACTTGTATCATTATCGCCATGGAGCCGCCTGATGATAACTGAATGTATGATACTTAATACAGTCTGGAGATGCTTCTCCTGTGATAAGTCCTATCTATGATACAATCATATTTATAACATGTTTTACTGTTTGAAGGCATGGATGCTTTCATTTTAAGTGCAGTTAACAGGTCCTAAGTGTACCGAGTACATGCCCTTTACATCACCTGCTGTGCTTGCCAGTCTGAGTTCAGAGCACCACCACAACTTGGGGAAAAGGCTCTTTATTAGGGGGAGCACTGATAGAAATTTTTTGGACCAATATTGATGGCTGATTTTTAATAAGCCATATCAGCTGATACCAATCCAATTGCTGATATGCAGCCCAGAAGCTTGGAGAGCAGTGTCTGGATGGCAAGTCTGTTGTGGGGGAAGAGGCAAGGGGGCAGAGAAGGGACATGGGGGGGAGCAGATTGAGGCCCCCACAGTGAGGGAGGGAATGGGGCTGGGGCTGGGGCAAGCGCTGCACAGCCAGGGCAGGACACAGGGTGGAGCTCATCCAGGGGACATGGGGAGGAGGGAGAGGCTCCCATCATTGTACACACACTGTGGGGGGGGGGGCAACGGGGTGTATTCCCCTTGGATTTGTGCACAGGGCAAAGGTGGGGTGTCACTGCAGGCTGGGGCTGGGGGCAGCACCAGGCTCTACCCAGCAGGGGCTGCGCTGGGCCATGGCTGCACTTGGGATAGGTGGTGGCAGTGCTGGGAGAGAAGGGGTACAGGGGAGCTACTAGCCCCCCTCCCAGTGCCACTGCCACATGCTCCAAGTGCAGCCTGGCCCAGCCCCCCACTGGGAAGAGCTGCGCACCACCCCTGGCCCCAGCCCACAGCAGCAGCCCACCCTCTCCCTGCACACGACCCCAGTCATGCCCTCCCCTCCCCGCACCCCCAGAACAAGCTGCAGCTCCATAACTTGCCCCACCCTGGCTGTGCAGCGCCTGTACCTGCCCCAGCCCCAGCCCCACTCCCTCCCTCAACACAAGGGCCTCGCCTCAGTCTGGCCCCCCACCCCCTTCCCTTCTCTCCAACAGACTTACCAGCCAAACACTGCTCTCCAAGCTGCCTGACTGGCTGCGTGCATGCTGTGGCTGCACCCACACATGGCATTATCGACAACACTACTGGCCACATCAGCCAAAAAAGCTGATTGCCGATAATATCAATTTTCCTTTTATCAATGCCAATATGATATGGATTGATGCATCAGTGCACCTCTATTCTATGTGTAAATGGGAGTGGGTATAAAGGATTAGGGTTAATACTCAAGGAACAGCCTCGTCTAGCTCTGAAGATGTAGCCTCAGATACCTACTCTAACCTACTTCTCAAGAACAGCTGTTGATACGATCAGACTAGGGTTTGACAGACAAAACAGCAACTCTATGCTTCTCAACGTTACGCCTGGGCCTCAAATCTGAAGGCTCCTCTTTGGTGGTAGAAAATCCTTGGAGGGGTTGCAGACCCCTTCTCTGTGATAACAACTGCTGTTTCTCACAACTTTCTCACTAAATGGCTTCTTTCGCAAGATAATAACTGCTTCCAAAAAGGCAACTTTTAGTGTTGGAACGCTACACAGAAAGAGAACTAAACTCAACATACAGGGAAGACCACTATGAACAGGTATTTTCCTAAGATAAAATGAAGGGTATGGACACACACAATGTGATGTAGAGTAAAACACATTAAGTGCCCACATGCATGCTGCTACTCTGAGGTGAGCAGAAACTTCCATTTCTGTTTGTAACAGCACCTTCAGAAACACAAGCTGTAGAGGCTGGGAAATTGTGCATATACAAAAAAAATGATGTCCTTATGCTAAGTATGAGACAGGAAGTACAAGACACCAAAACACTGCAACTGCTGGTACACAGCTAACAAACTGAAAATCTATAAAAGCAATGCTTTGCACTGGTCTCTGTTCATGCGTGCTATGTGAAGGCTTGTGCAGTTCCTATACCAGGAACTACTCTGTTGCTGCTCTTTGTTCTGGATCTCTCCTTATTAAGAGTGAAAGAAATCAGTGAGGAAAAAAAATAATGTTTTGTATTGTTCAAGACACCAGATGAGGAAATTAAATGGTTAACTACACATTGTGTAATGAGCATTTTGGAACCAGTTTTTTCACTAAATACAATAGTTGACCTGCCTTCATCAAGTTTACATTGTGCTTACACACGACACCAGCCTCAGGTCAAATACAATTTTGTTTCTATTTCTTGTTTTACTTTTTATTGGACTTGATAAGAGTAAGGATGACTTCACCAATGAAAGAACGGTAACAGATAAGCTAAAACGAGACATCACTTTTTCTCTCCTCTGTCTGGCAGTGCATGGTTAAAAAAAAAAAAAATCTGGAACGTTTCCACGATGAGAATACATAAATATATTATCCTCTTATGTTGATTGATGTGAATTATTTTGGTCAAGAACAATGCAAGTCACCCACAGTTTAGAAAACGATATGTCAATAAAAGGAGCCAGACCTGCTGAAGAAACTATTTGCCGTAGCCTTAAGCTATTTTTGCACATATGTAACCTTCAATTACAGTTCTCAATGAAAGTACACCACTTCCATGTACCTATTAGCAACTATGAAGTCGAGTCATGCTTTTCCTCAAGTACTAAAGACTTATTAATATACATAGCAAAGTTGCAGAGAACATGTTATCATCCTTCAACATCCCAGCAAACAAGAACTGACAAAACTGAAGACAGTCAAAAACTTTATAGAAAGATCTCCCTACCCCCTCACCCCCCAAAATCAAGAAAATAAACTGCTTCAAAGCATAGAGTACTACAGTTTCCCCCAGCAGGTTCTTTACAATTCCTATATATTTACATAAGGGAAGAATAGCCCTGTAAAAGCAGCACATCATACGTCAAGGCTCTAAGCACTTCAAACTCTTCCAGAAGGGCCAGAGTCTGGTTCCTATATGCTGCACAGAGGGGAAATTACACTAGCAGGGAAGCAAAACAAGGCCCCACCTTAGAAGGCATGCCCAGGCATGGGAAAAGGCCTACCTGTGAGTCTCTGCTGGAGAAAATCCAATATGCAGACCTTGGTAACCCCCTAAGGCAGCTCTGCTTTACATTAAGGGGTCATTTTAGGCTCCACAGTAGCCACAATTCGAGACTGCAGAAGGTAAAACAAACTTCTGTGCAATCGCCTCTCTTTTGAAGAAAGTAAAGCATCTCAACATGCACAGATGCTTGGAATAAATCTAGAGCCACAGTGTTATCACAGAAAGGCATGGCACACAAGTGGAACTAGACACTTGGGACAGGAAAGCCAACAGTCACAAATGTGGGTGAATAACATTGGAATTATTTGGATTTATACCCCACCCTATCTAAAGGCTCTGACAAACTTACAGTAACAGAGAAACAGCCCACAAATGGGAAGTAGCAATAGACTCCCCAAATGACATCCTCACATATGAAAAACTTCAACCCCATTCACTACTACTTCCCTACCCATAAAATCAAACCCTCCAAGTCAAGCCCATATGTTCTTCCACCACCATTTACATAACAGAGATAGAGAACATCTTTCCATTTCCTTTCCATACCCGAGGCCCACGCACTCTCACCCAGAGGACAGATCCGTCTCCACACCCTGATGGTTCTTCCACATCTGCACCCCACTCTCCTGCAGAGGATCTGTGACTCTTCCCAAAAGATTCATGGCTCCTCCACACCCCCCCCCCAACCCCAACACAATATTAAATTCTAAAGAACTATAAAAGAAAGTAACAGAAAGACCCTCTGTCCTTGCTTTGGGCAATGCTCAATGGCATTAGGTACTAAACACAGAATGAGACACTTAAGTAAAGAGTGGCCTGATTTCTCGAAAGTGCTGAAGTCAACAGAAAACAAAGATACTCTGCACCACTTAAAAAAAAGCCATGGGCACAGAGCAGTTTGTGCACCTAACTTTAGGCTGTTCCAAAGCTGAATGCCTAAGCATTTAAATGGATCTGCAGAGCATTTCCTGCTAAGTATGCACTTGCTCCATAAAAACATATATGTGCTCTTTTGGGCTGGAGTTGTTCTAAGTATTGGTTTTCTTTGTTTAACAAGCTGGGTGGGAATTCTGGTAGGTCACAAATGCTCAATAAGCATCAAATACGCAACTCTATCTTACTCTCAGTATCAAAACATTTGTTAGTTGGAGAACTTAACCTGCTCTTCAAAGGGAAATAAAGCAGATAGGATTTAGCAGTCTCCATGAGCAACCTCCATTGGTAAACTACCCTGATGAGCACCCCAATCCTTGCCACAATTCTTGCTACTGGGATTTGTGTCACAGGATTGTCCTCAGGTATGATCTGAGGGATCTGGGCTTTGTGCTGTCCTCCAAATGGAATACACCTGAAAAAATATGACATTTCTCTCAGAAACTCCCACTTGCTGGGAAAAAAAAAATCTTTCCTGCACTTTCTCTTCTGGGAGCTTCCTTGGGAGGGGAAGAGAATTAAAGCTAGTCTCCACTATTTAGACCCCCTCCAATATGGATCCTTTCCTTGAACAACTCTAGTATATGCTACTCCTAATTAGTTCACAGAAAAGCAGCAGCAGCATAAAGCAGGCATGGCATTGGCTGTTTTATCAGGTACTCCAAGCCTTTGAAGAGCCAGAGTGAAAATGACCATTGTTTTGCTATTTTCACTTTATAGCTGCTCAGTAAAGGGCAAAAGAAAGAGTGTAATGATTTCCATCTGCATCAAATTATTCTATATTCAGTGGTTCTGCAAAACCCAACTGCTTATTTCTCCCCTCCCCCTCAACTCCCACATGCTATGGAAAGGCTCCCAACTACAAGTGGCGAACAATTTCTAAGACCTGGTATCCTGACACTGTAAACTCACTCATATGCACTTTCAAAGATGATATGAGAACATGCTAAACTAAAAAATGTTTTGTAATGGGCTATTATCCAGATCCAATTAATAGTGGGTGTAAAAATGCCACAAAATCTGCACCATTTTGTACTTGGAATCATACCAAATCTATGAGATGTTACCAAAGATCAAAAGAATTGCCTTGAACAAGCTTTTCTTAAGGCAAAGAAATTCATTTTAATGAGACAGAAAGCAATATATGCAAGGGTGACTGTACATTCTAGTTTGGTTGGGACAGTCCCAGATTTCAAACGCTGGTCCCAGCTGGTTGGTGAAAATTAAAATGAGTCCCAGAATCACAGGGGCACTAGGTGCAGTACGGCAAGGAGGAAGAGCGGCATGGTGCACCAGGTACCTCCACCTCCCCACCAGACTTCCCCCGCAACCCTGCCTGCCAGCCTCTGCCACTGTCTGCAGCAGTGTCGCTGACTTTGTGGAGAGGGCCAGTGTCCCAAATGTCCCATATTTCCTTATCGACGGTGATCCTACATATGTACAACAAATTTATCAACTCAAGTGTGGGGATTCACTATTATGAAAAGGCAGACTTAACAAAATGCCAGATAACTTAGAAACTTGAAACACCATCTAATCCAGTGTTTCTGGACTATAAATATATGAAGGGTTATAAATCAATATTATCCCAATATCTGTCTTATTTATTTAGAACATGCTTTTTATAGAACTTCTTCTTAGGTATACATATTAGCTAATCTCTGTCTGCTTTTACTTTCAGAAAGGATTGTGAAAATATTTTTTCCAAATGTGCCAACTCAAAACCAAATGAACAAAAAATAAATATAAAAGTTACCAGAAATTGTTTTTCCCAGAGCTAAGCTAAGTAGGAATTTACTTGACATAAAGCAGATCACTTTGAATGTCGTAACAGCGATTGTTATATCAGAAGATCCAGACTCTTTGCAGACACAGGAAGCCATTCTCTGATGACTTCAAGGCAAAAGGAGTAAACACACACCTAGGAAACCATCATTCTAGTTCAGACACAACTGCTTATCCTTGATGCAAACTGATATTAATAAGGTAACGATATTCTACTCAATCTCTCTCTTTAATATTAAATAAAGAAGCAGAAGGTAGATAATAAGTCTCTGATGGCATAGCTTGGAATTCTTAACACAATGACTCACTGAACCCGTTTTTAAAAATATGGCAAGGATCATAGAAAGGGAGAAAATTTACTGTTTACTGACTCTGGGATAGAAATAGCTGTCTTGCACCAAAATTAGATCTACAGCTTGTGCTATATTCCTGTCTATCAAGCCAATGAGGATTCCTACCAAGTGCCAGGGTATTGAGGACACTCGCAAAACTAGCGTTCAGAGGGTTTGTGGCTTTGTTTGCTTTTGAAGGGGGTGTTTTTCCTCAACTGATTTACAAGAAAGATGTTCAGGTTTCCCTCACTTCATCTGGGTTCTGTATGTGCAAAGTTGCTGTTATGTGATGACCCTTTTTATACCAAAAAATAGTTATATCCGAGCTAAATTCACTCGTACGCAATCGGTGTGGTGGAAGCCCGCGGTCAGCTGCTTTGTGCAGTGCATTGTGGGAGTGATGCGCACCAAAATATAGTCTCCTGCGTGACCTGTGCTCCTCGCTCGTTGTCTGTGACGTGTGCCTGTAGTTGCCATCCCCATGATGGTAACGTTCACTACCATCCTGTGCTTGGGTGAACTGTCTGCCGTTGGTGAGTACAAACATTGTCTTGTAAAAGTGGTAGAAACAGTCAATCTGTACAGTCGAGGTCTTGGAACGTGTCCCTAGTTGTTACACTGTAAAGTGGCTTCCCTTTATGCGAATTCAAGTTATGTGCTGTTTTCCAGGAACACATGTAGAGCATAAAGTCAGGAAACCTGTATTACAAATAAGCTGCCCTATAAATTCAGCCTGGGATCTAAGCAATCGAAGCTGAATTCTTTGTTCAAACACATCTTAAGCCACATTAGACATTTTGCTGGATAAACTCTTCCTTTGTTTTACCTCTGTATGGCTCCTGCTGAAGCTAATACGTCTGCACCAAGACAAGTGAGGACAAAGACAGACACATATGATGGAGCAGAATTTGGTTACAAAAATTTATCATGAATGAAAGTGTGAGAGGGGAAGGAAACATTGAAATCCCAAGCTGAACACCCAGAATGGCAAGCTATGAAGAAAGAAAAGTGTCATCATCTTTTCAGCTGTAAATCCACCACAACATGAACTATACCACTGGAAACACAGGGAAAAAAAAAAAAAAAAATCAAACCTTCTAGGGAACTCCGGATAATGAGTGCATTTCAAAGCACACCTGTGTATTAAGGTTACATTTAGCACAGGTTCTCAAATAAAAAGGCAAGTTGGAAAAAAAAAAAAAATCCCAGATACACCACACTCTCACAAAGGCTTTACTTTATTCAGTCAAGAAGTTTTAGACCAGAGATAATGGGCCAAATTCATCCCTTATGTCAGTTCGCTGACTTAACCTGTAATTAGGATGAACTAGCCCCAGTGCCTTTACGGACTCATTGTACAGCCTACAACATTGTACCAATATCTAAAGTTAGATATTGGTTTATCACAGGATGGACAAAATACGGCTTGTGGGCTGGATCCGGCCCACAGGCAGGCACCCACCAACTGATTGGAAGTGGCTTAGGACTGCCCCCACTGCACTCTGCTTGGGGCCATGCCTTACACCCGTCTACCTATGAAGCCCATGCTCCCACCCGCTCCAGCCCCTTGCCCATCCAGAGCACACAGCTTCCCAGCAGGCCTGCTCCCGGTGTGACTGCAGCCGCCCAGGTACTGGTACTGCTCAGCTCACCCGGCAGCTCCTCCCCCTCTGGCCCCTGCTATGCCGCTCCGGACAGGGCAGGGAGCTGCAGCTGAGCGACTCCTGCCTCAGTGTGCGGGGTCCAGCTGTAGCCCCCCCCCCGACACCCCTCCCCTCCAAATAAATTAAGAGTAACTTTACTTTGAGCTATTATGCAATTGCCTTTATACATACTACGAAAAAAATACAACAAATCAGGACAAAAAATATTTTTTGAAATAAAATTAAAATATATAATAGTAGATGTCTGATTTTTAGTATATGATTTACTGTTTATCTATCATGTGTCAAAATATCTTATAAAAGATTTTGTGTGTGCAGCCCTCACATCTCACCAAAACTCATTAAGTGGTCCTCCAGCCAAAATAACCGCTCAGTCCTGGTTTATCAGATCCTGTGAAAGGAAGTGCAAGAAGCAGCATATAGAAGCTTGTGCTATAAGGTGCAAATCTTCTCTGCCTTCTACTCAACTTCAGATTAACACTGCTAGGTACATCTTTCTACATATCTACAGATATTTCTTGAACTGACTCCAGCTTATATGGTAGGTTAACGCAAGAATGGACTCTTTTAAGTACTACTCCAAAACTAGCTGTTTCAAAAAGTAATCTTGGAAAGTGTCAAGCAATCACTTCTCTAAAGCTTCTTCCTTTATAATGATACACGTTCCCAAGAGGACTGTGTTGTGAACTCATGATCCTTTTCCTGATCTGGAGGGCAACAGCGAGTGTCTACATGTGACACTTAACTTTGCATTAGCATAGCCTATGCCAGGTGTTTTTAATGATTTTCTCTCTCACAAACAATTAAAAAAGGGGGGGGGGAGCATAAATATTTTGTTGCCTTTCCCTTCCTATGCTCATGGAGCTGGGCAGGACACAAGCCCCACAGCTTGTTCCTGCTCCAGCTATGCATTCACAGAGCTGGGTGGAGAACAAGCTACCTAGCCTCCACCCAGCAGCGGCTGGAAACTGTCCTGGTCAGAGACAGTTCCCAGTCCCATGCCCCAGTAGGGTAATCAAGGCATGGGGTTTGGAAAAAGCTTCAGGATGGGGTAAGTCCCAGCCTCCCCTTCTTCCCCAATCTTCTGGGGGAGCAGTTAGCAGCAGGGAGTTGACTTCCCCTGCAGCTCTTTCCAAGTGCCCTGACCCTGACTGGGAAGCCAGGGCCAGGAGCTCCCTGCTGCTGAGGCAGGGGCACATTGTCTCTGTCCCAGCAGCAGACAGCCCCCTGGGGCCAGGAGACAGCCATCTCTCGGCCGTGTGCTCCCTGCCAGCACTTGGGCTAGCACCCGGGGGAGCCTGCAGCTGCCCCCAGTGGCAGCAGGGGCCCACTGCAGGGAACTGGGTGCAAATCTGCTTCCTAATCTCTGCATGTGTAGACGCATACCCCAAAAATGCTTACTTCAGATTATGTTACAGCAAAGTAAATCTAGGCCAGAGTAAATGCATGTGTAGACATGCTCAATAATATATTTATATGTTTGTATCCATACTTACGCGTTGTATCCTGGGATTTGTATCATTGGAGATACTACCCTGTAAACCTCTCCAAACTTTGTCTCATTACATTCTATGAAATCTCACAGTTATAGTGTTTCTGCTTCATCTTTACAACTTCATCTGCTGTTTAGGTAAAGTTGTATTTATTATCCATTTTGGCTTTTCTCTACAACCATTTAGTTTTGGGGCAGGGGGTTGTTTTTAATAATGTCACTGCAGATTTTCAGAAAAAGCACCAAAATCATGAGACTCTGATAACACTGCAGGAGTTGGCAATCATAAATGAGACTACTCAGAAATGTCATCACAATCATAACTTTTCACACAACAAACAGTACATGTTATGGTGAAAATTTGGGAAATAAAAGCAAAAATGGGGGGGAATACATTTTTGAGAGAAATATTTGTTTTTGATGGGAAAAAACCAAGAAATGTTGTTTCGTATTAACATGATTAAACTAGCTTAACAGTAAAACCAAACTATTCTCTCAATTACTATCAAGTGAACAAAGTAAAAAATGTGTGAGAGAAAAGAGAGACAGATAGATTAGGGGGTTTTAATTATTTTTTTCTTGCATACAATAAAATAAGGAGGGAGCACAAATATTTGGTTGCCTCTCCCTGCCCGTACAGCACTGAGATCTCAATTTTTGTCATTCTTCCATGTTTCAGTATTGTCTTTTATGTCAGGTCCTCTTCTCATGCCAGGCATTCTACTTCACTTGTCATGCTGGGTTTGGTACAAAAGAGATTCCTTGTTTTAATTTTTGGCTGTCTACTTAACTCCTTATTCTGATACCTCATTATGTTGCCATAAATTTCCTCTGTGATCTCTCCTTGTCCTTATCTGGCTCTGCTATTATTTATCTCTTATCCTTAGCTGAATACACTTAGCTTTACATGGTCAACATCTCCCTCACATTTGCCTTTGCCTCACCTATGAGCTGCTCATTACCTGCTGCCTTTGCACAAGATCCTGATTGAAGATAACCATAAAAATCTTGTTCGTTTTCTACAGCAAAACATCTCTGATAAAGGAACCGCCCATTCCTTCTGCATACAACTTCATTTTCCTCACTGGATGTCTTGTGGATTTGATTTAATCCCTTCCTGTTTATACTGACTTCTCAGCCATGACGGAAGACCCTGAGATTTTTCCTTTTCACTGGGTTAGAGTTTCAAAAAGTTTCTAGGCATAGAATACAGACCATGCCAATGCCTTTTGTCTCTATTAATCCAGAATTAGTTTCTCTCTCCTACACCTCCATTGTATTAGCCATCAACACCATGATCAGAGCTTGCTGTCCAGCACTTACTCCAATTTCACCTACACGGTCCCTTAAGATTCTGCATTTCAAGCCACTAACTAGTTCTTATGGTCACCTGGATACAGATGCTTCTTTGATTTGCATTTCTTAACATCACCACCAGTGTTTTCCCTACTAGCAACTATAGTCCCATCTACCAGAGCAACTTCCTCTGAATGCAAGGAATAAATTGGGCTCCCCTACCTGTCAGAAGACAGAAGTTGGTTTCTTCATTTCATTTTGGCCCCTTTCCCACAATGAGGCCAGCTTCTTCCTGTGGACCCACTCTGCAACATTCCTGCACACCAACATCTATAAATAATTCTTCCTCTCCCTCGCCTCTCCATCAGTGGCAGCTGTGGAATGACAAGCTCAGGCTCCAAACAACACAAGCTGCTTCCATAAGGCACATACACACACAAACTGGTACAGTCCGTTGTTTCCCCTCCCAAACTAATCTGCGGCTGACCCTTGTCTCCATGATTCAAACATGGATTTTTTCCCCTCACACCTAAGTATGAGGTTGAGCTAGGTCTTTATCAACTTCTGGTTAGATTTTGAGGCCTTCTCATTGGATTGAGCTGCTTTAATAGGTTTTCTTTTTGACCATTAGAAACTAAGGCTCCTACTCAAGGTGTCCATTGCCTTTGGACTCACTACGGGTTTCCTTTGCCAACCACAGTTTTACCAACCATAGCTTTGAGTATCCATGTTTAATAACCTGTATACCATTTTGGCTACCATGGTATACAGTTCTGGGTAACCACAGTTTTCTGTGGCCACTCATCAGCCCACCTCCTCCCATTTCAAATCACCCACGCTCTTGCTTGCCACCCATGGCACTCCCATCTCCTCACGCATGCTCATTCTCACATTGTGCTTCACACCATTAACATCCAGTCGTACGTGCTCTGCATTTTTTCTCCCAGTGACATTTACGCCTGGCCGCACCCCTCTTTCTGACCACACTGCAGGAGCCATAACAGAGCCAGTGACTTTATTAAGTCTCCCAAGCAGGTAAGAATTCCACTCCCTTGTAAGTAGGTTCTGACTGCCCTAAAGTTTAGACACAGGCAACAGACCAAAATGCTTCTCATATGAAGAGCTCTAGGTTAACTACCTTTTAATTACTTCTAATTACCTTTACACTATTATTAAGGGTTTCTTATGAAAAAATCTGAGCAGAATCAATACATGTAGTATACCCCAGCTGATTAGCGTAATTTTTACTTCACTGTCATGCTGGAGTTGTGCCAAGCTTACCTAGTGCACAATTAAGTGTCTGTTACTGCCTGCTGCTGCTCAGCAGGCCTCATGAGTTAATAGCAAAAGAACTGGGATTTATGCTTCTTCCTCTTCACATATATCCCCTATGTATTCCTCACTCATCTGTTGCAATTCACAAGCCCCCTTTGCCTGAAGAAAACAGAAGGCTATAAAAGAAGTGACACGGAAAGAACGCACCAAGTGTAAAAGCAGTATGGTGTGATTTTCAGAGCATATGACCAGACTGGAGAATCCAGCCTAGATATCTTAACTGTCCTTCAGCCAACGTGCCCAGCAAATTTAATCTGTTATTTGTCTCTTCTTGAGCCAAAGAAGCTGGAATTCATGCCAGCCATCTACCCATCTAGTTCTAGAGCCGGGTGTCCCTATTTGAAGTTGGCTGTGGCTGATCATCAGGCCGCAAATCTGAACTGAGACTCCAGACACCAGGGCTCTTATTTCTGGTCCTCTAACTAGCCAGATGGGCACAAAGAAAAAAAGCAAGTTCCCCACAGTTTCTCCATCTGTAAAATGGACTGCCTTTCTCTGTCAAACATGCTAAAAACTATCCATGAAATGAGGTCTACCAACTTTTGAACTGAAGCAATAACCCCTATTAATAAAATGTAGGAAAAACCTGTGTAGAGGCTGTGTGAAGCCCAGATCTACAAAGGATATTTGTCTTCCAAAAAGACTCAAAACATTTTGATAGGAGGCATCAATAACAAACCTGTTTAAACAGTTCTGTAGCAAAGCTGTCAATCTTTTTAAAGTTGGCATCCACTGACATACCCAGGTGTTGGATACTTTGAAGTGGGATAGCTTCCCTGGGAGTTAGCCAGACAGCCATGGGTAGAAGAAATCAAAACATGGGATCTGTCATCTTAAATGGATATTAAAATCTATCTATTTCTATACAGCATTGCTTCCTTCTCAACAGCCAGAACCTTTGTGACCACCACTAGGGCAGAGGCATGGAGGGCCTTTAGGTGTGGCTTCCTTCCATCCATCACAGATCTTCAGTTATCTTTCATAGTAAGACCTGACCAGGATGTGCATTTAGGCTGCTCCAAATGTAAAAAGGAACTGGGGAAATTAGCTCAGGCTTTAGATGCTTATGTGGATTTCAAAGCTTCTGTGTCAAACTTTGATCTTCTGCTGCACTCACTCCTGCTCTTCAAAACAGGGACTCTTCCAGTGGATGGAACAGATTATGCTTTTGAGGACTGATTCCATGATCCCAACCGCTAGTAACTGTATCTGCCTTGGTTTGAGGAATCTGGGTATTAAAGGAGAAGGGCACAGTAAGCAAACTGACGTGCCAGCTGTCTTTCAGGCTTTGCTCCTCTTTGGAGCCCCTCAGACAGTCTTTGTAACACAAACATTAGCTCTTGCTCCAAACAGATGAATAAACCAAACCCTTAACCCAACTCCAGGCTGCAGGAAAGGCCCCAGAAAGGCTCACTTCTTAATAATGAGCTCTTCTTCCAGGCAGCCTCCTGGCCTCAAGCTGCTCCAGCCTAGCTCAAGCTGCTTGCTCTTTCTCCCCTTGGACTTTTACCTCCCAGCTGGGCTCCTATGCCCAGGCTGTATGTCTCCCTTAAAGGGCCAGACAGCCCTGTTACAGAGACTCAAAATAAATATCCATTGCCAACAATATATATGACTCACTTATCCAAATTTATGGAAGCCCAGAGAGGACATCTGCCCCTAGCTAGGATCACAGATTCATGGAGAGGAAAAATTAAAGAGTCAGGAGTTGTTTCTTGTGGAAATGGTAGCCAAAGACCATTTCTGATCAAGGATTTGCTCCATTCTACTCTTGCAGTAAGTTAGCAGTGGCTTAAGCAACTCAGTGAACAGACTCGTAAATTCTGCTAAAACCTAGATAAGGGCTTGTGCAGGAAAGTATGTCTGTAAAAGTGCATTTTAAGACTCACAACCAGGTAGCTGACAGACCACTTTCCACTGTCCAATGTATTTTTTTTTGTTCGGAGGTGTCAACCCCATGTTGGCCCCCAAGCCAGATTCAGACCATAGGGTTCCTCACAAGGTGGATCTGCAAGATTGCAGGACAAGCAATGGCAGTGGGGGATTAATGAAACTGTCACCTGACCCTGCCAACACTCATCACAAACAGGGTTCCATACCCCGGATTTCAGCAACAGGATTTCTCCAACCTTGAATTTCCAATCCTTACAAGCCACACAACATGGCTCCATGGGCCGGATCCAGCCTGTGGACCATATGCTTGACACTGCTGAGTTCCTTGATTTTTATTTGGATTCCATAATGAATTAAAGCTAAAGGCTTCATCTTCACTGCGGCGACAGCCTGTCCCAGACAGCCAGTTCCCAAGCACACCCAGTTGTCTATACCTGAACACAGGCTTCAGATTGTTAAGTACACTAATGTCAGCAAGGCCTCTCCAGTGGACCCTGTTAAGCTCAGCAGAGACAAAGGGACAGACTAGCGGTAGCTTCACGGGAGCATGCCTGGGTTTGGGAATGTGCCTGTTAGGACACGCTGGGAGAGCACTGGTGGGGGCAGCAGGCAGATGTCACTGCTGCAAAGCAGACAGACCCTGAAGAGTCCCAGGACTGCACTAAATCTAAGATCAGAGGGTAGGATATAAAAAAGGGAAGGAAAAAAACAAACCCTCAAATAGATCTTTCCTAGCAACAGCATCCAAACCTAATTCAACATTTTCACTTTTTTAGGAGAAAATGTGGCAATGGTCCTAACAGATATGTGGAAGGGACTCTTTGAAACACTTCTTTGGATAAAGAACCCTACATTGATTTTAATAAGACATACTTGATCCAATGCCATGCCACAAGCAGCTCTGGCTTCAGAAGGGTGTTTGGTACCCTACCATTGCACTGCTGTAGAAAAATCTAACCTCTACCCCCGATGCATCCACGTATTGTAACTCTCATTGTCTTCAGCAGGCACCACATAACCAAGTTAGGCCTTAAGTTACAGTCAGGCTAACATTTTTAAATATTTGCTATAGTTACCCCTGGATATTTTGCTGTGAAACTTGAGCAGTGTGTTGATAAATGCAAAGATTAAGTCATCCAGCTCCTATTGGCAGTGAAACTAACACAATAAAATGGTCACATTTTCTTTTGTCTGAAACTCAGAGAATCAGATTCTAATCTTGGCTGCGGTAAATTGCAAGTAACACTGCTGAGGTCCAAAGAACTACTCTAGATTTGCATCAGTTAACTGAAATGTGGCTATGCCCTAAATCTCTTAACTGGAAGTAAATGAATATAGTTGTGCAGTTAGCGCAACAAGCAAAACCCTAAAGATCTCTGATCATATCATCAGTAACTTTAAAAAACTTAAAGCTTAGTTTTACTGGTACTTCAGAAAAGCATCTTGCAATAGTATTACACCAAGTTCCTTCTCCACATAGGAGCATGCCCTACTTTTTTTGTATCAAAGGCTTGGTTCTGCACACATTACTCATCTGAGCTGTCAATAAGACTCCGCAAATGAGTAAGGATGCTCTGAGTAGCAAAGCTTTGCTAGGATGAACTCAGCATCCAGCAAACAAATTACTTTTAATGTATATGGGATATTTGTCTTCCATATTGGCATATTGTTCTTCTCCAACAGAATTCTCATTAACAGACCAAACACACACTATCCTGGACAAAGATTAAAAGCAACAAGGGGGAAAAATATAATGCACAAAAAGAGATCATTACAGGATGTTTCTGAATCAGCTTCTCACCAATTACCCTTTTCCCAGAGATTTAAAACAGCCCAGCACATCAGAAAGACTAACTCTGTGCAGCATGTTCAGTTCAAGCAGACTGTGAATGATCAGCTATGTCTGCAGGAACGATGGAATGCTAGATTTGTTTTATAAATGTTCTAGATAAGAAACAAAGAGAGCAGAGAAAATAATAAAAGGAAAGAAATCTTGCAGAAGTGACAGAAAGAAATGAAGATTGTGTGTGATTTTAATAGAAAGTTGTACCTTTTAAATAGCCTTAAGTCTGCTAGTCACAACAAAACTATAAAAGGGCTTTTTGGGGTAGAGTCTAACTTTCTATTAAAGAGGCAGGTAAACTTGATTAGCCCCATTTTGAAGATATAACAATGGAGGCATAAAGAAATGAAGTGACTTGTCTAGGGTTACCAACCACTGTGTTAATGGCTGAGCCAGGATTTAGCATCGGATGCTGTACCCTTAGGGCAACACAACCTCCCACATACTTAACCCACATACCAATTTTCTGCGCACAAATATAGTTAGCACAGAGATAAGCTTGAAGGCATGTTGCAATCAAGCCTAGCTAATTATCCACCAACGTGATTACTTATGTTGCTTTAACCATACAGAGAAGTTGAGGCAGTTATATTTTCAGATATAGTAAATACTAAGCATTTAAAGCATAAACATTGAGAGGGATTTATACAGAAATGTCTTTGCCTGTCCCTATCCCTCACCCAACACCTCATGTTCGCTCCAGTCTCCTTCATCATCTATGCCCTTCCCCGTTAGACTCTGATCCCAACCAATGCCTTGCTATTACACATTTTGTACTCTCTACATGCTCTTCTCCAGCCTCCCTAAACCCTGCTCCCAGCACATTACTTTATAAGACTGGGTAATACATTTTACATAGTTCATATGCACCCCAGATTCCTATTCCATCATGTTTCTATGCTATCTCCTATCCATGTGCAGTCAGTAACAGGCCAATTGATATTTATTGACATTTAAAAATCGTTTAAGACCTTGCTCTGTACACACAGAAAAAAACAGCTCTGTACAAGTTTAAGTCAGGCCAGAACCACAGGGAACAGCAACAGAGGTGGAAAGAAAAAAAGCAAACCAGAAACAAAAAGGGCATTATGGCACAGGCGTCACTGGGCGCATCTACACATGCACTTCACATGCAGTAGCCTATTTTACTGTGCATTAAAGCGTCACGTTAAAAACCATGTAATTGCACTAATGTATAGTAAAATAGGTAACTGAGCATTAAGCATCACTTTAAAAAAACATGCAGTTTTGGTACTGCGCATTAGAGCAACCTATTGTGCAATTATTTAGTACCTTACACTGGAGGTACTAAATTCAGTGTGCATTAGGAAAAGCGCATAATGAATGTTGGTCTACTGCTTTTCTGGACCTCTGCCTAACACAAGGGGATCTGAACTGGTTCTCTCTTCAGCTAGCAAGCTGGCTGCAAACCTGCACAGATTCAATGCTTAGCATAAAAGCCTCTAAAATATTATACAGTCCTTCCCAGTTCTTCCAGGCTCCATGGTTTGGCTAGGAAAGGTTTTACCCTCTATGGCATGGCAAGTGCACTAACTATATGTATCAAAGAGTTTTTCAGTAATTGGATAAGCCATCCTTAAAAATTCTTCAGTGGTGTTTTTAAACACTTTGCTGCACAAAATACTCAGGTTAAAGAAGCCCCTCCCACCCATGGAGAATACAGGCTACTGTACTTGGAAAATTTGAGCAGGCTTAACAAGGGAAATCAGAAAGTAGAATCAAATCTGCAACAAAGTACAGTCTAGAGAACCTAGAAAGTCAACAGTGAGATTTTTAAGACCACCTGCCAGAATGAAAAAGCAATCATTCTAACTTCTCAAAGACAACACTGGAAAACCTGAAAGAAACAGCAGAGTCTGGCATCAGGCTGCAAATTTATTATATAGAAATCTGAAAGAGCAACAAAAAAGTGTATTTCTGGGGCTCACCAGATACAACTACAAAAGTGGAAGAGCCTTGTCATCCAGCAGGAAGTACCGGGGAAGTGATAAACTGGTGAAAAGTCCAGTCACACCTAGACTCCAGGGCTCTGGGAAGTGGCGAACTGTGCTAAAATTCTAACCAGAATGCTGGCCCTGATCTGTCATCTTTTCTATCAGCCTCTGACTAATCAGCATGTGATAAAGTAGAACCCTTCCCTATACCCCATGGCTGATGGAAAGTAGCAGCTGCTTCTTCTCTCTGTTTACATCCAAGCCCTGGATGAAAAAGCCTTCTGCTTCAGAATTTCTGCATAACCTAATGGTGGTGATCATCAACCTTCTTCTCGCAGGAAAGCTTCCTCCTTCCTAGCTATAAGTGACAATTTCAACCCTGACCTTCACCACAGAGATAGCCTTCACTAAACTGCCAATATAATAAGAGCACAGAAAGTAATCCAAATGATATCCAAAACATTTAAGGAAACATTTAAAGGAAAAATCATTTTGCTGAGATTTTCAAAAAAACCTAGGGATTTAGGCTCCCTTGAAGATCCCAGCTTTAAAACTACAGCATCTGAAACCATTCATGCCACACAGTAAATAAGCCTATGGAAAAAAGCCGGACATGCAAAACTACAGTAATAGCTCCCTATATACTGACAGCCTCTCTCTAGTTTGCTTGCACTGTAGTGAAAATCTATAAAGATAGGTCATCCCAATGAAATAGAAGCTGACAATCCTACTTTATATGGTATCATGAATGATTCACAGCTTACATCTAACTCAACCAGTTACTGCACATGCTGCTATTAGTTAATCAACCCTTAGAGGAAAGTTGGTAAAGAATTCCAAACCCCAGTCTTAAAGAAGTCATGTAAATGTCAAAATTATTAACTAAGCATTTAGTATCTGAAGAGTCAACAGAACATTTCACCCTGTGGAAGAATATAGATATTTCCCCTTAAGACTCTCTAGATACCGTAATTCGTATAAGCAATGTGAGACATCATCATGTTTAATATTAAAAAAAAAAACCTAATGGTATATATCTGATGGCAAAATTGACATTTATACTGTCATTATATGCACTTGTCATTAAATTTAATCTGCATTGCCATATTACCATGAGAAGTGCTCAGATGGCTCTACAGCAAAGCATAATATATGTTCAACATTATTTAGAAGTATTAATAATCTCCTTTATTTCAAAATGTGAGACATTAATAACTGCTCTAGAGAGGTCTCGTTTTTAACCTTTAACAACATTTGAGAAGCTGTAATTTTTATCAGATTGTTTGGAATTTGATTTAGCTCAAGTCCTGAAGCTACAATTAAACTCACAGCTACCTTTTCTAACTATGTTTCATTCAACAGCTGAAATAATCTTTGAAGATGGGGGGTGGGGGGACAAGAAAAGTAGTATACTGCGCAAACTACCTGCAATAACAAGCCTCAGCAAGTTGTGTTACACACTTACAAAGTTGGTGTCAGACCAGTACTCCTGGAAGTCTACTTCTTTCCTCCCCCAAAAGCTACGCAGGGACAAAACCTAGGGGTGTGTGAAGTGGGCCCCATTCAATTTGGATTCAGCCCAAATCAGGGGCAGTGATTTGATTTGCAAACTTTCAGGTACAATCACCCTTCTTCAGGCATAGGGAGTCTCTGGTGTTCTGAGACTTCAGGAAATGAGAGAAGCTAAAGTGCAACAGGATGTCAGTGAGAATGTAAATAGGTAGAAATTAGGAAAACGAAAAGGTAGAGCAGAGAAGGGAGAAGGGAAACGAGGGGGAAGAAAGCCAAAGTAAGTAAGGGAAACACTACTGTAGCAGTTTTCCAAGGTAGAAAAGAGGCTGCCCGTGAAAAGTAAATAGCTGGAAATTAGGAAGGCAAAAGGTAGAAAAGGTGGGGGAGGGAAGGAAAGGAGGGGAAAGAAAAGGGTACAAGGTCAGGTCTGGTAGGTACCTGGCTAATCAGATGTCAGGCATGTTGTAATGTGTCATAAATCCAATGTCTATATCGAGTCTATGATTTTTGTATCCAGTACCTTTATGAAGTGAAGTCTATAAAAGGTGTTTTTTAAGCTCCCTTTGAGGATTAGGACAGAGAAATAGGAGAGGAAGTGGTTGTCTTGTGAGAAGTGTGCCCCCACAGGTCACTGGGTATTCTTGTCTTTGATAGATATCCGGTGTGAGATCATTCTGGTGTGCAGTTGTTTGGTTTCTCCTCCGTATTTTCTACCAGGGCATTTGGTGCGCTGGAAGAGATATATAACATTTCTGGAGGTACATGTGCCCGGGTGCTGTAATTGGATCAGTAACTACACCTATAACATGTCCTGCACTAATAGTCAGCCCCAATAAATCAAAATATTGGCCCTGCAGGCACTTATAGCAAATTAATGCAAACAAACAAACAGTGTAAGATCCAGGAATGGTGATGGTTCTGTTGTGGGATGTGGTTATTGTAGGAGTGGTGATGTATCTGCAGGTTTCACATTTCTTGTCCTGGTGTGTTCTGGTTCTAATCCTCAAAGGGAATTTACAAAATACCTTCCATAGACAAGCCTACGAACTTCACTTCATAAATCTACTGGATACAAAAAATAATGGACTCAATATGGATATTGGATTTATGAAACATTATAACCTGCCTGACCTTTGACTCACCAGGTACCTGCCAGACCTGAACTTGTACCCTTTTCGTTCCCCCTCACTGCTTCCTCCCCTCCCCCCTCCTTTTCTACCTTTTGTCTTCCTAATTTTCAGCTATTTACTTTTTCACAGGTAGCCTCTTTTCTACCTCAAAAAACTATTACTGTAGGGTCTCCCTTACTTACCTTTGGCTTTTCCCCCCAATCATTTCCCCCCTCCCTTCTCTACTCTACCTTTTGTTTTCCTAATTTCTACCTATTTACATTCTCACTGACATCCTGTCACACTTTTAGCTTCTTTCATTCCTTTGGAGTTTCAGAACAGCAGAGACACCCTATGCCAAAGGAAGGGTGATTGAACCTGAAAGCTTGCAAAGAATTTTTTTCCAACTACTCAGTCAGTCTAATAAAAGATATCACATCTACCCAAAGAACTCTGTCTGCCTAAAATCAGTTTCAGCTTTTAATGTGTGGACGATCCAGAGGTTAAGAGCTCCAGCATCTGCCTAAAATTAATGTGCAACAAGGCCCTTAGTCTATAAGGTGCAAATCTACCCTGCTATCTGCTTGACTTCAGACTAAGACCTCTCTCTTCAGATTTCACCCACAACACAAAGCTGAGAGAGACAGCATCCTTAGAATTACAGTAACGTTGGGCAAGCAAAAAGTGGTGCAGTACTCTAAATATACAGGTCAAGACAACACCAACCAATATTAAAAGAAGTTGCACTTGGGAGCTGAAAGCAATATATTTAGCATAATGAAGTGCCCAGGAAAAAAATTCTGAACTTTGCTTCCTTCCAACTTATCCACTGTTTGTTTGTTTGCATTAATTTGCTATAAGTGCCTGCAGGGCCAATATTTTGATTTATTGGGGCTGACTATTAGTGCAGGACATGTTATAGGTGTAGTTACTGATCCAATTACAGCACCTGGGCACATGTAGCAAGAACACCAGCAAAATTAAACATCAGTTCAAGGTATAATAGAGAAATTTCCAATACAACATCCCCAGCCACTACATGCAAATCAGACGTGGCCCCTTGTCGGAAATAAAAGTGTGCAAAATCTTGTATATTAATGGACATTTTGACTTCAGCGGAGCCAGAATTTGGTTCAAAATGAACAAAAAAACTTGCAGCTTGCCAGAAAGTCAAGAAATCCAGGCTCTGTCAGTCAACTGAGTGATGTAAATACCAGAATCCCTGGCCAGCCACTCAATGGGCCCTGCTTCAAGATCCTAGAAGTACACGTCCTAAAGGACTGCTGGCCAGAATGTCACAGCCGATGTCAGTTGTCACATTACAACACAAGGAGAGAAATGGTGCTCAGGATTCACATAACCCAGACCAGGAATGGCTCTGGAGTTGACAGTCAACCTCTTGAATTGCACTTAGCAATGAAGCAAGAGTCAGTGTAGCACAAGTAGCATAGCTAGTGGGGCATGCCACAGTCTTTTTTATTTGTAGCACTGCCGTGGTGCCATTTGGGTAGTGAAGCATATCTATTTTATACAAGCACAACTCCATTAATTTCCTGGAATTACTCTGAATTTAAAATCTAATGCTGCTCTTACTTAAATCAGTGACAAAATTCTGATGCGTTCTAACAGTGCAGAATCAGGCCAGCCAATTAAGTAAAAAAGGGAATCGATTGCCTTTAGTCATATTTTTCAAACAAAACAACCTTAGAAAACACTAACAGGGTATAAAAATCATATCTGTAAATAAATATTTTTAGTGCTTGTCCAGCATCTCCCAATTATGCAGTTAGTTCTTTACTGTTTCAGTCTCCTGATGAAAAAGAAACACAGGGACCAAAGTACCAGTCAGTTTTAGATTTGTTTACAACTGGTTTTACTTCTTGGCTTTGGGCGCAAACACAATAGTGCAACATTGGGGGCAGGGGGGGATACACTGCAAAAGAATGTGTAAACCCAAACAAAACAGCCTGTGTACTGGCATCAAATGTAAACCTGTCATGTACAATTTCTCTAAGGAAACCTTTCATAAAAATCGACTCTGTCAGATCCATTTGTACCCTGATCTCCCATGAAAGTTTTTGTTGTACACTGACAAATTCTTTTCCATCCCACTGATTATTATAAAGGCCTACTGAAACAACACATTCCAACTGAAAAGATAATCTAACCCAACTTGTAACAGAGTCCTGACCTGGAACTGGGTTACCTTGCTGCTTGCTTCAGTAAAATTGTTTAAAAAGGTAACTGTGCCATCGTGCACTAAGCCAGCTCTATAAGGTAAGGAGCTGCCAAATACCTTCTCCTTGCCTTTGCCACAAAACAATACTTTAGGTTGATATTGGTTAAATGCAACATCTCCGAGACCAGATCTATAGTTCACATAAGCATATTTGTCTGTAATACTATACACATTACATGCACTGTTGAATTAATTAATGAACGCTTGCTGATTATGTTGAATGTCTATCACTAAACTGTTTGCAATTTTAGAAAATACAAGGCCTACCCAAAATTGCCTCTTTCCACTGCCTTCATACCTATCTAATAGATATTCCAGGGAAAGGCTAAAAGCACAAACAGGTTAACAGCCAGGCAGGATGTATCCGTATTCTTGTAATTCTAGTCTTCTATTTCTTTCCCTTACTATTTTTTTTTTTTTTGTTACACGAGAATACAGTGCTTGTGAAAGGCACCAGCCTGACAACCCAAGAGACTTAAATCTCCCATTAAGCCACTGAAGAGACACAGCGTAGGTGGCAGTGCTGAAAGTTTCCCTACATTATGCACCGATAAGCCTCAGAGATAAGGGACAACTTGCAGAACTTCTAATAACATTTTAAATATGAAATCTTGGGCCACGCTGAAGCGTGAATCAAAGCTCCCGCTGATCTCAGCAGAGCCAGGATTCAATTGTGTGCTAGTAGTTGTCCCTCTGCCCATTCTGGCCTTGGACTTCTAGCCAAGATCATAACGATAAGGTTGACAGCAGCTTGCCTGATGACAAATAGACACAGCAGTCACAAAACCCTTCATCTACTCAATAACTATCAAATGGCAACATCTTTTGGTTGCTAATGATCTCTGCTGGATTCAAACTTACATCCAGGAGGAGAAATGTAGTAAATTCTGTCTTGTGCTATCCTGGGGAAAACAAAGTCCGGCACACCTCAAGTCTTACACTCGCAAGACAACTGGACCACAAATGCGAGCAGCCTTGCTACGACTGGCATGTGTCAGAAAACACTTGAGAACTCAAATCTAAATACGTTTGTAATGGCACGAGAGCTGGAAACTCCTACTAGCAAGCAACGGCTAAAAAAACATGCTGCGCGGTTACGGTTCCTCACTTCATTGTATTTGACATAATCCATCAGCCAGGCTGCGTCGGGTCACACTGCAGCACTCACTGATAGCAGCCCGATAACAGACCCTGATCAAACAGAATGCGTTTGTGTCAGAAACAAAGACTGTGCTGGAAGACACCCTGGGTTTTTATGCTGCCACCCAGCACAAAAGGATGGCTTCCCTGCATATACATCCTGGTAAAACAGCAGCCTAGCAGGCAGGTCAGCGGCCAAGTCATTGCCATGCCAAAAGTACAACTTCCTGTTAGAATGAGAGTTGCTTGCTTTTAAAGTTAATATTACTAACAATGCTAGCTTGCTGTCTGAAGAGTATACCCTAGATGTGCAGACACCAGAAAAAATTAAGCAGAGGATCATGGACCTACAGCAAACTGGCTCTACTCTGGGTGTCTTCGCAAGCCTTTAACATCCGCCAGGCACAAAGGTCCCAGCTCTGAACATCTTGTCAGCACTGCCCTGCAAAGTCTGGCTCCCACGGCATCAATCAGTCTTCCCTCGGTTCTACCATCAAGTTTTCTTCAAGCAATCAGGGTGAACTTGTATTGGCTTGAAAAGAGGAGCCCCGGGCTGGTACCCAGGCTCTTTCCTGGCTTGCTGGTTTCTCAGTGCCTGTTTATACCTGGTAGAAAACAGCTCCAATTCAACACGAAGAGCAGGGTCACTCAGGGCAGGGGGGGATGGCACAGAAGCTCGCTCTCTTTCAATCCGCAAAGCTGCTCTCTCTCTCAGCCCTTGCCAGGAACCTGAGCAATCATTCATAAAAGTGAAGCGCTGCTAAATGCTAGAGGAAGTTAAATGCCTTCTGCCTGCAGAGAATCAATTTTCTCCCGGACAGAGACCGGCCGGCCGCTTGCAAAACACTGAGCAGCGGCGGCTCCTCTCCCAGCCGGCTTCAGCCCCGCGCGACGGGGGGCAGCGCCCGCTCCTCCAGCCGCCGCTCTTTAACCAGACGACGCGGCGGCCGCCGGCCCCGGGGCCGGGCGCAGCCTCCCCGGCCGCCTCGCCCCGCGCCCGCGCCCCGCCCCGCGCCCGCGCGACTTGACGCGGGGCGGCCCGCAGCGAAGCCGGGGCAGCGGGCTCCGGAGCGCTCACACACGCACTCACTAACACAGCCGTGCGTGCGCACACTCACACACTGATACCATGACATACTCACAGACACCGACGACACACATATAGATACACTGACAGACACACACACACACACTGATACACTCACAGACGCTGACACACACCCCGATACTGACAGACTGACACACACATATACACTCACGCACACTGCTAACACTCAGACACACACACAGACACACGCTGACCCCCCTCCCATGCCGGGGCGCTCTGGAGCGGGGTATTTTTGCGGCGCTCGCTCGGGCGGGTGAAGCGGAGCGGACGGGCCGGGGCCGGCTCCCCATGCCCGCAACTTGGCGAGCCCGGCCCCGGCCCCGGCCCCGGCGCCTCCTCCAGCTGCCGCTGCACAAAGGCTGCGCTGCCGGGGGAGCCAGGGCTGCCCCGCACGCCCGCGGCCGCGGCCCCCCCCCGCCACCGGCTCCTTCCAGGCCCGCTGCCCCCGAGCAGCAGCGCCCCCGCCCCGGGGCACAGCCGGAGCAGGCGGCGCTGCACCTTGCCCCGCACCTGGCCGCCCGGCCCCGGGTGCCACCGCGCTCCTCCGGGGAACAAGTTTCCCAAGTTGCCGCGAGCCGCCTCCCGCCGAGTTTGCCGGGCAGCAGCTGCCCGCCGCCCCGCGCAGCCCGGTCCCGCCGCCCGGCTCCTACCGGGAGCAGCGCCCGCGCCTCCGGCTCCGGCTCCGCCTCGTGGCGGGCTCCCCCGGCCGCACCGCCGCCCTCAGCTGCTGCCGCGCCGCTCCCGCCTCCCCTCGTCACAGGCAGGCAGGCTCCGGAGCCGCTCATTGCTGCCCGCTCCCGGCCGCCCGCACCTCGCCCGCCTTCGCCGCCTCCCCCCTCCCCGGCAGCGCCGCAGCCGCAGCCTCTCCCTCCCTCCCTGCCAGGCAGCCCCCGCCGCCTCGCTGCGCAAGCAAGGGGCTGCTCCGCGCCCCCCAGCACAGCCCGCTCCCTGTGCCCGCACGAGGTAGCGCCCTTGCCACCGGGGGGGAACACCTGGGCGACCTGCGGCCACGGGGGCCGGGGGCTGCAAGGTTTGTGGGGGGGAAGGAAGTGGCCCCCCACCCCCTGATTGCCAGCCCCGGGCCCCCGTGGCCGCAGGTCGCCCAGGTGTTCCCCCCCCCGGTGGCAAGGGCGCTACCTCGTGCGGGCCCGCTGGCCTGAGGCGCAGGCCGCTTCTCCCTAGGGGGGCTTAATTAAAACTTTCGTCTCCTGCTCGATCATGACAGAAACTCACTTGCGTTTCAGACCCTGGAGGAGGTGGCTCAGTCTGGTCTCTGCCTCCCGCCTGGTTCAGACGGGCTTTCCGAGCTCCCTGGTTTCGGGGCTAGTTTATGCTCGTGGATTCTGGGCGCAGGAAGAGTTTTTCTTCTCTACGCCCACCTTTCCACGGGGGAAGAGCAGCCTCCTGCCGCACGGATCCGCACCCCAGCCGAGTTGTTGATGCCTAACTGAGGCTTTTCCTTCCCGGGACACACCAGCCACTCGTGCATTGCAGCCTGGGCTTGCTCATGCCACTGGCTGGGAGCAGAAACTACAAGAGTGGATTAAGCCTCTGTAGTTATTGGAGTCGAGAGCCTCTTCACTTCTGAGTACTGGGCTAGGCTTTTATGTACCGGGGTAATTATGACTTGTTTGACTAAAGTGCATTTATGTTGCTGTACTGTAAGTCCATTATAACACAGCCGGTTGTACCTTTTTGGAGCTGGAGGTAAAACTTGGCTACTGTTGTGAATATTTTATTGTATGTTTAGTGAATTCTTGAGATGTGGCGTCCGGACCTTGCCTTTTTTTAAGGGTGTAGTGGGACAAAATGCGTCACCTCCCACTCTCTTCCCATCTCGAGGGCTGGAGTCCCTTCTCTGCCTGAGCAAGCATTTTTCTCACATGCCATATCAGACAGAGCTCTCAGGTTTGGTTTTTTTTAACAAAATCTGTAGCCAACCTTTCCAATCCTCACCCATGCAGCTTTGAAGTGCTGCTAATGTCAGTCATTTTATTTTCTAGTCTGCTGTTCTCTTCATCTGTTCCTGCCCTTTCCTGCTGGTCAGAATTACTCACCGCCATTTCCAGGTAGAGGACAAGTGAAAAATACCCCATGAAAACCCAAGCTGGTGCTGCTCTCTTGACTGATCCCATAAAACACTCAGCATGAACTGGTCAGTCTGCTGCTGTAATTTAGTATGAAGGTGGAAAAAAGCCTAGCGACCCCACGTTAATCACATGGTCTAGGGTAATAATCACAAAACAGGAGGGCCAGGCTGCAGTTGGTGGAAAAAAATTAACTGCTTTAAAAAATCCCAAGAGACCTACTAATGGGCGCATTTGCATCAAACATTTACTGCGGAGTTGCCTAATTAGCTCTGCAGAAAATATCTTGGCATCCACATGTGCGGACCTATTAGGCTGCAGAAAAATAATAAACTCTTACTGTTTTTTTCCGTGCGCAGTGACACCTGTGTAGACGCTGACCAGGCTGGCTGGGGCACGAGGGTGCTTCAGTGTGGGGGCACCTGGTGGCTAACTCTGCCCCGGAGCATCCCCATGCCTCAGCCAGCCCCTCTGCGGCACATTGAGCTGAGTCGGAGCAACCCTGAGCTGGCACGCTGATCCCCGGAGCCCCCTGCCAGCGAGAGCTGCTCTGACCCAGCTTAACAGGCTGCAGTCTAGGCTGCACATTTAAACACTGTGCCTGGCAGCAATAATATTGCACCAGAGTTTATTGCTGCCTATTAATATGCACATGTAGATGCCCCCACCTAAGATTAAAAACATGGCTGTTCCATGGGAGAGGGACATTAGAAATGTCACCATTTAGCATAACTTATAATACAAATGACTCAATACTACTGTTTGATACCAGTCATGACGGACAAACAAGTGCCATTTACTAAGTAGTAATTAATAATCTGTGGCTTCTGACGGAGCCATAATGCAATTGGGATTAAGGTACAAACAAAAAGTAAGGAAAAGGGCTGTTCCAAAAAGCTTACAATCTGCAGAGACAAGGCAGGATTGGGAACTGTATTCTACTACAGATGGTACCAAGATGTTTCACCCAAGGTCATGCAGGAAGTGTGTGGCAGAGCCAAGAATTAAGTACAGACCTCCTGAGTCCCCATCTAAAAATAGCACTTGTAATTTCCACTTGGGCTAAAGGGAATGTAGATAATGTCATGTCCCTTTCCAAGTGGTCTTTTTGAAGGTATGGGCTGCACTTAGCTGAATGAGTGGCCACCTTTATACCAAAAAAGTATTTAAGACCCAGCTAGACAAAGCTTTGGCTGGGATGATACAGTAGGGGATGGTCTTGCTTTGAGCAGGGGTTGGAGTAGATGACCTCCTGAGGTCTCTTCCAAACCTCATTCTCTATGATTCTATGAAAAATACGATTAAGGAAGTTTACCACTGAGCAGAAATTCAAATGGTAGACCAGTACACATGACATTAATTACATGCCAAGCTAATGAAGCATTGTTGCCTACATAGTATAGTGAACTGGCTAGTGAGTGTATAAACCTCTGCCCTCTATTGGATGGAATCAAAACGGGGTGTCTAAGGATATGTAAGTCGGCTGTCTGGATCTACAGCAGCATGCATGCCCCGGGTTGGTAAAGTGATGCTAGGAGGGTCCAGCAGTGCTCTCAGGAGTGTGCCCAAAACTACGAAACTGGGCACTGAAATAGGCACACAACATGTTCCCCTCCCCCCCCCACAGATGACTCAAGTGGAGTAGGACAGGCTAAGCAGGACTTAGCAGGTTTCTCAGCAGCCGTCTTCGGATCACTGCAGTCAGTACAGACAAACCCTAAGTCCTTACACTGCTCATTGCAAACAGTTTGACTTTTAACTCAAGTGGGAGGAGTCTGTGTTTTGAAATATAAAGACTGGAGTCTTGTCTCCAGTGTTCCTATCAAGTCCTCAGGAGCTAGATATTGTGTGTGGTGGCACCATCTTAAATAATAATGCACTGAAATGGTTATAATATTGCATAGTCCCTTTTAAAGCCTTCTTTTAATGTCTCCTAGCTAGGAAAATGATTTTCAGTTTTATGGATGTCATTATCAGGACAGGTTCCTTTTCTCTTTTCTGCTGCTCTCCCAATTCTTGCTTTGCTCAGGTTGCTAGCCTCAGCCTCCAAAATATGACCTAAGTTTCCCTTTGCTTAATCCTGTCTTTTTATTATGCAAAACAATTTCATATTGCACCCTTCAGGCACCCCTAGTTGTCACTTAGTGAAGTTTTAGATATATATATTTAGTGTTACAGTATATAAATGTTAATGAGTATTAGTAGTAGTTAATTCAGCTTTCCTTATTAATCAATTCTTCCAGCCCTTTAATGATTTTTTTTGCTCTTCCCTGAACTGTCTCCAGCGGGGAGGGAGATCTGTTGATTATCAATAGTTCTTTGCACGTCTATAACATTTTGCTCATTTGTAGCACTCACATTACCTTCCCAAAGGCTTTATGGTGCTTTGCATGGGAAGTAACTAAGGCATAAAAGGCCCAGGCTGCTCAACCATGCCAGTGCTTTATGATGGTGTAACACTCTCAACCTCAGCAGAATTCCTCATGATTTACACTTCTGTAAACAGAATCAGTAAAGAGTGGTTGAGTTGCCCATGATAATATAGTCAGGGTCAGTCAGGAACTGAGTTCTTGACTTCAAGCCCTATCATAATCCAATAGATCCCAGCTGATCCTGAAATGCAAACAGCTTTAGAATGACTGTAGAAAGCATATGAATGTGACTATCATGTCTGATTACTCATCCTGTCAAGTTCCACGAATTCAAATCAAGATGTACCTTTCTTTGTTTTCCACTTTCTTAGCAAAAAGCCAAAATAGTCTCAAGCTCTTGCAAACATAACCAAATCAAGAGAGATCTAAACAACATTACCTTACTTTTTATTTACACAGGAGTTTTAATTAAAACCAGTTGCTATCAATAATTTGATGAATAAAAGGATAAACAAATTAGAAGGAAAATGTTTTCCAAGAAGCATGAGGTCCAAAAGGTCAAAGGGACTAATTTCACATCTGATCATAACTGAACTTGTTGCACACATTAAAAATAAAGCTCAGCATACTGTCATGAATTATGAAACACTGACATTTCATTTTGAATTAATGCAAAGGGCTATTTATATGTACTATTTTAGAGTCATTTGCCTAGACAAATTAATACACGTTTTACTTCACTAGGCCAAATGTTAGCAGCCCTGCCATCTTTCAAAACATCTAACTATTTGCATAATGAAAATGTCTTATTAATACAAAGTTGTTCCCCAGGGCTGTTGTGAAAGTTACTCTGAAAAGGTAATCAGTTATGTCACTGACTACCTGTTCCAAAATATTACTGATTATCTTCCCAGAGGTGTGCAAGGTGAATCATTACCCATGCTGGGCTTTTGGAGCCACAAACTACTGAAAGAGGAAGAAACAGAATAACTTGGCCCACAAACAAAAATGGCCTACCAAGCAGAAAATACTGTTTTCCTTCTTAGCAACTGAGACTAGTAGTGGACATTTAGGAGGCCCAATGCTGGGGGTTTTGTGTTTTGTTTTGTTTTTTGGAGGGGGGAGGGGGGAGGTTGTTTTTTGAGACTACAGGCAGTCACCAGCACTATTGTTCAGAGTCTTATATCACCTTTGCATGTAATGGAAGTGGGTAAAGTCATCAATCTATTGCTCATAGACATTAACAGGGTTTTTTTAAATAGGTTTAGCCTGTAAATCACCAAAGAAAGGTCAAAACTTAAAATAGTCCATTATGACTTTTCCATCTGAAAAGTGGATTAATATTATAAGCATTAGTTTAGCAATACATCGGTTACTTGCACAGTTAAATACTTTGTGGACAGATGTTCAAACATGCTTAAAGTATTTTGTTGAACCGGAGCCTTCAAACAAGTACTTTGAAAATCATCTCATGCCATGAAATTAACTACTTGCTTTAGCAAGACTCTAGCTTTTAGTCCAGTCATTCAGCAAAGCATGTTTTATTTGGATAACATCTGCTTATACTCTTGTTTGTTTCAAAACCAATATCACCTACATCACTACAGCTACGAAGGTAAACATTTGTAAACCCACAGTCAGGAAACCCAGGTAGCATATCTTGCCATTTGATTTCTATTGTCTGAACCAATTTGCGGGGGGACCATAGGAGAAAGATAATACCCCCCAAAACCATGCAAACTTTCTTCATATCTTTGTATATCCTTTCACATGTGCTGGGAATGCATAACACAAGATGAGCGCTAAGAGAGTTAGTGTGACATTACTCGTACATTTCTTCAGAAACATGATGTGACGGGACAAAGCAGGACTATACTAGAAATTTTCCTTCAGGTGTTATCCTCTTGTTCTGAACAAACATTATTAAAGGGCACTTTGTGACTCAGATGCTGAACTATGCCACAAGATCATCTTTAGTGGGGTCAGCTGTTATTTGGCTGAGCACAAGAGTCTCTGCATAAATGTATGGGCCCTTTGTTATCCAGGTTGTCCTAGTAATGGGGTTCTCAAATCTGCACTAACAAAGGTCATGCTGTGAATGATCTGAAGTGGCCCTAACTACAAGAGGAGTCTTCAGCAACAATGAGTACCTTAAGGTTAGTTAAGCACTTAGGGCCATATGAAAAAACCCAAACAAAAAGAAACATTTTTTACTGTTATCCTCACTCCATGACTGTTTTGTATTCATCAACTGACAACATTTTAGCACAATCCTACTTCCTCAGGATTATGATACTTGTGCCTTAGCAGTGCCTCCACAACAGTTTAGGAGGACAGACTGCAGTTAGATTATCTTCAGCTGTAACTTCCATTTAACAATAAGGATCCATCACCTTATGCAGGAAGCAGTGGGACTTCATGTCACTCGTATAGCAGGTGTATACCCCCCACAACCATTTCCTTTTGTGAAGGCAATGAGGTCATGCATCAAAGGATTAATTTTGACAGTTCAGCTTTAAAACACTTTGCTGATATAATGCTTGATGGTGACTTGCAGTGTAAATCTATTAGAATTGGATGTAGGGAAAAGGTGCATTAAAGATTTGACTTATACCCACTGGATAAGGATGATCTGAGTAAAAGGGAAAACATCCATATTGACATATGACCTTGATTTATACCATACTAATCTACTGTGCCAAGGACCTGTTCCTGAAGGCATTTAAACGTGTTTAAGTTTTTAGACACGAGCAGACCCTTTGACTCTTAAGTGTATTATAAAGTTAACCGTGTGTATAGCTGTTTACAGGATTTGGGCATTAGTCTGGGATTCACTGACCCATTACAACCACAATGGTTTCTTTAGGTGTTACCCCCTATCCAGTCCAGCATGAACTGAAAGTATAATTCATACCAATGAGAGAGACTCTGAATTTAAGGTGCAATTAGTTTTGAGTGTTAATAGGAAACCAAATCAAATTCTGATTAGTACAAATACAAAAAAATCTAAATTAAGGAAATGAAACTTTCATTTTCTGTTTTAGGACTAGAGATTTGCTACATCAAATTCCTGACCAGAGAAAGCTCTCCTGTAAGATACTGAAAATAATGAGGTTAAAGGTATAACAAAACTCTTAGCAATCCTTAGTTTTAGCTGAGTAGGAGACACATTTCTGGTAAAGACAAAAATGCTGGTTAGGAGTGATTAAGTTCGATTTAGGTTCAAGGGCCTTTTGCTGTGGCATACTTTCATGGTACCTGGTTTAAAAAAAATGTATAAATAATATATTTACAAATGCCAACATTTTGTGGTCTCATTTCATAGCTGTCACCTCACATTAAGGAAGACATCTTTCAGCAAGGATTGAGGCATACCACCTTCCTTTAACTTTTATCATCACTTCATTTTCTATTATTAAAATTTGTTCATAACAGAATTCTTGAATTAGAAACTTGATGCTCCTGAAAGGCATCTTGATAATGAGCTGAATTATTGACATATATTCCAGTCTCATTTTATTGTATTTTTATTTTCACTTTTTTGTGGCCATATCACTGACAGGTTGGCAGGTACAATTAGTGCTTTAAGCTGCTGATTTTACTTCCCGCCCACCTCCATCTGCTTCCAGATGTGTCATTCCTTAACAACAACTCCTTCAGTATGTGGCTGCTGCTTGTGCTGGATGAGACTTGATAATAAGTAGAAATAAGGGAAAGCTAGAAAAGCAAGAGAGAGGAAAAACAGTCCTATCTTTTGGTCAAATAATAAGGTACGATACACTGACTTTTTTTTAGATTCTAAGGAGTACTAAGTGCCCACTGCCCACTGTAACATAAAAGCCACTTAACATAGTACTGGTACTTTTTGGGCTGAAAAAGGTTTAAAAATGGAAGCTTATTACTTACCGGATAGAAAATAATTAAAGCATATGTTGCTTTTTGGGGAAGGAATATTCATGTGTCTCCTGGCCAATGCACTAGTCTTTGATGAATGAGCTGCCTACCTCTGTTCCCAGTAATGCCCAGCCAATAACCAGGAAGCTGGGAAGAGCTATGGAGTTAAGCTCAAAGAGGTCTGGGCTAAATACAGGCTTTCAAAAAGCCCAGGAAGGAAGCAATCTAAGTTTTGCACTTTATTCTAAGCACCCTAGGTTAAATTGGGAGCGAACAGAACAGATGTTCACCCTTTGGTGGGGGAGCATACAGGCTGCCTGCACTGGCTGAGGCTGCAGGCTGGGGGTGTTTCTGCATGCCTCCAACCAGACTGCTGGAGAATGCCAAGCACCTGGCCACCCCTTATTCACCAGAGTAGCCCCTCTCCCCAGCCCTGGCCCGTTGCCAGTGGCCAGCTGTCACTGGTGGGGGAGGAGCGGAGTGGAGGCCCCTGGCCGAGTCCTGACCCCCCCACCCAAGCCAGCATAGCTGGTGTGGCCTGCATGGCAGGGGTTCCCCCTGCTGCCTGGCCCAGCTGGACAGTGCAGCCCCTCGCTCCACCTTCCTAACAGTGGCTGGTTGTCACCGGGGCTGCCCTCCTACCAGTGACTGGGGGGAGCTGTGCAGGCTCATGTCTGGGGGGGACACATCCACACAGCAGGAACAGGGGTCTCCACTCCCCCACTCAACATACACTACCATGCAGACCCCGCTCAGTGATGCTGGCTCAGGCCAGAGCTGGGGCCAGCCCCCCCACTCAGCACCCAGTCACTGCTCACAACTGGCAAAGTCTTTACCTTCTGCCTGCAGCTGGCCCTGTGAGAACCCACTCATCCAGAGCATGTGAGTGCTGCGAAGGCTAGCAAGCTGCCCTTCTAGGGGGTTTAGCAGGAGCCTGCAAAACAGCCTGGGATACTAGGGGACTGCAACCTAGCTTGAGTCAGGATGGGATCTGGTACAGAAGTTTGCTAGACTGGTCTAACCCAAGTTGCTTAAGTCTGATAGTACATCCATCCAGGTCTATCTTAGACTGTGTTCTGCTATTTTTAAGCCAGTCTATGTGCCAAACTTCTGTACTGTGACAGGCTTAAACTGGTTTTTGGTCACTTATACCAGTTTGGAAAGAGGCAGACATACTCAAGTTTGCTACAAATGTTAGTGTTGCTTCTACACATATACCCAGACAACCAGAACATCTGTCTGCCTGGGTGTAAGGCAACTAGTTTACTCTACTGAGGAGATCACCAGGGCTGAGATCTTCTAAAATCACTAATGTTTTATTCCTCATTTTCAAGTCCCCATCTTGCAACACCTTAGGGTGCCCAAGTACACACATGTTCAACTTCTAGTTGGGCATCTAAAAATAAATAGTCACCAATGAAAATTTTATCTTGAGTTTGCAAGTGTCCCAACAGGCATATCATTTTAATAATAATAAAAAAACCACAGAAATCCATGAAAGGAAGATGAGGAATACTGCACTGAAATTAGGGTCCAGTTCTTTAGCTGCTGTAAGTCTAAATTGTATTTCAACAGCAAGTCTGGTTGGGTTGAGTGCAATCCTGACCTCAGTGAAGCCAATGGCCAATCATTTCCAGATAATTTCAGTTGGGCTAGGATTTCACCTTTCATTTTGATTTCCATTTAGAAACAACTTTGCACCAGAGATTACCCTTCTAACCCAATAATAAAAATGGCATGACTGAAGGTTCTGTATCATAAACAGAACCAAGACAGCAAGTCTCCTCAGACCTTACACTCTCTATCACACCTCCTTATTCAGCAGATCATTGCAAATCAACACCTTGCCACCCCACTACACAGAAATATCGTTGTTATCCCTCCCCTCCTGCCCAGATATTAACAGATTTGACCTATTTTTGATATGGGTTTCAAGGAAAGCATCCTATAGGCAGAGGACCCTCCCAAAGCAGTCCCGCCTGTCTTATACCAAGGGGGCTCTGTCATAAAGATACCTCACTAATCTCAGTTGGGTAGTGCATGTCAGGGGGAAACGGTTTCTTAGGTAGAGAAGTCTCAGGCTAATTTCAGTGTATAGGTATATACACATTATTTTGTCTCTCCTCATCTTCCATAGGATATCTAGATACATTACATTATGTGACAAACGTTCAGTAAAGCTGTCAAATTCTCCTTACTTCATGTGTATCATTTAGCTGCTAGAAGCAAGTGTGCTGGAGAAAAGTGGCAAGGACAGACTGAGGAAATCAGCCAGAGGCAAACCTCTGAAAACTAGCAGGATAAGCAGAATAGAAATGAGGGAGCTGGGAGGGGGCTTGAGAGACAGTCAGGAGCAAGCCTGAGAGCATAGGGTAGGAATGATATGGGGAGAACAAAAAAAGGTAGAGGCTGCCTAAAATTAAACTGTTTGGCTGGAGCTGTTGTTAGAGCAGGAAGCCCAGAAGCAGGCGATAAGCCGGAAGAAAAGGCATGCAGTGCAAGAGAAGCACGTCAGAAATAACCAGCAGGGTGCAGAGAAAACCACACACCTAAGCAGAAGGGAGAAGCCTGAAGATTTACCCGGGCATGCTGTGCACAGCAAAGAAATCTCTCAAGGGAGGCTGACAAGCACTTAGTAGGAATCATCAATTTAATGGAAATACGTTGATATAAAATTGATCTTCAATGAAGATCAAAGCATTTTATAAAGAGCAATACTGTGTATGGCAGCAGGAGCATGGGGATTACCCAAACAGAGCCAGGCAAAAGTCCACGTTGACATTGGCCAGTATTGGCAGAGCTTCCCCCCTCCGCACCCGCCCATGAAACAAGCCCCAGAACCGACAATTCTCGAATAACCTGCTGACAGGGAAAGTTTGCTTTTGCTAATGCCAGGCAGTTAGTGATTGGCTTCTGCCCTGAAGCATTCAAGTTTATATCCCCAATATCTTTTTATGCTGTCTAATAAAAACTGTGGCTGTTGCCATTATGTGGCTAATGGCCATTTATATGACACTCTTTGCAATCTATAGACAGGGATCATCCCCTTTACCATTCACATGGAGCCATCTCTGAAGTGAAATACAGCAGCTGCTTATGAGTCCACCATTATTAATAGCCTACAGCAACATGACATTGCACTTTAGGGCAGGAAGTGAAGAACATCATGTCTAGCAGAAGCTATAAGATGGATTTAGTGAGTTAGACTGTACTTACCCCAGAAGGGATGTATGACCAGGACATTGGGACTAGTATTCCTACACCTTCTCAGACTGTCATGGACTCTTTAACTACTCACAGTAGATAGGATTTTAACTGTGGATCTCTTTAGGAAAGAAGGAAACTGGGGCACGGAGACAAAAATGACACCCTCCTGAGAAGAAAAAAGCTATTTACTGCATCAACCACCACCATTTCCTGCAGCACTCAGGTACCCCTCAGAGGTAAATATGCATCTCCCTCATACAATCCCAGCACAAAGTGAATCCCTCTCAACATATTACTTAAACGAGACGTATTCCAGCACTAACAAATGCCTATCTGAACAAACTGTATTTTCTATTTGGCACTTACTATTTCATACTGCTTGGCATTCAGAATAATTTTTTCTCTAAGTACTTTTTTTCTTTTTTCTAAATGCTGTAGATCATAAGAAATTATCCCTCCAGGAAGGAAGAAAAGCCATAATTAAAACTGAAAGCGATAACTGATCATCATATCCTTTAATAGCAACATTGTTCAAAAGACAAAATGAAATCTAACTACAGAAACAGCACAGTCTGTGGGGCTTGTCAGACGAAAAGAATGTCTGAAAAGAGATGTAGAAATCAGGCAATGTTTGCAGAAAAGCTATATATTACATTTCAAGACTGTAAAGAGTGAACGCTGTTTGTTTTGTGCCATACACAAGCATTTGAGGCAATAGCCTGTTATAAAACTATTGCTTTGTGCAGCTAATAGTATTTAGGGCTCACAGAGAGCTTTCCATCTCTAAGAATACCATACAAACTTCAACTCATCTCTGTGCTACTCCTATGAAGTAAGTTAAGGTTACCCAGGTTTTACATATAAAGAAAATGAGGACGGGATCTTAAATATTTTGCCTGTGGCCTCATAAAGTTTCAGTACATATGCTTCATTGAGAAGACGGGAGTCCTATTTTTAAGTTCCTGAGTGCAACCCACTAGGCTCAATATGCATACTGTCATTATACCATATCTTTCCCTTACGAGTTAATCAGATATAGAATATTAATTTTTGCAAAAGTATTAGAGCATCACCAAGTACTCAAAATAACATCAAAATTAACACAGAAGAAATTATGTTCCTCATTTTAAGTATTCTCCCCATCACCGTTCAAGTACTTACACACTCCCTAGAATCTATTTATTGTGCTACTGTATTTCTCTTTCTAACCTGAATGCAATGAAGGGACTCTTTCTTTTGCCCTACTGATGCTTTCCCTATTTCATTCAGGCAGGTCACACTCAACAAATAATTTCTGATGTTTATATCAATGCACGTTTTACTACTTCCAGATCTTAACTACAAGATCAACATGATATAACATCTGTGCAGTGCACGCATGCAAAATAGAATTACAAATACGTGCTGATACTGGAAGGAATAGGAAGAATGGCTCTCATTAATATGCTCTGATTGTGTTTGATGAGAAAGTCTCATGTAGGCAGGCTGAGGATTAGGTATAGAACAGGATAAGGAAAACATTTCCTGTGGTTAGAGGTGACAGTGCTGGGAAGGCTGAGGGCATTTCAGCTCTCAGCAAATGAGCCTCTTGTCTCTTGTAATGCAGCAGGTGAAAGGAAGGAGTTTTCTCTGGCAGATTAAAAGCGATAGTGGAGGTGGAGGTGAACTGCAAATTCAGCTATCAATGCATCTCAGCCAATCTACAAGACCCTGGGTACAAACAGGCATGCACAATTAAGCACATGACATACAATTTTTAATTTTCTGTGGATGACATTCCTTGGGATGAAAGGCAAGTGGTTTAAGTCCTTTAGCAGGCTTTTTGGACCCCATTGTGAGGCTTTGATTTCACAGCATCCTAGTGACCATGGTGTATATGTAAAAGGCGTGGTTCTCTGGGGAGATTAGAAATCTAACTTTTGGTGGGAGCTATGAATTGGCTAATATGTCTACAAGTGTCCAGTAGCTAAGCCGCACCATATGCAGCAAAGCGGGTTCCTGTGTATTCCAGGGAACCTGAAAAAATGCTGGTTTTGCTGCAAAATAGTAACCTGTTTTTATGTTCCAGGTGCCACATTCACGTTCTAGGTTGTCAACCATGGCACATAGATTGTAAGCTCTTTGGAGCAGATCCCATCTTTTTCTTCGGCACCTGTAGAGCCACAAGCCCAGGAAGCTCCTGGCCTATTGTGACGGTGTGGAAGACAAGAATGAAGAACCTTGCCTGCTGAGTTAGTTTGAGGCGGTGGAGCAGCAGCAAAAAGCAGTAGTGGGGAAAGAGACAAGTGCTGGGGAAACACCAGCACTGGCATGGTTGCACATTATGAGTGTGTGCCACCAACACTTAAAGGGCTGGAACCCCGTGCCTGATTAAAAGAAGCCTGACCTGAAAGGACCAGAGGACTGGAAGTGAGGTCCAGGAGCCCTAGGAGGGGTGAATGCTGGCAGCAAACCCACCGAGGTCGCTCGGAGGAGCCAGACCAGCTTGGTCCTGGCCATCGGGGATGGAAGATTGGGACCTGACCATGAATGGTGACCCTAGAAAAAAGATAGAGAAGAACCACGTGTACAGTGGACCAAAGCAGCCCACAGGGGACAGTTCCAGTGGTGAGCCCTAGCATACAAAGGGACTCTCTGCAAGTCAAGGACTGGGATGGTCCAACTCCAGGCAGAGGACTGTAAAGTGGAACTAAGTCCTGGAGTGATATTTGAATTTCATATTGTTTTGCTTTATATACGTTATTTGCCTCAGAAGGCACAATCTGAAAGCATAGCCTATGTGCCCATAACATCTTTGTGAGATCTCAAAGATTGGCGTAAGGCGGGGTGTAGGACAGGCGGAGTTCCAGAAGACAGTGCCAAGGCTGGGTAAGGACAGCACCCATGGGGAATAAGACCTCCTCCCAAATTACACAGAAGATCAAATTGTGGCAGACGAGAGTGGTTTCCCTTACCCCAGTTCCAGTGGTTAGACACTAGAATCAAGTTGTACACTTGTAAAAGAACTGAGACTGTTTAAGGCCCTGTGGACATGTTAAGATGCACCTCACGGGATAGGCACAGGTGCTTCCACATCCATGAATGGGTCTTGTAATACTAGGAACAACGCAACATGGATGTTGTTGTCAGTGCTTTGTATTTTGGGCAAGGAACAAAATTACATTTAGAGGGCGTGTGGAGGCACTATTAAACAACGCCAGCCTCTCTCTGTTAAGTGTTGTTCCTCAACAAAAAAGCTGTATTGTCTTATATTGATTCATCATTTATCATATCCAGACATCAGACAAATCTGTTAATTTACCATTTTTAACCACTGCTTTTTTCCATAGATGTAAAGGTCAGAAGGAACCAGGTTGTCAGAAGACCTCCTGTTGGGTTGGCAATTGTCAGTGCATCTGGAAAATTTCACTGAAAGGTTTAAATCTGGAGGAAACGGCTTTGTATCATAGTGCAAGCCTATGAATTTTCTCCAATATAAAGCCCATAACTCAATCCTACTTTTCAACCAATTACTTACCTGCCAATTTATGCTCCATTTTCAACATCAGATAACTGACTCTGCACTGATCACTACAGCTAGAGTCAGTCTGATCATATGATTCAGGGCTTTCCTGAGACAGGTCCTTCATTTCTTCACTGGAAAACTAGGACGCTCAGGAAACAGAAGTTTAAAGAATCAAATAGGCTAAGAGGCTCAGTACTTTGCGCTAAAACTATTTTTTGTACCACAATCAACAAGAATCGGGTAAAAACAAAATCAGCTTGAACATCCATTTCATTAGTTATGGGTATCAGAGATATGGAAGGGTAAACATTAATTTTGTTATGATTATTCTAAAATTTAAAAAATTCTAAAAATCCTTTTTCTGGTATTGGTTTTCTGTGCACCAGGAAATGCTGTTGGATTTTCAAATAAAGGAAGGGGGACTGTAGACCTGTAATGGAAGAAGAAACCAGGCCAGAGCTCGATTTTGACATTTCTATACATTAAACTAGTTCTTAAAAGGATAGAAGATCCCTTCCTCTAGAAAACTGTAGATTATAAAAAAGATGGTGGCACAAAAAACAAGCAAAAGGAAAAATAACCCAAGGGATGCAAAAGCAGTGAGTCATTGCAGCAGGCGCTCTCCTTGCCCAGCATGCTGTCTGAATGCCAACTGCAAGGGAAGTCACACCATTTCATTAGGGTAACCTTACATTTAAAGAACTTGGCATGTGAATGTTCTCTCTAGAGGAATAGATTTCACTGTCAGCACAGTATGGTAAGGGCAACCCACATCCAGCCCAGCATTACCACAGTTGCTGCAGGAAGGGAAGTGATGGTAGTCACAAAGTCGGGAGGTGAGACAAGCATATACCTGTTGCTGTGTGAAGGAACAAGGGAGAATACTGTATTGCTAAACAGGTATCAATGCCTCACCATGCAAGGAAGCTTTGATATGGGGAAGAAACAAATAGTAATAATTCTCTCAGTCTTTTAAGTAACTATAGGCCTATAAGCCTCACCTCGGTGCTTGGGAAGATCTGGAGAGAATCATCAAGGAGCACATCTGTGGGGGGCCAGCAGGGGAGATCATGCTCAGGGGTAACCAGCATGGGTTCCTCAAAGGCAGGTCCTGCCTGACCAACCTGATTGCCTTTTATGACCAAGTAACTAAATCCTTGGATGATGGTGTTGCTGTGGACGTAATCCTCCCGGACTATAAGAAGGCCTTTGACACTGTCTCTCACCCCATCCTCATCAATAAATTAAGCGACTGTGGCATTGATGCCTGCACAGTTGGATGGGTAAAAAATTGGCTGATAGGGTGCACCCAAGGAGTAGTGGTGGATGGGTTGTATTCAACCTGCTGAGATGTGAGCAGTGGGATACCCCAGGGCTCAGTTCTCGGGCCCACACTATTTAACTTCTTCATCAGCGACTTGGACAAGGGGGTGGAAAGCACGTTGTCCAAGTCTGCTGATGACACTAAGATGTGGGGTGAGGTCAACACACCTGAAGAGAGAGAGGGGCTGCAACTAGATTTATACAGACTCCATAAGTGGGCAGATGAGAATAGGATGGGGTTCAACACAAATAAATGCAGGGTGCTGCACCTTGGGAGAAGGAATCCACCGCATACATACAGGCTGGGGAGTTCCCTCCTTGAAAGCACAGAGGCAGAAAGGGATCTTGGAGTCATTATTGACTCCAAGATGAACATGAGCCACCAATGCCAGACCGCAGCCAGCAACGCCAGCCATACCTTGTCATGCATCCAAAGGTGCATCTCAAGCCAGTTCAGAGAGGTGATACTCCCCCTCTGCGACTTTGGTCAGGCTGCAGTTGGAGTACTGCATCCAGTACTGGGCGCCACACTTCAAAAGGGATGTGGCCAGCCTGGAGAGAGTTCAGAGGAGGGCCACCCACTTGGTGAGAGGGCAGCAGGACAGCCCCTACAAGGAGAGACTGAGGGATCTGAATCTGTTCAGCTTCAGCAAGAGAAGGCTGAGGGGGGACCTGGTGGCTGCCTACAAACTCATCAGGGGAGATCAACAACAAATAGGTAGAGCCCTTTTCTCCCCAGCACCGCTTGGGGTGACGAGGAACAATGGTAACAAGCTGATGGAGAATAGGTTTAGGTTAGAGATCAGAAGGCAATATTTTACAGTTAGGGTGGCCAAAATCTGTAACCAACTTCCCAAGGAAGTGGTCCTCACCCCTACCTTGAGCAAATTCAAGAGGAGGTTGGATGATCACCTGTCTGGGGTCTTGTGAACCCGGCATTCATTCCTGCCTGTGGCAGGGGGTCAGGCTAGATGATCTGTTCAGGTCCCTCCTGACCCTAGCTACTATGAAACTATGAAACTATAATGTTGAACAGGGGAAAAACCAGTCAAATCAGCCCAGCATCCTTTACATAAAGTTGCAACCAAAGTTAACATATAGCAAGTATGATAACCTCCACCTCTCCTGTTACACCATAAACTGAACTGGGCTAAGCAGCTGAAAGCATGAACTGCTTAAATTCTCTGCATTGTGTTTTAACAAACACCTACTCTCTTGCGTTATACACAGAAGGGGAGCTATAACTCATCAGTGGGGCATACCACCATTCCTGGGCAAATTAATAATATAGGGTCAGATTCTTTGGGTTGTATCAGTTGCTTTGTGCTATTCTGGTAATGCAAAATAGCCGTAACCCTGGATTAAGTATACAAGCAGTGGTGTGTCATCAAAGAGAGATGCTCTTTTCTAGAAAAGGTATTTTGGCTGATGAGTAAGATGTGTCTTATGGTGCTGCCTGGTGAGTGCAATGTTCAGTTCATATTTTTTCAAGAATTTCCACACAAACAAGCTAATTACTGTTTTTAATTGAGAGCTGTAGATTTGCGAACATCTATTTTCTGTCAAAAATATTTGTCAACCAACATCCTAATGGATTTAACCCCCCCACCAAAATAAGTTATAATGAACGCTGTCATGATGTTGGAAATCAACCCGGTATTAACATAAAAAAAAGTTGCCTTTCCCTTAGTTACTGCTGACATTTACAAGCAAGTTGATTTTCAATCTCAGAAGTCAGTAGTTAATTACTGGGGGAAAAAAATCAAGGGACTCCAAAAGTACAAATGTCTTTAAACAGTTATTTTAAAATAATAATTAGAACTCAACACTAATTACACTGACTTGCTTGAAAGTCAGAAGGAAAAAAGTATCTTTACTCACGGAGTATGTAATGTAAATTTGCAGAAGTTGTTATTTAAAAACCCCCCAGAAAGGATTAATTTCTTTAAGGAAAATGCTGACTCTAATCCTAACTGGGGACCTCTGTCTATGGACCCACTGCCCCTACAGTCTGCTGCCAGGTTCATTGTGCTAAATCAGTGATTCTCCACCAGGGCGCTGGGACACACTGGGGTGCCACCAGATCTTCTAAAGGGTGCTATGAGGCTTGAGGAGATAAGTCAAGTGTTAGGAGATAAGCAGATAAACACAGGCTCAGCCTTGCTTCTGCCTGGATGATCCCTTATCTCCACCCTTGGGCCCCTCTGCAATGAAGTAAGCACTGCAATCTATAAAGTAGTTTTTGAATTGGGTGCCACTCAATTCACAAAAGTTATGGAGGGGGCCTCAAGTCCAATAGGGAGTGCCTCGAGTTGAGATAAGGTTGAGAATCTCTGGGATAGATATTGTCCTGTTTAAGAACCTGCTTGGACTCAGGCCATCATGAAGTTGGTAATGGCTCCTACTCCCTGTGAAGCCCCAGAGCAAGCCATGAGCACAGGAGAGGCTACTGAGTGTTATACCATCTTACAATGATGCCAAGCTACTGAGGGACAGCCTTTGGTGCGCAAAAGCTTGTCTGGCATGTCTCCCAACTACATAGTTTTTTCCATAAAAGATAGTACTAAACCAACTTTGCTTAAGGGACTGTTCAGCAACTGAGAACTGGCAAGAACTTCAATGCTGTGCTTGAACACATGGCTCAGCCTTACGTCAGCTTCATACTTGCCTAAAGCTTCTCCCCTACTAAGTGAATTTCCAGCAGACCACATGCAGCCAGCAGCTGGACCTTTGTATTGGCATCCTGAGACCAGACAGACAAGTTTGGTGGATCTGGCTGCTGGAGGATACCTCATTATGAGGCAATCTTTCTGCTGTATTAGCATAGCTACAGCAGCTCTTATACTTCCTCCATCAGGAGGGATGTGGCAGGGTCCCTACTGTGCTTTGGGATTCTTGTCAGGAAGAGAGGCTGCATAAGTCACAGCTAATATGATTTTTTAGCATAATACACAATTTTAGTGTTTACATATGCACACACATGCACAAGGAGATACATTTCAGGACAGTGCTGACAATTTACAAGGTCTTGGTTATTAGCAGTTTGATTTATAGAGCTTAAAGTGAGAAGGGACCATTAGATCATGTAGTCTGAACTATATATTACCAGTTATTAAATTTCACCAAGTAACCTCTGTTTTGAGCCCAGTATTCTCTGTTTGGCTAAAGCAGATCTTCCAGAAAGGCATACAGTGAAGATATAAAGTGATGGAGGATCTACTGTGTTTGTTCCAATAATTAATTTCCCTCACTGCTAAAAAAAAAGAAGTGTGCTCAGTTCTCTTTGGAATTTGTCTGATTCCACTGTCAGCCCTTTGCACGTGTTATGTCGTTCTCTACTAAGTTAAAGAGCCCTTCAGGTCCTAGCATTCTCTCTCTATGAAGGTACTATAAAGGTACTCAGCATTCAAGTTACTTCTCTTTTTTTTGGGTAAGCAAACTATGCAGAATCCTTTAAGTTTTTCATCATAAAGTCTTTTCTCCAGCCCTCAAATAATTCTGTGGCTCTCTTCTGTATTATCTCTAATTTTTTAACACCTTTCTCAGACTGAGTGGATGCTGTTTGTCATGTCAGTCTTAGCAATGCCATATACAGAGGAAAAGAAAAATGCTTTCCTTCTGTCCACTGTGACCCCTGCATCATCACCAAAGCCACTGCTCTCTAAGATGCAGCTCCCCACTTCGTAGTTATGCACAGAGTCCTTCTTCCTAGAGGTATAACTTTGCCTGGAGCTATATTACATACTTCGATTGACTGAGCCTGGTTCATGTGTCCCAAGCAATTCAGGTCAATCTGTATGAGTGCCCGGTCATTGGTGCTATTTTCCAAAGTTTGTGTACCTGCAAGTGTTTTTACAGTCATCTTGGATTTTACTTCTAGACCACTGAAAAAAATGGAATAACATTCAGCTTAGTAAGTGAGTACCTGGAGTCCCACTAGGAACACCTCCCATTCAAAGATGATTCCTCACTGACAACTACTTTTTAAGCTGTCAGTTAGCCAGGTGCTTTGCATGTGAAATCTGACTATTGTTCTCCAAAATTGTACAGTAGCAGAATAACAACCTTAATGCCATTTTTTAGAAAATGTACAAGTTGAAGCAATTACAAGAAATGGAAATTTTGATTTAACATTGTGTCCATCATTGACGGAGTGTCAGAATGAATGAAACAAGAAAAATCAAGTTATAAAACATCATGTTTTTCTTCTCCAAAACTCCTTTAAAAAAAATGAAATGCATCTTGAATTGAAGATATGAAGCAATGGAGAAAAATAAAAGGAGCTATATAGTCTTTACATGTATATTGGTCCCAACAGGACTGGTTAAGCTCTATTCTGCCTTCAGACAGGCAACCCACTGGAGACACTAATAGTTTCCAGCAACATCCTCTTCTGAAAGTTTTAGGACTTTTCTATAAACCTCCTTCCAATATCATGTCACTTGTAATATTAACAAAAAGAGCCGGTTGTCTCATGATTGCTACTCCTTTCTGATTTGTTCCTTCATTCAGTTTAATAGAAGCCTGTTTGAGCATAATAAGAGTCTGTGGCATGTAGGCTTATGTAAGTGACCTCTCAGTAGGGAGGGAATAAATGAACCTCCGCTTACAAAGCCCACAGAGGTATCCAGGCATTCAGGCAGTGGAACGTGCTGCTGCTTTGTCAAGTTAGGTTCCTGTAGCAGTGATTGTAATAGTGTTATCACATGGACGCTGCAGATATCTACCAGGAAACAAACAGACTATAGGTTTGGTGACGCAGAGAGATTTTGATCTTCCGAGTGAGGCATCAAATCTGGTTTTATCATCAAGCTCATGCAATATGTTTCCCTAAGGCTAAACATTAGCTTTCAGGAAAACGAAGACAATCGTGTCTCAGCAAACCCCTCCTTGCATTTTTAAAGGTTTACCCTAAAGTTATAGTAGTGTTAGAATGATATTGTAGCCCTGATGGTCCAGGAATTATGTCACATTTTGAAGAAGATTGTCTTGCATTGTTAATACTGTCTAACACTATCCCAATAATAAAGTTAGCCCAATAATTTTTACCACCCTAAGAAATCCTTGCCAAAAATTATAGGCACTCAGGGTAAATAAATCATGTAGATTTTCTTATTGCCATGCTTCTCTTGTCTCCAGATTTGTCTACATTATTATGAAGTTGCTGCCACTACAGCATTGCTGGCATAGCTATTTTGTTGAACCCCTTGGTAGAATCATGGCTTATGCCATCAGAACATTTTTTTCTGCCATTATTGTTACACCATCTACCCAATGACACAAAATAAACCAGCAGTAGCCAAGTAGCCCTGTTCAGTAGGCATCGCTATATCACTAAAGAGACGTAAACTTCTCCTACTGCTTGCCAACAGAGCTACATGGGAAAAACTTTGTAGTAGTATGACAGCACTTGACCTCTGAGGCCAGAGGTGGCAGACCCACGTATCCTGCTTTATTTTATGTCCCACCCTGCCAGTCTCCTGCCTCACCTGCCATACCTTGACATTAACAGGATTACCTTGGGAGGCTGCCTCTAGAAGCTGGAGTGGCTCCTTTGACATCCTCCGTCTTGGCACAGTTCTCAGAACTTCTCCCTAGTCCTCGGGTGTGCTTCTCCTTTAATGTACCCCTCACGGCTTCTCTGCCTTATCAATCAGTTGTCCTACAGACCCTGAATGTGGACCCCTGTCCCTAATTGTGCCTTAGGGACTACAGTTGTGGCCTCTACCACCCCCAAAGCCATGCCCATGACTCATAGTTATTATTCAGCTCTCATTCACTGGCCCCCCGACCCGATCCTTAAAGCAGCTTGGCAGCACCTAGGCCCCTGGTCCTTGCAGGGCTCTCTGTCACAACCTACCTGTTCTCTGACCCTCACAGGGCTCAAAGCACCAGGTGCCTCTTGGTCACCCCATGTGGCCTCCAAACCACCTCTGCAGCCCCAACCCAAACCTACAGTACGAGTAAACAGAAAACAGAAAACACAGACCCCTCCTTGGATTTCTAAATTTGACTGTACTCCTCCTCTGGAGGCTGGGGAACAAGCCAACTCCTTAAGATACCTCACTTCCTTACTGGCAACCAACTCTGCCCATAGCTCCTCTCCCCTGAGCCTATATACATCTAAACCCCAGGCCCTCCTGATCACTTGATCACAGCCTTTGAAAATGGGTCAAAGGATTTCTACTCAACCCAATGATTAGCCTGGTTCTTCTACTCTGCAGTCCCCTTTAGCTACTCAGCAGTCTCAGGACTGCAGGACGGGGTTTCTGTTGCGGCTGGCTGATGCAGTGTTCTGGCCCAATGGGTTGCAAAAGTTATATTACTCAGGGATCCCATGTTTCCCTCTCATTTCCCCCCCCTCTGGGGTTGACAAGGTTGGGGTTCCTGGTTATATAGTAGTGTGATGCTGGGTAGGCAAGAGGGGTAAGAGTCTTGGGTGCTGCCTAAAGGGGAGTGAGGTCCCAAAATGAAGGGCAGGGATACTCATCCCCCTCTCCCCTCTACACCCCGAAGCTTCCTTGCAGTGGCTTTGGTTCCATCTCCAACTTTGCCTCCAGCTCTGACAGCAGAGAGGCCAGTGACAAAATAAATCTCATGAACAGGGATCCTGGTTTTCTCTGATAAAAAAAAAAAATCTCCAATTTTTGGATTAAAAAAAACTAACCGAAAAGCCACATTTTTCCATGATTATAATGAAACAACACTTATATATATATATATGTGTGTGTGTATATATATATATATATATATATATATGTATTTGTAATGTATATGTATATGTAAGTGGTGTTTCATTTTGATCATGGAAAAATGTGGCTTTTGGGTTAGCTTGGTTAGGGGTTTTTCCCATGGTCAAAATGAAATACCACTATATATATATATCTATATATTGTGGTGTTTCAGTTTCATCATGGAAAAATGTAGATTTTGGGTTAGTTTTTTTAATCTGAAAATTGGATTTGTATTTTTTTTTAAATCAGAGACAACCAGGATCCCTGCTCATGAAGCTCAGTAAGGACAAGTGTAAAGTCCTGCACTCAGGACAGAACAATCCCATGCACTGGTACATGTGGGTTAGGGTTGGAAGGGACCTCAGTGGATTAGGGTTTGAAGGGACCTCAGGACATCATCTAGTCCAACCCCCTGGTCAAAGCAGGCCACCCCCAACTAGATCATCCCAGCCAAGACTGTATCTAGCTGGTTCTTAAAAAACGCCAAGGATAAAGACGCCATCACCTTTCTGGGTAACCTGTTCCAATGCTTCACTACCCTCCTAGTGAGAGTTTTTTTCTGATATCTAACCTAAACTTTGCTGCAACATGAGACTATTGCTCCTTGTTCTGTCATCTGCTACCACTGAGAACAGTCCAGCTCTATCTTCTTTGGAACCACCCTCAGGTAGTTAAAGGCTGCTATCAAATCCCCTCTCAGTTCCCTCTTCTCTAAACTAAATAAGCCCAGTTCCCTCAGCCTCTCCTCAGAAGTCATGTTCCCCAGCTCCTGAATCATTTTTGTTGCTCTCCCCTGGACTCTCTCCAACTTGTCTATATCCTTTTTATAGTGGGGGCCCCAACATTGGATACAGTACTCCAGATGTGGCCTCACCAGTGTAGAATAGGGTGGAATAAATACTTCCCTCAATATGCTGGCAACACTCCTACTAAAGCAGCCTGGTACACCGTTAGTCTTCTTGCCAACAAAGACACACTGCTGACTCATATCCATCTTATTGTCTACTGCAACTCCCATGGTTTTCTGCAGAGATACTGTTTAGCCAGCCAGCCCCCAGCCTGTACCAGTGCATGGGATTGTTCCAACCTAAGTACAGGACTTAGCATTTGTCCTTGTTGAACCTCATGAGATTTCTTTTGGCCCAATCCCCTAATTTATATTAGGTTACTTTGAATCCTAGTTCTACCCTCCGGTGTATCTACTATCCCCCCAGCTTTATGGCATCTGTGAACTTGCTGAGCGTGTAATCCATCTCATTTACCAGATTGTTAATAAAGATATTGAACAAAACCAGCCCCAGAACCAAACCCTGGGGCACTCCACTTGATACCGGCTGCCGACTAGACATAGAACCATTGATTGCTATCCTTTGAACCTGACAGTCCAGCCAGTTTTCTATCCACCTTCCAGTCCGGTCATCCAACCTGTACTTACTTAGCTTGCTTGCAAAAATGTTGTGGGAGATAGTGTCAAAAGCCTTGCTAAAGTCAAGGTATATTATCTCCACTGCTTTCCCTGCATCCACAGAGCCAGTCATCTCATTATAGAAGGCAATCAGGTTGGTCAGGCATGACTTGCCCTTGGTGAATTCATGCTGACTGTTTTAATCACCTTTGTTTCCAAGTGCTTAGACATGGATTCTTTGAGGACCTGCTCCACTGGTCATCCACAGAGGTCAGAATGATTGAAGTCCCCCATGAGAGCCAGGGTCTGTGATCTGGAAACTTCTGCTGGTTGTGTGAAGAAAGCCTCATCTATCTTATACTATAGCAGATCCCCCCCACCCCAACGACATCACCCTTGTTGCTCTCCCCTCTAACTTTAACCCAGAGACTTTGAACAGGCCTATCTCCAGTTTCATATTGGACCTCAGAGCAGTCATACAGCTCTTTTACATAAAGCACAATTCCTCCTTCTCTTCTCCCCTGCCTGTCTTTCCTGAACAGTTTGTACCCATGTATGACAGTTTTCCAGTCATGTGAGCTCCCACCACGTCTCTGTTATTTCAATCATATCATAGTTCCTTGACTGTGTGAGGACTTCCATTTTTTCTGTTTCTTCTTCCAAACTCCATAAGTGTATGTATAGACATTTGAAGTGACTAGCCAATTGCCCTAATTTCTCAGGAAGAATGAGAAGGCCTCCCCTGTTGTCCCCTCTTACTTGTGCTTCCTCCAGGTCTCCTGCTTCCCCACTGACCCCAGCTGACTTCCTGCCCTTCGAGCGGGGGGCTGGACTTGATGATCTTCTGAGGTCCTTTCCAGCCCAAATGTCTATGAAATGAAAATCTATGAAATCTATGAAACCTCAGTGTTTTGGTTTCCATCCCCCGGTGAGCCTAATTTAAAGCCATTCTCATTAGGTTAGACAGCCTATCTGTAAAGATGCTTTTCCCTCTTCATCAAGTGGATCCCACCTCTTTCTAGCAATCCTTCTTCTTGGAACAACATCCTATGTGTGAAGAAGCTGAATCCCTGCTGGTGACACCACCTGCACAGCCAGGCACTGATCTGCAGGATGCATCCGCTGACAGAATGACACTCTCAGCTACCAGCACAGTATCTGTATTAGTGTGCTGACAGTGGCTACCTGTGGTGGGCCAGAGCCTATGATTTTTAAGGGAAAAGTAAAAGCTACATACAACCAAAAAGCTTAAATTACTGCCAATGGATCCATATACATTGACAGCAGATTCAGTGTAGTATATGGCCGCAGCCCTCCCCTGACTTGCATATTCTGTCATCATTTGGTTTTCACACTGCAACAACTATGCGGTTGTATTGTTTGTTTGGCTATTATATGTTGAAAGTGTTTCTTTGGCTGGGTTTTGTGTTGGTGGGGAAAGGGTTAGAGGCTGGACTGCAGAGGGGCTAGATGTGGCCTGGCTAATTGTAGTCTGCTCCAAACGGATCCCTTTCCTGAGACCTCTGGCTTTTTCTAGAAACTGGTGGCAGGGAAGGAGACAGAAGTGAGGGAGCTGGAGCATGCATGCCTGTGTGCGTGCTGCCAGTCTGGGGGAGTCCATGGAAATCTGCTGGTGTCAAGCCCAAGTGGAGATGGAGGGAGTCTGCCACATGGGGACTGAAGCTGAAAAGGCTAAAGTTGTGGGGCAGAGGCAACTTGCTGAGGGCCAGCAGAGAACACAAGACCTCTGAGATGAGGAGTTTGCTGCAGAGACCGTGGCAATTCCTGCCTGCCACTAGGACCAGCTTTAGACTGTGAAGTAAGCCCTAGCCAGGTGCAAGAGAGAAAAGTGTTAGGAGACAGTGGATGTATCTACATGAGATTTTACTGCAGAGGGGCCTATTTGGGCCTATTTAACTCCACAGTAAATGTCTCAGCATTTACACATGAGGCCCTATTAGGCCACAGAAAATTAATAAACTCTGCAGAACGTTAGTACTTGTAAATACACACACTGTCCTACTCCAGAGTTTTTTCATGTGCAGCAATGCACATGTAGACACTGATGAGGCTGGCTGGGGCATGAGCTGGCTACTTGCTGGCTAGCCCCACACTCTAGCAGTCTTGTGCCCCAGCCAGCCCCCCTGCAGCTTGTTGAGCTGGGTCAGAGTAGCCCTAGGATGGCAGGCTGACCCCTTGGGCCCGTGCCAGGCAGGGCTGCTTCACCCCGGCTCAATGTGCTGTGATCCTGGGCATATGTGCAAATGGCGCATCCAGGAACAATAAACTCTGGCAAGATTGGGCTGGAGTTTATTGCTGTGGATTAATTGCATGTGTTGATGTGCCCAGTATGTTTTAAACCTTTATGTTATGTTCTGTCTACCCCTATTCTGTTGTAGTTTGTTGCCTAATTATTAAAATGAACTGTCCTGTAATTGAGGTTCTCAAGGTCTTGTCACACAAGTGTGAACCAATAAAGCTACAAAGTCAGAGTTTGAAAATCTGTGAATGGAAGAGCACTAATACCCAAAGGAGAAGAGAAAGGTTGGGGAGTTCTAATAGTTGGTATTAAAAGGGCATTATCTATTACAAGTTGTTAAGGAGTAAGAAAACATCTAAGCTAGGGTGTGGGTTTGTTTGTTTGCTTTTTTACAGGAAATGTATGGACAGTCTGTTGCTAAAGGTCACTTTGATAACATTATGTGGTATACAATATGTAATGAGGGAAGAATATTTTGCTTCATTTAAGTTTATGTTATGCCTCTAGGTGGGTTATCAGCAGAGGGACTGAATTTTGGATGTCTGGAGGCAGAACTGTGACTCTTTTATCATCTGATCTACAGATCCAACAGCTCAATAATTGTAGGATGGCCACTGGAGAGAATATCAGAGAATCCTACTGTCAGCATGGATTACATTTGCCTGCCTGCCATCATGAGTATGAACCAGAGTTTCCCTAAGTTTTGAGCTTTTCTTCTGGGGAGACCTCATTGACAGAACACTCTGAACAGGCCTGAGAAGGGTGGTACTCACCCTAGTCGTTTCTGGACTGATTAACACTGCAAGAGGTTAGGCAACTGAGGAAGGGTATGATGCCCCCACAGGCTTCCTGATCTCTGCTAGGCTCGGTCTCACTCTCTCCTGGCTCTCAAGGTCTTGCCTTGTTTTCTTGCTTGCCCCAACTTGATAGGAACTTAATGAAAGGGAGGCTGCTTTCAGAGACTGACAAGCTAAAGATGCTCCCTCTTCCTCAGTGGTCAGCTCTACCAACCTTGCTTGCCTTAAGGACTTAAGTCATTACCTCCACCTGCCCCATAGTCATTCCTGCACCTCACAGATGTTATATATCATCACATACTTATCCACCCCCACAAAGCTACCTCAGGCCTTTACTCCCTTGTTGGGGCTTTAACCTTCCCAGCTTCTGCCCCTTTAGACGAGGCTCACTATTCTGGACCTGGTTTTTGGGCTCCAGCCCCTTATCCTGCCCTATGGGGCTTTTATCTCTGCCCTGATCAGGCTCCAAGCCCTCTGGCCCCAAGCTCTGCCCCTCACTACACTATTTTTTCACTGCTTGGGCTTCTTACCCTCTGGCTCCAAGTCTGCCCCTTTCTCAGCTATCCCTGCCTCTTCCTGGTCTCTGTGCCCTCAGTCTCTGTTTGTGCCTTCAGCCAGACCCCCAGAAAGATTCACAGTAATCACATGCTACTAATAGGATCTCCAAGCTATTCCTTTCTATTTCCACCCAAACCCCTAGTTAAAGCTCAAGCACAAATTTAAGGTTTCTGGCAGCAATACAAACAGTCATCCCAATAGCTGCCTACCACACTTCTGCCAGGCCCCAAATCAGGTCCCTCCAGTTGCATTCCCAAAGCTCCTTGCCAGGCAATCATAAATAGCATCCACTCCACAGCAAAGCCTCCTTACCCTGCTGCTTCGAAATCTAACTCCCTCCTGGCTCTGGTTTATATACTACAAAAGCCCTGTCCACTGACCTGACCACAGGGCTATTCCTTAGCCCCCATTTTGCTGGTTGCCTACTACAAAAACCCTATCCTTAAAAGGGCCATACCATTTTCCAACAATCGGGCAAGGGTTCCCTGTTACATATATGCTTTCTATCTAATTCATTCTTTGCACAGCCATGTCAGTCTCCCCATCCATCAACTGCATGCCCATTGGGTATGAGATATCTCTAAATCTAAGCCAAAAAAGTTTAATAGTAGCTTAAATAATAGACCTTAATGAGCTATGTAATTGCAATTTGGCTATGCGTCACCTCTTGATTCCAGAGACAGGAGAAGATTGGTTTGCAATGGTCAATAAAGATGTAGGCATATCATTACAGATGGGTAACTAATAACTAATATATTGCTATTAGCACAGCATTTATTCTATAGAAGCCTAAGCCTTTTTCTTGCAGCTAAATGTGAGTGGGGTAAGCCATTAAGCCCAGATTCAAAAGGAAACTTGGTATTGCAATGCTGGATAAGCAATACCTTATGAAATATGCCACAAGCTGCTCACTTTGCACTGGGAGGCACAGCCCCCCACCCCCGGCAGGGTGAATAGGGATCTGTTTAAACAACAGGTGAAGGTTTAGGGCTCAGGTGTGCCCTAAATTAAGCCCTTCTCAGGTTTTAAGTCCTTGTCTGTGTAATCAGGAGATACCTTGCTTCACTTGGGACTCATTACCCAGAATTCTTCTCTGAAGTAAGCAAAGGTCTCTGTCTTAAAATACAGCTGCAGAATAAAGTGGTGATGCCCTTTTTCATACAACACTGCAGTGCTTACATGTAGGAAACATAAGTTTGATTCTTTCCTGTATCTACTACCTTGTAAAAGAGTGCCATAACCACCAGCCTATATCACTCTGGGCTGGCATGGGGCACTTGCTGCCCCTGTGGTTGAAACTATTCTACTTTGAAAACAGATGCTGGTACAGCCAGCATATAACTGTGCTGTTGAGCTATTTCATGATTTGTGTTATATATTCATCAGCCTCCCTTAAACTAAGGGACCCTGTCCTCTGCAGAAACAAGAGTCTCTGTCCCTTAGTAAGTATAAACCGAGAAATCAGACAAAGGGTGGGAAGGGAACAAAGATGCCACTGCCTCTCCTTCCCCACCTGCAAAAAAGAAATCATTACATGACTAGGTGAAGTCAGTTGGAAAACTAAGACTAGCATTTTAAGTTCCCTGACTCCCAGGTCACTGCAACGCATACGTCCTCTCAGGGGTGTCACTTCTATATGGTCTCTTGCAGCAACTGGAATGTTAAGTTTTGCAATTCAAATACAAAAAAGATAAAGGACCACATTTAAGAAGTGATTTCCCCTCCTCTACAAAAATGAGTCATTGTTTGCTTTTAATAATCACTGAAAAGTAGAAACTCTAAATTTGATTAATTGTGTCTATTATAAATTGATGAGGGAATAACTGTGTATTACCCTGGAATTCTGATTACCTGAGAGGTTCCACTTGTAGTCTAATTAAGAGGAACTTCATAATAGTGGTAGGTGTATGATTGAATAATACATGCATCCCCTGCTGATGGAACTCAAGGCAAGGTACTCACGAAGAAGGATGTGGGGTTTTTTTGTTGTTGTTCCTGTGCTACCAATGTTGAGAGATTATTGTAATTACAGCACATGTTTACATTATTAATAGAGATGTGCCTACTCTGTGGATACAAGTACCTTCAAACTTTAGAGTGGTTGTGAACAGGAACTGAATGTTGTGGCTCAAGCTCAGTTCTGCTTGTTATTACTTTTCCATGTTTCTTGTGTCTGCTGGTTTAATTAGGAAGTAAAGCAGCCCTGAAAAATGCTTTAGAATAATGCTCAGGGCAGTACTCTGATGACAATTGACTGCTTAATACTTATGCCCACTAGATGGCTGTAATTGGTGTGGTCATTCATTACTTATTAAGTTATTTTGCATACTTCAGTTTCGGAAGCCGTGTGCACTGCCTGTTCTTAAATATCTCCTACTGTTCTTGATTTCATTAACAAGAATATTTCACATTCCTCTGTCAGATTTCATTTTCATATTCACAGATTAGGTGAGAAAGGACTCTTACTCTGAATCGTCTACTCTGACCTCCTGTACCTCTTGGATAATACCCCTGATCGATCACAAAGTGCTTTACAAACAGAACTGAATCAAGCCCTCGCATCACTTCAGAAGCAATGACCAACAAGGCTCCTTGGTCAATGATCCCACAAAACACATGCTTAACTGCAAGCAAACAAGCGCTTTCTTTGAAAGCTAGGATACTATTTATGTGCCTGAAGTTCAGGATGTGAGAAAGGGATTGCAGGAGCAGGGAAGTAGAAAAGCTGGAGCTCAGAGACTTATACAGGAAGATGCACTGAATGACTAGCACAGCTGGGAATGCAAGGCTACCCACCCCTCAGTTTCTCACTGTGAGCTGTAAATGTAGCACCTGTCCTTTTATTTCCCTTCTTACAGGTGTTTAACTTTGAAATGACAGTGATCATCTTCATGAGAATGAAGCATTACATACATTTAGAGCCATCATTAGCATTAAAGTATCTAATTGCAACTTGTGCATATAACATTCAACTTCAATGACATCAATAGGAACAATTTCTCAGAATTATGTCTAAATGAACATCAGCAACTTGATCATCTTTAATATTTTTTTAGGTGAAGTCACCTGTCAAGAAGAATCTTCTTTTCCAGTTTTGACTCGCTTGACTAGTTTTGTCTCTTAAAGAGCCATAAATTCTTTTACTTACTTTTCAAGGGCTAAATCCTTGTTGCATGCTGTAACCAATACTGCTCCTATCTTGGGGTAAAATATCATACTGCCAGAAGATCTAGAGATCTAATGTAAGCTGTTTTTTTAGCTTGCTTTATTAACATTTTTTCTTTATTTCCTTGGCCATACATGCAAATTAAGTAAAAACACAGTGGGGACAAATTTCTATGGAGCAGTTGTATCTGGCCAGGACCATTCACTTAGTAAGTGTATTTCTAATAAGCTGATGTGCTGGTCTGTTGTTCCTTTTCTGCGTGTATATATGTAATATGCTTATCAGGAAAAATATGGCATAAGAAGCTAGCCAATATATTTTCTTCAAGCTAACTGGTTCACAGAACCCAGTAGCAAATCTTGCAGCTCTTTTGCTAGAGCAGTGACAATTTATGGCCTGCATACAAGATTCTTAAAGTCTGGAGAAAGCAGTGATGTGAAAGAATAAAACATGTCGGCAGCAAAAATGGATGAAAAGCAACATGCTGTAGAAAAGTGAGCATTATTTGAACTCCTTTCTTAATTTTGCTGTTCATATCATGGTAGTGCTTAGACTCTCAACCAGGATCAGGGCCCTATTGTTCAAACACAGAGAATAAAAGAATCCCTGCTCCAAAGAAAGGGGGGAAATATTAGCATCCCCATTTCACTTATGAGGGACTAAGTGACAGACAAGCAAAGGCACTTGCCCAAGATAATACATAAGACAAGCAGGAGCTGTATCTGGATAGCCAAGGTCAGGGCTGTCCAACTGGTGGCCTGTTGGTTGCATGAAACTCGTGGTGGGGTTATTCTGTGGCTGCTGAGCTGCTGCTCCCCTCATCCCATTAGTTGTACCAGCAATGGGGGTTTCTGGGCTCCCCCTCTCCTTTCTGGGTTTGATTTTCTGCCTTGCACCAGGGGGCATGACACAGAAGGGTGCTGTGGCTCTGGGGTGCAGTGTGGCATGTGGCCTGGGGAGTGGAGGATGAGGCTGGGGTCCCTGCATGCAGCCTGGTGCAACCTGGAGGGGTGTTCGCAGTGTAATGAGCGGATGGCTGGCGCTGGTGCAGTCCATGCAGTGTGTGGTCCCTGGTCACTTAGACGTTGGAAGGTTGTTAGTCCAGGGGGCTATCCAACAAGACTGCTGGTCCTAGCTCTTCCACTGAGTTATGCCTATCACATAATATCTTGCAAGTGATCAGTGCAGCACTTGACATTTTTTCTCAGTTTATTTACCTGTAAGAGGATCAGATCTGCCTGACAGACACATTTTAATGGGGATTTATGATGCTGTAGTATGCTGAACAGCAGTGTTGTGATACTAAGATATAAACTGGGGATTTCCACCAAATATAACTGAAAATTGATACATTCCTGAGAGGGGATTGTCTTTGGTAAAATATTCATCAGTTCCCTCATCACGCCCCACTTTTCAGAAAGTGAAATGTATATTTCTACCCTCAGGAAAACAAAACAAGACTTTTTGTGGGTAATAGATTTTATTGGATCAACTGCATGGTTAGGATAAACTTAGACAATCTTTTTAATGCAGCACATTTTTCTTCAAGTATGAGGAAAAAGCAGGCAGAGCTAGGGCTAAAAACAATCTGTAGGACTGTGAAATTGGAGAAGGGACATCCCTAGGAGTAACTAACAGACAAGAAAACTGCAGAAGAAAGGATACATTGGTTAGTGGAAACTCAAGACTGTTCACAAGGGGAGAAGATTGTTAACACCAGTGGCATGGAGAGAGATTAGCAGGAATCAGGTAAATTGTAATCAGCCAGATAGGCTTAACTTCTGGCTCATGGGTCAAATGCAGTCCACGGAGCCATTGCATCTCGGCCATGGGGCTCTAGATGTGGTGGGAAATTTGGTAGTAGGGGAGCAATGGGCCATTAATATGGTTACCCTTCCCCCCATCAAATTCCCAAACCCCAAGCCCCTGACTGTTGGTTGCAGCTGGGCCATGCCTCCTCCCTGCATCTGGTTTGGGACTAGCCCACACCCCCTTTTTCTTTGTGGGACTGGGTTGGGGCCAGGCCATGCCCCCTTTTCACTATGCAGGCAAGCCACTCTCCCTCTTTCCCCATGAGGCTGAGCTTTGCCCCCTTTCCCCTACAGGGCTGTGTTGTGGTTGGGCTGCCTTGTGCCTCCCTCCATGTGGCCGAATGGCACCCACTGTGTCAGCCTCAATGGTGGATTGCAACCACCAGTGAGATCTGGCCCATGGACAGACAGGGCACTATACATCCAGGCCATGGGGGGGGAAAATGTTGAGCAACCCTGTAATAAGCCATGAAATCAGTGTCTGTGATCAATCCTTTGTTTTTAGTATCCAGCCAGCTAATGAACTACTGTACCCATGCAGTTGGTCCCGTAAAAGATATTGCCACCAAAGTCCTTGCCTCTTGCATATTTCTTGGACCATCATGGCTACAACAGCAGTCAGTGAGAAGACAATTTTTTCCAAACCAAATCAGAACCAGTAATTCTCAACTAAACACAGTTCCCCTTCACAGAACTGTTTCCATCCCCACAGCAATCGCAGAAGGGGTAGCCTTGGTCAGAGGTAGCCCTGGGAAGCAGGAGCCCTCTGCTTGGCTGGAAGTAGGTACAATTGGAAGCAGTCACAGAAGCCCTAGTTTTATGCATAGAAGAAATTAACACTAATAACAGCAAGTTCTAGCTCGTGTGGGAGCCCAGAACAAATGGGCCTTCTAATATGTCTACAAATTCCAGGCAGGAAATGACTATCTAGGGACTGGTACAGTCAGGTGGGTACATCCAATACAAACCATTTCTTGTAGCACTCTCAGAAACATGCAGCAGGGGAAGCTCTTCTTGTACTAAGCATTGCAGCCAATGCACTAGCAGGCAATTTTCTGTGAATGAGCAGCAGCAGACTTGGTCCCATCCTCAGAGAGGGCTACACATAAACATATTTGTATAAGCCCCATGAATCATAACTTGTTCTTCCCCTGCACCCCGAGATCATGCAAACATGCACAGACATGGGTGCAAGGATTTGAGGAAGGAGGAGAAGAACCTTTGGCATTTCCTTCCTTGGGAATTCATCTGACTTATCAACATACACGTGCATTTAGGCCTTACAATGTTCTTTCCAGGAGGCTATCTGGAATTAAAGCCCAGATGCTTGTTCCTTCCAAAGCTCTTGATTAGTTTACATTTTCCAAATCACCTTTGCAAAGAAGGGGCTAGGAACATTTTTTTCCTCCATGCAATGAAAGTGGAGATGCTCCCTCAAGGATGCCAGAATTTTCCTGTAGTTGCAAGGGGCTCATAAGACTTTGCCTCCAGTCCAGCTACGAAGTGTCCATTATTGCTCTTCTGTAGATTTCTCATTCTTTATAAATAAAGACAGCTAACCAAACACCACAAAAGCAGGAGACTCTGGTAGTTTTAGTCATAAAACTAGAGGTTGGGGGAGGGAAAGAAATCACTTATCTATTTTTGGGTTTTCAAGCCCTTAGAGACAATATTTTCAAACTTCCTTCCACATGCTGGACACTTGCTTAAAACCCCAAATCCCCCAAACCCCCGAGACTGAGGAGTTTTTACAAATCCAGTAAATATCATAAGGCTTGTAACAAATCTGCAAGAGCTGACGGCACTATATTGAGCACAGGGGCTGCTTCTCAGTCATTCCTTTCTTGTATATGAGTGAGGGAGGAGAGACAGATGTCTATAAGTAGCAGAAAGCTACTGAACCTGTAATAATAACCCTCTGTAATGCTAGTTGTGAGCCAAAGCAGATATCCACTCCCTCTACAGACCAGGCATCAGGAAAATCAACAAGCAAGCAACCTTTTTCCTCCTATTTTAACCTTCAAGCCCACCCTGATTAGCTATAATGAACTCATGTGACTTTTCTTATTGGCTTACTATTAAAATACTTCCATTTAGGATCTATTCCTGGGTTCTGGGCACAGAGAAGATGGATCCCAGATATATCAAGGGCCCATTCATTCTTGCTGATGGTTTAGCAGCACCTTGTATTTGTAGATATATTTGATATACAAGGCCTCCAGCTCCAAGAAATTTGCTTCTCACACTCTCTTTCTCTCTCCACCAGGAGAATTCAAGGGGTTTACATCCCACATCCAAACAACATGATCCAAATCCCACTAAAGTCAATGGGAAGCTTTCCATTTGCTTTGATGGATGATAATCAGGCACCAAGTCATTGTGTTATTCTCATTTAAAATGTAACTCTTTTGTCCTCATTCCAAAAACTTAAAATAGTGACTGCAACTTGTGCACAGTTTTTGGTGAAAACTGTTGGTTCAAAACTATTCACAGTTCATTCTGATGCACTAAAGCAAAGTAAGATTTCCACTTTCTCTGTCTACATTATGGTACATAACATGTTTCTAATGATGGTATGTGTCAAACTAAGTGTAGACAAGGTTTCTGAGGGACTCCTTCCTTTAGGTACTACCTTGAATAATCTCAGAGTCTCCATCCATCTCCCTGGGGAAGGGAAGAGTGGCAACAGGGGCTTTGGTATATCTGTGTTGGGATGTTTTATGTTAGCTTTTCCTCTGTGCTACAAGGATTTTTAAAGATTCACATGATGAAAGGTGACACATCAGTGGTGGTAAATGTTGAGCCCCTTGGCATTAGAATTAGCTGTCGAAGTTTCCCCTGAGCTGTCTGATGTTGGAGGAACCCCAGGAATTCTGACATTCAACTTGCTTAGAAGTGGAACCGCAGATGGCTATCGAGCTTCTTTCAGAGAGCATAAAAATCAAGGGCAGGAAGGGAGAGAGAGAGAGAGTGAGAGAGAGACTGGCCCAGCCTCTCCACATGCCCTTTTGGTAGCATGGGTGCAAGATCTGAAGTCTATAAGGCAGAGAAATTTCATAAAAGGTGGAATTGCATTGCCCATCTGTCCTCAGCTGAAATACAAGAGACAAAAAGAATATTTCAGAGGAGGAACGTGTGGAAAGAGTACATTTTGCTGCTAATTAAAAAAAAATGGGCCAGTCTCTGCTAAGTAGGGACAGCTGGAATGTACTGCACCGTATGTAAAGAATCCAATCAGAGTTTCTACTGGGAAAAAAAATACCAATTTACTTGAGCACCAGCCAAGTTCCAAAGAGAACAGATTGAAGTAGCCAAAAATACAAATTCTAATTGTTTATAGAAATGTTTAATTTCCTTCTCTAGGATACCCAAAAGACAGCACCAATACACTGACGTTTCTCCTTAAAAGGTGGGCTGTATATGCCTATTTTGGAGTGATATGTTTTATTTCTTCCCGTTATAAACAGGCCCTTTTCTCCATGTCTTTGTGAGGAAAAAGAAAACAAAGGGAAAGATGTGGATGCCTTGCTATAAAAGGCATAAATGTTTATCGACTGTTTATATTAAATAAAAATGATGGAATTGCATGGTTTATTCATGTTTGAGGGAAATTACAGCAAATAACCAAAAAAGTTCCAGTTCAGTCTGTTTTCCAAATGATACAATAACCTTAACAGTCATAACACTGAGCCACGTGATACTGTTACCAGCCATATCAGACTTAATCCATGCTGCATTCCCTGATTTTAGGGAATGACATTGATTTCCATTTGATTAACAGTAAAGAGAAAAGTCTATCCTTGATTACACCATTGATTTTTGTAGCCTTGAATATATAAGCTCAGAGGTTCAGCCCCACAAAATACTGAACACTCTGGCCCCAGTCCAGCAAAGCACTTTAAAAAACATGCTTAAATGTAGACACATGGACAATCCCATTGATTTCAAGGGGGATGAAAGCATTCAGTACCTTGTACAATGGTGATATAAAGGGACAATCCTGTTGCCTCTGACCACAATAGCAAAATTCCTATTGACTTAACTAGGTGCAAGAATAGGCCTACTGTCTAATCTTGCAGTGTACTGGTGTAGGAAATCAATGGGAATACATTATGAGCAATCAGAATACTCAGAACTTTTCTGAAGCTGCTCAGTTCATTCAGGATCAGGCCACAACATTTGTGTTTGGAAGGAAACTCCATCCATTTGAGTTGGAGATGTCATAAGTGGGTAGAGGTGACTAGGGGTGTGTACACCATTTTGATGTCATTGAGCATACAAACTCTTATTTGCAAGGCAGAAGTTGGCTGATGAGACGGCTCTGGTGTTGTCCTCTGCATCTGTGTTCAAGTGCCTCACAAATGGAGGTCTCAGACAACCAGAAAGGGAAACCCTAGGGCAGCCTCATTGATGTATTTTCAGGTTTGGAGCAGGTAAGCAGGAGAAGGTGGGTGTAGCATGTCTGGAAATGCTGCTACTGGGGCAGGCTCTGGCCACAAGCTAAACGTATCTCAGATCTTTTTGTGGAAGAAACTAATGCAGATCTCAATGAATTTTGAAACTTTTTCAATGGCTGTTCTTTTCAACTGTACCAACTATTTCCTCTTTGAATGAGCTAATCTTAGGACAATCCAGTGTAGTTAGAACATGCCCAGATATGACTTCCAAATCCAGTCTTTGTGCTGGCAATTCTGGCTAAACATGTTCAGGCTGAAGTCCAACATGAACAAAAACATTTATCTCTTGGATCAAATGCAGTTTCAAATCCAAGGGATCCTTTTGAATATTTGAACCGCTAATAACCCATACAGGCTGTGCAACTGAAATGTGCCTGTTTATCTTTTAATTGCAAAGACTATATCATGGGCTGGAAGGATGGTATTGTGGCTAAGGCAGTGAATTGGAACTCAGATCTACCTCCTTTTCCTGCATCTTCTAGATTTCATGTGTGATTTGAAACAGATCTTTCATATCTCCTTGTTTAATCTTCTAAAGCAGAGGCAGGTTTTAATACTTATCCAGAGTTTGGTGAGAGGTTAATTAGTTAAATCTTAATATGTGAGTGCTATAGCAGTGCAAACCATTATTATTACTACTCCATTTGTTTTGATATACTGCTGGATGGTAAGGAAGTCAATAGGGATGTGTGGAAGAAATGTATTACCGGCTGGCAAGGTAGCAGTTGCATTTACCACCTTAACCAGAGTTGGTCAAGTAGAAGACCCAAGTATGATTTTTCAGTTCCAATGTTATATTCCTCTTAACATACGGATGTGAAAGCTGGAAATCCATCAAAGGTACAGACAGATGTCTAAATGCCTTTGAAACGTTTTAGAAAAATACTGGATATTTAATGGAATGGGTTTATAAAAATGCTGAGATTCATCAAAGAGTTCAACATCCCTTTATCACTGGAGTTGCATGGAAAAGAAGATGGATGTGTGTTAAGAACAAAGCCAGAACATCTGCCATGGCAGGCATACCATCAGGCAACAGGAGGGGCATTCAAAATGGGCTGCCATAAAAGGGAACCCTCAGTTGAACATTATTTATGAATGCATGGGGCTTAACAATGAAGGCAAATGTGAAAATGGTGGTACAGGAGAAAGAGGGGTCCTGGACACCCGTCTTCAATCTATAAATAAGGGCTGGCATAATGAGAACGGTTCAAGTTTGGATGCAGGCCAGTAAGCATATAAACTTGCTGCACAATTACCAGTGGGGGCCCTAGCTTATCTAGTTTATATTTATTTGCTGGGGGATTAGCCAAATAAAGTGCTCTTCTTCCTTGTTCCAAATAGTCAATAGCTTCTGAGCCAGGGAAATGAAGCGTTTACCTTTGTACAGCCATCTAGCCACCTAGAATTTAGCCAATGGTGATGGAACCCATAAATACAAATACACTAAATAAAATTGTTGCTGTTTATGTTGGTGTTCATCTTTACACCACTTCCTGGACTATGAATCAAATGATGATTTTCTGGGGGAGTCAGAAGTGGCAGGCACAATGTTAATAACATTGCTCCCTTTTATATTGTTGGCTACAGACACTAGCCTGCCGTAACCTTGCTAGCCTGATGGGCCACCAAGGCTCAAGAAGAACTTTGACCTGCTTGATCTATCCACCTGTCTGAAAGACGAAGTACACGCAAAGATCTGTTTTTCTCATTTTCTCTCCTTTCCAGTCAGCAGAGGCTAGACTTTGCTTATTCTATGGTTCTCTTTTCTGTTCTTTTTCAATTCATTCTTTTAAAACATGTGGATTCATTGTGAGTTGGAGCATTGGCTGTTGCAGTTTGCTCTGAAAATGCTGTGGTTTGAGTTTATCCTAATTTTGACCAGAACTCAGCAATCAGCTAAACAGCCTGGGACTGACAAAGTCTCATCTCTCATACACAAGTGTCACATATGTGGTTGACAGCTGAACTGTTCCAGTCGGATGCAGCTATGAAAGAAGGACAGGGTCATGAAGGGACAGCTTGCTCTACAGTATATTAGGTAAGGCAATGGAAAGCTTTGACAATGGGTGTGGAAATGTTGAATTTCATAGTTTCATAGTTTGAAGGGCCAGAAGGGACCTGAGCAGATCAAGTCCGACCTCCTGCCTTGGCAGGAAAAAGTACTGGCGTCAAACGACCCCAGCAAGGTGTTCGTCTAGCCTCCTCTTAAAGACCCCCAGGGTAGGAGCCAGCACCACTTCTCTTGGAATTTGGTTCCAGATCCTAGCCACCCTGACTGTGAAGTAGCACCTCCTGATATCTAGCCTAAATCTACCCTCTGCCAGCTTGTGACTCTTATTTCTAGTCACTCTTGATAGTGTTTGGGGGAACAGGGACTCCCCCAATGCCTGCTGGTCCCCTCTGACTAGTTTGTAACAGGCCACTAGATCCCCCTTCAGCCTTCTCTTGTGGAGGCTGAACAGATTCAGGTCTCATAGCCTCTCCTCATAAGGCCTGCCCTGCTGCCCCCTGATCATGCGAGTGGCCTCCTCTGGACCCTCTCCATGTTGTCCACATCCCTCCTGAAGTGCGGCGCCCAGAACACACTGCTCCAGCTGTGGCCTGACCAGAGCTGCATAGAGGGGGAGGATCACCTCCTTGGACCTTCTTGAGATGCATCTGTGGATGCATGACAAGGTGCGGTTGGCCTTCCTGACCTCGTCTCCACACTGCCGGCCCATGTTCATCCTGGAGTCAATGATGACTCCAAGATCCTTTTCTGCCTCTGCACTGATGAGAAGGGAGTTCCTCAGCCTTTAGGTATGGTGCTGGTTCTTCCTCACCAGGTGCATCACCTTGCACTTGTCAGTGTTGAATACCATCTTATTCTCATCCGCCCACCCCTGTAACCTGTCTAGGTCTGATTGTAGCCTATTTCTCCCTTCTAGCGTGCCCACTTCCCCCCACAACTTGGTGTTGTCAGCAAATCTGAACAGGGTGCTTTTCACCCCCTCATCCAAATCACTGATGAAGATGTTGAACAGTGTGGGCCCGAGGACCGAGCCTTGGGGAACACCATTGCCCACATCCCTCCAGGTTGAAAATGACACATTTAAAGACACCTCTCATGACTTTTTAAAAAAATATCTGTAGATTCTTATTGGAGTAAAGCTAATGATAACCAAAAATAAATAAATAAATAAAGAGAGAGAGAAAGAAAGAAAAAAAACCCGAGAAACTATTTAGAATCCAAATGACAATCTTAGCACAATTTTGTGGTTGGCTATTTTCAACTTATTTTTAGGCAAGTCATATCCTGAGCATCTTCATGTGATAATATTATTTCACTGACAGTACATACTTGTGTTAGGCACTTAGGACAATTTTATAGTTCAGCAGGTGAAAATGTTTTTATGAATAGTGTCCCTTATAATACTGCTTTATATGAAGGATTATAAAGTTGGTTGAATATTTTCCATCAAAACGATTTAGATAGAAAATTGGGTTTTCAACTAAATGGATATTTTACTGAAGGGACTGTGCTTTGTCAAAAAACCAAATGCCTGAAATCTCAGTTAGTCCATTGTAGATGCTAGCTTGGAGTCTAATTGGAGTTCGATTTTGGGTGACTCCTAATCTGTTCCAGCAGAGGAGCTCCTTAACAGGACTTAGTTTGGTCTGGTACAGCATGGTCATGATTCCCATGATGCACTGCTTTTTCTCGTCAAGTGGGAACATCCATAGTGCATAAATGTACTGAGCAGTCAGTCACTTGTGGATATTTATGCCTGGCAATTGCTTGTCAACATGTTGTCACCAAGTGTGCATCGAGATCCCTGTGTACTATTTTACTGGCAGCCATGAGCAAATGATGGTATGGTTTAAGTGTTAAACTCTGAGATGCTTGGGATGCCATAGCTCTGTGGCTGGATGACCACAGTACAGCATCTGTGATGAAGTGTTGCATGCTCTCTGGGGGCTATGATGGAGGCCTGTCTTAACGCTTTAATGACCAACAGAAAATACAATGTTGACTGTCATGGTGTAAACATGAGTATTAATATGATGTGGAACCAGTTTCAAATCTCGGGGGACCAACAAATCCAAGTACTACGCACTGTTCCAATAGGCTTATTAAAGTCAAGGCATGTCAGAAATGGCAAAGGTTCAGGAGAAGACAACCAGAATAACAAAACAGGGAGTCTTCGAGATTCGAACAGAACAGAAAAAACTGCAATGGATTCTTTGGAAAGTAGAAGCTGAATAGAGGAATTAAGATAAACCGTGTTCTAAGGGGAATGGGGAAGATAAATGCTATGAGGCTATTATTAGCTTATGTCAAATACAAGAAAAGCAGGAGAACAGCAGGGGCACACTCTAAAGTTACAGTCCAGACGCTAAAGGCATTTCATGGAATTCCTTACTCAGAGTGTAATTAATGTATGGAAGGTACAGTCACAAGCAGCAGTTGAAACAATCTGGGCAAATAGTTTATAGAGCTAATAAGAGGATAATATCCTGGAAGAAGAATTTAAGACATTGATTTGCCAATATACTTAAGTATATATCTAGCTCTAAAGCACTAGGTAGTCTCATTGTCTTTACATGCTTATATTTAGGTACATGCTTAGGTATGTTGCTGAACTGCAGCTGGAAGTAGGAAAAGAACTGGAGAGCTGGTGGGGACGAGCTATTTACCAATGAGGTCTTTTCTGTCTCTCATTTTATGATTCTGTGGTCCAGTTCCTAACCTTCGTCTTCATGTTATGACTGTGTACTGAACTATGCATACTATCTGCTACTCTGATTGCTTACATTTTTCTACAGGGAGACTCAGTGTACATGTTTGCATTTTGTTTTCCATCCCAGTTTTATTTTCACCATTCCTAGAATGTTGACCTTCAGCATGATCCTTCAAGTCATGTAAATGTGGTACAATAAATAAATAGTGTGGGACATGGATTCAAACACTGAAGCACTTTCTTACTAAACTTTTTACCAGCTTAAGAAAAAAACTTTCATTTGCACCTCCCTCTGTGTTTATTGTATTGTACAGGCAGTTCTCAATACAGCCAGAGTCAGAATGTTCTCTTACAATATTCATTGGAGATTAACCTCACAATCAGAACGTTTTCAAGTACATACTTGGAAATATAAGCACTCAGTGCCCATTGTGGCTCTTTTGTTTATCTGTAAACTGGCAGTAATGTCCTTAAGGAGTTTTGCACTTAGCTTGGGTGGAAAACATGCTCTCCCATGCTGCTTAGGGAAGTAATAGGGGCTCATTTGCTATTGGTATTTCTTACTAAGTTTCTGCTGTGTCTGCGGGGTTAGAAAATTCTCGAATTGGTTTTCATCATTGTAGTCCCTTCTCAGTGGGCACCTCTACAAATGTGCTTAATCCAGCCTGGATTTACTTTGGTGTAAACTAAAGCCAGGTAAGGGTTTTTCCGGCAGGTGTCTACACATGTGAGGATTAGGGAGAAGATTTGCACCCAGTTACTTGCAGCCCTTCAATGGGTGTATGTGGCCACCAGGGGGACCTCTAGGCTCCAGCTGCAGCTGCCAGAACCTGGGAGGCCTCTTTAATAGCCAGCCCCACTTGCTGCTCTCAGGCTAGTCTCTTCCATGCCCATGAGCAGTGTGTCCAGTGCAGCGGCAGCATGCGGTAGCTTTCTTTTTTGCTATGGCTGCTCTATCCTCTGCCCCTGGAAGTGACGACTAGCACCCTGGGGTCCTGCTGGCCTGCTGTGCCAACCACTGCCTGACCCGCAGCCTTCTCGCCCTGCCTGCTCCCCTGTGACCAGCGACCACCTGGCTGACCGCAGCATGGCATCCCAGGGGCACCGCTGCAGTGCTGCTGCCACCAGTAGGGGTCAGGACACCAGGTACGAGAGGCTCTAGCTGACCACCTCCTCCTACACTCCTGCTCTTGCCTGCCTGCCCCACCGCCCATGGATCCCCCACTCCCTCTGCTAACTCCTAACACCTTGCTCACTGTGCACATATCAGAAGAACAAGTCCTTGTTTCCCTCACATGAAACAGACCCCCCCCTTGCCCTCCCTCTCAAACACATAGAGCCCTTCCACTATCCACCCCGCCCACCAACAATAGAAAACCCTCTTCCCTAAGCAGTCTATTTACAAAGTGATTTCTGTGGTGTCCTGGCAGGAACCTATGTGGGATCAGGAGCTCCTGGGGGCTGGAGACAGTGGAAGACCTCCTCCCAGGACCAAGCAGGGACTTATGTGGGCCAGTAGGCAACTTCCAGGGGGTGCGTGGGACTAGGTAGTAGTGGGCACAAACAAGACTACCAGGCCCAGAATGGTGTCCAGCACCCAACAGTTGTCATCCATGACCTGTACTGACTGGCCCAGGATGGCATTTTGCTCCCACAGCACCTGGAGCTGCTTGTGCTCCGGGGCCAGGAGCTCAGCCCAGAACTCCTGGTCCCCCAGGTCCCTTTCTTCCTCATAGGTGATGTCTTCTGCCCACGACCTGTCCTGGTGGACCACTTTGTCTGCTCACCAGGCCCATGTATTCTCCTCCCAGTCCTATGTGACCACCACCAGCCACTGGAGAAGGATGGTACAGTCCATCATGCACCTCTGGTGGAGCTGGTGTATCCACAGAGCCCTGGCACTGGGGGGCAGCCACCCTGAGCAGGCATCCCCACTGCCGACCGTGGCCTGTCCCTGCATCCAGATTCTGGACCTACAGAGCCATGAGACAGAAGCATGTTATGAGATTTTGCAACATTACAGAGATAAGATGCTCCATACCAGGGTCCATGTGCTATCTGGCTTAGATTGAGGGTCTGGCTTAGATACATGGATGCCCAGGGACCATGGTAATTTGGGTGGGAAGGCTCAGGCCCAGGTGGACATCAGCCAAGTCCCCCATCCCCATGCGCTCCCCTGGGGCTGGTGGGCTGGTGGGTGCTGGGTGCTGGCTGCAGGCAGCCTGCCTCCCTTGCCTCATTCCTAGGGTGGGACAGGCCAGGCAGCTGCTGCTGCAGCTCCAGACTCCGCTACTCCACCTCTCCTCCTTCAGGCCAACCACTCTGCTGTGTTGTTGCCCAGCCTCTGGCACCCAGGCTTGTGGGGCATGGAGCTCCTGGACAACTAGGACAAGGAACTGCCCATGCTCGTGCCTTTCCCACTGGGGGCTTCTCCAGAGAAACACCCTGGGGCCAGCTCCCCATCATGCTGCTGCGCCCTGAGCATGCCCCTGTTGTGTACACCCCAGGTGGTGTGCATTGAGTTGTTTGTGTGGGCCAAGGGGTGTCCAACTCACTATGCCTTGCTGATGATGATCCTCATTGTGCCATGGGTGCACCTGTGCTCCTGGTTTGGGACACTGAGCTTCAACAGCCTGGGCCACTCTGCAATCTCTGCCGGTGTTTGGAGGGCAGTCTGTGGCTGCATTACACGTCCCTGCACCCTGCTATCAAGGAGGATATTGTCACTGGCATTGACACATTCCTTGGCATGTGAGAGTCCCATGCTGGTCTAGCTGCTGGAACATGGGCTGTTCAAATAATTTTTGCACTGTCTCTTGCCTCCCTATGAGCTGTGGGGAGGAACCCAGGGCCAAGGTAGTATGAGTGGGCCAGGTGTGGAGAAGGGACAGTGGCAGAGCCCGGGCCAGGGGCCAGAGCAGGGGCTGAGGCAGGGAGGGCCCTTCCCCCAGTGTGGGGCTTATCACATGGCCAGGGCTGGAGTGGCTGGAGGCTTGGTGTTGTCCTCCCAATTGGTGACAGCGTGTGGCTGTGCCCAGTGTCCTCAGCCCATGGAGCATGCTGTGCAAGTGCCTAGCCAGGAACCCCCCCTGAGGTGAGCTGGTGCTGCTGGTGGCCAGTGATGTCATGGCCAGCCACACTTCATGTCTGGCCCTGGGGCTACACAACTAGTGAGGCAGGCACTAACCAGGGCTCCCCAATCTTCTGGTGGAAACTGCAGCTGGGGAGCTGGGCAGGATGGGGTGCTACATGCCTGGGGTGCTGCATGCCTGCTCTGATGATGTGTCATCAGAGGTGCTAAGCCAGGGTAGGGGCTTAGGCAGGCTGCCCATGCTGGTGTAAACAGCACATCAGTAGCCTTGGTCCCAGAGCACCAGAGTGTTGGCCAGTTGCCTCATAAAGGGCACGGTATTGCAAGCAAGGCCAGACTGATGATTGTGGTTGGTCACGCTGAGCCACTGTGCCTGAAAGGGTTTGAGCTTTATGCAGCATTGCTGCACTGACTGGTCATGCCTTTGCTTTCACATCTGGCCTGACAGGACCTCATAAATGTGGGTGTTGGAGCACTAACTCCACTCAAATTGGTGCTGCACTTCTGCATTGCCCTAGAGTGCCATGAAGTCACCAACTTCCTCTTGGCTTTATGTGGGGCTCTGGGTGGAAGGCACGGGTATGTAGATGCATGTGGTCATAGGCTTGGTTGGGGAGGACAATACAAGCTGTGTTCCATGCCAGCTCTCTGGGCCCCTGCTTGGCTGTCCCAGTGTTGCCAGCACAGGGGCAAAGCACAGGTACTGGCAGCTGTGAAGCAGAGGCAATGCCTCACACCATCTGCAGGCACTAGGCAGGCTACTAGAGTGTGTTGCAAGCAGATGGCCCTGGCCCTCCTGCCCAGAAGCTGCCTGCAGGTAGCCCTGGGGGTCTGACAGGCCTGGCAAGGGGCTGCAGCAGCCTGCAGCACCGTTGAGAACCCAGCTGGCCCTTACAGCACTGCCTTGGCAGCTGTGTGGTGGTGGAGTGGCAGGCAGCAGTGCTGGGGTGCTGGATGTCAAGTACAGGTAGCCTGTGGCCTGCCCAGGGGGACACCCAAGACCTCAGGATCCCTGGTGAGTGTGCCCCAGGGCTCAAAATGCCTGCAGGCTTTTATAGCCTGCAGACGGGGGATGCCATAGAGGCACCCCAGCCCTGAGCCAGGAGAGGCTCCTAGCTTGAAGCCCTTGGGTTGGCCTCAGGCCGGCTGCCTAGTGGCTAGGCAGACCTGGGAGCAAACTTGTTTGCAGGTTGTGTCTACACATGCGCTACTGTGGCTTAACTAATCTCACTTAAATTTCCCACTTACATTTGCAAGTAGCAAATTTAAGTGGCATTAAGGGTTTTTACTGTGCAGTAAGCATGCACATGTATAGATGCTTGTGCTTACTGAGCAATAAACTATGCTAATGAGCAGTAACATGTCTCATGTAGATGCACCCAGTGCTAATAAGATTCAAGCATTGAAAGTCCCAGGATATAGCATTGATTAAGTTGACACTATAGTCTATAGCCTTGGCCTTTGCAAACTGAATTTAGTATATGCCATAAACTCTGATTAAGTCATCTGTGGGCTAATTCACTATGATAATTTGCTGTAATGTTGATTCCCTGTCAGCACCCTCCATCGCTCATCAGTTCCGGTTAGTTCTGAGTAATTTGTCATTATTTTCATGTGCCCAGGAACAGCAAATTATCCAGAGTTTATTCTATATGCACCTATAATTATTTTCTGTATGGACAATCATCAACTTAGTTCTTACATCTTTCCACGTACCTGAGTGGGATGAATATTGGGGTTTAACAAGTTAAACTAAGTAATTAAAAAAATTAAGGGAAAAGCGCTTGGAGGAATAATACCCAAAATGACACAGGCAATATGTGCCTATTCAGTTATCAATAAAGTAGGTCCCAAAAATGTCATCATGAAAATCCTAAAATGATCTTTTTCTTATCCAGTGCCCTTTATCTGAAGTAGATAACCAGGATGTTCTAACTCAACACACAAATCTCTTCATCCATCCCTGAAATGCAGCCAGCTCAGTGTAACATATGACAGTTTTGTTCACTGAAAGTGTAGGGGACTTACTAGGTTGGCAGAATATAATGGACTAAGCTGTTATGTGATGGATGGATGGATGTATCACCTACTCTTAGGAAAGTATCACTAGATTCCAAGATAAGTTTTCAGAACTTTACATTATATTGGGAGGATGGCTCCTCCATACCAATCCCAGGCATCACTGATTGTGTGGCTTAAGGTTCATTTTACAAATATAAGTTAGGCTACACAAACCTCCACTCTACAGGTGATGGAACAAAAAAAAAAAAGGCATTTCAGGTCTGATTGTTTCCTGACATGTACTTGATATATACCCCCTGGTATATACTTGACACCACTGCCAAGTGGTTGTGCAACCCTACCATTCTAATGCAGAAGCATTTTTACATGTATTTTCCTCTGGTGTAAATGACTATGCAAGGAAAACAGGGGAGGATCAAGCACTGGTCCTGAAATTGCTCAGAACTAGTCAGAAATGGAGCTCAGATAATTTGATTCCCAAGCCTGCACTTTAGCTGCAAGATTTTTCCTTCCATACTACAGCGAGCTGAACACCCACATTCCACACTGCCTTACCTGTCATTCAAGCAGCTGGTTATTCTAACTAGACTAGAGCAACATAGCAGTGAACAGAAACAAAGAAGGATCCGCTCTCCCCATGAGACTCCCTTAAAGTCACAGGTAAAATCATTAGGTATGCAGCAGAAGTGCAAAGCAGAGGTTTATTATTTTCCTCAATATAGCCTTCAGATCTCTGCAACTCCAGTGAGTAAAGCAGTAACATTAAGCTGTAAAAAATTCAACGAGTCTCTGAACACTTGGACCTCACTTCCCTTTTTTGGGAAGGGAAAAAAGAAAAAAAAGAACACTGTGCACCTCTAAGCCATTGCAACTTGCAGTTAGAAATAACAGTCATCTCTGCTTATTGCTTAGACTTGCTCAGACATATATCAACACATGTGACCTTACAACACATCAGGTTTGGAACTGAGAAGCAGAAGGAAGCTGTTGCTTTCTATTAGGATAACAAGGAGACAGGTGGGGAAGAGGAGGATTTTGTTCTAAGATGCCTGAAATCTGTTGCTGGAGAGCAGTCAGATATTTCCAACTGGAAGTAGGGTTGCACCCAGTCACGGTCTGCAGATCACTTGGGTAAGGGAAAAATTTGGAATCCAGTGTCCTGACTGATCCCTTGCAGTTATATTCTGTATGTGCACAATATGTAATGCTGATCAAAATCCAAACACACTCAGTCCTTCCTGTAGTGTAACCCTACCTGAATGCCATTCAAACACCACAACACGGAAACATTGAATGGTCAGACTCTAAAGCAGTGGTTCTCAACCTCTCAAACTCAAGGCACCCTGCCAAAAGCTTTCTGAACTTAGCAGTACTCCATTTTAAACACTAATTTGAATATATGATGACTATTATACTATAAACATTGTAGCAGGATGGACCCCTAGGGTCACCGTGCTCTCCCCTAGGGTGTCCTCCGTACCTTGCCAAACTTTCTCTAAGCGCCCTCGGAATCTCACCCGCCACGTCTTTGATGTTATGTATTTATTGCAGGGAGGCTGCCCTTCGTTCCCTATGGTTTCCTGCTATGTGCCGGACCTGCCTCGGTCTCCCTGGCACTTGGGCGCTCTACAGCCCTGCCTCGCTCGACGTCCTCTTGACGCTCTGTCCTTTCACAGTCTCATCTCACTCGGGCTCTATGGAGTCCCGCCTCACGCTGCACCTCACGGTGCTCAAACGGTTGCTGCCCCTCTCTCTGTGGGGCCTCTCGCTGCCCTGTCTCTCTGGGGCTTCTCGCTCACCCCGAGACTCGCTGGTGCTCAGGCTCTCCACAACCTTGTTCTGCCTTCTGGGGTATTCGGGGTCAGCCCTCCCCCAATACTGCGCCTTTGCCTTGGTGCTCGGGGATGACACCTCCCCCTCTGCGGTGCCTTTACGGATGATCTGGGTCAATGCCCTCCCTGCGCTGTCCTTTCTGCCCGTGTGGGAGGCACACTCCCTCTGCTGCACCCTTTTTGGCTTCACGGACGCCTCACCCAGTCCTCTGGTCTAACAACAACCAAAACACAAGCCAATCGACTATAACACAAGTCTATGCCTCATGGCTAAAACGTCCCCCAAACCATACCGCAGGTGCTCCATCTCTCACCCATGTCACTAGCTGCTTGCCCATCCAGGCCTTTCCCTTTCACACATTCAGGGCCGAGCTCCTTCCTCCTTGGCCACCGGCTGCCCTCTTTCTGGGCTTAGGCCTGCAATTTATGTCTGAGCCGGGCCCTGCCCCTTCCGTTCAGCTGACCAAACAGGTGTGTGTCCTTAACTCCCTCCGGTTGCCCCTAGCAACCAGTACCTGAGCCACTACTCCAGCTTCCCAAGTAGCAGGCATCTTAGTGCCCTGCTACAAACATTATCATGTTAATATAGAATCACAGAAAATGAGGGTTGGAAGAGACCTCAGGTCATCTAGTACAGCAGTTCTCAACCTTTTGCACCTTACATCCCACCTACATAAGGTCAAAAAGTCCTGGTCCCACTGGTTGATGAGCTGTGGGGAGCGGGTCCCTCAGCAGCTGATCAAAGTGTGCAAAAACAAATCTGGAAGTCCCGCCATGGCACTTCCGGTTTCGCCGCCTCAATCTGAGTCCTACCCAGAGGACTTTCCCACTGGTTGAGAAACCCTGATCTAGTACAACCCCCTGCTCAAAGCAGGACCATCCCTAACTAGATCAACCCAGACAAAAATTTGCCTAGGAAGTTCTTAAAAACCTCCAAGGTTGGAGCTTCCACCACCTCTCTGGGTAACCTGTTCCAGTGCTTTACTACCTTCCTAGTGAGAAAATTCTTCCTAATATCTAACCTAAATTTCCCTTGTTGCAAATTGCTCCTTGTTCTGTCATCTGCCACCACTGAGAACAGTCTAGCTCCATCTTCTTTCGAACTGCACTTCAGGTAGTTGAAGGCTGATGTTAATTCCCCTCTCAGTCTCCTCTTCTCTACACTAAATCAGCCCAGTTCCCTCAGCCTCTCCTCAGAAGTCGTGTCCCCCAGTCCACAAACCATTTTTGTTACCTTCCACTGGACTTTATGCACTTGGTGGGTGGGGAGGAGAGGGGTACACAAAACTGAACACAGTACTCCAGACGTGACCTCACCAGTACTGAGTAGAGGGGAAGGATCACTTCCCTCAATCTGCTGAGAACACTCCTACTACTTCAGCCCTATATGCTGTTAGCTTTCTTGGCAACAAGGGCATGCTGCTGGCTCATATTCAGTTTATTGTTCACTGTAACCCCCAGGTCCTTTTCTGCAGAGCTGCTGCACAACCAGCCAGCCCCCAGCCTGTCCTGATGCACGGGATTGTTCCATCCTAAGTGCAGGACTTTGCACTTGTCCTTGTTGAACCTCATGAGAGGTCCAGGTCATTGATGAAGACAATGAACAAAACTGGCCCCAGGACCAACCCCTGAGTCACTCCACTTGATACTGGCTGCCAACCAGATATTGAGCCATTGATTACTAGTCTCTGAGTCCGATACTCCAGCTAGTTTTCTATCCACCTTATAGTCAATTCATCCAGCCCGTACTTCCTTAGTTTGTCTGGAAGAATGTTGTGGGAGACCGTATCAAAAGCCTTGTTAAAATCAAGGTACACGACATCCATCAGTCTCTCTGCATCTACAGAGGTTGGTCGGTCATGTCTTGCCCCTGCTGAATCCATCACCTTCTTCTGCTCCAAGTGCTTAGAAATGGATTCCTTGAGGATCTGCTCCCTCTGTTAGGTGGATCCCATCACTTCTCATCAATCTTTCTTCTTGGAACAACATCCTATGGTGGAAGAAACCAAATACGAATCAACATGTTAATTGATTCAGTCATTATAATGATATTATATTCATCCTGCTGCTAGCGCCACCGTGGACAGGAAGGCCTGCACCACACACATCCTGCAAAGTCAGATGGGGAAGTGTCTGTGGTAAGAGCTCTTGCCTCAGCCCTTCATGGTTCAACCCTGCATGATGTTTCTTGGGAATACGTGGAACTTTCCTACAATACAGTACGCAGTCAGGCATGTTGCTTCTGCTGCAGCTCTTCCAGGAGCTCATCTGGGAAACGCTGCAGAAGAATGTAGGCAATGTGCTTGGGCACTAGAGTTGGGGAAGGGTTGTGCGTGGGGAGCTTTGGGTGTGTGTGTATGTGCATGTGTGTGTGCATGAGTATGCCACACTGTCCTGCCTGGCCCAGCTATATGGAGCTGCAGGGTCAGGGTTCTGTGTGTGTATGTGTGTGTGTATGCATGTGTGCATGTGCACATGTGCAAATATGCACATTCTTGCACCCATTGGACCCCCGCATTTCAGATTTTCATAGTTTCTAGGATTGGAAGGAACCTGAGCAGATCATCGAGTCTGACCCCCTACCATGGCAGGAAAGAGAACTGGGGTCAAATGACCCCAGCAAGGTGTACATCTAGCCTGCTCTTAAAGACCCCCAGGGTAGAAGCCTGCACCACTTCTCTTGGAAGTAGGTTCCAGATCCTAGCCTCCCTGACCGTGGAGTAGCACCTCCTGATATCTTACCCCATCCTGCATTTCGCTCAAATTATTATGGTCACCCTACTTATACCTGCATGTTTGGTCTTGGTCCGTTCCCTGCTGCACCAGCTAATAGCATGTGTAGAGTATCAAGGAACATGCACACTACATTATATCAAAACATTTACACGTTCTGGCAGAGCTTGTTTTTTTGCAGTGGTCCCAGAGAATTCTCTCTGAATCACATCCCCCCAGCACCCTGAACACACTCTATGGGCACTAGCTTTGAGAACCATAGTAGACTGCTTATTTTCAAAAATAGGTGCTAGTTCAGGTCCTTAGACTATACACACAGAACACACAAAATATGCATTTGTCTGCAGAAACACCTGTGATCTAGAGCCATACAGGTGCATGCACACTCACACCCACACATACATATACACGTGCCTGCACATATCACATCTTGTAGGCACATTTTACTGCTTATATGTGACAATCTAACTTCATTGGTAATCCCAGCTTTAAAAAGTAAAAAATATATATTTTAAGAAGGTAGCACTGCAGAGTAAACTTACAGCAAATCTACCAAATCAGAAAAACAAACTTTTTTTTTTTAATAGATAAATTAAACTGTGAATATACTGGAAAGTGTGGAAGCATTTTCTTTGCAGAGCACTCTGCCTAGTTTCTGAACAGTGTTGGCTGTCTTTCCTTGCTGCTGTACATGCATAGAAGCCTATCTGAGTGCTTGGAGATGGTATCAGAGAAGTCTGAATGCCCTGATTGCTGTAATTTGACAAGCGACATTCCGGAGATACCATTAGCATTCACCAGTGTCAGGAGATCCACTGGAATAGAAATCAACCTCCCTTGTCATATAAACAGATCAGTTGTGCAAGCTTTTCAAAGACAGATAATGAGTCAATCCACTGAGACTCTGGATTTCCATGTTTCCATGCAACTCACTCTCCCCTTTTTCTGTGCTTCATTCATGGCATCTCTCATTCCCAGGAAAAGCAAAAGTTGTAATATGAAGAAAGTAATCTGTCCCCCTCAAGCACTATGGAAGTGGCCTATTGTTTCATCTCAGAGGGAATATTGCATCATTGATTAATTCAGCATTTAGCGTCCTCAGGGTTGCTGACCTAGAGGAAAACGTTATTTCATGTGATACCATCAACTGATGATTTATGGCCTACACCTCTTCTCTGGAGTTTACCTAAAGTTTTCATTGTTCATAACCATACGGAATGCCTATCAGATTTCACTTGCACTTCTGTGGGTACAGCAGCAGTATTTTAAATAAGAGCACAATTAAATAGAGACTTGAATAGTAGTCAGCAGGATGTTCACAATAATACAGTACACTGGGGTGTTCTGCAGTATTGATCCTATGATGTTTCAATGTAAGATGACTCAAAGCACTGTTGCTGCATAACAATGTAGGTTTTTCACTGTAACAGCCCTTCCATTATAATGGCAGCTTGCACCGGGATCTAGGTTGACTTAATTAGTTCATATGTAAAGATAAATTTCTATCTTGATTTTTCTTTAACCTTGTTAATGGTACAGCTGCCTTGACTTTGATAATGTGTACTTGTTCTTCACTGGTTTAAAATGAACCTAAGACAATTTCTGGCTATTGACAGAGAAGGAGTAAGAAATGAATGCATAGGAAGATGTGTAAGAACAGAGGGTTTCACAAGCAACATTCTTTCTACCTCAAAAACTGCGATACTGCCAAGAAATAAATTGGCAGAGATGCAGACTGAGTTTACTTGTCTATATAAAGGCACTAAACTCACATACAGAGATATTACAATTTGCACATTTGTTAGATTTATTCCTAAAATGTTGGCACACCCAATAAAAAAGGGAATATACTGCTCATCATTCAGTATAAATCAGACCTAGGGCACAAACTGCTTGTTTTTTCATTATAATAAAACAAAGACAAGACAGGGACTCATCTTTTATTTTGCACCTTTGAGGTGTAGGTCAGGAGATGAGTCTGTACAAAGGCACTTGGGTTTACAGGGACTCTGTATATCATGAACATGTTTATGTTTTGGGGAGAGGAATTTAATGTTTTGGGGGAAAAGTCCCACTTTTTGATTTATGGAGACAACATTGGCCTGGCTAAGATAGGGTTGAATCTGGCCTACTTTTTCAAAGGTATATTATGAGATCTTTTTGTGTCATTTTCTCTCTCTCTCAAAAAAAAAAAAAAAAGAATAGAAAAGAAAAAAAAAAGAAATAAAAGATATGACAGAAATAGGCTCTGTTCTGTTCACTGCTGGAGCAAAAAAATAATTTATATTCTCTCCATCCTCAAGGTCCATTCAGGACTTCAACTTAAAAGAGGCTCTTCATAGTGACCTCCCAAAGATACAGGACTCAAAAACATCCAGTTCAAAGATACTAGAGACTGACTACAATCACTAATCCTTCCCTCTAAAGAAGGCAACACCAGGAAGAGATAGAAGGAGAACTGCCTGGGACAATGGGGAAGCATACACCCAGGGGATCCTCAGCAGGCTCCAATAAACTTCTAAGCAGTGACCCCAGTGGCTATTTTACATCAGATTAAGAGCTTGCAATGGCAGTCCAGTAGTATGACTAATGGCAATTCAGTCAAACAGGTGCCTATACTGATGATCTATGTTTCTCTGGTTGCCCTGAATAATGAACAACTGTCCTGCTTAATGCAGGACATTGGTGTCTAACTGCACCACACTGAAATAGGCTGGCCTCACCTGCTGTGCTAGTGGAGCTCCCAGTCACTAGGGACAGACATTTAAAAAGCTGGAGCCTGTATTGATTCAATCTTTGCAGGTTAGTCTAACCTGGATGGTCTGAGCCAGTTTGTAACCACATAGGCATCCCCTCTGGACAGAAGACATGCAGCCATATGCCTGTAGTGGCTCAGGCTAAAAGCTGGGGGGCACTAGAGCACACTCCCTCCTTTCCATAGTCCTGAGCTGGTGGGGGGCATGGCCAGTCCCTCAGAATGCTCTGGTTAGGGAGGGGTTTACACCCCAACCCCTCACTGCTCCTGACCAGCCCAGCTGGAAGTTGATAATACAGCATTCAGCACCCCATCAAAACAAAACAAAAGCCTCTGTCATTAATTCAAGTTCCTCTTAAACAGCTTTTTCCAAGGAAGGGATGGAGGGACATTACCAACAACCTGTTGATGAGCTCCAGAAAGCCCTAAGTGGACACTGTCCTGTCTGCCTTTGTCCAGTCTGCATACATAGACACCTCTAAGCATTAGCTAGCATACCACATGTCAGCTATGGTCCATGCTGTGGGAGAAGGGAGGGGGGAATTCTTCTTGAGCATGGAGCAGTGAGTTGGGGAAGGGTCAGGAGGAAGCCAAACAGGACCAGGAGACAGTCAAGCAGACACCACTGTGAATGTAGTCTCTGTTAGAGCTCCAGCCAGGGAGCAGAGAGCCCTGCCCAGGGCTGCAAAGCATCTGGGATGCTAGGGGACTCTGGTTTAAGTTAAACCAGGAAGGGGTCCAGGACAGACATTCCATAAACCTGTCTGACCCAAATCAGTTAAGTCTGATGCTACATTCAACCAGGTTTATCTCAAACAGGTTTCAGCCATTTTCAGACTGGTTTATGTACACTGTTACAGGTTTATAGGTTCATAGTTTCATAATTTGTAGGGTTGGAAGGGACCTGAGCAGATCATCGAGTCCAACCCCCTGCCATAGCAGGAAAGAGTACTGGGGTCAAACGACCCCAGGTGCTCATCAGTCCTCCTCTTAAAGACCCCCAGGGTAGGAGCCAGCACCACTTCTCTTGGAAGTTGGTTCCAGATCCTAGCTGCCCTGACCGTGAAGTTGCGCCTCCTGATATCTAGCCTAAATCTACCCTCTGCCACCTTGCGACCATTATTTCTTGTCACTCCTGGTAGTGCTCAGGGGAAGAGGGACTCTCCCAATGCCTGATGGTCCCCCCTGACTAGTTTGTAACAGGTCACTAGATCCCCCCTCAGCCTTCTCTTGTGGAGGCTGAACAGGTTCAGGTCTCGTAGCCTCTTTTCATAGGGCCTGCCCTGCTGCCCCCTGATCATGTGAATGGCCCTCCTCTGGACCCTCTCCATGCTTTGCACATCCCTCCTGAAGTGTGGCGACCAGAACTGGATGCAGTACTCTAGCTGTGGCCTGACCAGTGCCGCATAGAGGGGGAGGATCACCTCCTTGGACCTTCTTGAGATGTATCTGTGGATTCATGACAAGGTACAGTTCGCCTTCCCAACCACTTCCCCACACTGCTGGCCTATGTTCATTTTGGCATCAATAATGACTCCAAGATCCTTTTCTGCCTCTGCACTGATGAGAAGGGAGATCTCCAGCCTGTAGGTCTGCTGCTGGTTCTTCCTCCCCGGGTTTAAACCAGATTCTGATCACTTAAACTGGTTTATGTGCAATGTCTGTCCCTAGCCCCAGAACCTGGGCATCCTTCTCCAGTGCCTAGTTATACTAAGTTAGAAGAACCACAAAGAACATGAGAGATTCCTGCTATTTGTGCCATCCCCTGGCCTCACTCATCAGAAGAGTCTTAGTCTTCATATTTGGCCAGACCACAAGAGATCAATTTCTTTGACTCATAGACCTGCCTACAAATTTCCATTCCTTTTCCAAAGAATGCATCTAAGTAGGTATTCTTTCACTTCCTCCTGACCTGGTGGTATATATCCACATGTGCAGCAAACTAAGTTTTCCACAAGCCAGAGTTACCATCAGTGGCTGCTCTGTGGCCCCCAACTGGGAATTCCAGTGTATGAAATTCACAAAATATTAAGCTAGACATGGATCCCACAAGTCACACAGGGCACAAATCAAACTGTGATCACAGCTGCAAGGTGGTAGATAAGCCTGTACCATCTGAGCCGGAGCAAGCTATGAAGCCAAGGAAGGATTACCTTTTTGATATGATGGCATGACTCGATCCTGTCACAGAAGAATTTTTGTGCCCCTCAGATTTGCCCTAGATTGGGGTATGAATGTATGAATATCTCAGCAAAGAGTAGTCTTTGTTTATGTAGATGCAGACTCCCTTACCCAGATATAAAAGGTTGTGGGAGCTGAACCACCTTGAGTCTGGATAGACTTGCTCTTCACAGTTGATATGGGCCTTTCTTGCTTCTTCTCTGGATGGGAGAGGGGTGGATCATGTCTTGCCTCAGATGGGATGCAATGGAATGTGACCAAATGGGCAAGTCATGGCTTATTCAGCCTGCTGACTCAGCAGAAATCAAGAGCCATCTGTTTAGATAAGAGAGGATGGAGGGGAGACAGGAATACAGCTTTGATAGACAGGAGGTTGTTGCAGAATGGAAGGTTAAAAAATGTTTTTCAAGCTCACTGGGGATAGGACAAGTAGTAACAGGCTCAGATTGCAAAAAGTGACATGTAGGTTGGATAGGATAAAACCTTTCTTGCTGTATGGACAGTTAAATGCTGGGATAACTTACCAACGGAGGCTGTTAAGTGTCTCTCTTTGGAAGAGTTTAAAAGCAGGATGGAAGAAAATATCTGTGAAGAATAGTTGATCCTGTGTTGGGGCAGAGAGATGAACTGTTACCCTTTCCAGCCTTATAGTGATGAAGAGAATAAGTGCTTGCACCCCACCCCCCAAGGCCACACAGGAATTAACATCCTTATCTCTGATGAGAGGGACACAGTGCAATAACACCTTCCAGTTTCAGTGGTAATGCTAAAAACTTCCAACACTAAAAACTGCCAGAACACAAGACCTGCTTAAGCAGCAGATAAAGGACTAGAATGTGGCAGAGACTTCACTTGCAACTTGGTCCCTGTTTTCCTCTGTGGCTTCAGTGTGGACCATTCATTTAGCCCAAATTGCTTCCCCTCAGAGCTGGTTCAGTCAGATCCACCAGTCTAATGAGGTATTTATGGCTGAAGTAAGGATCTTCCTACTCTGCCCAATCCTTGTCCACCTACAAGGGAAGGGAAATAGCAACCCCTCAGGTGCTGTTTTCATCACAACAGGGTAGCCTGCCATAGTGAATGCTCGGATAGGTTCAGAAATCAGAAAATGTCTCTTTAATTCCTTATGTGTGCATAGGAAAAGTCACAGTCTAGCTCATCATATCCATGTATGTCTGTATTTATTTATAGAGACTTTGCTAGGCTGTATTTCTAGACAATTCAGGAATAGGGCGGTGGGATGGGAAACTGTTCTGTTATTCTGTCATTTTATCTTTCAGTGTCACAGATAGAAGGGAAATATTTGGTATCATTATGAAGAATGAATAAGCATCCCAAAATGTTTAAAAGCAGCTGTGTGCTTACTATAATAGCTATTCTTATAATCCCGAATAAGTGAGATATCGGAGAACCTCTGATGTGAGAGAAAGAAAGTGGTTAATGCGGTACCTGAGTTCTCAGGAGACCCAGGTTCACTGTGTGACTTCCAGCATGATTTTGGGTTTATCACTTTGACTCAGATGCTCAAATGGTACTGAAATCCATGGAGATTAGATACCTTTGAGGGTCTGTGCCTTAATCTCTCTACCTCAATTCCCCATCTACCAAATCTAGTTAATAGCACTTCCCCTTCTTACAGAGATACCCCTCTCTTACAGGGATAAGCTAAGGATGAATAGGGCATTGTGAAGTGTTATCCTTCTATGGTAATGGGATATAAGTAATGGCTAATGGGATATCAGTAGCTGAAATACCACTGTGGTACTTGCTGATAAACGTGACTTTATGACGGCAATCACTGTACTAAGTTTGAGCTCCTTTTGACAGGTGTTCCCAGTTTCCTATCCCGTGTGACAGGGTGGCTGGCAATGACCTAGCCCAGGGGTTTTGAAAGGGCAAAAGATGATTTGAGGACTTGGGATTCCCTTTCCTTGCTAATCTGGTAATGATTTAGCCCAGGGGTTTTGAAGGGGTAAAAGATGATTGGAGGACTTGGGATTCCCTTTCTGCACCAATCAGGCCCCAGAGATTTACCCCCTGTGTCCCGATTGGCCCCTTGGGTCACCTGGAGAGGGATAAAAGGGGCAGTGTGGGCTAGCTCAGGTGACAGACTAGCGAGGGACAACAAGGAAGGTGCTTCAAAGAGCTGGCAAGAGCTGAACCAGCGGGGCAGGAGCGGTGCCCTGGAAAAGCCTGAAAGAGCAAGACCTGCAGGCAGCAGTGGGACCCTCAGCGTGGCATGCGGCCAGCAGGAGAGGCTCCCCGCTGGGCTCCAGGATCCCCAAGGAGAGGCTGCAGCCAGCAGGAGAGGCTCCCCAGCTCCAGGAAGGATCAGAGCAGTGACCTGAGAGGTTCCCAGCTCTGCTTCCAGCTCCTCCAATCAGAGGCCAGGCAGCTTGATGTGAGGTCGGGCTCTGGGAAGGTCAAGACCCCTAGCAGGTGGGCATAGTGCTACTGGTGGTGGTTGTGTGGCAGTGTTTCTGCCTCCCATATGTAAGATCTTGGTTCAAGCCTTAGCTGGGGTGAATGAGATAACAAATCTTCTTGCAGTGGAAAGGGACCATTGTGTTTTCTCCCTGTCCAGGTACCAAGGCCCTATATTTCCTTGTCATTTAACATTTTGCATTTTGTGCCTTTTTATATTTCACCAGCCTGTATTATTTGTTCTGCTATTTGTGTTTTATATTTTGTTAACCTTGCTTTTGTTAATGATTGTACGTATCTAACCTTTGTTGAATCCTGCCCCCTTGGGGCATTGTAGTGTCCACTATACCCTCTGATTTATGCCTCTTATATTCCCAGTATTAAAAGGTATATGGTTAAGTCCCCAGTGGTGGTCTGGCTCTGCTCTATAGGGGAGGAGAGTCCCTACACCTCCCACAGTGCTTGTGTACCTGCTTTGATCCCTTCAATTGGAGAGGGGGTACCTCTTGAAGTACCACCCGGGTTACACCCGTTTATTTCTGACTTGTTAATACTATAACCAGGGTGGGGGGATCAAACTTATCTGGTCCATGGAACCCATCAGACCCTTGGAAACTCCCCCTGCCTCATCACCACATGCCAGATACAAAACATATTCAAGCCAGAATCTAAATGCTGAAGATATGGACAATGGGTTAGAGTCAGAGAGCCAGAGTGGTGGCTGGAAACAAACCAAGGTCAAGGAGTTAGGATCAGAAAGCTATGGGTCAAGCCAAGGCTAGGAATACATAGATCATGCCACAGCTGGAAGCAGAGTCATAGTTAGAAGCATTGATGACACATAGGGGGTGCACGCAGGTGCATGTGCACCCCCTGAGATTGGCCATGCGCCCCCTGGAAAAGCCAGCTGTGAAACCAGAAGTCCCACCGCAGTGCACTTTTGGTTTTGCAGCTGGATCAGTGATGTGGGCTGCTGAGAGACCATCCCCCATTGGAAATCTGGTGCCCCCTGAGACTTGGAAGGTACCAGTCACCCATGGTCAGAAGGAAACCACGGGGAAGAATCCACATGCAGTTTTGCAAGAACAGGGAGTAAGAGCACAGTTAAGGCATGGTGTTGGGGTCAGAGTGTTCTAGAAGTATGTCGGGAGACTTGCTGTGCAGACAGCTCACCACTGTCTGCCCTTCTGGTTTTAAGGCTGTATGTGGGACTGGGCTGGTCTCCTGTCAGCACAGCAACCAGTGACTCATATCAGACGGTCAACTACTCCTCATCTGGACCTTCTACTGAAGTCCAAGAATTAGATAGACAGGTGGGCTTTTGGGAGGCCAATGCTCCTCCTTTCCAATGATTCATCATTCCCCAAGATGACTCAGAGGAACATTTTGCAGCACCTTAATGTATGAAAAAGCAACCTTTACTGTTTAAGGATGTGAGCAGATTATGGGGATTTGCCCAGGATGGGACTGATCAATGAAAAGTGACCTCTTCTTTATGCATTTGATGGTTCAAGAAGTGGATTGGATGGGAAGTGGATTGGTAAAAGTTATTATCATGCAGAACGTCAGCACAAAGACAACACAATGCCTACATCCTGCTTACTGCCAGTAATACTAGCTCGTACTAGTACTGACACTAATACTGGTATCCTTTATAGGGGGCTTCTCTCCCATAGGTCTCAATGGGACTTTATTAGGATAAAAAGAAAGAAGAAAAGTCAAGTGACAGCTCGCAATGATTTAAGAATGCAAACAGTAAGTCTAGGACAGAATCATAGGTGTTCAATTTTCAAGCAAGGGCCCAGTTTTCTACGATACTCTGCATCCCTTAATACATGGGAGTTATGCAACAAAGAGGGGTTAACATGCACCCTGTGGGCTCCCACCTGGCCAACACTTCTCTTATTGCTCCTGCTTGTATGGTAGCCAGGATTTCTGGGCTCCTCCACTCATCTCTGGTTTCTGCTTCCTATCGCTGTCCCGGTGGGGGGGGGGGGGAGGAGGAGGCACTGCAGTGAAGGGGGTCCAGAGAGGACTGCCATCACGCTGTATTGTACCATGGCATGGGGGCGAGGGAAGGGGAGGAGGAGGGGGCTGCCTGGGTTTCATGCCTAGCCAGGAAAAGGCCACTTTTGTGGATGGGAGAGGAGCTGCACTGGGCATGGGGTAGAGGGGGAGCCAGGCTAATTAGGTTGCCAGAGTGTATATGCGGTGGAGGCAGGTGGGCTGACCCTGTGGTATGCATGTGGGGAAGGCTGTCTGCATGGCCTGGTAGACCCCAGGAGGACTGCTTCTTCTGGTGTGCAGTCTGCTGCATACAGTCCAAGTGTGCAACCTGCCGGGCATGTGCCTCCCCACCCTAGCCCTCCGGCACCACACAGAAGACCAACTACTGTCCTGCACAGGGTTGAATTTCACCCTTTGGATTTTGCATGAAACAAGCCAGGTGTTAAGCAGTGTCAGCCCAGTGCATCATCTGTGCATCATATTTTAATTTTGCTATTAGCAGCCATCTGGAATCAGACTTGTTTTGATATTAACAACAAGTGTTTGTACAGTGGTCCTTCTAATTAAACGGAAATGTCACCACATTTATATGCATGTATGGTATCTTATTTTCTAATCCAAAGGTCTGTTCCACAGGAAGTGTCCTAATTTAAATGAATATCTTTATGGAAATTTATTTTTTGTAACTTTCAACTAAATTATGAGATCTCAAGTAAGTGGTAGGGGTATTTGTCCAAAACTTACCCCAGTGTAGAGGGATTGGGAGTTGTGGGATCCAGGACTTCCAGGCCCGCAGGCCAGTCAGACAGGTGGACTACTCCAGAGTTAGGGATTTGAGTCTTCATGGCTCTGGAAATGCCCGTTATGTAGCCTACTCCGTGGCTGGGGGCCTTAGGGCTTCTAGACATTATGACTCAAAGGTAGCCTTCTTTGAAACTGTCTCCTAGTCTGGGGCCCTGAGGTTTTCCTTTCATGGAGATTTTTTAAATGTTCCCATTTTCATCCCAATCAGGGTGAAACCAAATTTCAAAATACAGGGCTCCTCCATGAAACGGAATCGCTTTTCTCTATGCAGTTCTATTATGCATATGCCTACATACTTCTTGAATCAAGGCCTTATATGGGGGGAGGGAGGGTGCATGATAATGGCCTCTTGTTGAACTTTACTGACAATATTTTTTCCCAGATATACTCACAGACATGACACACACAGTTCTCAAGATGTGGGTAATATCCCCTGAGGTGTGACATTCAGTGACTTTATGAACACTTGAAAAAACATTCATATCTCTAAACTATGCAAAGAATGTCTCCTAGCCAAGACAAGCTTGCATCTAGAGCTTATCATTTCAGGCTGTGATCTCATCACATTTCCCAAGCCAAAACACTATTAGGCCTGGTTCCTACATGCCTACCCTCCACTGAGCATGCCTTGGGAAGTGGAGCTGGTGCTTTCCTGGGTAGTGCTCTTCCTTCTGGGTTACTCCGTGAGATCCTTTGGGTACAATGTTGTCTTGTATGAGGCACTGACTGGGGGAGGTCTTGACCTCAGTCCGAAGGTCCATAGCACTTCTTGCACCAGTAGGAGTGCTAATGTTTCATACCACACTGCACTAAAGCAAAACAAACGGGATAAAATCTTGGTCTCTGTGAAATCAATGGCAAAACTCCCAGTGACTTTAATACAGCCAACGCTTCACACAAAGCTCCAAGGTATTTACAATAACAATGTAGTTATGTTAGACTTGTTTACAACCTTTCTGAGTGCTTATCTTCAACAATCTTTACAAGGCAGCTGCGTGTGTAATGCTCTTGATCCAGATCCATTTGCAAGTGGATAGACTGAGACTATACTTAAAAATGAAACAATATTATTCTCACAGGAATTATATGTAAAAGTAGTTGTGCTTAATAAGATACGAAATGCATCAGAGATCTCAGAAATCACTGGCTTTCTTCACCCACTCGAATGCCTGTTCAAAGCCCCACATGATCCAAAAGACAATCCAAATATAGCTTATGATTGTAATTTGTTAATATGACCTCATAGTACACTCTGGAATATATATTTTTAAAAAAATACAATATAGAACCATTTTATTTGTTTTTAATTCTTTTTTTTTTTTGAGTTAATAGAATAGATCTGAATAGCATGTAGTATTTTCTATCATTTTTAACCAACACCATTACCCTAGCTTATGCAATGTATATGTTGCAAATTAATGTTGTGTGATAAATTAATAATTTTCTATCAGTGGGGATTCCCTGTTTTTTTTCAAATCAGAAATTTTGATACAGGACCTGTGTACATAGTAGCACAGTGGAGCAAATACATTAATCATGAAGTTTTCCAAAGCCTAGATCCTGTGCCTCTGCACTCTCTGGGAGTATTGTTATTGACTAGAGTGGTTTTAGGAACCAAGACATAAATGAGATAGGTGATTAACTCACAGTGAAAGCTGTGTGCCCTTCTCCTTTAGTCTCTCTGGAAATCCTGAGTGAACATGTGCTCTGTGGGAGGTAGTATGGACTTCTAGGGTGCTTACAGACGTGCTCCGATACGCTGTAATTAGAACCTGTTGGAGCACACTCAGAGTAGATTAATCAAGTCTGTTGGACTGTTTTATGGACTGAGCTTTAGTTAAAGCATCCCCATGGTTATTTTAAAATGCAGGATGCTTAATACACATGACGGTGAGATATTTGAATTAGACTGACTCTCCGGGAACCCCTGTAATTAAAATGCACCCCCCCCACCACACTTAAGACTATTTAGTGTTTACTATTTGAAAGGCATATGCAGAAGAATCACAGTTTAAGGGGACCACAAATTTAACTTCAGATTTCTCTTTCAGTCTCTTGTTTTTCAAGAGTTTGATTTCACAATCTGTATTTGAAAACTTTACAAATATATGTGGCAACCTTTGAACCTCCTGGATCATAGTGTATGCATGAGGGCCACCCAGACCTTTGATGCATATGCCTAGGCAGGAATTTTTTTTCTGGAGGAGTGGAGGTTGCCCAGACTTTCCATTCTCTCTTTAGGCCACTGACAGAATCCAAAGACCAGACTAAGTCCAGATGTTTGGTGCCTCCATGGCTGTAGTTGTATAAGCGTCTGGGAATCAAACTCAGGTTTCCTGTGTAGTAGACAAGGGTTCTATCACTGAACCACAGGGGATTCCTTCCAAAACAAAATTTCCTCCCATCCCACCATTACTTGAATGCATTGCCATTTCAAACCAGAATTGCAGAAATGTTTACCTTACCAAACTATGGTTAGCTTTTGTCCATTATTTAACATAATATGTATATAATTATTTGTGTAAATCCAATAAAGTCAATTCTGGTGCCAAAGAACAACTGGAGTGGAACTGTCACACCATGGTAGAGGCACTGTAATGGGGTGGTAAGAGAGGTTCTTGTGTTGAGATCTGGGCGCATCTACATGAGATGCTTTAAGGCACATTAACCTACATTTAAGGGGTATTAAGGTCTGTATCTAGATGCGCACACCCTTGATACATTTTAAAAATGGTGAATTTAGGCTATTACCAGGTTAGGTGCAAATAGTTAAAGTGTATTAACAAATGTGTAGATGCGTTAAAGTGCATTAGCGTTGTGTGTATGGACTGACTTAGAACTAAAGTTAGTCCTAAGTCAGTCCACATGCACAACACTAATGTGCTTTAACATTTGCACATGTAGATGCCTGCTGAAACCCACTTAATGCTCATTAGTGTACATTAAATTTAGGTGTGCTTAAATGCACGTGTAGGCTATTTAAGCCTTGTTTACAAGGGAACATACCCTAGGGCAGAAACTAGCCCTCTTTTTTTAACTCTATGGGCAGTCTATATTTAGAAAAGTTGTAGTTAGTCTAGACGTTTCCTACATATTTGGAGAATGCATTCCATATCACAATATTTAAAATAATGTGTTTTGTCTGGCATGTACTTTTTCCTGGTAAGAAACAATAGGGGACTTTGCTGAGAGCATTTACATGTGTTGGAGAGTTCTCATATTTCCATCTGCTGGTAAAACATTTTCCTTGAATCAGTTGTTGAGTATCCAAACCAATCCTCCAGCTTTATTAGGTTTAGCTATTCCCAGCAGACAAAGCAATGGGTTGAGTTTCCAGTTAATCTGTGTCCTCTCTTTAATTGCTTGTAAGATATTTTCCTCTCCTTGGCTGAAAGAAGATTGGGGATGTTACATTCTCCTTACAGAGAGTGACAATGCCAACAGTTGTTCCTTGGCTGTGTTCCCAGCCAGTGTAATTTAACAGGTGAAAAATAAAGTAAGCATGTGATGTATCAGTCTACATTTAGATGAGACTGACATTTTTTTTAGTTAATTGTTGTGTTTATTTTCCCTACAGAAAATGCAGTGATGTAGGGAAGTGTATGAAGAGAAAAGAGAATGCTGAAGTTTGGGTAAAAAAATTCCCCTGCCTACTGCATGATGTTATAAATCAAAGAAGAAAAATATTTGTTCTGGGGGCCTTTTATTAAAAATAACTCAATTGGAGTCAGTATTAAAAAAAAGATAGCCTGGAGCAATGTGTTACTCTAAGGCACTTGATTAAATTCCCATTTTAACTAATGAAAGGGTTTCATTTCTGCTTCTAAAATAATATATTGGAGTGAAGTCATGCTACTCAACTTCCAGCCTTCAGAATTGTCTTGGAAAGATGCTGGAATATCATGGCTCCCCAATAGGTTTTGTAAAATCTACCCATCCTAAAGGTCATTTTAACGTCTCATATTTTGATCAAATGACTCACTAAGTATTGTTTTTCTTCTGGTTTTAAAGTGTTTATTGATTCTCTAAAGTGATGCATTGATGTTTTGGGAATTAGGAAGACATGTTAACATAGAGGATAAGGGCTGTGGTGTCAAATAAATGATGCATCTGTCAGAAAGCAAGCTAAAGATTGGGGGGACCATACCTTCAGCCTTGCTCATGATGTCTTAAGTGGTCACCTGAAGCTTCCCCAATTGTGTAAGAAATCCTCTGCCAATGAAGAGCTGATACCAGCATCATTCAAGATTGGGGAGCTGTGTCCAGAACGTGCTACACTCCCTCTCTAACACTGGTATGATGCTGTGGGAACCAGGAGAAAACAGCACAACTTAGAGCTTTTCCATATACAGGAAAAAAGAATCATTTGTGTTTCAAAGGACTTAAACGTATCTCTGTATATCCTAGACATTTATGCCTGTATATTTGGGTCAAGAATACTAGTTTTATAAATTTAGGATCCTCGGTCCATTGCTGTAAGTATTCAGCATTCATGAGAAAAATCAGGTCAGATGCCAAGATACTCAACATGTTTGCTTTTTATTTGTGGGAGTGAGCTCTGACACTTTTGGATATCACACCTATTGCCTAATGCCTATATGAAGATGTATCAGCCATTTTTATATGCTTTTTTTCTTAATGTGAATATTTGAATATTGTTTTCTCATTAAGAAATGATGGTTGTCACTTCCCTTGATTTTGAGGATCTTTTTGATCTCCTGTGTTAAGAATATTTGCCATTGTTTTATGGTAAAAATTTAAACTTTTAGTATTTCACATCAGTATCCTTTTTATTACAGAATTTGTCCCTGTGGGATAGTAAGAAGTATCGAAGGCAACCTCTATGCAAAGAATATTGGCTGGTCTTCCAAAACCTTGGAAGGGTAATGGTACTAAGAAGTAAAAAATGTCTCAAAACAGCTGCTTTCTAAACTTGTTTTAATATGTGTGCATCGGGTTAATTTATTTGGAAGTGAATTTCTAGTGCCAAATGTTATTACACTATAACGTGTGAAATTGAGCTTCTTTGATTAAAGATGTATTATTGCTTTGAGCCTATTAAAAAAAATAGGCATATAAACCTCGGAGATGATATTTCCACTTGGAATTTGAATTGAAATCTGTAACAAACAATGCATGCTCTGCTCTGATTAGCCTGTGAATCAATATAAATTTCAATATTCTAATTTTCTAATAACCATGTTTCTTACCTTTTTCCAATATATATCATCACAGTGGCCCACAGAGATGCTTTTAAACCTAATCAGATTTACTGAAAAAGAAATCATAAAACTCAAATAACAGGAGGAGAGAAAAAAGAAGTTTCATATTTCCTTTCTACTTCCCCCCTTCATTCCTATAGAAATCAGTGGGTGTTAAGGGTCCCTTCAGCACCTCAGAGGAATATTTGGTGCTTTGCAGCATTGGATCCCAAAGGAAAAGGCCCAAGTAATTCTAATATCATATTTCTTCAGATCAAATGCTTCAGGCCTTGACTTAATGGCTGAAGGACCAGTTTTTTAATCCATTTTCCTTATGTATAGCAGGTGCATGCACACGCGCACACACACACATTGTACATTATGTGAATCATTGAACCATTGAAAACTAGGTCTGTAAGGGACCTCAGGATTGGTACCTAGTCCAACCCTCTGCTCAAGGCAGGACCACACTCATCTAAACTGCCCTAGACAAGTGTTTGTAAATCTATTCTCAAAACTGCACAAACAAACTTCTTGCACAACTACCAGGTACAATGCCTGAAAACATGAAGAACACCCCAATTTGCCACATGAACAGGAGGGGGACAAGAGCGCTGTCAATGTCACGATACTGCAATGACAGGAATAAATACACTTGAGAGATTCAAGAAAGTGGACCACACCTCCTGCGGGCAAGCTTTCCCACAGTCCATGCTAATCTGACTATGAGGTAAAATTCTTTCCTGATCCCAAAGGTGGCAACTGGTGCCCCTGAGTAGAGGGGAAAGACGCTGTGCCTGCCTGCCCTTGAACCCCCATTTGTGCGCCGCCTTGACTCGAGCGGCCATTGATGGATGTACTGATGCTTCGTGTGGTCCCTGAGGTAGATCTATACCGCTTTGGTGGCTGCCCCCAAACTCACCTGCCATGACGCTGAAGGCCCCTCCGGGGTGGGTACTCTGCTTGACGGCCATTCATGGGTCTCCACCTCCCCTTGTAACCTGTGCAGGCTCTAATCTTCACTCCTGCTGCATTGTGTATTCTGCTGCAGGTGAGTAATTTTCTTGTTTTTTTTCTTTTAAACATGGCCCCCGTCCCTGGAGCCCCCAGGGTGTGGCTCGGGACTCTTCTGTCTGAATGCCCTGGGACATAAGCCCCCCTTAAATTGCCTTGGGGTGCTTCAGTTTTGTGTAGTGGAGTCCTACCTGTCCCATCAGGTGCTCCCATCAGATTTTGTTTGCTGTCGCTGTATCCAGTATCATTGCTGCATCTGAATAGAAAATCCTCTGTTATATTATTTCATAGATTCATAGATTCATAGATGTTAGGGTCGGAAGGGACCTCAATAGATCATTGAGTCCGACCCCCTGCCTAGATAGGAAAGAGTGCTGGGTTCAGATGACCCCAGCCAGTTGCCCATCCAACCTCCTCTTGAAGACTCCCAGGGTAGGGGGGAGCACCACCGGACAGGCGGACAACCCCAAACATCTGGGGACTCATAGCATGTGACCGGATGTTCGAAGACAGGCGGATACACACATCCCTCTTGAAGTGTAGTGCCCAAAACATCACGCAGTATTCCAATTGGGGTCTGACCAGTGCCCAATAAAGGGGAAGTATCACCTCCTTGGGTCTGTTTGTCATGCAGCTGCTGATGCTTGGTAAAGTGCAGTTACCTTTTCTGATGACTTCGTCACACTGATGACTCATGTTCATCTTGGAGTCCATTAGGACTCCAAGATCCCTTTCTGCTTCCATGCCAGTGTAATATATGGAATGTAAATGGTTGAAGAGCTAGTGCCCGCCTTGTGATATGGGCATTATTGGTTTTAGTTGTGCTCAGCCACTTCAAGGGGGTGTGGTCTGTCACGAGTGTGAACTCCCTTCCCATTAGGTAGTACTTGAAGTGAGCCACTGCCCAGCATATTGCCAAGCATTCACGTTCGATGGTGGCATACCATGTTTCTGCAGGCAGCAACTTCTGGCTGGCATAGGCAACTGGTCTTTCTATGCTGGTGTTCTCCTGCATCAGCACGGCTCCCACAGCTGTTTCTGACATGTCTGTCTGTAATGAGAAAGGTTTAGAAAAGTCAGGCGCATGTATCACCACTTCCTTACACAGGGCATTCTTCAGTAGCTCAAAGCTCTGTGTCATTTCATTTGTCCACATTATCCTTCTCATTCGTGGCCCCTTCAGTGCCTCTGAAAGGGGTGCTGCTAGTCCAGAGAATCAAGGGACAAACCTTCGGTAATAGTTAGTCAAACCTAAGAAGGATCAGAGTTGTTTATAAGTTTGTGGTGCCTGGAATTTACAGATGGTTTCTACTTTTTCTGCTAAAGGCCTGATTGTGCCTTGCCCTACCAGGAACCCTAGGTATTTTGTTTTGTTTTTGGGCTAGTGCACACTTTTTTAGGTTTGCTGTTAGGCCCATCTTTCTCAGCTCTGTGAGCACTGCTCGAAGGGCTTCTCTATATTGAGCCCAAGATTGCATGAATATGACAATGTCGTTGATATATGTGGCAGTATATTCGATATGTGGGGCCAGGATTTGGTCCATCAGGCGTTGAAATGTCACAATTGCTCCATGAAGCCTGAACGGCATTCGGGTGAACTTGTACAGTCCCCACGGTGTTCCAAAAGCGGTCTTAGGCCAATTCCTGGGCACCACCGGGATCTGCCAGTACCCCTTCACCAAGTCTAAGGTCGAGATGTATCTGGCATCACTGATATGTACAATTAGCTCCGTAACACGGGGCATGGGGAATGTGTCAAAGACCATCATCACATTCAATGACTGGTAATCAATGCATAGCCTCAAGGAGCCATCAGGTTTAGGAACGGGGACCAGTGGACTATGCCACGGACTTCAGGAAGGACATATAACCCCTTGTTTTATCATTTTCTTTATTTCTTTACGTATCTCGTGGGAGAGGTGGTGGGGTATCAGTCACCACTTTTCCCATACTAGGGACCTTGCTGGTGTCCATATAGGATGGTAGGTGCCCCGGGCTCATCCGGGTTCTTTCCTGAATACGTTCTTGAATTCTTTAACTAGAGTTTGCATTTCGTACTTTTGAATGGTGGACAATTCTTCCCCATCTGGATTTGGCTCTCTGATTTAGCTGTACGTGTTTCTTGGGTGTTCTCCTGTGGGCCCAGGTCTTTGGTCTCCATCTCTGTGAAGGCTACCCACCCTTCAGGCCTGTGCCATTCGTGTAAGAGATTAATGTGGTATATTTGTCTCTTGCAAAGGTGGCCTGGCCAGTGGACTTCATAATATACTGGGCCCACCCTTTGGATCACCTCGAAGAGGCCCTGCCATTGGGTCAATAGTTTGCTCAGGGACATGGGTAGCAATACCAGCACCCTTTGTCCCAGTTCAAACTCCCATTCCTTGGTGCGGGTATCGTACCTTTCTTTTTGGTGGCACTGCACCTGCTGCAAGTTGACTTGGCCAGGTTCTGGGCTAGTTGTACCGTATGTTGGAATTCCTGATGATATGAGGTCGGGTCTCATGTGTCCTCAATGTCTTGTTCCCAATGTTCTCTCAAGACTTGTAATAGGTCTCTGGGGTGGTGGCCCAACACCAACCCAAAGGGGGAATACTTTAGTGACTCTGAGGGGGTGTGTCTAAGGATGAACAACATGACAGGGAGGAGGAGATCCCATTTCCAGGGATCCCCCCTTGTACAACAGTGCAACATATTCTTTATTGTCTCATTGAGTCGTTCTACCAGCCCGTTCACTTGTGGGTGGTACACCAAGGTGTGCAGATGTTTTATTTGTAAGATATGGCATACCACCTGTAACACTCCTGACATGAAGTTACGTCCCTGATCAGTGAGGATCTCTTGGGGAATCCCCACCCTTGTGATCCACTTAACAAGCTTCTCTGCAATGCATGGAACAGTGACAGCCTGCAGAGGCACGGCATCTGGGTACCAAGTAGCATAATTTATGAATACCAATATATACCGATGGCCAGCACTCCTACGGGGAAGTGGTCCGATGACATCCATAGCTATCCTTGAGAAGGGCACATCAATAACCGGCATGGCTTGGAGAGGGGCCTTCTCCGGATGGTCTTCCCTGGCCTTTTGGCACTCAGGGTAAGCAGCACAACATCGTGCTATATCCTCCCCTAATCCTGGCCAGAAAAAACAGTGGGATATTCTAGCTATGGTTTTATCTCACCCCATGTGCCCCCAGTGGGGTTGGAATGGGTGAGCTGCCAAATGAAATGCCAGAAATGGGTGGGTACCACGAGTTGCGTCTTCTCGTACTCCCCTACCCTCCCAGGTTGAACATGATATAAGAGCTGGTTTCGTACCTCAAATTGAGGTGTATTTTCCGAAGTTGCTGTCTGGTGGGCAGGGGTGCTTAAGGCCAATGAACTTAGCTCCTGAAACTCAGAGTCTTCCCCTTGTGCTTCTTGGAACTGTCAGCTACTGGTCACATTGTGTAGGTCCATCTCATCCATGTTGTTTGCTGACCCTTCACTATCTTTGAGCTCTCCAAGCCATCCCTCATGATTCCATATATTCCTATGCCTAGTCTCCACATCTTGGACCCTCTCTAGTGTATCTTATATAGGGGTCCAGTCCCTCCTGAGTAGCATGTCACAGGCCAGGTGAGGTACTAAGCCCACCAACAATTCCCCCAGTGTTCTATGACTTGGAGGGGTACCCACTGATGGCAAACTCATTTGGTCTCCCCATGGAGACAAGACACCTTCACCAGTTCTGCCTCACAACCTCAGTGGGATGTGACAAGGTTCACTCTCAATAGGGATTGGGTGCACCCGGAGTCCAGAATAGCATGGACGGGGTGACCCCAATCCAGGCTTTAACCACTGGATAGTCCCATACGGTGCCCTCTCCACTGGTAACAAAGCTACAATCCATAGGCTCGGTTTGGGCTTGTTCTTTACATCCCTTCACTGGTTCTCTAGCCGAGCTATCTGGGTGCCATCTCTCTGATGGGCTATTCAGGCACTCCCTAGAAAAGTGACCAACCTTCCCACAGTGAAAACAGACCATGTCCCTCATCAGGCTCCTGAAGACAGGCTGCCTTTTTTCTGGTTCCCTGGGGTCCGATGCTGGAGGGGCGGAGCTGTGCCTCTTGTGGCAGTAGCTAACCTCTGAGGCCTCAAACGCTTCTGCCAATTTCAGTGCTTCTTCATAGTTGTGAGGAGAGTGCTGGCATACCCAGCATTGCGTGCGTTCTTCCAAGTTGTTGAGGAACTGTTCTAACAGCATTTGGTCTGCCAGGGTATCACGGTTACATGATGCGGGATTTATCCATTTATTGAAAAGATCTCATAGTAACTGCAAAAGGAGCCTGGGCCACTTCTGTTCCTGCCCCTTTTTGTCGCAGAACAGTCATCTATAGTGCTCTGGGTTGATCTCATATTGGTAAAGCATGGCAGCCTTAACTAGGTCGTAGTCATGGGGTTCATCTCTGGGAAGGGCCCGGTATACAGCTTGGGCCTTGCCCACCATGAGGGCCCCGAGCTGACTGGCCTAGTAACCTTTGTCAAGTCTGGTCATAATAGTGTGTCATTCGAATGCCTCAAAGTAGGCCTCCAGGTCATCTTCTCTTGTCATTTTTGGCATCTTAAAAGTGGTTAGACCATGCCATAGCCAATCTTGCTGACGCTCCATCATTTGTTGTTGGGCATTGAGTATCTGTGTCAGAGCTTGTAAGTTCTGCCCCAACACATCTGGAGGTGCCATGGCCACTGGTTGAATGTTGTGCTGTTCTCCTGAAGTCAGGTTTTCTCGTCAGTTCCTGGCCAATGCAACACTTTGTGCCCACCTGGCCTCGAACTCCCATTTGTGTGCTGCCTTGACACAAGCGGCCATTGACGGACATACTGATACTTCATGTGGTCCCTGAAGTAGGTCTATACTGCCTCGGTGGCCATCCCCAAACTCTTCTGCCATGACTTTGAATGTACTACCAGTGGGGCAGCTAGCCGCTGAAGGTCCCTCCAGGGTGGGTACTCTGCTTGATGGTCGTTCATGGGGCTCCACCTCCCCTACACCCCAACCTCACATCAACCTCTGGCGGGACACCAGGTCTTGCAGCAGCTGTCCCTCTGGTGTACATGTATGTTTCCTTGACCTTGATGCCTCCCTTGGGCTTTGTGTCCTGTGTGTAATTCACCTGCAGTGGCCCACAGGCCACCTAGTTATGTAAACTGGGTCTCTTCCCCCTCTGGGACAACCAAAGGAAGGTGGGGAACAAAAAAAAAAAAAAGGAATGCAAAAAAAAAAAGGAAGGAAGCCACAATGCCAGTCTCCCTTGGCCAGACTCACTTTCCCATGCCGGGGCCCTTCAAGACTATGAGATTTGAATTAATGAGGCCTGAATGCTTTGGCACCAACCCACCAAAAAGGGGAAAATAATTTTTTTTAAAAATCCCCCAAAATAAGGGTCTGGGTGACCTATTGGGCTGTTCCACTGGCCTCACTGTCAAAGTCCAGTGGGGTACCCTTGACGCCCCTCCTGGGGAGTTTCTTTGGCTCCGCCACTGCCAACCCATCTCCTGTACTCGGTACCTGGTTGCATTTGGGAGGATGACCGGTTGTCTCCCTTGGGTCTGCTGTGGCCCCTTCCTCTGAAGTGTTACTCCTTCCATGTGGTCGGGTGCAGCTTGTGGTGCCGTTTTCCTTCGGTGTTGCCTGCAGTGTTCCACCCCACATTGTCCCTTGGGGCTTGAGTTTTCCTTCACCCGGACATGGAGACCCTGACGTTTCTACTGCTGTTTCCTGCCCGACTCTTCCTTTGCTATACGAGCACCAGCTGCCACCGGTGTGGGGAGCCTCTGCCACCTCTCTGGCTCTCCCTGCTTCTCCCGTGGTGACTCTTCTTATTTCTGCTGGCCAGTGATTGCCTGTGACATCACTGGCCAGCTCCAGCTGGATAAAGGCATGACTTGTAACCCATGTGGGATCTAAACTTCACTCCTGCCGCGTCATGTATTCTGCTGTAGGTGAGTAATTTTCCTGGTTTTTTGCTTGTAAACATGGCCCCTATCCCCGGAGCCCCCAGGATGTGACTCAGAGCTTTTCTGTCTGAATGGTCCCAGGACAGACCCTCTAGTCAGGAACCTCTGCATTTTTTAAGTTGCAGCAGGAGCATTGGCACCCTCCAGTCAAAATCCTCAACCTCAGCTATAAATAACACACTGCAGTTGTGAGGAAGTCTAAGAAAGGTCTTGGCACCCACAGCTACAGGAGGGGAAAATATTTCTCTCCAGCCCCAGATGACAACCAGCAAACCCAAAGAGTGAGAGTGTAATTGTATTTGTTGTTGCCAGACAAAAATTCTTGACAAGAAAAAGAGTGTGTCTTATGTAGAGGAAAATTTCTTTACCTTTAGGATTTATGGTGCAAACAATGCACACCTGAGTTACATGAGTTGCCAGAGATAGATCCAGGTACAGTGCCGTTGCATCCCTCTGTGTTTACTACTCCTCCCCCAAAGTTTAAAACCAACTGCCTGGCAGTGGCAGCAGCATTTCTATTCAGGCAGCAGTGAGGGAGTCACGAGACTTCACGGCTCCTTTGAATCTACCCGTTTCTTTTTAAACTCGTCATTCCACAGGAGTTCATGACCCTTCCTCCTTTTTAATGGCCTTGATGCTCCACTAATTCATCTATCCTTTCTCCCGCAATTCTGCTGTCTGTTAGTTATCCTTGGTAATGTAACTCCTATTCTGCAACCCTGTATAAACATTAACTGAGTTGTGGAATTAAGTTTCATTGAAGCACTGGATGCACTGTCAAGATGCTCAAGAATTCCAGATTTTTCTTTATGAATCTGAAAAGGAGACATCCACTTAATTCTAATGACAATAGGACTAATGGAACGACATCTTTTGATTATTAAGTGTCTAGTTTGTTTATGCATAGTATATGATATAGCAAAGTAATACACGTTCCAATAAAAGTATGTTAGTATTTTTTGCCTTTTTTTAAAAACATAATAATATAGCCCTAGGCTTCTAGCCTTTTAGTAAAGTTTCTAGTTTCTTTTTAACTGGAGAAAAATGTGTCACACTGTGATGATGTACTACATCATCTGCATCGGTTTTTCAAAATCTTAGATCCAGCCGTGAAAACTATATACTTAGATTTCATAGACATAGACATTAGGGCTGGCTGGAAGGGACCTTGGAAGATCATTGAGTCCACCCCCCGCCCAAAGGGTAGGATGTCAGCTGGGGTCATAGGATCCCAGCAAGATAAACATCCCATTTGCTTGACATGACTCGACCTGCCTTGACTCGATGACTCGACTCACAATGTTGTGGCTTTGGGGAAGATCATGAAGTCCAGCTTCCTGCCGAGTATCAAGGAAGGAGGGGGTTGCTTCTTTGGATTAAAATAATTGGAGTCATGAAATCTGATTCAACCTGTAGTGCCATGGGTATTCATGAATACAAATGGGATCTTGTGCCCCTCCAGAACACTGAGTATAGCCCATAACTCTCTGCCAGACCCTAGGCTAGCACCTGGGGGGAGCCAAGAGCACTCCCTGGCTGCTACAGAGGGACAGGTTGTGGCCAGTGGAGATGGGAGAAGATTGCTGCCATGAGTAGCAAATCTGCTCCCAAGTCCCTGCAAGTGTAGATGCCTGCCTGGGAGCATTTACTCATAAGTAAACCCCTCCTGGATCAAATGCATGTGTAGATACACCTAGTAAACATCTTGCATCTACATGTGTGGCCCTATTAGTCCTTAGGAAACTAATTAGCTTTGCAGCAGGATAGTGCTAGTAAGTACATGTATTATCCTGCTACAAAGATTTTCACTCTGCAGCACTGCACGTGTAGACACTGACGGGGCTAAATGGGGCATGAGGGTGCTTCAGTGTAGGGGCTGCCTGCCAACTAGTTCTGCACTGGAGCACCCTCATGCCCCAGTCAGACCCTCTGCAGTACATTGGGCAGGGCTGAAGCAGCTTGAGGCTGGCAGGCTGAATATTTGGGACCCTGCCAGTTGGGGCTGTTTTGACCCGGCTCAATGTGCTGTGGTCCCAGACACACATGTAAATGCTGTGTCTAGGAGCAATACATACACTAATAGCATGTTTAGATGCTCCCTCTCTCACCTGTTCTAGACCCTACCTCTTCACAGTGACCTGAGCATCCAAACCCTCTAACCTTCTTTATCACTCATTCCTATTTATCTTTCTTCCTATAATCTCCGTGCCTTCACCAACCCCACTTTCTATTACTTGACTCCCCTCACTTCCCTGCAAGCTTGTTCATGTGTGACTTATTTCATGTGAGAATAATTCAGTACCTTCTGCATTTTCTGCATGTTCTGCATGTTCTGCATTTTCTGCATGTTCTGTTTAAATTTGCCCCATAAAAGTCAAAACCTCAACAGAGGCATATTTAAGCAACGTGTCTTCTCTCTTCTCATATCCCTGTAGATTCTCCCCAAGGTTTGGATTTGAACTGACACTACACCAGGATATAAAAGGTTCAAAAGCTATATCATGTAACCATTGTTCTTATCCTTTTTTAGACTCAAGACACCTCTTAAAAATGCTAGCTCATGGCTTTCACTTGCTTTTTGACAATGGAAAAATAGATCAGTTCTGCTGAAAAGAACTCAGAAAGACCACAGCAGGTCAGAAGGTTTTTGATATTATGTATTCCTATCTGAAATTTCTGCTTTTATTGTAGGAAACATAAGTAGGAATTGGTACACCTAACAGTGCTAATATTGCACAGCACCCGGGTTGAGAATCATTGCCATAAACCCTGGACCCATTCTATTCATGTGAAAGGTGGTAGGATGGAAAGCCTGCTGGCTACTCAGTTCTTCTTTGTTTTTGAGATAAGCTCAAATCTACCTAGAGAGAGTCTCTCAGCATTAACATTCTCAATTTTGCAAGGGGTAGTGCACACTATGTATTAGATAGGAGATTTGACACACAATTAAGACCATTGGGCCACAATTAAAGCCATGATTTGATATTCAGGTCTATGCAAAAAACTTTGGTGATATCTCTGATAACCTTCAGAAAAGCTGTGTTTTTTTGGTGGGTTGGGGGCTATACCTCAGGAATGCTGGGGTCCAAAGACCCTTCATTTGGGACACTAAAACTATCCTGCAACTACAAAAAGGCACTCCAATTTTAAGGCAATTGAAATAAATGTAAGGATTTGAAAGTACTTAGAAAAGTCAACCTTTGAACAGCTCCACTGTAATTAAGGTAACAAATACATTAACATTTACCAGTGTATTCACAGTTTTTTTCTCTATTCAACTGGGAAGCAACATGCTGTAAATTGCTAATATACTCAATTATACATTTCCTTAAACACAATCCAAAGGAAATGGATTATGATTTTTCACCATTCATTAGATATGTCAAGTCAGAGTTTTGATGTCTGTTTGCTTATCACAGAATTATAGAAAAGATTAAAAGGGCCTGTTAGATCCAGTATTTTCTCTAGTGTTTTGTCCAGTCAGGTTTAAAATGCTATCATCTGTCTAATACATGGCTTTATTTCTTGCAGAATGACCAATATAAATAAAGGTGTATATGGTTTCTCGCTATGAGATTCTCACTGTACTCAATTGTGCCCCATGCACCTGCTTTTAAAAGACGGCCATGTTAAAACAATACTTTCAAATAATGTGACATCTTAATTTTAGTTGCTAACACTAGAATATAGAAGTTCTCTGAGAAAAATCATCTTGTGGATAGTTTAACAGAATAAACTAAAGCTTATATCTTAAAATTCACAGGTCCACTTACATCTAGAGAAAGGGGTACATATTTTCATACCTGTATTTTTTGTAAATAGATCAGAAAAGTGTAGCAGTAAACACAGCTACCTCATTTACATTCTGGCTGGAGCAACTGAGTCTCTGCTTTTTTGAAATATAGACCTATATAAATCAGCAACTAGATTACCAAAAGAATCAGCATATCAAAAGCCAGAAGGCTACCAAGTAAAGTGTTCACTTATTATTTTAAAGGCCTGATTTAAAGCCCATTAAAGTCCACGGAAGACTTTCCATGGACTTCAGTAGGCTTTGCATCAGGCCATTACAGTGGTAACATTTCTGGAAGCGTGAAAGAAATAGAAGCCAGGCATTAGAACTAAATCATTGAAGTGTGGACTGTGGACGGAAGAAAAATGTATTCAGCATATTAAGATGAAGCAAGCCTCTCCTTCTAATAAGCATAGAAATGCAAACAAGAACACCGATGTTCTAACTTTCAAATAACTTCTGCATTCAAATACCAGTGTATGCTTAAGTGGCTGGCTTGAATATGTTTAACACAACAGTCACAATTCTAGCATTTGACACCTTCTAGCTGGAGCTATTTTCTGCTTAAATGCTAGTCACATCCTTTCTATTTTGATAGCTCTCTTACTGTAAAGTCACCTTGCAGGCCTCTCGCACAGCCCCGTTCTTTTTTCAACTTTACTGCTAAGCTGATTTGCTTCCCAGTTGTTTACTGAAGAGGTTTGCCAGCAACTCAAAATATTTGATTCTGTGATTATGAAGAAACCCATGGGATATTTACAGGTCAGTCCTCCTGAACAGTGAGAAATAGCAGAGCAAAAATGACTGTTTGAATATGTTGGCGTATGTAAAACTAATGGCCACCCAGGTGCGCTGCGCAGAGCAGCTATGGGTTTCTCAGTATATTATCAATTCATTTTGCTGATAAGAATGGGAAGCTTTTGACAGAGTTACAGGGAATGAAAAACAATACATCTGTGCCTGTTTTCTATTCATACTGAAGACACACATAGATGAAAAATACCTCACATTAGCCATCAAATAGTCATCTGTTATGATAATGGATCCACAGTTCTCCTGTGGGTATTAAATTTCTTGAAAACCTTATAGTTTGTCAAACTAGCACAGTAGTCTGTTCTTCCTTGAACATAGGTGCCGCTGAGGCCTCACATCTGTTGTGTGACTCTAGCCAACAGTGCATTAACAAATTTATTTTTAGGTTCATGTTTGAAATAATTAATAGACAAGCTGTTTACTCTTTTTAAAAAAAAAATAAACACTGTTTTGGGATGGTTGAGAAGGAATATTGCTATAGCTGCTGGCCCAGTATGAGTTCTCCCTTGGATATCTCAGAACAACAGTAGAGTCTCCCTATGCCTGAACAATGGTACTTGTGCCTGAAAGCTTGCAAAGAACATTGTTTCATCTACTCACTTGGCCTGATAAAAGATATCACATCTACCCAATGAACCTTGCCAGCCCACTATGAGCCATTTTCTGAACTAGCCTCAGAGGGAAAGCATGGCTTTTAGCTAAGGCTTTGGTCTAGACTTGGGCGGAACTGGGTTTCAGTACCTGACTTTCTGACAGATTTCTTGCATAACCTTAAATGAATCAGTTAGTTTATCTATATTTAAAATGAGTATAACTATGTGTCTGTAAAATGAGGATAACAGTGGGTGCATCTACATGTGCAATTAATACTATAAAGTACACCATAATACTATACTGTAAGCCTTCCTGGGGAGCATATTTACACGTGCTCCCTGTTGAGAGCACATCTGCTACTAAATGGGAGCAGCCTGGTTCAGGGCTGCTCCAAGCCTGCTCTGGATCCCTGCAGCAGTCAGGGGGAAAGCTCCAGGCTCCCACTGGGTGCTATCTTTGGCAGAAAGCCTGGGGCCAGGAGACCTCTGATGGCTGCAGTGGCAACTGCCCCTGGCCCCCTGCACAGCAGGAGTGGTCCTGGTGTGCAGGGGGCCAGGAGACAGCTCCTGTTGCAGCGCTCTCCTGGCTCCCTGCATAGGGACACAAGATCCATGCCCAGAAGGGCTTCCCCAGGCGGCCAGGGGCTGGCCCAGAGCTGTCCCACATCTGGGACAGTTCTCAGCCAGCTCTGGGCTGGTTTGAGATGCCCCAGAAGGGACAGTCCTGGGCTGTGTGGGCAAGCAGAGAGCTCCTGAGTCCTGGAGCTGTTCATCTCCTGTGGGGATCCAGAAGCTGAGCACTGCCCAGCCGGAGGGCGGGGGTGCAGAGAGGTACTATGTCTAGGCACTGCTCAGCTCCCAGCTTCTGAGGGGAGCCGGGAGCTGAGTAGTGCCAGGACTGGGGGAGTTCAATCCCCTGTGGCCCCCTAGTGTTGGTGCTGACTAGTGGCAAATTTGCTCCTGGTCGGCATCTACACATGCATTATTTTGCAGTATCTACTGCACAGGTAGTAGCTAAATGCATAGTAGATTAATTTAGTGCACAGTAAGTGGTGCATACATGTAGATGCTGATGCTTTACAGTGCAGTAGATTAATTTGTGCAGTAAAGCATCTTGTGTACTGTGCAGTAAAGCATCTCATGGAGACACACCCAGTTATACTCTGTTTAATCTATTTTGTTTGCAACTGCTTTGAAACAGGAACCATCTCTTACTATTGAAAAAATATAGCCTTTAGAAATTAGGTCCTAATTAAGTGCTACTGTAGGACTATAAATAGTAAAATGATAACTTACAAAGGTAACTGTCAAGGCCAGTCAGTGCTGGTCTTGGAGGACTCTAAACATGCCCCATCCCATATAGAGAAAACCATGACCCTGAACCTGCTTTCATGGAAGAGGATAGCAAAACTCTCTTTGACAGTTCAGGAGCTTCCCCATGAGTGGGAACATGCATTCTCTGGGGGATATTTGTGCTGCTGCTAGTTGTCCCTGGGGAATGTCCTCGCACGTAAGTTCTGGTGCATAGCAAGTTGACTTGGGTGGGATAGGGGAGGTTGGGCAAGCACTTGGGTTGGCACCAGCAGCCTTACCTGGGGTCCTGTGGGATTCCTGGTGCTCCATCAGTGGTCATTTCGGTATGCAGAGCCTAGCTAGTAGCTGGAATGTGGATCTGGCCAGCCAGGTTCTGGTTTTGGGTGGTGCATGCTGCCGCCATGTGCACCACCCTGCTTTTTTCTGGCATGGTTTTTTTGACACTGGGAACTCTCAGTGTGCAAAAACCCACTTTGCTGCAAATTAGCAGCATGATGAACACCTGCATGTATGGCATGTGTGGTTTGTGGCACTGCAAACTGCTTGTGCATATTTGCAGGGACATGCCCTTGAAGTGCAAATCTTGGTCCTTATCCATGTTTACATACTGGACCCAACAAACATGGGGTCTCTTATTTGTCTCTTTACTGACTTCTTATACACATTTTCACATTCTTCCTTATATAAGAAGTCAATCCATGCAACCAATACCTTCAAATACTTCCTCAAAACCCATAATCTGAAGAAGTCTATGTGAAATCAGCCAATTACTACAGCAGGCTCACAATTTCAGCCTCAAAAATGAAAGTGCCTGACAAAATCACAAAATACCTTTAAATAACAAATATTGACTCAATTTTTATTTTCTTTCTGGTTTCTGAGCCTTTAGGATTAACTTATTTCATGTACTCCAGGTTTCTTTTCCTTATCTTTAAGACAAGATTTTAACAGACACTCTCCACCTAGAACATAAGTTATGAGCTTGATAGACAGATAATTGGGTGAGAGTATTGACTAGGTTATATGTTGCCCAATGTTGTAAAGGATAGACTACAGAACTTTTATGACTGTATTGTCCCTAAAATGCAGGAATTTTGCAACCATTGACTGCTAGGAGCGTACAATTGAGCCAATGATTGATAGCTGACGGCAGAGATGCTAAGGGAAAGCTTTTAAAAAGGTGGAAAGTGACCCCCATTTGTAACAGAGCTGGGCTGTAACCAAGGCTGAGTTTGTAGCTCTTGTCCTTACTAATGAGTAAGCAAACCTGAGAATACATTCATTCTCAAAGAGGAAAACTTGATGATCTGGATTTTTTCTAATTCTCGAATCTGCTGGCTCATTTCACCAGCTTACAGGATCATTAATAAGCAAATCTCTTCCACCAAGTGTTTGGTTGGCAAAATGGGAAAGTTCCTGTTTTATATTAGTGTATCTGCATGTAGATTTTATAAAGGATGATTAAAGGAATATGTGGTTTACTGATTGTTCTGGAGTCCCACTAGTCTAAAGGCTCCTTTAACTATGGCTTACAAAACCTGGTGATATATATATATATGCATGTGTGTTCACATGCACACACACAAACACACATATGCACACACACACTTTGGTTAGTCTATAAGGTTCAAATCTGCCCTGCCTTTTACTTGACTTCTGACTAACATGACCAGCTGTGTCTCTTTATAACCTTCTATCATATCTGCACATATATTGCTAATGCATAACACATACTACTAATGCCTGTAATGCATATTTTACAGATACTACTAAAAATAAAATGTTTCCATGAAGAATTAAAAAACAAAACAAAAACAAAAAACCAAAACAATTTCTCAGATTACAGGAAAGAAGAGAGGGGTTTTTCTTGTACTCATACTTCTTCCTGAAGGAAAAAGAAACATGTACCAACTTGTAAACATATATTAGTCTCTTGGCTTTAACTATTTTTGAAACTTCTCTATTAGAGCCACTTAATTAGATGCATAAATCCTCTAACTAGTGTCAACCTTCATAATTAAAGAAGACAATTGCAAAATCAGCTGCAGCACAAAATGTAGATAAATGTGGGAATTAACAATAAGGGATTGCTTTATAATAAATCTGCATGACTAACACCGTCACTGTGATGTGGCAGCGAACTTATAGGATCTACTTCATGCATATGGAAATTCAATTAAATTATCAGCCATAAATTATCATAGAACAAATACCAACAACAGAAACAGTGGCCTAATTATTTTAAGATTTTAAAACCAGATAAAAGTCACATTTCAGGTTATACATGCTAGTAGATTCATTTTGTGATGATTATAGGGCTTCATCACTAAGGGTTTTTTAAAAGGTACTTTTCAACAATAAGGATAAAAATAACCTTTTTTTTTTTTTTTCTCCTTGCTTGTGGCATATTCTTACAATTTGTAATTTACTGCTGTTCCAAAACAAAGTACGATAAAGGGAGGGAGAGAGGTGATGTAAACCATCATAGCTCCATCGAAACTCCATGACTTGCGAGATGAGGATTTGTCCAGACCTGACCACAGACTGTTACTTTCTTTGAGGATACCATACTTGGATGAAATCAGGGTCAAATTAGACCTGAGATTCCACCGGTTCAGAATTAATGGTTTATTTTTCCCGTAAGAGTTTTCATCCTCTAAAAATTCATGTCCTGTAGGATTGACAGAAAGTTTGAATTAATCTAGTACATTAGTATAGTAGGTTTAGAGTTGTTTTTGTAGCCATGATGTTCCAGGAAATGTCTGAAAAGCAAAGATTTTTCATGATATCTTTTATTGGACCAACTACATAGCAGGGAAAGCTGCTGGATACCTTGCTTGAAGCTCTAAAGCTTGTTCAAACAGTGCTCTTAACTATATACTGTTGTGTGGACAATAAAAGATATTATGAAAAATGCTTGCCTCTATATACATTCCAACTTCGTTGATCTCGCTCTGAAACAGATTAACTTCTGACCACATTACAGATTGACAATCTGATTGGTCAGCTGAAGGATATGTTTACAAGAGGACACACCTCCTTTCACAGCAGAAGAAAATGTATGTTAAGTGTCATGCTATTAGTTTCATGGTAACTATACTATGCTATTGACACATACTCAGTTTGTGGTCCACCATAACCCCAAGTCCTTGCTGTGGCACTGTCTTCCTCCATTTTTCTGTTTGTGCATTTGATCGTTCCTTCTTAAGTTTCCTTACTGAATTTAATTGGATTTCAAACCATTTTTCCAGTTCATCAGATGACTTTAGATTGGAATCCTGTTTTCTAAAGTGTCTGCTACTCCACCTAACTTCATGTTAGCTGCTATGTGTACATCCTCCAAGTCATTAGTGAAGAATGGATCCAGGACAGACCCATAAGGAAGCCCATTTGATACCTCATCCCAGTTTGACATTGAGCTGTTGTTGAGCATGGTTAAGCAACCAGTGATAAACCTACCTTTTATCTAGATTTTCTTGCTTAGGACAATGATAAGGGAGATGGTGTGAAGAGGATGTGATTTACCTCATATAAAAATATAGCACCATGTACTTAAAAAAAAAAAGCAGGCATTTACCAAAATAAAACAATCCATGACACAGACAATCTTGACCCTGAAGTAAAGAAGACAGAGAGAATGAACCCTGCATGATAGATAATAGACATATCACTTCGTGAGCTTTGGGGAGTATGAGATGAAAGTATTTCATCAGCTGGGATCCTGGTTTTCTACGTATAAAAATTAAAAATTCTTCGATAAAAATCATACACCATCTAATTAACGCTCCCCCTCCTCCCCCAAACCCATGTTTTTCCAAGATTAAAATGAAACATCACTATATATATAGGTATCTATTGAACACAATATTTTATTGATACATTTAGAATTTTAAAGCAATCTGGAAGCCTACCAGTGCCTCAATCATTATAATAAAATACATTTTAAATACCTATACATTTTGGCATTGGATTCAGGGTTTTATATCATGGAAAATCAATGCTCCATCTGCCTCCTTTGCTCAACAGGACGCACGTCCAGCTATGGCTGTCCTGCCCCTAATGCTTTGTGGTACTGAGCAGCCCTGATATGCCAGTGCCTTACCCATGGCATTGCCCCTCACTCCCAAGCCACAGCCTCCCAACCCTACTGGTGCCCTCACCCCCACTCCCCACAACCCTTTTCCTCCACCTCCCCCAAGCCCTGCCAGAGGGGTGAGCAGAAAGCAACCTTACTGGTGAACTTCAGTCACTGGAGCACATCAGAGGAGTTGCACGGACAAAGGTAGTATCTGCTCAGCCCCTTCCTCCCAGGGACTGGCCATTCTAGTCAAAATCTTGGTCTCTCCATGGGGTATGTTTTAGACATTTAGCCCCATCTCTCTGGATCACTTTGGGGTCAGGCACTGTAACCGGGGCTAAGGCGCCTGTCATTCTAAGAGGAGAGTGCAGCTGGTGACTGCAGCAGAAGAGGTGGACTAGCCATCAGGCCCAACTGGAAAACCAGGGAGCAACATGACAGGAAGGGATGTAGCTTTGGGACACAACAGCCCCATGACTAAGCCCAAAGGGTCAGTCTGACCCTGCATGCTGGAGGGAGAGGTGCTCTGGAGGCAGATGCCTGCAGCAGACTGGCAGGCACCTGAGCTGTTCCACAGAGCTGGCAGGAGGGAGTCAGGGGGAACTTATGGCCCGTAGAGAGGCAGTGACCCAGAGCTGGGTAGGTTTTTAGTTCTGAACAAGTCACTTTTGTTTATGTTATGTTTTGAGCTTGATACCAAAGGAGTGAATTGTGGGTATGGGGGAGGTGTGGAGGCCATGGAAGGATGCCTGGTGGGGCACCCTCCAATAATCAGTCTAGCCTGGGGTCAGAGGGCCAAGAGCTGAGGCAGTGATTGCAGCTTGGCCTGGGGTCAGAGAACCTGAGGGCTGGCCCAGAGGTCATGAGACAGGGCCCGGGCCACAGAGCACATGACTGCAAGATGGGAATGGGGTCCAGGAACCAAGGTTTGGGATGGTAAACCTGGGCTGAGGGTCACAGCCTGAATAGAAGTGCTAAGGCTGGGAAGCATTAGGCCTGGAAAAAACTTTCTGGGCCTGAGGGTCAAAGGTACCCTGGGGCAGGGGAACCTCTCCAAATGAACATGGAAGGCACAGACATAGCTACAGGGGAAAAAGGAGGCCACAAATATAGCCCATAAGGCCACTGGTGCTAAGAGGCACTGATAAGGCTAGGGAACAATAGTAAAATAGTAATAACAGGAGGTACCAGCTAGCCAAAGTGGACAAGGGCTCACTTGGGAACTCTGGGGCAGCCTCCCTTAACATCATAATAAATGGAACAAGGCATGACAGGAAAGGAGAAAGGAGAGTATCAGAAGTAGCCACAGTAGGGAGAGTACCTGAAGGCACTGAAGCATGACCACCAGGGAGCATCGTGGCTTCCCCTGGGTATGTTCCTGCTATGGGCACCTAAATTTTAGTTTTCAATAGACCTAACTGTAAGTGTTACAGGACCCAGGGGGTTCAAATTAGGTTTAGGAGCTTGTAGAACCAATCTGGGTCAGGTGTTTGGTCAATGAATAACACAGATTGAAAGGGCAATCACTAAGTGTATTACTATGCTTTTCTAGACTGGAAGTTGAAAAGTACAAGTACGGCATGGCTTAATTCTTGCCGATTTACTCCAATTACTGGATTTAGACATTGTAAAAGGATAAGCTATTAGTGTAGTTGTCTTCTGCAATTTTTAGTATGCCATTTAATTTAGTAGGTGCTTGCTAGGCAATTCTATGAGTCTCTGATAATTTCTCCATTGATGGTAAAAAAAAAGTGCCTCATTCTAAGAAGATTATTTCATTATTCAGATAACAGGATCAGACAAGAAAACTGATTCATTTTTTGGTCCAGGCAGGCCATTTGAGACTGTATAGTCACACTTACAATGATCTAAAATTATATTTTTAATTGTGTTTTTTGCAGTTCCCAAGAAATTTTCCTTGAAAAGGAGCAGTGAAGCAGTAGGTTCAGAGACGTACATCTAGAAAGAAGTCTTCATATTACATGGTTGCTATGAACTGATTCTGTATTTAATTATGTTGGTGAGAATCAGGACTAATTCAATGCATTCAAGTGATGTTAGTGGAACATTATCAAGACAAAAGACTCATGATAGATATATGAACCATATTATAAAACATGCTGTAGAGGATCTTCCCCAATAAAAATAATCCTTTAGTTAAGATAACCGAAAGGCTATGTCATTGAATAATGACTTTACCCTCATTTACATGTATATAATACTGCTGACGTATCAGTGAGGGCAAATTTGACCCTTCTGGATATTCAGTAGTATTTCTTTGCCAACCTAGTTGAGGAAGACATGTTGCTATGGTATCAGATATCTTCTTAATTCTTTTTTAATATATTGAAAACTATGACCTTCCCATTAATAAATGGGAGAAACATGGGCTCGACAAGAGTACTATCAAGGCAGATAGACAACTGGCTCAATGACTACACAGGGTCTTTATAAATAGACTCATGTCAGAATGGCAGGAGGTATGAAATGGAATCCAACAGGGATCTTTCCTGGGCCGAGTGATGTTCAAAGTGTTTCTTAATTATTTAGATATTGGAATTGAGAGCTTCTTGGGCAGATTTACAGACAGCAGGAAGGTTTGCAAACATTTTGGAGGACAGATGTGCAATTCAAAAGGTTGTCGACAGATTGGAAAGCTGGGCTGGGGCTAACAATGAAATTCGATGCTGACAAATGCAAGGTGCTACAACTTGGGAAGAATAATAAAAAAGACAAATACAAAATGGCACTTGGCTGGATGGCAGTACTATGGAGAAGGATCTGGGAGTCTTGGTAGATCACAGTCTCAATGTGAGTCTGCAGTGTGATACAGCAGCACAAAAGGCAAATACAGTTTTGGGCTGCATCAACAGAAGCATTAGGTGCAAGCCATAGATGATAGTGCCTCTTTACTTGGCACTGTGTCCCGGGGCAAGGGGAGGACCCGGACACTGAAGGGTTAAGGAGGGGACTCTGGGAGACAACACACCCCAGGGAAAACGTAAGAAAAGCAAACAAAAATGCCCTACCTGCTGCAGGAACCACGGTGGGACGAGAAGCAGCGGCGGGACCCACGCGGCTCATTAGCTGCAGTTTTTTTAAAGTGACAGCAGCTGGAGAGAAGGGGGAGGAGAGCCGGCATGGAAGTATAAGAAGAGAAGACAGCAAGATGGAGGGGGAGGAGAGGTGGAGAAAGGGTAAAGAGAAGGTAGCTCCCGGACCCACTGAGGAGGAGGGGGAGCTGGAGAACGCTGCCCACAGGGCAGGAGAATGTCCAGACAAGCGCCAGCATACAGACGCTGTTACTGGGCTTCGAAGGACTGAGGTATCCAGGTTGCATATCATTTTGAAGCCGTGAGAAGAGCATCCAGGAGGGTCCTCAGCGACAGAGATTAGTCCCAGCGGATTGCAAGGGAGAAACGTGAATGTTTGGGGGCTAGCTAAAACCATCTCGTCCTGGAAGGAAGGCTCTGGAGAGCCCATCGGAGGAAGGTTTCTTCTCCGAAGTGGAAGGGATGTCAGGGGTTGGATACACATAGGGTACACTAAGGGTAGGAAATAGGTAGCACGAAAGGGGGGTAACTTAGATACCACAGAATAGATATTTTTGGATTGTTGAGAGGTAGCAAGCAGTTTGCTGCTAGCGTCTTTTCCTGTTACTTGTTAATTTTCCCTTTTTTGTTGCCTGGGATGCCAGGGTAAAGTAAGGCAGAGAGCTACGACAGGAGAGGGCCTAAGTTGACTCAGCCATACAAATCAGGTCTAAGCGAGACCCAAGGATATGTTCTCGCATAGAGAGGGCTGGCCACGGAAGACAACATCAGCACACTGTCGGGGCTGGGTAAGGGGTGAGGTACAGGGGAAGTTGGAGCCTTGTGAAGATCATCACCCCTTGGCCTGAGATAATTGAACCCGGATGGTTGGACCCCTCCACCACTGATCAAATCATCAAAGTTGTGGCAGGTGGGATTAGGAGAGGATAAGACTGCCCGAGGTGAGAGCTCACGGCCCTATTACCTTTGGGACAGAGCGGAAAACCATCATCAAGATCCAGAGCCGAGCGGCAAGGGACCGGATGATCAAGGCCCGGCGGGTGTACACTGGTTAGGCTTTATCTAGAGTATGTGTGCAGTTTTGGGTCTACATTTTAAAAAAGGCACGGAAAAGTTGGAGATGGTCTAGAGGCAGGTGACAGAAATGATCAAGAACTTGGAAGGTAAGTCATGTGAGGAGAGGCTGAAGACAGTAGGCATATTCAGCTACCATAAAGAAGGGATACCGTAAGAGGGGAAATGCATTTTTCTTTTGCTGCAGAGAGCAGAACATGGACCAATGGCTTGAAGTTGCAGCGAAGTAGGTTTAGATAGGATATAAGGAAAATTTTTGCACTGTTAGAAAAGTGAGGCAGTGGAATACACTGGCCCTAGAGAAGCTGTGGAACCCCCATCACTGGAAGTATTCAAGAGGAGGGTAGACATGCATTGGTCAGGGATGATATAGGAATAGCTATGCTTGACTGTGGGTATTTCCAATGCTTCTGGGCTTTGTTGGTTGCCCCATGGGGCCAGGAAGAAATTTCTCCTCTCCCCCACACATGAAAGGTGTTGGCTGCAGACAAGGCTGGGAAGTGGGAAGTGGGGTGTGCCAGTGCATCTGTTGGGTCTTAAACCTGAAGGCTCCTGGGTAGAAAGTTTTGAACCTATGCTCAGGGTCAGACCAATTGCCATATTTGGGGTCAGGAAGGAACTTTACCCTGTGGTCAGCCTGGTCCAGACTGTCGGGGTTTTTGCTCTCCTCCATAGTTTGGTGGAGAGGGGGGAAGAAGCTGGCCCTCTTCTTTGGATCCCTTGAGGATATTTTAATTACTCTTGAAGAAACAGGACATTGGCCAACGATAAACAACTTTATCCTATCACAGATTCTGAAGAATATTTAACCTTTTGCCCTTGGGTACCTCCCTTTTATCATTCTGTATGATAAAATCTTCCTACAAATGTCAATGGGACAGAGGGGGTATAGAGAGTTCAGACAGATAAAAAGATAATCTTTGCCAGGCCTATGGAGTGTTTTTGCTCTCACTCTCACCAACAAAGGGTGGCCTCCTGATTCTTACCCCTCTTAATATAAGCATTTCTTGTTCATTATCCTTCCCCTTCACCTTGCCTTATTGTGACCTACCAATGCCACTGCTGTTTATAAGCATTTCAGGTAACCATCAGCTGGGGTAGCTGAGAAAGTACCTGTTTTTGTAGGCAAGTCTCATATTAACGATCTGGCTGAGCTGCTACCTAGTTGAACTGATGAAATTGCCAGCAGACTGAATAAGCACAATTCACCTCACAAAGATCATGTACATAACCACATTGAACTGTGTCCTCTCTGAAGTCAAACAAAGCAACCTCTGTAAGCCAACCTCCCTATACGTACAAATAATCAGACCCAGTAGGATGAGCAGAGCCGTCCCTTGCAGGGGGACGAATCGGGGTGATTGCCATAGGCCCCACACTTTGGGGGGCCCCATGGAGCTGAGTGGCACAGCCCTGCACCGCGGAAGAAGCATCTGGCTGCCCGCCAACACCTCCCCCCCGCCCTTGCCGGCTGCATGTTGCCAGCTTCACATCTGCTGAAAAGTGGTTTATCCGGGGCACGTGGGATCTGCTTGGCCCTGGGCACCATATTTCATTTCTATGGCACTGCCATGCCCTGCATTAGTTGGGAGGGGGGCGGTCCTGCATAGCGTTAAAGGGTCCCCAGGCCCCACCCCCCCAGGGTCAGCTCTGAGGACAAGTACTTGGGTCATGTCCAACTCTTTCTCAGCTCTACCAAAAGGGAATCCTTGTACTTTCCAGTATGCACAAGAAGAAGTAAGAGCTGCCTAAATGCTGTCAGGGAAGGCACTGCCTTGTTTCCTGACAAGGCATAAGGTATCTGGCCTGCTGAGGTCTGCAGCTGGGGTCAAGAGCACAGGCATCATGCAGATGCTGGCTGTGATGATTACCTTTGAATTAAGGGACAACCATGATCATCTTGGCCTATGGCTGCTGCTAGTACTAACCTCGTCCATGGGGACCGGGTACTGCACTCTCTAGAGAGCACTGTCAATAGTGGTGCTCCCCTGTAACGCCTAGTTTCTCAAGCAGCAGTGAACCTGCTTCCCACAAGCTGCCACAGTTCCTGCTTCTGTATCACCCCCCTCTGTGGCTTAACAGTGTTGTTATTGATTGTGATTATACATTTCTGCCGTGGGAGCCCTTAGGAGCTCTGGACAGAGATATGGACCCCTTCATGCTAAGCATGGTACCAACACAGTGCAAAAAGTACAGTCCCCGTCCATGGGGATATAAAACAAAAGAGCTGAAGTAGATACAGAAAGACAAGGGAATACAAGAAAACAGTGGCTTATCTTTTCCTTCTATTCCTATCTGGTAGACTGCAATATAATGGTTAAAGATTCTGATCTGTGCATTGTTTTGAGAGATTTTGCATTTTCATATATACACTCAACTTCTTGTTTAATCTCTGCTTTTCTCCTGATTATTTCTCCTCACACACACTAATGGCTCACAGCTAGCATCTTTCTAAGCAAGATGATTAAGAAGCGTCTGTGGTTTTGTTACAGTAGATGGAAATGTTATTCACTTGTCATCTAGAAGCCGTTTTGATGATGTATTGAGGAGGAAGAAAGACACCGTTTTTCAGACACTTTTGACCAGAACTAGGGGATCACTTTTATTTTACAATTAAAAAAAAACATTTTTAAAGATTTCTTGAAAATAAGATTTTATGTACCTTTTCTCCAATCACAGATGATTTCACACTTTTATGAAACCCATTGATTTTTCTTTTTGGGGGGGTGAAGCTTGGGAATGGATGTTTTTAAAGATGGTATTGAAGTGAAGCACAAGGCCTTTTCATGTACATATTTTTAAGGGGAATCATGACAATTGTTGAGAAATGAGAAAAACAGACCAGCAAAAAAGATAGTATTTTCCTAGGACCCATGTGGCCAGGAGGAATAAGACACAGAGCCGTGGTCTTGAAACTCCTGAGTCTGCCTCTTATTGTAAATGTGTTGTTAAATGTCATTGCTTCTGTGGTTGGGAAAAAAGAAAGTTTCCTTTATTGTCTTAAGGTAAAAAAGAAGCTTAGTTGTACTATTTTGTTTTTCATATGAAAATAGTGAACACCATACAGGCATCACTGCCCTCTGCTGGATAGAAACAGAACTGCACCTGCACCAACTCCTTTGGCCACCCTGGCCAGAACTGACCATGGGGCTCCTCGCAGGTTGGCTCCAGACCTGCATCCAGTGATACAATTAGCTATAGTGTTAACTGTCACAGGGGCCTGAGCCCTTGTGTTAGCTCAGGGACTTGCAGGAGTTAACACAGGTGTCACTCACCTTGCTGCTGCCACAATCAGTCCCCAGTGGGGCTCCATACCCTGGGTGAATGACAACAGTGTTAACCTGCCGTGTACAATTAATGCTGCCATTGATCATTGATTCCCTGCCTGGGAATTCCTAGCCCTTGCAGGAGCCCCGTGGGTGGGATGACACAGCTCATGGACTGGATCTGGCCTGCATGCCACATGTTTGATATCTGTTTGACACCCCTGGGGTATCAGTTCCCATACCAGTGACAATGGTGATTCTCTTTCAGTTTAGGCTGGAGCTGACCATGCTTGAGGAGTAAGGGCCTTTGGCCTCTTACCCTAATTGTGCTGTGAAATGTTGTGCGACTGTATAGTGATAACTGCACATTTTCCAGGTACAAAGCCCTTCCCCATATTATATAACTAATATAAGCCTTTGCTTAGTACTAGATCAGTTGAAAGCTATCACCATTTAGTTTAATTTTGGTGCCGTGCATCATCATCCTATATGTACTGGATCATCCAATGCTGGAGTACTTCTTATGTGCATTTAATATTCTCTGCTGAAGCTCAACAGAGTATTGGACTATTGTTTGGTGGGATAGGTCTTCATTCTTGCCAATTAATTGATGGAAAGCCATTAGGAGACAAATGTATCACCCGCATTTAAATTACCTTGAGTGGAAGGTTATTGAATTCATGACCAGAAGCATCAAAATAATTAATAAAATATAGGGTGCGGGGGATTGCAAATTATAAAGTTCTGTATCAAGTCCGCAAACTGAATTTGCTCTTGAAGGTGGTTTTAGCACTCATGGTGACATAGATGAATGATGCTGATTAAAAAGGAGTGAAGACAAAGATTATCACCTTAGCATGGGTATTGCGGGTGTCATTATCAGTACCATCCAAATAAAATGTGTTAAATTTTTCAGTGGCTTCATAGCCTTGCTGTGAAATTGCAGGTGTCACTGTGTACTGGTGGTTGAACACAAGATAAGAGATAAAAATGGAGATAAAGTAGGATATAGCAAGACCAAAAGTGCACAAAAACAGAGACTATGATAGTTCTGTGGTTTTAAAATAGTCTTTTCATGGGGATTTTTTGCAGATGGAATATATGCGTTAGTTCTTCCAGGTATAGTGATGTGTCCCTTACATGGCTAGAAATGTTTATAGGCATTTTGAAAGAGTCAATAACTAAGGGCTAAAAATGTAAGCCATTATGAGTGCTCTTATTACCAGTATTGTATTATTACATGAAGAATTTGATAGAAAGGCAATCAGAGAGGCAGTGTGGTCCACTGTGTAGGTACTGGACCAGGACTCAGGAGACTTTAATCTCTACTACTGACTTGCTGTAGGGCCTTGAGTAATTCTCTTCATAACTTTATGCTTCTCTTCTGCTCTCTGAGTTTGTATCTATCTAGATTTAAACTCCTTGCAGCAGGCTGTCTCCCTGCATGCGTTTGCACAGCACCTAGCACAAAGAAGTGCTAATGTCATGCAAATAATAATATATAAAAAAAGCTTTACAGTATGACTGCATGAAATCACAGAATAGGCACAAGCCAGGAGCCTTTGTAAAAATATAATAGAGACATTTCACTTATAATTGCATCCTCAGTAAATCAAGAGTGCTGACATAAGCTCTGATTCTATAGTGGTAAGCAGGATTTCATAATTGTGTATTAGACTTCTGACATTTCCCAGCAAGTTGCAAGTTTTTCATAGCATCACTTTTAGCTGTACAATCAAATGCTGATAGCTTAAGACATTTAAAATACCTAAATGGGCTACTTAATATGCAGTTTTTTTCAGTTAATAAAAAAAAAAATCTGTTATAGAAAAGAATCTGCTGTATTGGTGGCAGGAACTGAATGTCAGATAACAGCAGATAAATTACCACAATCAATTATAACACAAGTTAACTGTGTGCAGTTCCTTAATGTAAGAATAAGCTGTGTATTTCTCTGATCTACTAAAAACATCAGTAAAAAAATATGCAGAATGCCTGTCCTTAACTGATGCTTTCCTGGACAAATGGTAAAGGGCTCTGTCCAAAAAAATATATATTTGCAGTGATATGCCAAGGTTTTCCTCTGGGAATTTTTTTACTTGGAATATCTAGACCGATGTAGTCTTTAAGCACACTTTCCTCACTGTATAATCTAGGAAATGTGTGCAGAAAGGGTTTTCATAGCCTCAAAGTGCACACAGCAAAATCAGATCCACCCTCAACAAATTGCTCTTTTTGGGCCTATTATTAATTGATTGAGTGTTTTTCTGCATGAGATATTGTGTTTTTTAGACTGAGAAGCTTTTCAAGGCAGCTTCTGTATCTGGTGCATCAGAAAACAGGCTGCTGCTATGAAGAGTGGTTATAAAATCTTGACCTTATTGGATTTTGTCAAAAATTTTTTTTTTTTTGAAAAAGAGGACAGGGCAGGTGCCCATTATGATCAGCACCAGTGAGCCCAGAGGTAATATTTTAAATCCGTCTTCAGTTGAGATCTCTGAGGTTTGCTTTTGTGCTAATGTTTTGTAATTTAAAACTTTAGATAATAGGACACTGACACACCAACCACAGCTGGAAAACACAGTTGGTCATGATTCTTAAGAAATAACCAGTGCTGAGTACATTTCAAGGCAGATTTTGTCTTTTTGAAAGGTTTGCAGTGCTGGCTTTTTCCTTGCGTTAAAGAGATAAGTATTACAAACTAAATTTACAGTTCCGCTTCTAAGGAAGATCTCAGTTTTGTGTGTTTACCATTCCTACATCTAATCACAATGTTTGTCAGGATAATGCACTTTACTGCTCTGTTTGCATAACAATGTGCATGTGACAACAGAATAGTAAATGGGAAAGCACAGCAGGGCCTCTGAAATTGTGCTATCTTCACAGCACCCAGTAGGAAAGAAAAACTTCTGACTTGTCACAATTAAACTCTGTGTTTTGGGGATAAAAAATGTTTCCCTAAATTCAACTCTTACCTCAGGATCCATTGCAAGTCTTGAACTGGAGAGATCCCCAAAGTGGCTCTGAAGGCTTGCTCTTAACCTGCCAGTCTTCATACCTTACACCTGAATTTACAATAATTGAATGAAAACATCAGGATAAGCTCTTCCTTGCACTCTTTCTCCCTGCTTGCTTTAGAAAATCTGGATATTAAAAATTAAAATAACACTCTACTTTGGCTGCTGTCAGAGTGATGCCAAAAGAAACTACATCCTTTGGGCACTGGAAACATGTTATCTGTTTTTTCTTAGTTTAAAAAGTTGTTGTTTGTTTGGTTGTTTGACTTAGTAAAAGCAGTGGTTTCTAGGCAACGCCTACCATTGGTGAACTAAACCACATTACGAAAGCCCCCCATTCTGCAAGTATTATGCTAGGACATTATTTTTACTATGTATTAGTAGTACTGCAGTAGTCTGTAGGAGCCCCCACCAACCACCAATATCCATTTTTCCAGGTGTTGTACAAACAGAAAACAGGGAGACATTACTTACCCCAAAGTGCATACAATCAATTCGCCCACTCCTTGTTTCTATACCTGGATTCAGTTCCAAGCAAGAGAAACTAGAAGTGGGGCATAGAGACCCTATGGACCTTGCCCCCTCAGTATTTCCTACACCAAACAGCTGGAAGTGGTTGAGCTAATAACGCAGGGTCCTTGTTCAGGTAATGACCACAACAGGAGCCTAAACTGGAGAACTTCTTTAAAAAAAATGTATAACCCTCTGGGCGTTAATGAAATGAAAGACAAATTAGTAAGAGAGAAGCAAAGGCCTCAAACCTGCAAACACTAGCAAACCCATATTTACAGAGGCATAGATTCACACAGAAGTTTAGGGCTGGAAGGGACCTCATGAGATCATTGGGTCCAGCCCCCTTGTTCTGGGCAGCAAAGACTGCTGGGGTCAATAACCCCGGCAGCGTTTTGTGTCTAGTCTCCTTTTGAAGATCTCCAGGAAAGGTGCCTCCACCACCCCCGCTGGGACTCTATTCCAGAGTCTGGTCATATGAACTGTGAAGTTTTTCCTTATATCCAGTCTGAAACCTTCTTCTAGGAGTTTATGACTGTTGCTCCTGGTTTTCCCTTGGGGCACTTTGATGAATAGTTGTTTGCCTAGCCCCTGATGCTCTCCCTTGATCTATTTGTAAGCTGCCACCAAATCTCCCCAAAGGCTTCTCTTTTCTAGGCTGAACAGTCCCATATCTGTCAGCCGTCCCTTGTATGGCTTGTTCTTCAGGCCTCTAATCATGCAAGTGGCTCCTCTCTGGACTCTCTCAAGCTTCTCCATATCCTTTTTGAAGTGCGGCACCCAGAACTGTATTCAGTACTCCAGCTGCAGCCTCACCAGTGTCGACTAGAGTTGGAAAATAGCCTCCTTAATTTTACTTGAGAGCATCAGTTTTAAAGTACAAAACATTAGCACAAAAGCAAACATGCCAGCATATTGTTTGCTCTTCTAACTGTAGCAGCACACTGGTGGCTCATATTGATTTTATGGTCAATTATGACCCCCAGGTCTCTTTTGACCTCTTATGACCCCCAGGTGCTTATTTAACAGTCTTCAAATACAAAGTTCTATTTAAAAGCCTTCTAATACAAAAAGGGTTGTTGTAAGTCTTAGAGTGGTAACCAGTTCTCTTTGTCTGCTAGGGAGAAAACAGGAAGTAAGGGGCTTAGATTTCAGCAAAGGAAAATAAAGTTGGATATTAGGATGGACTTTAGAACTGTGAAGGTGGTTAAACATTGGACCTGATTTGCTTGACAGGTCATGAAATTTCCATCCTTGGATGTTTTTCAGCACATATTGGATGGACATGTATCTGGGATAGTTTAAACAGGGATGAACCTGACTTGAACAGGGGGCTGGACTTCGATGAGCTCCTAAAGTCCCTTCCAGCTCTATTTTTCTGTTATCAAGCTAGGGTGCTTTCAAAATGAAGACCCAGGACATTTGCAGTGATGTCTTAAGGACTGTGAGCTGCTTGTACAAAAAACAAAGAAGTATGGATCTTATAAAACTATAGTCATTGTTGCTACTGCCAGCTTCTGACTCAACCATAACATGGACATATTTTACAAAGATAAGGATTTCTTCCAGGAACTTAGTGTTCAGAATGAGTTTATTCGTGAAATGTAGAACAAGCATCATTGACGTTCACTCTGAGCCAAAGCATAGCCTTCACTTTGTTGGACTTTTCTCTTTGCTCCCAGACAGTGGCTACTGTACACTGAACACTCACTCCCCTGCATTGTTTGTTCCTAGTAAACAGAAAGCAAGTTCTACTCCATGAATCAGTAAATCATGAAAAACAAATATTAGCTGCAAAAAATCCCCCCCGAATTTTTTGAATGATGTAATGGAGACACCGGAAATGACCAATATCCTTGAAAAAGTCCCTTTAAAATCAGGTCTCACTGGGACATCGTAAGTTAATCATGGGGGTGTCCTTTCACTCACACTCAATGAACAGCTACTGTATTTTCTTGTGGAAACTGGAATGTGCATTATAGTTGAAAAATAGGGCTCCCCATGGGTCTGGAAATGTGCTCATAGAATCATAGAATCATAGAAGTTGGGTCAGAAGGGACCTTGTAGATCTTCAAGTCCCACCCCCTGCCAGGGCAGGAGACAAACTGGGCTCAAATGATCCCAGCTAGGTAGGCATCAAGCCTCCTCTTCAAGACCCCAGGGTAGGAGCCAGCACCACTTCCCTTGGAAGTTGGTTCCAGATCCTAGCCGCCCTGACTGTGTAGTTCTTACGGATGTCTAGTCTAAACCTACTCTCCAACAACTTGTGGCCTTTATTCCTTGTTATGCCAGAGGGTGCTAGGGGGAACAAGGTCTCTCCCAAACCCGTCTGGTCCCCCCTAGTGAGTTTATAAACGGTCACCACGTCCCCCCTCAGCCTTCTCTTGTGAAGGCTGAACAGGTTCAGGTCCCGCAGTCTCTCATTGTAGGGTCTGCCCTGCTGCCCCCTGATCATGTGGTTGGCCCTCCTCTGGACCCTCTCCATGTTGTCCACATCTCTCCTGAAGTGGGGCGCCCAGAACTGGATGCAGTGCTCCAGCTGTGGCCTGACCAGTGTTGCACAGAGGAGGAGGATCACTTCCTTGTCCCTGCTAGAGATGCACCTGTGGATGCATGACAAAGTGCGGTTAGCCCTGCCAACTTCTAGAAATCAGTCTGGTTAGTACGTGTCTCTCTTTCTGTGTTTTGTATACATCTACCAAAAACTAATGTATGTGGGAGGGGAAGCTCATGCAGCTAGGAAAAGTTGAGGAAAACACTCCATGTTAATCCCAAATAGAAGAACTTGAATTTCCTGATAGAAAAACATAGAGAAGAAATTCCTTCTACGTGCAAAAATATACTTTACAGCTATACAGTGCAAATGCATTTGGTATATACTATGTCAGACATGATAAAAAAAGCAAACTACCACACACAGGATTCTCACTAAACAGTTCTGAATGTCATAACATTAAAAAGGCAGAACTAAAAATAATTACCAATTTTATTTCATCACAAATGCTAATGTTTACAGTTATGCAGCAGGCTAAGGAGAATACCAAAATAAAATTAATGCTTTTCCTTTTGGGATCAGAGCCTCAAAGAGCCCTTTTTCTTCTCCATTTTTCTCTAGCTTTTTTATTCAAACTCCCATCATGTGGCAATAATATTTATTGGGCACATACAACTATGTGGAGTTATCTTTAGAATCTGTCAACACTACTCCTTTTTCTGGCAGAAAGGTTTACTCTTGAGCAGTGCAAAAATTGAACTCCTCCCTCCCTCTAAATACTGGGGTAGTTCATGACCTTCAAGGTATTTCTGGCCCCTATTGTATCCTGGCATCACCTTTGTTTTGTATGGAGGCAAGTGCACTGGAATACAGCAGCAACCATCAAGACGTTCACATGCTACATTCTTGCTTCTAACTGAAACTTTATCCAAGTGTTTCTGCTGAGTACAATTCTTTTTCCTCCATTGTCTCTAGCAAGAAAAAATAGGAAAATCTACAAGTAAGCCCCAATAAGAAACTAAAGGCTAGATTTTTAGAGGCATTTAACGGCCTAAAGATATGGTTGATACTTAAACTCAGATCCTTGAAGACAATTAGTGGCCCATTGATTTCAGTGAGAAACTGGGACCTAAAAATCTTCGACAATTTAAGTCCTGGTGGAAATTTCAAGAGTTACAAGCTTAACTCTCATTGATTTCAATTGGATACCTTTAAATATAGGGCTGTATTGATTTAAATCATCACATGAAAGTCGTGAAACTTGGAAGGACAGGCAATCAGAGAAGGGTATCTTCAAGGCACTGAATGTAAGTTATCTTTCTGAATATCTAAACTGTATATTGATCTTTATTATTATCACTAATAAACAATAAATCTGCTATGAGCTATCTTCTTAATTGGGGGTTGATTTAAAAAAACTGAAAGCCTTTGAGAGGAACACGGGGCCCCTTCATGTTATTTTGAGGTAGACTAGCTGCAGCCGTGAAAGGGGGCAGCTGAAAACATAGTGAAGTATAATGGGTGCAACCATTAAAAGCACCATTAAAAGCAGTGAAAAGCAGCTATGGTAAAGACAAGGTAACACAGTAGCTGATGATTAATGGCACTGAAAGCAACTGAGCTGTCTAGTGACTTTATCCATTTTACATGGCTTCATGTTTTGGGTCTACAGCCCATGGAAACTCATTAGCTTTGGAGTCAGTTGATCTGACTCCTGTTAGTTTTCTACTTTAAAATGTGTAAAGCTTCACTGAAGTGGCTTTCCAACACCATGAGCTCAGAAACCAAGTCAGTTAAATGCACAAATGAGGCTCAATGGAGAAGTTAATAGTAAACGTGTTCATGGATCAGCTGAAGTCACTTGGGCCCAGATTAGGTTTTAAAGATTACCAGTAACAATGTTCCCTTTTTACTAGAAGAGTCCAAGGTTTCACCAAGTTGTCGTCATTCTTCCATAAGTGAATACAGTATGCTCCACCTTCTTCCAGCACTGTAACTCCTCCTAAGACAGTGTCCTGTACCCAGTCAGAATAGTGTTACAAGCTTATTCTCATGCCTGCAGATCCAGTCACCTTTGCTCGAATGCTGGTAATTTATTTTCACTGTTGTAGCCAGAAGGTCCACAATCTTTTATTATTTGTGTTACAGCTGTGTGAAGAGGCTTAAATCACCATCAAGGCACCACTGTGATGGGCACTGCACAAATATTGTAAGAGGCAATTCCTGTCCCACAGAGGGTGATGGATGAAAGGGTGAAAAGAAATCTGAGGCACTAAGAGGGGAAGAACAATATTCTTTTAACAACTAGGTCCATTGTCCTACTCGCAGACCCTGCTACTTCCTATTCATTCATTAAAATGATCTCTTAGTGGCTAAAAGAAAAGATGCTACGTGTCACTTCATGGGAGGGTGATAGAGCATGAGTAATGGGAGTGGGTAGAGTAATGAGAGAACTTGGGTGGTTGAGGCAATGTAAAACAAAACAAAAAAGCAAGTTTAAAACCTGATTAAGGTATAACCACCATGAATGGAGAATTAGAGTTAATAAATTAGCATGAGAAATTCATTAGATAAACAACATAAGGAAAACTTCTGCCCTACTGAAGGCTGGAATTTTCTATTTCTTAGGGCAGCATCCATCTGAATGAGCCACCTTCTCTCTAGCTAGGGAGCTGCTTCCTGGCTTCTCATATCTCTCTTCCAGTATGTCAACTCAAGAAGAGTGTACTCTGGGCAATGCTTCCCCAGGCACTGGAGATTAGAATATTTTGGGAAGCAGCAAGAGACCTGGGCTCAGCCGTCAATTGGGGTGGGAGGGCGAGGAGTCCTAGCCTAGGATGTAGAGCTCCTGTTTCCAGGCCAAGTACCCTACCCACTAGGCTTTTGTGCTAAAAAGTAGCATAGCTTCCTCCAGGGTGAGCAAGCATTGTTATGCAGAATCCAAACTGTGTATAAGTGCCAAGAATTGCAGTTTTATTGTTATATAAATGCTGTTTAAGTGCATAAAAGTGCAATCGGTTTGCTCCATATGTCTATAAAATACCTAAGTACTATGTAGTTTTATGGAAGGAGGATCAAAGCCACTGTTTTAATATTCCTAGTATTGTAAAGAAATTGATCTTCATTGTAATTGCTGGCCTAAAAATTACTCTAACCCTTTGGAAAGATTCTTCTCTTTGGAGTCTGTGTTTCCTTATTTTATATTTTTAAAAAGAGGCCAAAATAATTTATACAGTTAATATTAATAAATATTTGTAAGTTTTAGACAAATTTTACTGAGGTATAGCAGTGGTAGATGAGAGGTTTCAGCAATTACAGCAATGAAATTAATTATTTAAATTCCACAATTATTGTAATATGACATCACATTTGAAATCTGTGGTCACAACAGTTTTGGATCAACATAACATCAACACAGAAATCTAAAAAGTGCAAAACCAGAGTTAAGGAATGAATAAGAACTCCTTGAAAACATGCTTTGTAATTTTAACCATAGAGCTCTTTTCTTACAAAGCATCCCATAATCTGCCTTCCTCCTCCCCCTCAGCATGAAACCTGTGATTGTTTAAAACCTGCACACTCCTGCTGTATTTTTCCTTTCCAAAAGGATAGCTGCTCTGGAAACAAGTATTTCTTAACATATTTCATGGAAGGAAAAAGATTCTGTATCTAGTCAGACACTAAAGTTTTAATGCTTCTGGCCCTGACTCCCAAGCATGGTGACTGAGCCTCAGAGTACAAATTTTGCTCCTATTTACATCCAGACATCCCCAGTGAGGTCAAGAGTGTCACTTATCTGTAACTTGTGTCCTTGGGGTCTGTTTATTGCTACAACCATTATCTGAACTAGAACCAACCCTTTTTGGTCTCTAGGCATATGTATAATCTATTTAGGAGGGTTGCCCTTATGGCTTCCCTCAAACTCATATTGACTGACTATTTATACTGGTTAGGCTTGACCTACAGTGACAATCAGTCTGATCCTAAAAGCACTTCTGAACATTGGGCACTGGGGCGGAACCTGCTGCCTAGCCTGCCTCTCCTGCAGTGTGGTTGGAACTTGCTCTACAGGCTGAAAATCCAAGAAGTCCACCAGCGTCTACCCCACAATAAGTTCCTGATTTCCAGCCCTTCTTCATGTAGCTTCCTGTCTCCACTGTCCATAATAGCAGCCAAACACAAAAAGAGAGACAAGCAGTCTGCAGATTAATCCCTAGAAGGGCTTACCTCAAGGAAGAGGAAGTGCAAGATAGACATCTTTGGCGCGAGCCATCAGGTAATATATAAGTGGAGATTCATTCATGAGGCTTGGGCTGGTGAGGGTGACCCTCAGGGTTGGCCGACCCTGACTATTAGAGAATACACACACACATTAATGTGAGCTGTCTTTCCAAGCACCCCAAATGTAAGACATTAACTTGTTGGGTTGAAGTTATCTGGCACTATGTGGAAGAACTAGATTATTGCCCAAACACTCTTTAAAACCTGCCTTTATTTAGTTGATGGCCATAGAATGAAAAGCTATATGCAGGCTACGAACACCAAACCCAACATACTAGGCAAAGTAGAAAAGTCCCTGCTCCAAAGACCTTACAAGCTAAGTATCAGATGGCAAAAATCAGGCAGATGTGGGGAGCGCAATTTATAACAACATAATACTGGTTAATGAGATAAGCAATAATTACAACACACTAGCTTGGTATGCCACACAGTTATTTTCCCAAGCTACTGCACAGTAGCTCATTACCACTGTGCAGTATTGTTGCCACACAGTTAGTGCCTGGCAATGCTACTGCGTCATAGTGTCTCGTGTAGACGCTCCCAGTGAGGACTGTACCCAGGGACCTACAAAACAAGGCACAAGACCCCCAGGGCAAATATAATCTGCACGTCTACAGGCACAGCTCACTAAAACAGAACTGAATTTCCACAGCATCCAGTCTTATAGCCAGATCCACAGCTAGCGTAAATCAGCACATTTCCGTTGACTTCAGTTCCACTGACTTCCTTCACTGCCATGTGTTTCAGGAAGCAGCATGATTTTCAAACCTGCTTGTTTTGGGTTGGAAACAACAGGAAACCATCTGCCAAGATGTCTACATATTAATTTAGCTGTGATCCAGGCTCCTTCTATGTTTGAATTATAGCTGGTTTTTATGATCATTGACTGAACTTTAGCTTACTTGAAGGATCCTGAAATTCCAAGGCACTTATTTTTTACTAATTTACCTGATTGCAACCAGTTGCTCCACTATAGCAATTTAATCCAGGATGAGTGGGAAATAGTTACTGAGTAAATAGTTGGAAGGCTTAAATGTATATAGTTCTATTTTTTTAGACGTTGTTGATGAATAGCATTGAAAGGGCTGGAATAGTGGATCAGCTTTCTGGTACCTATGAGCTTCCCATTTTTTATCCAAACAAATCCTTTATCCTCTCTTTTCCCTTGCATAGAAAATTTACATTAGGAATAATTACCTTTATAGATAATGATTTCCTTGGAGCTACTTTCTGCCACCTTTAGCTACACTGGGTGCATCTACATGTGCATTAATGCACCTTTTCTAATATGCATTAAATTTAGTACTTCCAGTGTGAGGTACTGAATTAATGTGCATTAGGATGTGCTAATATGCAGTAGCACATTTGCTTGCTTTTTTAGTGAAGCTTAATGTGCAGTGGACCATTTTACTGTACACTGGTGTAATATCATGGGGCTCCTACACACATGCACAGCACCTGCTCCGACGCGGTGGAAATCCAGTGTGTCGGAGCAGACTCAATTGATTGAGTCTGCTGGAGCATGGGAACTGATGTACTCCAATAGTCTCATGTGCTCTAGAGTCACTGTGGGTCTCTGCACTGACAAAATGGTGGCAATGCACTTTGAAATAAAACACGTCTAATGAGCTTTAGTTCAAAGTGCCCCATCACCATTTTTTCAGTGCAGGGATGTGCAGTGATGCTGATATAAGGGATGCACATGCTCTTTTAATTAGCACAGCTTGCAAATTGGTGGTCTGCAATCAGTGTCTGGTTCCTTGTTTTCAAATGTTGGGGCACCTTGAAAAAAAGCAGTACAAAAACTATCTTCCATTCTGAAAAGATATTGTAAAAACAACTTTGTACTAGGAAAACAAACCCATCTTTTCTGCCTTTTGCGTAGATTCTTTGGCTAATGTATCGTGTGTACTTTGACAGAAACAGCACCAAAGCTATTGTTTTCTTCTTCTTCTGTGACGAGGGAATTTTTTTTTTTATCCTTCTACAAGGAGCTGGACATGAATAAAAATCACATATCAAAGACTTAGCAGGTTGACTATAGATGTGCAGGATTAAAGTCACATCAACCTTGAAGTGCAGCTATATCACACACTGAATGGTTCCACTGTGTGTCACTGGGAAAAGAAATGCAAAAGTGTCAGCAATAAATCAACGTTACTTTTGTATAGGCATTCTCAATTGTACAAATGTGTAGGCCATCTCCTGCAGCTTCAGAAGCAAGACGTATTTCCTTGCACCATGTCAGCAGACAGAGTTATGCTCATACCATCTAACCAGGACAGACATGTCAAAACTCCAGTGCACCCTTCATCACCCTATTTCCTCACATATTTGAAGAGATATTGCTAGTTTAGAAGAAATTTAGGCCCTGATTCAGCACTCTATAAGAGCTTCATTATGAATTACACCAGGTAAAGTTTCATAGTTTCATAGTTGGTAGGGTCGGAAGGGACCCGAGCAGGTCATCAAGTCAGAACCCCTACCATGGGCAGGAGAGAATGCTGGGGTCAAACGTCAAACAAAGGATTTAGACTATTGTGTTATGTGTTATATCTGCACAAACAAAGCTTGCCCACTCCCACGGGTTTAACCTGCACGAAACACAACCCCCCCTTGTGTTCTTTAGCCATCAACACCACCAAACAATACTGTATGGAATAGCTATATCTCATGGTATCAGCCCCTGTGGCTGGACTTTTCCCTTCACCAAGTTCTTACAAAGGATTCAGATCACAGAGTGGTGACTGGGAGACATTGTCCCCGCCAGGCTCCAGTGGTGGAGCCCACCCTGGCAGCAGGCAGCTCCCCACAGGAGGGAACAATCTACTGGCCACTGCTGCATAGCTGACCAGAGCAAATTTATTTGCAATAAGAGCAAATTACGCTGCAATAAGCATCTGAATGTGTAGATGAAGATGCTTACTGCCTAGTGGACATATCTACACAAGATGCTTAATTGTGCAGTAGTGTAGTTTACACAGTAAGTGCACATATCTACACGTGCACATGCTTACTGCACAGTAAATGACAATACTCAAGATTGAATTTGATACCTGCAAATGCAAGTCGCAAATTTACTTGAGAGTAGTTCCTGTGCAGTAACACATTTGTAGATGCTAACTGTGAGCAGATTTGCTCTTGGTTAGTCCTGCTGCTAGGGGGCTAGCCTGAGCTCAGCTCCAGAGCTCCAGGGCTAGGAACCTTTCCTGCCCCAGAGCTCAGCTGCCCCTATGGCCCAGGCATTTTGAACTCTGGGGCACATGTGCAGGGATCCTAAGGCCCTCCAGGCCCCTGTATCCCCTGGGGAGGCTGAAGACTAGCTGTACCAGCCTGCCTGAACCCCAGTGCCACTGCCTGGTACTTCAATGCTGAGTGCCTGCCAGGCCTGAGCTGTCTAGGATTTCAGGCTGCTCCTGGTTCCTGCCAAGCCTGCCAGGAGCCAGACCCAGCTGCAGGCAGCTCCTGGCTGCCAGGGCCAGCTCCAGCTACCAGCAGCCTACCCCCAGACTTGCCACATGGCTGCCAGTCCCACGCCAATCCCCTGAGCTGGGCACTTCAGGCAGCTGCCCAGGCCCAGCAGCAGAGGGACAGCTGCATGGAGGCTCAGAAAATTGGCATGGAAGCCTTGATGGTCTCATCATTGCTGACACCTGTGCACACCACCAGGGTACCTAACCGGTCCATAGAGGAGACTGGTAACCTCATGGCACTGTGCGGGGAGGTGGAGGTGTAATGGCAGTTTCCACAAGGCAGGCGCTCCAATGCCCACATCTATGAGGGGCTGTCAGGCCAGATGCAGGAACACAGGCACAACTGGTCAGCTTGGCAGTGCCACATAAAAGTCAAGGTCTTACAGGCACAGTGGGTCACCATCACTGACCACAACCTGAGCTCCCACTTTGGCCTGGCACCCACAGTGATGTGTCACTGGGAGAGGGCCCCTCTGGCCTCCAGAAGCCCACCTTGCCAAACTCCCCACCTAAAGCCTCAACCAGCAGCTTGGGCTGCCCAGGCCTGTGCCTGCTCTCACAATTCCATTGCTTGAGCCCCAGCCATGAGATGTGGCTAGCCATGTCACTGCCAGCTGCCAGCAGAATCATAGAATCATCCCTCTGAGGTGGGGGGCCCAGGCTGGGCACCTGAATACTGAATCCTGTCTTCTGAGGACACCATCTGGAGCTGCATGCCATTACTGCCAGCCAGTACTGAGTGGCAGCTCTGGACACTTGGTAAGTCCTGCACTTGGGGAGGGCACCCCCACCATCCCAGCCCCTTATCTTGTCTCTTTCTCTGCCCTGGGCCCAGGCCCTGCCCCATCTCCACACCTGCCTTGCCCTGCCCTGCCCTGCCCTGCCTGCATTCCTCTTGCCCCCAGTTTTGCCCACCACAGCAAGCAGGGAGGTGGGAGACAGTGCAAAACTTTATTGAGCCTGCCTAGCTGTGGGGGCATGGGCCTCTCACGTGTCAAGGAATGCATCGATATTGGTGGAGATGTTCTCCTTGCCTGCAGAAGGCAGAGATGTGTAGTGCAGCCACAGGTAGCTCTCCAGTTGGCAGTGGAGGTAGCAGGGCAGCCTGGGCTTGTACCCCCTCCCCCACTGTTGAAGCTTAGGGTCCAATGCTAGGCATGCTAGGTATGCCTGGGACACCAAAGCAATCAGCAGGAGCAGGATGTAGTGGGTTGGGCACCCCTCAGTCCATGCAAACAGCTCCTTATGAACAACCCATGACAGATGCAGCAGGGGCACACTCAGGACACAGTGCCAGCATGGGGGGGACTGTTCTTGGGGTGCCTCCCCTGTGCGAAGGCAGGGGTGCTGCCAGCTCCATATCCCAGTTGCCTGAGAGCTCTGCACCCCCTGAGCTCCAGCACCATGGGCTTGGTGACAGCATGGAAGACTGGCTGGCCTGCAGAAGGAGAACAGGGGCAGTGGGGTCTGGAACCACGTCTGCAAATGAAGCCAAAAGCCAGGCCAGTCCTGCAATGGGAACTGAGTTGGGGAGGCAGGCTGCCTGAAGCCCATACCCAGTTCCACCTGCCCCAGGGGAATGAGTGGGGATGGGAGGCTTGGCTTGTGGCTACCTGGGCCCAGGCCTGCCTAGCTGACTTACTCTAGTCCCTAGACACCCCTGTATGCCCGACCCCTGATCTGAGGCTGGGTAGTACACAGCCCCTGGTACAGAGCATCCTATCTCAGAAATGTTGCAAACTTTCACAAACAGCTTCTTTCTCATAGCTCTTCAGGCCCTGCAGCTGCACAAAGGGGAGAGGCTGCAGTTGGCAGCCAGGATGTGAGCTCAGTGTTACTGCCACCCACAGTCACATCCAGGGCCCTGCAGTTGTGCCAGCTCCATCAGAGGCCGACCCAGGACCACACTATCCTCATGGACCACCTGATGATGGTGTCAGAGGAGCAGGTGGTGAGGGTGCCCTAGTGTCTCTTAAGATCCTGGAGCTCCCTGGGGTGGGAGCAGGGCCCCATTCCAAGGCCACAGAAGGTGACACCAGTTTGGTGGTAAGAGCAGCAAATCTACTGCCATATCCCTGCACATGAAGACATCTGCCTGGAAGTGCTAGCTTACAAGTAGTTTACTTGCAAATAACTGATCTTGGATCTAATGCACCTGTAGATGCACCCAGTAATTTTCTTTAATCTTGAGTAAAGTGACCCATTAAGTTAATAAAGAGACGCTAGAACAAGACGGGAGTATGACAGTGGGAAATCAGATGCATCATGTAAATAGGGCACAAATCAGTGTGGTATCAAAAGGTAAAAACAGACATCACTAAACAAAGCAGATCATCTGGGATGCATCCTGCAGCAGCTGATCATCTTTATTGGGTGAAACACATTTCTCCCATTGTTTCACATTGGATGGGGGCAGGGGTCCAGTGCAGGATAATGGGTAATGTATTCCCTTTGCCCACAGATTACCCACATCCCTTGCTGTCATTAGCCTTCCTGCTAGGACCCATGCTGGGTCCCATTAAGATCCATGCCTCATCCAGAGGAACAGGTTGGGGTGTGGGGCAGCACAGAGGTATGGGTTGGAATGGGACTCGGGGAATCCCTGTGCCTTCCTGCTGGGGCCCATGCTCACCAGTGCCTCTGTGTGAAGCATAGCCTAGTGTGAGTCCCCATGTAGAAGCACGGGGTGCTGGGGATTCCCCAGGTCTTGTTCCTCCACAGTGGGATCCACATGGGCTTTTCCAGCTTATGGCGATGCACCCATGGTGGGTGTCTGTAAGTGGGATACTCCAACTTTCCCTGCGGCATGTCTCTGTAAACATGGAAAGCCAAGCAGGTTTTTCTGAGGCTTGAGGGGCCCAATTCTGTGTGAAAATTCCTGAGTTGTGCAGGATCAGGGCTGTTAAGCCCTGAGACAACCTGCCTGGGGTGGCTGGAGAGTGCAGACAGCTCCAGGCTGCCCAAACTCTTCCATTAGAGATCAAATAGACATCTGCTGCAATAAAGGAGTGTTACTTTACACTATCTTTTGTGGTGCAGAAAAGGGCAGGGACATTTATTTGCTTACCATTTCTGCTGCCAGAATAATTTTTATGGTGGCATAAATGCAATGTCAGGTGACATCTGTTTCTACCCTAAGAATTGGTGTTGCAGTGGAAAATGGAGGAAATGAATGGCTGCAGCCTATAGTTTAGCTGTTCTGTGGGGTGAGAGGACTGCAGTCTGTTTGCCTGTCAGTACTGCCTATTCTACAAGCTCTTAGGACATTTAGTAGTGTCTTCTTTTTAAATGTTTGGGCTGCTAAGCAGTCAGAAGAGCTTAGCTTGGGCTCTCATCATGATTAATGTGGACAGGTGCTACAAAGGTCCTTTCCCCAGGCCTTTCTTCTGACCTTGACATCTGTGCTGTATGTACTGAGTGAGATCTGAAAGTGGCCCAAACCAGCCTAAGCCTATAAAGGTTAATAGAGTGGCACCGATTTGTACCAGTTGGCAATATCAGTCATCATACTTCCCAGTACCCTCTGAGAAGAGGTAGCCAGATGTTAAGGTGTTTTTTATGATGTGGATGAAAGTCTATAGAAGAACAGATTGAGACCATCAGACTCATTCTGTTCTTGATTTAAAGGTATTTTCATCTCTTCATAGATTTAAAGTAGTGCATCCAGGCAATGGTACTATCTAATTCTCATCATTTGTTTTAATCACTGCTGACTCATTGTTTTGCCTCCAGACATTTTGCTATGACAATAATGATTAATAAGTATAATTCAGAGTGGTATGTTTTATTAAGAGAGTAAGATTTAATATCCAGGTGATGAACACATAACTTATCATCTTAAAGGAGAAGTCTTAAATTAAGTTACAATTTAGAACAAATTGTGCATGTGGTGAATAATGCTGTGGGTTGTTTTTTTTGTGACAATCACATTGTAACACATTCATGCCAATAAAGGCCACATGTCATTTACATTGAATTATTAGAAACAAATAAGATAGCAGATTAAAAATTTAGGAGACTCTTAATTTCAATTAATCATCTGCTCTATTTTCTAAAGATGGTCCATTTTATAAATGCACGGCTGTACGGCAGCTCCGTTTACAACCTCTGAGACATATTCAGCTTGAAAAATGGATGAATGTCATGGGGTGGGGTCCCTAGAGACAGCTGTGATGCCCCTATGGCCCTGTGACCATGCCAGCTTCACCCTGCAGGTGCCTTCTAGTCTCTACTGCCATGTCTTGATGGTTAAGATAATAGATAGTAGATAGGGAGGCTGCCCTCAAGTTGCTACACAGTCAAATTCCTGGTGGATCCCACTAAACTGTGTGTGTTCTTAGACCCCTTGCTGTGTCCTGCTCTAAGTAAGTGCCTTGCGGGACACCCCAAGCCTTATGGGCTAGATGCATGGCTCCAAAACCATCCCTTTACTATACTCCATGCCTCACAGGTAGTAATTAAACATTGTCCCTTTTTATGAGACCTCCATCTAGGTCAGCCTCCTGTCATCACTAGGCCCTGGGCCCTTGTCACTGCACCTTTTCTGTTAGGTCTGCAGTCTGTGTCTGGGGTGGGATTTGCCTTTGTGTGAGGCTTAGTGGCCCTCCATCATAGCGGGACTTTAGACCCAGCTCTTCTTCCTCTAGGGTCTCCTTTGGTGGTCATCCCCTCCTCCTTATCTCTTGTTCTTCAGCCTGCTTTTCCTCTATGTGCTTGGCTAATCTCCCTCATCTGGAGTATGTCCCTGACTTAAAGTGCGCTAGGCTTTGAGCTGCTGGTGGTCTCTGTCCTCTAGGTTTTGGATGTTTCACCCTCTGTGTGCAGCCTTGGCCAGTTGGATCACTGGTCTTGCTTCTTATGCTGAACTGCTCACTCTTCCATGCAGTCACTACGTCCACCTCATCTGCTCCAGCTGACTAGATCTGATCTGTCACTGGCAATACTCCCTTGTCATGCCTGTTAGTGAGTTCCTCCAGTCTCTGTCTTAGGTGATCCATCTCATCTCTATGCTGGCTTATCAATTTGCCCCACTTCTTGCTCAGGCACCCTCTGATTTCTTCTGTCAGAAGGATCTCTTCCTGTATGGTTGTAGGTTCTATCCCTAGGGATCCCTCCATCATGGTGCTTTTACCCTGCTGCACTGATCTTATCTCATCTCTTGGACTCTCCAGGCTCCTGTATCCGGGTAGCCCCACATGTTCCTGAGGCTTCCGGACACCTAACCTCATGGCCTCTAGCTGTTTGTCAGTCTCTATTAAGGACTCTTTCCACACCTCAAGCTCTTGGAAGTGGTCTTAGCATTCAGCTTTAGGCACAGCTATGTGTTCTGCCAGCTGTGCTCCCAGCACGGACATCCTCTCTCCAAGTGTGTTCATAGCCTTTAGTATTTGCGACTTCCTTTCTACTTCAGTGAGTGTTGCAATAGATGCAGCGTCTGGCACCCCAGTCTCATGGGCATCCTTGGCTTTTATAACTGTCTGGTCTACTGTCTCTTCTAGTAGTTCATTCTCTTGTTCAAGTGACTGGATTCGTTCTCTTTCTGCTTGCACTACAGACTGTAACTGCTCTCTCTCTGCTCTAATAGCCACTTTAACTACGCTGGCTTCTAAGAGTTTTCAGGGGCTGTATCTGTTCCCCAAGTTGTCCCTTTTCTGCCTTTACTCTTTGCAACTGGGTTTGCAACCCATCACACCTCTCAGTTCTGGCTTTTACCGCTACCTCATTTTCAAGGGACTGCTTCTGGTCCTGCAATGCTTCATAATTTGTCATATACCCTTTCACTTTCTTCATTTCTTTGGAAATCACCTTTCCTGCCTCCTCTGACTAGATATGGCTTTCAGTCTGTTTGTCTCACAGCTCTTGCTTAAGGTGTTCTGCTTAAATGGCTCACAATTGCCAACTCTCCAACTCCTCATGTAACTCTTCTATCTGGTCCTCTTGGCTGTGCAGTTCTTTTTGGAGAACTCCTATAAGGCCCTTTGACACTTCCAGCCACCGCACAACATCCTTTTCATGATGGGCTTCATCTCTCTGCAGAAGCCAAGAGTCTCTTTTCGTACAGGTTGACTGACCTCCTAAGTTGAGCTTTAAACTAAGTACAATGTGGGAAGGGGAGGCAGGAGATGGAGAGAGTCTAGATCCTACAAACTATGAGACATGCGTCAGTACACCCCAGGTAAGTACCAAGGGGCCCTTTGGGCATCAGAACCAAAGGCACCATTCAGAGGGCTCAAGTACCTCTATACTAATGCTAGGAGCATTGGGAACAAGCAGAAAGAACTCACACTTCTGCTTGCCGATAATAATTTTGATTTAGTGGGGCTAATGGAAACCTAGCGGGACCCTACCCATGACTGGGTGGTATACATTGAGGGCTACAGGTTGTACAGAAGGGACAGAGTAGGGAGGAAAGGAGGCAGAGTTGCTCTCTATGTATAGGAACATTATACATCTACCCTAATCAAAATGGGATCAGAGGAGGAGAAAGATGAGGCATTGTGGGTTAGGATACATGGAGGTCAAGGGGAAAGGGACTTGGTGGTGGGGGTCTGCTATGGACTCCACACCAAGAGGAAAAGCTAGACTTGGAATTCTTGAGGCAGCTCTCAGAGGCTGTACAGTCTAGGGACGTGGTTGTCATGGGGGACCTAAACTACCCTAACATCTGCTGGGAGGAGCAGTCAGCCAAATCCAGCTGTTCATGTAGGTTCTTAACCTCAGTACATGACCTTCACCTAATGCAGGAGATATATGTGCCTCTAGGGAGAATGCCTTACTGGACTTGGTGTTGGCTATGGGGGAGGGCCTAGTAGGGAATCCATAGATTCATGGTCACCTTGGGAATAGTGACCACCAATCAATTGAATTCACCATACGGCGTAAGGTGAGTAAGATAACTAGTAGGGTGGAAGTGCTTGACTTCAGGAAGGCTAACTTCAGTGTGCTTAGGAGTCTAGCCAATGACACACAGCAGGATAAGTGTATTAGTGAGTTGGGAGTCCCGGAAGGGAGGTCATTTCTAAAGGAAGAGATCCTTCAGGCACAGAGGAAGACTATCCCAGTACAAGGGAAAAGGGGGAAAGGAGCCAAAAAACTTCCTTGGCTAAACAGGGGAATCCAGGGGAGCCTAAGTGCAAAAAAGAAGGCATATAGGCAGTAGTAGCAGGGGGAAGCTACCAAGGAGGAGTATAGTTATTTGGCCCAGACTTACAGGGAGGCAGTTAGAAAAGCCAAAGCAACTACAGAACTGAGGCTGGCAACCCAAAATAAACACAACAAAAAGTCTTTTTTTTAGGTATATATGGAGTAAAAGGAAGGTGCAGAGCAGCATAGAACCCCTACTAAACAAGAAGGAGCAATTAGTGACAGACTGTGGGAACAAGGCTGAGCTATTCAATGAGTTTTTTGCCTCAGTGCTCCTGAACAGGGCTCAAGATAAATCTCCTAATGGGTTCTTAGCTGGGTATCACCCAAAAACTGTCGATGCTGATTTGGTACAGAGTCACTTGGATGGACTGGATGCGTTCAAGTCAACAGCCCCAGATGAGCTGCATCCCAGAGTACTGAAGGAGTTGGCTGGTGTCATAGCAGAACCACTGGCATGGCTTTTTGAGCACTTGTGGTACTTGGGTCAGGTCCCAGAGGACTGGAAAAGAGGCAATGTAGTCTCTATTTTCAAGAAGGGGAGGAAGGAGGATCTGAGTAATTATAAGCCAGTCAGTCTCACCTCCATCCTTGGAAATGTCTTTGAAAAGATTATGAAGAATCATATTTGTGGTAGTCCAGTGGAAAAAATAATGCAGCAGGGAAACCAGCATAGATTTGTAGCAGGTAGATCATGCCTGACCAATCTGGTTTCATTTTATGAGAGAGTCACAAAATGCATAGATGCAGGAGTACTGGTGGATGTCATTTTCTTGGACTTAAGCAAGGCCTTCAATATGGTATGTCATCCTATTTTCATAAATAAATTAAGAGGCTGTGACGTAGATGTTTACACAGTCCAGTGGGTGGCAAATTGGCTTAGCGGTTGTACCCAGAGAGTGGTAGTGGACAGGTCGGTATTGCCCTGGAAAGATGTGGGTAATGGGGTCCCGCAGGTTTTGGTCTTTGGACCTGTTCTCTTCAATATCTTCATCAGTTACTTGGATGTGGGTTGAATGTGTACTCTGTCCAAGTTTGAGGACAATACTAAATTGTTGGGTGAAGTGCACACTCCAGAGGGTAGGGAATGATTGCAGGCAGACCTGGACAGGTTAGAAAAGCAGCCAGTACACAATAGGATGTAGTACAACAAGGACAAATGCAGAGTGCTGCACCTAGGGCGCAAAAATATACAACACTCCTACTGGCTTGGAAGTGACTTTCTCAGCAGCACAGAAGTGGAAAGGGATCTCAGAGTCATAGTGGACTCCAAGATAAACATGATTCATCAGTGTGATGAAATCATCAGGAAAGCAGATGCATGACAGATAGAATCAAGGAGGTGATCATAGATTCATAGAATCACAGAAGTAGGGTTGGAAGTGACCTTATAGATATTCAAGTCCGACCCCCTGCCAGGGCAGGAGAAAAAAAAAATGGGGCTCAAATGATCCCAGCTAGGTAGGCCCCAAGGGTAGGAGCCAGCACCACTTCCCTTGGAGGTTGGTTCCAGATCCTAGCCGTCCTGACCGTGAAGTAGTTCTTACGGATGTCTAATCTAAACCTACTCTCCAACAACTTGTGGCCGTTATTCCTTGTTATGTCAGGGGGCGCTAGGGGGAACAAGGTCTCTCCCAAACTCTTCTGGTCCTCTCTAGTGAGTTTATAGACAGTCACCAGGTCCTCCCTCAGCCTTCTCTTGCTGCAGTCTTTCCCTCCCTACTAGTGTGCTCACCTCACCCCAAATTTTGGTATCATCAGCGAATTTAAACAGGGTGCTTTTCACCCCATCATCCAAAATGCTGATAAAGAGATTGAACAGCACGGGCCCAAGGACCGAGCCCTGGGGGACTCCGCTGCCCACTTCTCCCCAGGTTGAATATGACCCATCCACCACCACCCTCTGTCTGCGACCCTTCAGCCAATCTGCAATCCATCTGACTGTGTAGGCATCAATGCCACAGTCATCCAATTTCTTAATGAGGATGGGGTGGGAGACGGTGTCAAAGGCCTTGCTGAAGTCCAGAAAGACTACATCCATGGCAACACCTGCATCCAAGGCTTTTGTGACCTGATCATAAAAGGCAATCAGGTTGGTGTGACATGACCTGCCCCAATGAAACTGTGTTGGTTGCCCTTGAGCATCATCTCTGAGGCCGGCCAATTGCAGATGTGCTCCATGATGATCTTCTCAAAGAGTTTCCCTAGGATTGAAGTAAGACTGCCGGGCCCATAGTTGCCCAGGTCCTCACTCCTCCCTTTTTTAAACATGGGGACCATGTTGGCTATCTTCCAATCATCCGGCACCTGGCCGGAGCACCACGAGTGCTCATAAAGCCGCGTCAAGGGCCCTGCAATAACCCCAGCTAGCTCCCTCAACACCCTGGAGTGGAGAGCATGTGGACCCGCTGATTTGAACACGTCTAGCCTCTCCAGAAGCTCTCTAACCAGGTCCTCCCCAACCTGTGGTCTAGAGGCGTTCCCCTTGAGTCCGTTTTGCATCACGGTGGGGAAGCCCTGGTCCTTGCCCAAGAAAACAGAGGTGAAGAATTGGTTAAAGAGGTCTGCTATCTCCTCTGGTGCAACCACCAGATTGCCCAGAGGATCTTGCAGGGTCCCCACATTTCCTGGTGCTTTCTTCATCCTCCCTATATATTTGAAAAAGGACTTTTTGTTATCTTTGATTTTGGACAAAAGTCCTAGCTCTGCGTCCGCCTTAGCTTTCCTGACAGCCTCCCTACAGGCCTGAGCAGAGGAGGCATAGTCCTCTTTGGAGATAGCACCCCCCTTCCACCGGGTGTACACCATCTTTTTGGCAATCAGGCATTCCCAGATGCCCTTGGTGAGCCAGGGGGGCTTTTGGGCACTCCTGCCCCCCTTGCTTTTTGTTGGGATGGTCATTCCTTGGGCCCTGAGTATCGTCTCCTTAAGGCACGACCACTCATCTTGGGTGCTGAGTTCCCCTGCTCTCGAGAACCCCAGCGCCTCTCCCACTAATCTCCTCAACTCATTGAAGTTGGCCCTCTTGAAGTCTTAGGGCTACTGCCTTGCTGCTGGCCCTTGACACCCTGTGCTGGATGGTAAACTCCAGCAAGCGATGATCGCTATCACCCAGGTGTCAAGGACCTGTAGGCCCCTTACCAGGTTGTCACCTGTGGTCAGGACCAGGTCCAACAGGGAATTTCCTCTGGTGGGACTGTGCATCTCCTGAGTTAAGTGGAGGTCCTGTATCTTGGCCAGGAACCTTCTGGAGCGGTCCGACCTGGCTGATCATTCCTCCCCGCAGATGTCTGGGTAATTGAAGTCGCCCATGACAACTACATCCCTTGCCTTAAGTGCCTCTGCAAGCTGGCCCAAAAATTCCCGGTCCAGCTCCTCCCCTGGCTGGGGGGTTTGTAGTAGACCCTCACCATTAAATCCCTCTCCCCACAGCCCCCTTGAATCTTGACCCAGAACACTTCAGCTTGCCCCTCCTCTGACCCCATTTTGCTGGCAGAGGATGTGTATTGCTCCTTGACATAGAGCGCTACACCTCCACCTTTCCTTCCTTCTCTATCCCTCCTGTAAAGTCTATAGCCCCTAATGCTAACTGCCCAGTCATGGGAAGAATCCCACCAAGTTTCTGTTAAGCTTATTATGTCTGGGTCTGAACCGGCTATTCTGAGGGCAAGTTCCTCCTGCTTATTCCCCATTCTACGAGCATTGGTATATAGGCATTTAAGGCCCTGCCTAGCTGCGTGTGCCACCCCCCGATTTGATCCTTCCCCTCTATGCGGCATTGGTCAGACAGCAGTTGGAGTACTGTGCTGTTTTGGGCACTGTACTTCAAAAAGGATGTTGATAGACTTGAGACATTCCAGAGGAGGGCCACTTGTATGGTTTAGGGCTTACAGGACAAACACTACGAGGAGAAGCTGAGGGACCTGGACCTCTTGAGCCTCTGCAAGAGAAGGCTGAGAAGCGATCTTCTGACTACCTACAAATTCATCAGGGGGATGCAGCAAGGGATCAGAGATGCTCTGTTCACCAGGGCACCTCTTAGGGTAACAAGGCATAATGGTCACAAACAGACAGAGAGCAGATTTAGGCTAGATATCAGGAAAAACGTCTTCATGATAAGGGTGTCCCAAATTTGGAATGGGCTTCCAAGGGAGGTGGTGCTCTCCCCTACCTTGGGGGTCTTTAAGAGAAGGCTGGATAGGGATCTGGCCGGGGTCATCTGACCCCAGCACTCTTTCCTGCCTAGGTAGGGGGTTGGACTCAATGATTTGTTGAGGCCCCTTCCAACCCTAGCATCTATGAAACAATGAATCCTTCTGTTCCTCTGGCTGGGCTGCGCAGGCTTCGGGAGACTCTGTTGTCAATGCTGTCATGTCCTTCTGCATTTTCTGCAGTTTTTCTTCTTGCTTCTTCCTCTTCTCAGCCTCATTCATGATGAGCTGTTCAAGTGATCGAGTCTTCTTAGCCTCCATAGCTATGAAGTGCCTTATTTCCTTGCTGGATTGCTCCCTCTTTCTTGCTGGATTGTACCTGCAGCTCTAAACCAGCTACCTTTGCTTCAGCCTGCTCCTTCTGGGACTTCACCACTTCTAACTCCCCTCTAATTTGGCTGCTTGTTCCTCTACCTCATCCACCCACAATAGCCAGGTGAAGTTCTCCTGTTTCAGACCTTCCATGGTCTTTGCCTCAGCCGTAACTAACTCCTGGCCTTGTTTCTCTTCTGGCCAGGGCCTACAGGCTTCCCCCTGCACAGTGCCTGGCAGTAGTAATTTTCCCCCCAACTCTTCCTCCACAGCTGTAGTGCTGCTGCCTTATGATAAACCTCTCTAGGTCTATATTCTGGCCCTAAGGTTCATTTTCCTTCACTGGGACATGGATTTGTTCTCCACGCATAGCCGAGTTTCCCAGCCAATGCACCACTGTCACGGGGCGGGGTCCCTAGAGATGGCCATAATGCTTCTAGGGCCCTGTGACCATTTCAGCTTTGCCCTGTGGGTGCATTTTAGTCCTTCCTGCCATGTCTTGATGGTTAGGATAATAGATAGTAGATAGGGAGGCTACCCTCAAGTTGCCAGGTAGTGACAGTCCTGGTGGACCCCCCTAAATTGTACGTGCTCTTAGACCCCTTGCTGGGTTCTGCTCTAAGTAAGTGCCTTGCGGGACAACCCAAGTCTTATGGGCTATATGAGTGGCTCCAAAACTGCCCCTTTACCACGCCCCATGCCTCACAGTTAGTAATTAAACATTGTCCCTTTTTATGAGGCCTCCAACTAGCTCGGACTCCTGTCATCACTAGGCCCTGGGCCCTTGTCGCTCTGCAGCCCCTGTCGCTGTGCCGTCTGGCACTGGAGTCTCTACGCTGTAGTGTTCCCCGAGGCCTCCTTCCCCCCAACAGCCTCAGCTCAGTCCACCAGTTTAAACAACTAACAATGTAAATATAAGCCTCTGGGCTATAACACAGCAACAACAATAACATTGGAGTTCACACTCTGCCCCTTTAAGGAGGCAAGCTTCTCCCTCAACAACGTGTGTCCCCTAGCCCCAAATAATTTAGGAGTTCCTAGAGCCCCTTGGTCTTACTAGCAGCGGAATGGCAAACAAGCATCTCTGAATAGAGCTCCTGCATGAGCTCCTTCCCCCCGGTTGCTGCCAGAGCACAAACTACCTCCAGTCTCAGCCCTGGGGCTTATATATGCCTAGGACCCTGCCTTCTTCCAGTCAGCTGACTGGCTGCAGATGCTAGTTAATTCCCTCATTAGCCAGCTGCCATGGCAACCTGCACCTGTGGGGGTTCTGCTTGCCTCCTCCTGCCCTCTTTCTAGGCAGCTTCTGCCCTTAAAGGAGCAGGCACACCTTAGTGCTCTGCAACAATGAAATACAAACATACAGGGCTGAAAACAAAGGGGTGCTTTACCAGAGATAGCCAACACACAAGGGGTAGAATCTGGTCCTGTTTAATGATAATCTTTCCAGGGTTAAGATAACACCAGTAGCACAATGACAAAGCAAATTGGTTAGGTGCTACCTGCTTTCTGAGACATGAAAATCTTGAATTCCCAAGGACTTTTTCCTGCTCTATTCCATTCATTCCTAATGGAATTTAATGTAATACTCAATAGGATTGAGCCCTGGGCAGTAACCTTAACTTTGGATGCTGTCTTTTACAGCAGGAGGTAGGTATATCCTTAGGCAGACAGAGCTAAATCTTCAGGCTGAGTGATCTGCCAGATTACTTTACCCATATCTGGCTGAATAGTCATGTGCACGTGAGTGAAAATGAACACACACCAGCTAGCTAGCAGCTTCCTGCCTTTTGTGTACAAATGGCTGTCTGTGCACTCCAAATGGAGGGGTGGACATCTGCTACTGGAGAAATAGGCTTGTGTACAACATCAGAAGCTAGGTACGTGAAATATCCAACCTGGATGGCTAACACTAAGTTTTTAAATCTCTACTGAGGCATCCAGACGAACAGCCTCATTTGCAGAGAAGCTACAAAAATGCAGCTGTCATCAATTTTAGTGGGATTTCTGGTGGCTCAGCCATTTTTATTTTGCCGATTCAGGATAAAGTTAAGAGCCTTACATTAGAGGATCAGGTTTGAAAATTTACCGTAAGATTTTAGGGAAGTAATAAGTGATAATAGATGCACCACTGTCTATCTACTATTAGCCCACTATTAACTCCAAATAATCTAGGTCTACAACAGAAGCTATACACACTACAAGGTATGTGCTTTGTGTTGAACATGATGTTGGCATGACTTCCCATTCTCATAACGATTAAGCAGTTCCCCCTATAAACACAAACAAAGGAGTCAAGTGTATAGTGTGGGGCCCTGCTGTTTTTTCAGTCCTATGCCTTAATGCATGCCTAATAGCTACATTGAGGCTGGGAGTGAAGATGGAGCTTCATAGTTGAATACAATTTTGAGAGTAATTGGCATTGGCTCACTACAGCTGCAAAACAAGAGTTATGAGGACAAGTCTTTCCTTCAGTACATTTGAGTCGAGTGCCAGTGGAATTGCCAGCCTGCATCTAAGGGCACAAGCAGGCCCTGAGCATGTTATATAATTGTTTGTGATTCAGTTGCTTTTTTCATGAGGCATGGCCATTGAATCACTGTGAACTTTGAACAGTGTGGGAGGTTGGAGGTGTATGTAGTTGAGTTCCAGAAGTAGATTAAAGACCATATCTTGTGTATTTCCTTCTGCCTCTGCCTGGGCTTAGTTATGCTAGCCAGCATGCCCTGGAGAGGAGTGGGGAGGTCACAACTCCATCCGTTCCTTTTCCTCATCCTTCCCCATTTACTTTAGTGTAGTTAGTTTGTTGTGTATGGAAATAAAGTGGTACTTAACACTTTTTTTTCACCTCCACTCTTGACATACAGGATAACTCAGAGTGAAGTTGTTAATGAGGACCCTGTTACTCTGAAAAGTGTGTGAATTTGCCAAGGGGAATTAATACCGTAGGACCTTACTACCTACGTTGCTACAGACCCATTTGGCACTTCTCCATCTGAAGGCCAGAGAAGCTATTAGCAGACATATTTGAGAACCAGCAAGGCAGGGCACTTCCCATAAAGGCCCCTAAGACAGAATGCATACTTATCTAAAGTAGATCAACAGGACACACACATCCATACCTCATGTTCTCTTAAATTAACAGACACTTTAACAGCACAATAACTTGTATTCACAAGATGCCATTGAATGGAAAACTGACTTTCTACTTATTGAAAACCTCTCTAATGAGAAATTAAAGCTAAAGAATGATCTTATCGGGGAGATTTTGAACACTTTCTTTGGAGTGAGAAACACAATCCCTGAATACTCTTTTGTGCCTGGAGTCAGTGAACGATTCTGGCTTCTTCAAGGAATTTATTTAGTTGGCTCTTAAAAGAGATTGGAACCAATCGGATAATCTCTCACTGATGATTTTTGGAGTAAGGCATGAAAAGAACTGGAGAATTTGATCTCTCATTTCCGCTTCTGCTACTTTCATTCTCTCTAGATATGCTCATTCTTTCTTGTTGACTGATTAAATAGCATCTGAATGTCATCGAAGGAAAGGAAGGTGGGATGCAGTAATGAAATTCTTGGCCAAAAAAAAAGGATCATCAAGTTTCCTTCCAAAGAAAAGATCTTAGTTGAGAGATCCCTATGCATTTTCTAAAATTCAGTTCCTTGGAAAAATGTCCCATTTCCTTTGATATGCCCTGCTAAACAATAGGGAAAGATTATCCAAGGCACAGAGGGCAGTTATTGGCTCAGCAACCATTACTTCCAAATTTCATGTCATGCTCCCACTGTGTAATAAGAAGAAAAAGAGATGTTTTACTCTCTCCAACCGGGATTCTTCCTGGATAATGGATAGAAAATGAAGACTTCATTCCTTCCCATTGGAGAGGATTTTTTGAGGTGGCAAAGCATGAATGTATAACAAGCACAGCTATCTTATGATTCACCAGGGGCTAAAGGAGCATGTTTAAAGCCATGGACAGCTAACAGAAAGAATAAATCAATACAGAGGATGCCCAGGTTGTTATGCTGCTAAGGTTACCAATTTAATTGGCCTGTAACATTTCCAGTAATGCTTGCAAATTGGTTATGAACTGTGGAGTGCAGGTTTCTCCTAGGTTTGTAACCTTCTGGAAGCATGTCTTCACAAAGAAGAGAGGGATTTAGAAACCAGGTTAGGGAGCTATAAACCTAGCAAATGGTCATTAGCTGAATATTAGGAAACAACTTGTCCCTGGCCATGACAGCCTGTTTAAAAGGAAATAAAAACAGTCATTATTCCAACACCTTTCACTAATAAAATATTCACAGTCTTTTTGGAAGGGAGTGACAGACTGTAATGTAATGAATGGTTTACTGGCAACATTGACATGTGGTTAGTTGAATATTATTATGTGATTGACATTAGGACCCCTACTCAAACTATTAGAGCATGTGTTAGAGAAGCATTTTGTTAACAATTTAGTAGTCATACACTTCAAGTCAGCATTGATACCCAGAAAAGGAAGTACCATAGCGTCATATGAAATTAGGGTTGGAAGGGACCTCAGAAGGTCATCATTCTAGTCCAACCCCCTGCTCAGTGCAGGACCACCCCCAACTAGATCATCCCAGCCAAGTTGTCTACCCAGGTCTTAAAAACTTCTAAACATGGAGATTCCACAACCTCTCTAGACAGCCTGTTCCAGGGGGTCATTACATTCCTAGGGAAAAAGTATTTCCTAATATCTAACCTAAACTTCCCTTGCTGCAACTTGAGACCTTTACTCCTTGTTCTGTTTTCTGTCACCAAGAACAGTCTAGCTCTATCCTACCCCTCAGATAGCTGATGTAGGAAAATGGAAATGAGGATATGTGTTAATTTAATCAAATTCAGGGGTGTTTATTTTTACCCTGTCAAATTTTATTTGGGGGCCTTAATTATACTCAAAATTGGAAGTGGGCTAATTTGCAGAATCCAATCTAAAAAGGTACATGCACTTAATAAAGTGATTTAATAGGCCATGGGCTAGGCTTCATTCAGGTTATTCTCTAGGCATCCTCTTCAAGCAAACTCACTGCATCCAACATTCAGTATTCACTGGCTAAAATTAATCATTTTTAACCAGAGGCCAGAACGTTGGGATTCCTTTCTCAGGGTATAAAAAGATTTTGCCTTTGTGCTGCCACACCACTTTTTATGGCAGCGCAAAGAGAAAGCAAACAAGCCACAAACTGAACAGGCAGTTGGACTTCAGGAGATATGAGAAGCAGAGCTACAGGCGGGAGCCAGACTGGAGGCTCTGGGCTGAAGAGGAAGGACTGTGAGCCACAGCGGAGGTGGAGGAAACTCTGCATCCTGAACTGGGAGCAGATAAGTACCTTGGATCCTGTGGGCAAGAGATTCCACAGGGCAAGATAAACCCCAGGACGGGAACCTTTGGGGTTGAAGCAGATACTCATGTTTTCAGGCTCCATTTATAGTGGAGAACCAGGATGTGGCTGTAGGGGTAGAGGAGGTCACTAAGAAGGGTGCCCAGGGACACCTCAGATCCTAGGTGCAGATAGAAGGACCCTGATGACAGACAGCAGAGACTGCAGACGGTTAAACCAGGGGCCAAGGGGCCCAAAGCCCACATAGGCCTGAGCAGGGACCAGGGAGCCCAGAGGTATGAGAGCATGACTGGAGCTGGGACCCAGGAGCTTGTGGTCCTGGGACAGTGGACCCCACGCTGGAGGACTTAGCCAGAGTAAAGTGGGATAAGGGCAAATGGGGCTTGAGCCTAGAGAAAGGCCTACCATCCAGAACCCTCTATGTCTTCTGGGGCAGCCTCCCTCTCAAGGTATGGCAGGAGACATAACAGGCCAAGGGGGCTTTGGCGATTCAAGGCGGGGGGCGGGGGTGAAGGGAGTGGGGCAGATGGTGGTCAGGAGAAGTGGTTTCACCACTCTATCATGCACCATATTACCATACCACAAAAACCCAAAGTTGTGGCCATGACAAAGGTGGTAACAGTTTCTGCCTCTTTATTGTAGCAGGTACCTGCTACCTTTATTGTGTGGGAGTGTGGGCAGCCTGAAGCTGCTCATGCTTTCTAGCTGTCCTACACAGGTGCTTCTGCAACTTGAGGGACCCAATCCTGCCCACCCAGAGAATTTCCAAAAAAGATAGGGCTCCTTGTACCCTGGGACTGCCTGCCCAGCTTTCCTCTCTTACAGAGCAGATGCACTCCAGGGAATCTCCAAGTCATGTCTCTGCAAGTAGAGAAGGCTGTGGTTTCCCTACTTACAGAAATGTGCTCCAGAGATTCCTCAGGGTGCATCTCTGGAAGCAGTAAACCTGACTTTCTCTGCTTACAGAGCTGTACCATAGGGACTCTCCAGGCTCCAAATCCAAGCATTCCCCACTTACAGAGATGTGCCACAGAGATCCCTTGTGTACGCATGTGGGGAACACGTTGCCCATTCTCCTGCAATATCAATAGGCAGGAACAAGAGATGATGTGTATTATGCCAGGTGAAGATCAGCTGTGCTGGGCATACCCTGTCATAGCTGCTCCACTTCATTTGGCAACATCTATTTATAGTCTCAGTAAATAGCCATTACACTGAGCCAAATGCCCTCTGCTTTGCAGTCCCCCTGCTAGCCCTATTCACAATTCACAGCCCTGACTTAGGTAGTTCAGGGCCAGCTTTAGAAAGTCAATTAGGTGACTGAGGTGCTGTTTAGAGAGAATTTATATAACAAAGTCTAGATTAGTGAGAAAAGAAACCTCCTATGTGAGAAGTCTTAGGTTGCGTCTTCTAAGTGTAGCTACTGTGCACACCTAGAAGTACTGCTGTTTTCATTGCTGAACTTATACATATCTAATCCCAGCCTGAGGTCATTCGGGATCCATAAATTAGGCAAGCTCTTCAATCCATTAGTCATGTATGACAATGCACACTGGAAGAGGAAACAGCTATTTTTTGCTCAATAGCCTAGGAGTCAGAGTACTTGTCCAGGAGATAGGATATCTCAGTTGTAGGACCAGTTTACCTGAGAGGATTTTGAACCCATACCTCCCATTGCCCAGAAGACTGTCACTCATAACCATGATACTATAGGCTGGGCTAGGGGTAGTTGTCTATTTTGTTGAAGATAAGCAGCTGGTCTTTCATAGATTTTTAAAAGTATAGTCCAATAACTTGCATGGGACAACTTAAGTGCTCAAGTCTAGGCCAGAGCTTCAGGCTGTAAATCTCCATCTTACATTGACACTTTTGCATCTAAGTACAGGTTAATCCAGGGGAAAGGCAGAATTGCAGACATATGCCTCTTGCTGGCACTTAACATTGACTGGCTTTGGCATGCCCACATGCCCAGCTGTATACTGAGTGTTGTGAATCCCAATCCCCTGCAACTCTTTTCCAAATAAAATCTAGGAAACTCAGGTACCCGGCTTGGGTTTGTGAATTCGGCTTCTGGAGTTGGATGCCTAAGTTTTAGGTGTAGGAATGATAGTGCTGTCATATTAGGTCCCTCAGTAAATCTGCCCACAGACACTTAACTTTGAGACCTATGAAAATGAGCCTTAGGCTTCTAAGTGACTTAGGCACATTTGAAAAAAAAATCCCTTTTTAGTAATAGAAGTCATAGTATCATAGAAAATAAGGTTAGAGAGGATCTGTGGAGTCCAATCATATGCCAGAGGCAGGATCATCCCTAGGAAAATCATCCCATACAAATCCTTGTCTAACCTATTAGTAAAACTATACATCCAACCTTGACAAACAACCATAAGTCATAACACCATAACCTGCACAGGCAAAGCAGGGGGACAGTGGTGGCCAGTGTCCTTCTGCTGTCAGGACTGTTAAAATATGCTTGAGAGATCCAAGGGAGAAGGCCACACTCCCATTGCAAAGGAAGGCAAAACCCTTCACAGTCTGGACCAATCTGACCCTGGGATAAAATCTCTTCTTGACCCCAAATATAGTGATCAGTTTGACTATGAGCAGAGGACAAAGGCATCTAGGCAGGAAACTTTAGGTTTTGGTTCTAGCAGAAGTATTGGCACACCCTGATTCTCTCCAATTACTTGGGATATTATAGGCTAAATGCCCATTTGTGCACAAATGTTAAGCACAAGCATTTGCCAATCTAACCATCACAGTGGGAATTGCACATACTCAGGTCCTCTCCGGTTTGGCTCTAATATTGCAACTTTTTTCTACCAATGAAGTTAATTTCACTAAAGATCAATGCCAGGAAAAGTTGTACAAAATATTAACGTTAAACATTAATGAAGTCAACACATAATGCTACCCCAGAGGAATCTGTAGAGAGGCAAAAGACACCAGAAGATGCTTTTTTTCAAATGCTGTTCTAAGAATGAGGTATTGAAGCAGGGAAATAGACCCCTCCTAATATTTCCCAAAAGTCTAGTTCTACACTGGTATTCTGAAACCACCTCAAGGTGCTTTCAAAGTTGCTTTTAATCCATTTTCCCTTTATTTTTTCTATTTCAATAAGCATCCTCAGCACTTTCTTTCTGGAAGTCCCTGGCACAACAGAGGTCAAATAATTGCCTAAGAGTCTCTCCTGGGACAGACTGTTGATAGCACAGGAAACAGTGCAAATTGCAGGAAACAGTTCCTATATAATACAAATACATTCTTAACCTTGCAGCTGGGGGCTGTATGAATTATTTATTTTTTGGTTTGTCTGCTGAATCAAAAACTCATAAAGAAAAAAAAGTTTGGATTGACCTTAACCAAACAAACAAAAACAATCCACCATTCCTGACAATCTGAAAAAAATACATAAATTGGGGGTTGAATGAAACTGAGGCCCCCTCTGCATGTGCAGATAAAGCTGAAATGGGATGTAATACATGAGCCACATGGTCATGACTCCTGCCATGCCACACATGTATGGCAGAAAGTGCAATTGTGGGACCATACATTAAACACAATCATGCCTTATTATCGGTGTAGGGAGAGCCTGATCCTGGGCTCTCCCTGCATCAATAAGAACCAGGCTCCCAGCCATGGGGACCATGTGTAGCTGGGATAGAGGGTCCTGTGCCTGATGAGGCTCTTGGTCCTGGCTGCTCCATAGAACTACAGATTGTCTACATGTGCAAATTAAAGCTGGATAGAAACCAGATACAAAGTTATTACATATTTTTGAGCAATAACTTCATAGCTGCTTTGGCCCTTTAAAGGTGTGATAGTTAATTAGCATGTGCAGCCAGCCTAAATTTATTGTGCAATTAACAAGGCAGTTGGGCAATAGATATAAAGTGTAGAGGGGGCTGAAGAGAAACTAATTGTGCCTTTTGGGGGATCGTGTATTCACCAAGGATGTGGTAGACCTTGAGTTTGGTTCTCTTCTCAGATTCTCTTCAGACGTGTGCCCTGGTATTGAGTGCATTAAGATACTGGGTATACTGGGATATGTAGTTGTCAGTTTCTTATATTATGCTATCTCTTATGTTGTGCTTTGTATACAATACCTCCACTTCCATTAGGCATGGAAATGGAACCAAGGCATCCCACTTTCCATGGCAGTGCCCTAACTACCAAGCTATGAAGCCATTTTCACTCTCTTTCTGACTCCACGTATGTTAAATGATCTTATGTGGTATAGAATAGCATCAACCAGAAAGAATCAGAAAGCTTACATTATAACACCCATTCCAGGAGATATGGGTTCATATCCCCTTGGGCAGAGGAGAGAATTAAACCTATGAGTTTAATTAAACCAGTGAGTGCTCTCAGCTGTAGGGTAGTAGGTAAAATGAAAGGCCAGCTCCATGGCCAAACACAATTTCTAGCAAATAGTTATTTCTCCCATGCCTACTGCAGCCCTCAGATGCTCACTAGGCCATGTCTTCAGCTGGTGTAAATTATCACTGCTCCGTAACAGATAGACATACATCATAATGTTTGTAAATTGACATCAATGGAGCAAAGCCAATTTATACCAGCTGAGATTCTGGCTTATTATATGCAACTCTCACTGAAACTAATGGGATCTGTGTGCACAAAGGCATGGTGATCATTGCTAGAAAGTGCGCTTTCACATGAAGAGAGTTATTTTGATGCAAAATCCCTGTACAAGACAGAATGCCACTAGTTCTTACAGTTTCAAGGTAGTCAGCTGAAGTCAACCATAGTTGAGGGTTAAAGGACTGCGTTTGACTAGCTGTAGCAAGATTAAATCTATCTCTGCTATTTTTTCATGAGATATTCCAAGATAATAATTTCAATGTAAAGAAATAAACAGAAGTCCTTTTTTCTGTGAAGACAGCCATAGATGGCTCCAGAATTTGCCAACATGTTTGTATCTTACTCGCCAAATGGCCACACAGTAGGAATGCATAAGAGAATTCAGCCATAAGGGTGTTTTATCAGATATTTTTCAGCAAGCAGCCACGTGACATCTTTTATGAACATTATGCAAGTGCAGCATTAGCCTGGTCAATCAACCGTGAGCATGACCAAAATCATGTTGTTTTGTAGGAAGGGTTAAATTAGCCAACTGTTTCCTCCTGGTAGCTTCTTTACCAAATGAGTATTTCTCCGTGCAGTTTCCATTCTCCTTTTCTTTTGTCTCACCAGATCAATATTTGCCCTTATTTGCACATCTTCAAGTGTCTTTATTTGCAAACGGTTTAACTGAGTGCAGAACTCAAGACAGAAAAATAGGAATTATCCTGCTGCATCAAACTCATGGAGTCTAGTATCTTGTCTGACAGAGATCAGTACTGAATACTTCAGAGAGAGGTTCTAAAACCCTGAGAGGGGGAAAAAAAAAAAGAATAACCTACTCTGAGCCAATATTTTGTATTGACCCAGTAACTAAAGATTGTCTGATGCCCTGAAGAATTCAGTTTTATAGCCATGAGGTGATTTCTATCCTATTTTATGTAACCATGGCTGATGTTCTATATATATCTGGTTAAAATAATGGTTACTTAGTTATGAAATGTTACAGAATTGCTGCTGTATTTCCTTCACATGTAGCATTTCATTTAAGTGTCTGGCAAATTGAATTCGCCCAGAGTCTGTAATGAAAAGTATCAGCAATGTAGTTAGGCAGATGAATGTAAAAAGGAGTATTTGGTCAATGAGGGGCTTTTATTTTTGCATTTGAAAACTCCCTTAGACTGAAATCAAGCAGCTCTTTAGGAGGGACCAGATAGGGAAATAAGATAATGATCTTGTTTCTGGTGTGAGAGAAAGAACTCTTCTCAATACACTATCAGCAAAATTGTCAGGCTCAGCAAATGAACCAAGTACTGAACAGGCATGGGCATTGAACTAAACTTCTTTGCAGTCTCAGGTGTAGTGTGGAAAGCTCGCCTTGTCACTGCTTATTTTGAACAATTCTGTGGACAGAGGATTTCATTCTTGTGCTGTGACAAGCTGGCATCATTCACTACTTCTACAGTCACTTGAAATTATATTTAAAAAAATAGCATGTAGTCCAAATGCAAAGTCTTTGAATATTAAGTGCATGTTTTTGGACATTCAACCATTTGCATACACAGTTTCTCCTCAGGGAAACATTTGCTCATAAAATAATTTTCAAAGACTTCATAGAAACATAATAGGCATCTCAGGGCAATTTGCAGCAGCAAACTTATAAAAATGTGCATGTACAAATATCACCAAAGTTCTTTGCTTGTTTAATTGTTATTGCTGTTTACTTAAACACTTTGGGACAAAAAAGGAATTATGCCTAAGTATAAAGAAGAATCTTGGAAACACCACAACCTTGGAGGTAGAAAGTGTCAATGCACAACATTACAATGTTGAGAAAGTAACCTCAAAATTATGGCCAAGCTCTTCTGAAACTGCTGTTTCAGCTCTCTAAAGTCTCTCACTGCTTTTTCCCCTTACAAGTGTTATTTAGTCTACAGAAATTAGATGCTCATGCTTCTTCTGGGTTGTGTGATTCCCTTTCTTCACTTGTACAGAATCATAATTGCACTGCACTGTAATATATCTTTGATCTGTGCAGGCTCTGACTGATGCTAAAATGCTTGATATTAAATATCTTATTGTGTGTCGAGGTTCCCTAAAATCTCCTTGAACAGTTTTTTGAAAGCAGATTGTATAATTTACAGAACATATAGTAGATGCTAATCAGATGCTGAAAGTATCAACAGTATTTGCAAATTAAGATATGGAAAGAAGACCTTCAAATGAGCCCTTGGAATCCAACTTACATGTTTGTAAGCACAAGTTTCCATGTTTTCTATAAGCTTTATGGCTTTTTCTACCACCATATTTTATTTAGCAGATGCACATTTACCAAAATACATCACTCTGAATTTGCTTATCTATCTTTTTCATCTCATGATGTGTTTTTGGGAGTAGCAAGGGTTCAGTCCCTTCAAGTACATTATTTTTCTGCCACCGCTTCTCTAACACACAGAATATGACAGGCCCAAATGTTTGCTAAGAAAAAGGCTGACTGGATAATCTTTATCCTCAGGAAATTTGAAACTGAAAGGAAGCCTTGTGGACTGTCTTGTTTCAACCCAGGAAGAGCAGAGAAGAAAGGCAAAAGAATGGAAGCAACCAGATGCCAGCAAATTAAAAGAGTTAGTAGAATATAATCTCTTTTAAATGAGATTAACAGCATAAACATTTGTGGTTTAAAAGAAATCACATCACTATAAATACTGTGTCTTGAGATACTTTCATATAGGCATGTTTGTGTTAATGGTAATATCTTGACTTTATTCCAGCAATGGCCTTCCTTCACGTTGAGACTGCCCTTCTAAAGACCAGAAAAACAAGAGTATCATTCTTACATCATTTTCTTTGTTTCTGTCCTTACTGCAGCCAATATTGTAGTAGTTTATAAAAGGCTAGAGCCCTGTCTGGTTTTTATGTGTTTTTGCCTGATCCGTTTTTAATGACCATCCATCTCTCTATATCACAGAGTTTCCTATAGCATCCATCACTGTACTATCTACCACTTCCCGGGTAAATCAATTTTGCATTGCCAAGTCCCTAGTGGACTTTGTGGTTGTTTCAGCTCGTCTACTCTCTCCACTTGGGAGGGGAAAGAAGAAGGGTTTTTTTTTTAATTAGAACTTTTAACATGTGCAAAGTGTAACTGGGTTTGTGTGTGGAGGAAGAGAGCTTGTGGGAGACAAGAGAATGGGAAAAAATACTGTTTTACACATTTTGTTTGAAAAACACTTATGAGGGAATGATTTTCTCTTAGCTATGGATTGTGGGCTGCATCTTACTTAATTGTTCTCTGCTTCAGTGAGTAGTCCATACGGTGGCATACTTAAGTGGGGCTGACTGGGCAACCAGCCCAAGGTGCTAGGGCATGGGGGAAGCAAGGCTCACTGTACTGCCACTGCCACCACTGTACTGCCAGGCTGGCCACTGCCACCACCAGAATTGTAGCCACTGACACTGGGCAGAAGCACGCAGAAGCAGCTAGGTATAGCCTTGATACCAGGAATGGAAAGAAGGCAACAAACCAAACAGTGAGAAATAGAGAGAGAAAATGGTGTGATCTGAGAGCTTACCAGTTGGCCCTGTCACAAGATTCTGGCAAATCAGTGCTGAAATGCAGGTAGGATGTAGTCAATTCATTTTGAAGGAGTGGGCAAGATTCTCCACTCAGTTATAAACACAGCATCAATGTGATGAGTGTAAATTGCAGCGAAATATGACACTGTGCTTATTAGTTTAATAAATTGCCCAATGTGGACTAGCTGATTAACAAAGCATGGAGCCGGGGCCCAAGAGAAATGTTATTCATCTAGAGGTTAGTCATTTGGGGCTCAGATGCAGTGTTGGTTCAGATGGCATATTTACCCATCTAGAATTGGGCTCTATCTCTGACCCACCTACTGATTTGCTATGTGACATTGGGCTTGTGACTCCCCCCTCCCCCCCTTCATGTTTCAATTATCATTCATGTGAGATTAAAATAAATAAATAAATAGGATACGGTCTCATCAGTTTGTGCACACACCTAACCTGCAAAGCCATGAATTCTCTTTTCTGCCCTATTCAGTCCCATCATGTGTTATGCACACAGGAAACATCTTTTCTGAAATTAAGCCCTGATAATGCAATAGCACATGAGTGAACTGCTGCATCTGCACTGACTCCCTGTTGAAATCAGCAGGACCCTGCCTGGGCACAGCAGTCTATCTGTAAGCTATCAGTTGCCAGACTCTAGTCTTAGGTGATAAGCTGTTGGAACCAGGGAGCTCATCCTCCTGTATGTTTGTACCATATGGTTACTAACACATGGGGCTCTGAGCCTACTTGTATGGTACCAGTAGTGGATCCAGGAATCCAAACCTCAAAGGAGGTGCCACCCCTCAGTTAAGATGTGTCAAGGTTTAGTAAGCTGCTGCCGAAGCTCTATGAGGGCAGTGAGCACTGAGCTCACCAGCTGATTGGGGCAGAGCCTGGCCTGAACACCTGCTATTGTGTGGCTCAGGAGCCCATGGAGTGACCACTGGTGATGTTTGCCCTTCCCCTCCCTCCTCTTCCTTGCTGAATTCAGCAGCAGGGGAAAGGAGTGGATGGACAAGTGGTACAGCAATCATCCACTGAGCTCTGGAGCCATGTGAAAGCAGGGGCTCTGGCCAGATCCTGTACCAAGACCTTACATGTAGTATAGCCAAAAGGGGGTGCAACTTCACCCTCCTGTATGCATCCCTGTGCAGTGCAGATATTATTGGTGAGGACTCATCTTTAAAACTGAGTCTAAGCGCCTTGTCCAAAGAACTTTGGGATCTTTGGCATGGATGAAAACTGCTGTATAGGAATTCAGTACTACTATTAATATTTAATTTTTCAGCAAGCTTAAAGTAGGTTGAGGAGGGAGATTCCTCATGGGGGCAGTTTAAGCAATCCCTCTCCAATATTTAACTACTATATCACTCTAATGCTTCAGGTAACTACTTCTTATTGATAATGCAAGTGTGCTCTTTTTATTCATTTCTAGTGTAGCCTGTAGCCTGTCTTCACTGGTCCATCTTGTTGTACATAGTGATCCTGTCTCTCCTATGGAAGGTGAGTGATTATTAAAACCGTCAATGGCTGTGCCAGGAAGCCTCACCCCCTTTAAATGCTCTGTTCCTAGAAGAGGCTAAGGATGTAATCCCTCTTCCTGGAAGTGGGCTGATTCAGTATATAATAGAGCAGTGGAAAAGTCTTTCGGGGGCAGGCCTGGTGGTAAAGCAGCCTTGAGCCTCAATAGCCTGGCTAGATATATGTGGACATTGCTAGTACTGCTGATGAAACAAACTCAGTCCTTCTACTGTCACCCTTTTCTCCATCCTTACCTTCTTCCCATCCTCTTTTCTTTCCACCAGTTGAGTTTTGTCGAGGTTAGTTTGTGAGTTCTGCACAGGTCGGGTTGTCGTCCTGCTACTTGCCTAACAGAATGAGGGCTTGGTGTTTGACTGTAGCTCTTGGATACTACTGTGATGCTAATTAATAATCATATTGAAAAGGAATTATCAGCTGTTATTTGGAAGTCATGCTGTAACATGTCTAATAAATGCCAATCAGCTGTCTAGCAGCTCTCTGCACTTTCCCAGTTACTCTTTCATGCATTTCCAGTTAAGTGTTTTTCTCCTGCTGAGAACCGCAACTATGCTCATTAGCAACTGACTAAGATGTCTAAATTATAGAGAAACAAATATTTACAGCTCATAGCAGTCAGTAAAATAAAGCATTAAGAAATAAGATACAGCTATCACTTGTGTGTAACTACAAACCCACTAAACATTTGCTTTACAAATATCTTAAACTTTAAGATACTTTTAAGAAAGGTTTCCCATGTTAAAAACAGGGAATACCAGTGGAACCAGTAATATCTTTACAAATGGGGAAAAGCCCCATTTAAAAGAGACTATATATTGTGCCTAAAAAACAGATCCTCTGACGATATAAACGTTTACCCACCTAGCTTCAAACATCTGGTCATGCGCTATATATCCTTGAATGTTTGGGGTTGTCTGCCTGTTCGTCTGTGTGGTCCCGCCAGGTCAATGTCTTTGACCCGGATAGTCTCTCCCCAGTCTTGCCTGCCACGACTTTGATCTTATCCCAGGGGTGGGGTCTGACTATCGGCATCTCTCGTGCATAGGACCGCTGGATGATGATCTTCTGTGAGGCTCCACCTCCCCTCTACCTCGCCCTCACACCCTACCTTGTTGAATCCCAAAGATCTTTGGCCAAGCCCCTCTGATAGTTGAGGCTTTATACCCTTTTCCTAGTAGGCTATAGGATAGTAAGGCCAAAGGCCCGCTTTGCTCCCTTTTTACCTCACAGCCAACTGGCCCTGCCCATGGCTGTAAACTACCTGGGCTCCTCACCTAGCCACCCCTCCAAAAGTGAGCAATGGAAAAAAACACAAAAAGAATATCAGCGATGAAGAAATATGAGATACTAAGGGATGGCCTTCGCCCCCTTTTTTGCCTGCTCCTACAGACTTCCCTACTCCAACTGGCTCTTGACACACCTAGACTGGGTCTGGGTCATCCTGTTGGCTTCCACGCCCTCCCCTTCACGCTTTATCGAGCCTGAGGATTCACTGTACCCCCAGTGACCCCCCTCGGCACATCTGCCCCACGTCTCCGGGCAAGGCAGCTCTATGTGGTTAGTGCCTGTCTTTCACCGCCCTTCCCGCTGACTGTGCCCTTCATCCTCTGCCTGGGGTACCTCCTTGAGGCTGTCCGAGCCCTCTATGGTCCCACGTGATATGGCGTTCTGGCTTCTGCTGACTCTTCGGACCCTATGCGGGCAATATCGGGGCTCAAACCTCTCCTGCTGTCTGTCTTCTGTCTCCAGATCTCTGCTCAGTACTCTCATCCCCTGCGTCACTGCCGGCAGCGTTTTCCTCATAAAGGGCCTCACTCTCTCCTCCTGTGCTGCAGGATGCAAACCCCCATGCTCCTTCTCATTGCGGGGACTCTGGGAGAGATTCCCCCTCTGGTGCTCTTGCTGGTTTCTCTCCTTCTTCCTTGCCCGCGGCTCCTTTTATGTCGGCTGGCCGGCTCCTGCAACTGATGTTATCAGCTGGCTGCAGCTGTATAAAGACATGCCTAATAAGCCGCTCGGGTCCCTCCAGCATTTCCGGCTTTGCCGCGGTTCTGGCTGTAGGTAAGAGTTTTTCTGTTTTCTTCTTTTTTTTTTTTTCTTTTCCTTTCCTGACCAGCTCCTGCTCCCAGGGTTCCCCCCTGGCTCCTCGTGGTTTTTCCCTTTGTTTTTCCCATGACATAACCCCCCCTTAAGCTGCTTTGGGGTGGTTTAATGAGGGTTGCGTTTCTCCTACCTGGCTGGTCCTTCATGTCTCTCTGCCTTCAGCTGTCAATGTCGTCCTGAGGTATGGCCTCACACCTAGACAAGAAGTCTGCTGTTATGTTGTTGATGCCTGGCCTGTGTACTAGTTGAAATTGAAAAGGTTGTAACACCTGTGCCCATCTCATGATACGTGCGTTGTCTGTTTTTGCCATCCCCAGCCATCTCAATGGAGCGTGATCCATTATTAATGTAAATTCCCGACCCATCAGATAATATCGAAAATCATCTACCGCCCATTGTATTGCCAAACATTCTCTTTCAATTGTGGCATACCTTGTTTCCTCTGGTAACAACTTGCGACTTGCATAGGCCACAGGTCTTTTCATCCCTCCGTCCTCCTGTGTCAGAACCTCCCCTAAGGCCATTTCTGATGCGTCCATCTGTAATATAAAGGGTTTTGTGAAATCAGGAGTATGTACAACTACTTCTTCACACAGAGCCTCCTTCAATTGCTGAAAACTTCTTATCATGTCTCCTGGTGGTGGCTCTTTTAGCGCATCTGATAGTGGTGCCACCAGGTCTGAAAAATGTGGTACAAAGCGGCGATAATAATTTACCAGACCCAAGAAAGACCAGATTTGCTTTGCCATTTGGGAAGGGTGGAATTCATGAATGGCCTTCACTTTATCTGCTAAGGGCCAGACGGTTCCTTGTTCTACCAAGAATCCCAGATATTTTGTTTGGTGATGTGCTATTGTGCACTTATGAGGGTTTGCCGTTAAACCTGCTTTCCTGAATTAACTGAGCACTGCCCTTAAGGTCTGTAAATGTTGGGGCCAAGACTGCGTGAAAATGATGATGTCATCAATGTACACAGTGGTTTAACTTGCATGAGGGGCTAAGATTTTTTCTATTAAATATTGGAAGGTTGCAGACACTCCGTGCAGCCCGAACCACATGCATACAAATTCATATAAGCCCCACAGTGTGCCAAAGGCAGTCTTAGGTTGATCACGCGGGGCCAGCGGGATCTGCCAATAGTCTTTCACTAAATCTAACATGGATATAAACTTTGCTGAACCAATTTGTTCCACCAATTCATTGATATGTGGCATAGGGAATGCATCAAAGATGGCTATTTCATTAAGACGCCAGTAGTCGACTCAGAGTCTTAAAGTACCGTCAGGTTTAGGCACCAGTACAAGTGAACTCCTCCAAGGGCTCCTTCTAATTTCTCCAGGTATTTCTCCTGTGAGATGGTGTGGTATAGGTCGACAGCATTCCCTCACTATGGCACCCAGAGGCGTGTGGATTGAGGGACATGCTCCTTGCGCCCAGCCTGGCTCCTCTCTAAACACATCTAAACATGTCTTTGAATTCCCTGATGAGTGTCTGTATCATCTCTCTTTGGAATCCTGTTAGATCTTCTCCTATAGAGATTTTTCGTTCCAGCCCTTCTGACCCCACATCCAACTCTTTTCCTTATGGTCCAAGGTCTTCTGACTCCTCTTCCAAAAAGGCAACCCACCTTTCAGGTTGTCGCCACTCCCGAAGGAGATTAATGTGGAAAATCTGTTTCGTCCGGCGATGCCCTGGTCGGTATACTTCATAATCCACTGGGCCTACCATTCTGGGTATTTCAAAAGGTCCCTGCCATTGTGTTAACAATTTGCTAGTGGATGTAGGCATCAAGACTAGCACTTTTTGTCCTGGTTGGAACTCTCGTTCCTTGGAGCGCACATCATACCTGGTCTTCTGTTGTTGCTGGGCCTGCCGCAGGTTGTCCAAGGCAATGTCCTGGGTCAGCTGCACTTGGTGTTGAAAGTTTTGTTGATAGGTTGATGGTTCCTGTGCCATGGTAGATACACTCTCCCAATCCTCTCTTAACATCTGGAGCAGGCCCCGCAGGCGATGCCTCAAGATTAACTCAGACAGGGAGTATTTCAGCGATTCTGATGGCGTGTCATGGATGACAAACAGCACTAATGGGACAAGTAAATCCCATGTTTGGTGTTCTTCCTGCATGTACACTAATGCCAGGAGCCTGGGCAACAAGCAGGACGAGCTCGTCCTCCTGCTCAGTGCAAAGAAATATGATGTCATTGGGATGACGGAAACCTGGTGGGACTCCACCCATGACTGGACCACGGGTATAGAGGGCTATACCCTGTACAGGAGGGATCGTGTTGACAAAAGGGGCGGGGGTGTAGCTCTCTATGTGAAGGAAAGCTACATGTCCCTGCAAGCTGATGTTGGCGACCGGCATGGACAGCTAGAGACCCTCTGGGTAAAAATTCATGCGGAATTCGGCACAGGGGACACAACGGTGGGAGTCTACTACAGACCTCCCACTCAAAGTCCCGAGCTTGACCAGGAGTTTGCCCGGGAACTGACTGAGGCCGCTTGCTCCAGGACCTTGGTTGTCATGGGTGACTTCAATTACCTGGACATCTCGTGGGAAGATCACTCAGCTAAATCTGAGTGGGCGCAAAGCTTTCTCTCATGCGTGGATGACCTCTACCTGACCCAAGAGGTCTATGGGCCAACGAGAGGCAAAGCGCTGCTTGACCTGGTACTGGCTATGGGGGATGACCTAATCGGCGACCTAGTGATGGATGGGAAGTTGGGTGACAGCGACCACGAGCTGATCTCCTTCACCATCCGCCGTAAAGCTGGCAAGTCAGTCAGCAACACAGAAGTCCTTGACTTCAGAAAAGCCGACTTTGACAAGCTCAAGAGGCTAGTCGGTCAGGCCCTCAGGAACCATGACCCCAGGGAGATGGGAGTTCAAGAAGAGTGGTTGCTTCTCAAGGAAGCGATCCTCAGTGCACAAGCTAAATCTATTCCAACACGGAGGAAAGGCAGCAAGAAGGCACAGCAGCCCCCCTGGCTCTCCAGAGACCTAGCGGACCTACTGTGGCTAAAAAGGAAAGCCTACAAAGGATGGAGGACGGGATTCACCTCCAAGGAGGATTACTCCGTGCTGGTCCGGTCCTGCAGGGACCAAACCAGGAAAGCCAAGGCTGCAACTGAACTCCAACTAGCTTCAGGCATCAAGGACAACAAAAAGTCCTTTTTCAGGTATGTGGGGAGCCAGAGGAAAAGCGAGGGCAATGTTGGACCCCTGCTAAACCAGATGGGGCAACTGACAACTGACGCCCAGGAAAAAGCCAACCTATTAAATAGGTACTTTGCGTCAGTCTTTCATCAGTCACACGGGATGCCCATGCCTGCTATGGGACAGGGAAATCTGGGTGAGGGGGATCCCCTACCCTCCATCAATGCTGACCTCGTGAAGGAACACCTTGAGAAGCTGGATACCTTCAAGTCAGCCGGCCCTGACAACCTGCACCCCAGGGTACTCAAGGAGCTGGCGAGCGTCATAGCCCAGCCCCTGGCACGGGTCTTTGAAAACTCCTGGCGCTCTGGTGTAGTGCCTGAAGACTGGAAGAAGGCCAACGTGGTGCCGATCTTCAAGAAAAGGAGAAGAGTGGATCCAGCTAACTACAGGCCCATTAGCCTGACTTCTATCCTGGGGAAGATCTTAGAAAAGTTTATTAAGGAGGCCATCCTTGAGGGACTGGCCCAGGCTAACATTCTAAGGGACAGCCAGCACGGGTTTGTTGTGGGTAGGTCTTGCTTGACCAATCTCATTTTCTTCTATGACCAGGTGACCTATCACCTGGACAAGGGAGAAGAGATTGATGTCATATATCTTGACTTCAAAAAAGCTTTTGATCTGGTATCCCATGATCACCTCTTGGCCAAACTGGCCAGTTGTGGCCTTGGCTCCACCATGATCCGCTGGCTGGGAAATTGGCTTCGTGGTCGGACCCAGAGGGTTGTGATTGATGGCAGTGACTCATCGTGGTGCCCTGTGACCAGTGGGGTCCCTCAAGGCTCTGTCCTGGGACCCATACTGTTCAACATCTTCATTAATGATGTGGACATTGGAGTTAGGAGTGGACTGGCCAAGTTTGCCGATGACACCAAACTTTGGGGCAAAGCATCCACGCCAGAAGATAGGCGGGTGATCCAGGCTGACCTGGTCAAGCTCAGCAAATGGGCAGATGAGAACCTGATGGTGTTTAACACTGAAAAATGCAAGGTTCTCCACCTTGGGAGGAAAAACCTGCAGCATCCTTATAGGCTCGGCAGTGCTACGTTGGTTAGCACTACAGAAGAAAAAAACTTGGGGGTCATCATTGACCACAAGATGAACATGAGCCTCCAATGCGATGCTGCGGCTAGTAAAGCGACCAAAATGCTGGCGTGCATCCATAGATGCTTCTCGAGCAAATCCCACAACGTCATGCTCCCCTTGTACTCGGCCTTGGTGAGGCCGCAGCTGGAGTACTGCGTCCAGTTTTGGGCTCCACAATTCAAAAAGGATGTGGAGAAGCTTGAGAGAGTCCAGAGAAGAGCCACGCGCATGATCAGAGGTCAGGAAAACAGATCTTACGATGACAGGCTTAGAGCCACGGGACTCTTTAGCCTGGAAAAGCGCAGGCTCAGGGGTGATCTGATGGCCACCCAGAAGTTTATCAGGGGTGACCACCAGGATCTGGGGGAACGTCTGTTCACCAGAGCACCCCAAGGGATGACGAGGTCGAACAGTCACAAACTCCTGCAAGACCGTTTCAGGCTGGACATAAGGAAGAATTTCTTTACTGTCCGAGCCCCCAAGGTCTGGAACAGTCTGCCAGCGGAGGTGGTTCAAGCACCTACATTGAACACCTTCAAGAGTAAATTGGATGCTTATCTTGCTGGGATCCTATGACCCCAGCTGACTTCCTGCCCTTTGGGCAGGGGGCTGGACTCGATGATCTCCCGAGGTCCCTTCCAGCCCTAATGTCTATGAAATCTATGAAATCTAAGAATCTTCTTGATGGACCCATTGAATCTTTCAACTAACCCATTTGTTTGAGGGTGGTATACTGATGTGAACAGTTGGTTTATCTTTAAGGTTTGACACACCACGTTCAGTACCCCTGACATGAAGTTGTGCTCTTGGTCAGTTAATATCTCTTGGGGTAGCTCTACCCGGGCAATCCATTTTATGAGTTCCTCCACAATACGGGGTGCGGTTACCGTTCTCAGGGCCACTGCATTGGGATATCTTGTGGTGTAGTCTACAAATACCAGAATGTACCTGTTACTGGTACTACTATGGGGCAAGGGGCCGACCACGTCCATTGCTACCCTTGAAAATGGGGTGGCTATCACTGGTAAGGGTCGCAGTGGAACCAGATGAGGGCAATCTTTTCTCACCTTCTGACATACGGGACATTTGGCACAGCGCTGGGCTATCTCTTCCCCGAGCCCTGGCCAAAAGAAGTACCAGGTAATCCGAGCGACAGTTTTATCCTGGCCCATATATCCCCTGGTCAGATTAGCGTGAGCAATCTGCCAAATGAGCTTCCTAATGCATGAATGTACCACCAGTTGTGTCTTTTTGGTGTCCCCCACCCCTCCTTGTTGCACCTGATACATCAGGCGGTACCTTACCTCAAATAGAAGGTATCTCGCTGTGGCTAATGTAGATGTACCCTCTGAAGCCTCCATAGCTGTGGCTCTCAACTCTTGTAGTTCTCCATCCTCTTCTTGGGCATCCCGGAAATATTGACTGCTAACTACGTCATACAAGTCGAGTGCTTCAGGGTCACCCTCGGCCCATCTGCCATCCTCAATCTCTGTCAGCCAGCCTTCCTGCTTCCACAGGCATCTGCAGTTGTTTTGTACATCCCTTTCTAATGTATCATATAAGGGGCCCCAATCTCGTCCCAACAATATTTCACAGGCCAAGCAGGGAGCCAGACCCACCAGTAGTTCCCCTTGATGTTCCATGACCCACAATGGGACCCATTGGCATGGTATGTATTGTTCTTCCCCATGTAGACAGGAAACCCTCACAGAAGCTTCTTGGAGGTTCGGACATGCCGTCACAAGGTCAGCCCTAATCAGGGATTGGGCACACCCTGAGTCTAGGAGAGCCCATATAGGGCAATTTCCTACCTGTACTTGCACCAGGGGTCTTTCCCATACTATGCTTTCCCCGCCACTGCCGAAACTACAATCCATTGGCTCAACACTTGGAGTTTCTTTATGTCCCTCGGAAATCCCCCGGAACAAGGGTTCTGGTTGCCATCTCTCAACTGCTCTGGCTAGACACTCTCTAGCGAAATGCCCTGCCTTCCCACAATGGAAGCAAATGATGTCGCGGGCTGGCCCTTTGGGAGGAACTCACCATCTTTCTTGGTCCCTGGGACCCAGAGGAAGATGAGCAGAAACCCGCCTTTCCTTGGGATAGTAGATCTCAGATGCTGTGAAGGCTTCAGCCAATTTTAGGGCCTCATCACAGTTAGGGGGTGAATGCTGTCTGACCCATCATTGTGTTCACTCCTCCAAGTCATTGAGGAATTGCTCCAATATAATTTGATCTATCAATGTACCATGATTGCATGTTGCTAAGTTAATCCATTTCCCAAAGACATCCCTCAAGTATTTCAGCAAGAGCTGTGGCCATTTTTCCTCCGCCTCCTTCTTGGACCTGAACATGCACCTGTAATGTTCAGGGTTGATCTTGAGCCAATACAATATGGCTGCCTTAACAGCCTCATAGTTCTGGGCTTCATCCCTGGGGAGTGCTCGATACGCCACTTGGGCCTTCCCTACTACTAGGGCGCATAACTGACTGACCCAGTACCCCTTGTCTAGGCCTGTCAAGATGGTGTGCCTTTCAAAGGCTTTGATATATGCCTCTGGATCATCGTCACTAGTCATATGGGGCATTTTGAATGCCATCAAGCTGTGGCATAGCCAGTCTTGTTGATCCCACAACATTTGCTGCTGCATGTCCAGAATTTGGGTCGGCATCTCCAAATTTTGGCCCAACATATTGGGGGGATTCATGGCCACTGGTTGCATTATGTGTTGTCCTTCCAGACTCGGACTCTCAGAGAAGTTCCCGGCCAATGCAGCACTTTGAACCCGCCTAGCTTCGAACATCCAGTCACGCGCTATGCGTCCCCGGATGTTTGGGGTTGTCTGCCTTTCCGTCCCTGTTGGACCACCGAGTCGGTGTCTTTGACCCGGATAGTCTCTTCCCAATCTTGCCTGCCATGAATTCGATCTTATCCCAGTGGTGGGGTTTGACTCTCAGCGTCTCTTGTGCATAGGACCACTGGACGATGATCTTCTGCGAGACTCCACCTCCCCTCTACCTCGCCCTTACACTCCACCTTGTTGAATCCTGATGATCTTTGGCCAAGCCCCTCCAATAATTGAGGCTTCATGCCCTTTTCCTAGTAGGCTATAGGATATTCAGGCCAAAGGCCCACTTCGCCCCCTTTTACCTCACAGCCAACTGGCCCTGCCTGTGGCTGTAAACTACCTGGGCTCCTCACCTAGCCACCCCTCCAAAACTGGGCAATGGAAAAAAAACACAAAAACACTGATGAAGAAATACGAGATACTAAGTGATGGCCTTCGCCCCCTTTTTTGCCTACTCCTACAGACTGCCCTACTCCAACCGGCTCCGGCCCCTAAGACTCTTTGCACACCTAGACTGGGTCTGGGTCAGCTTGTTGGCTTCCACGTCCTCCTCTTCATTCTTTATCAAGCCTGAGGATTCACTGTACCCCTGGTGATCCCCCTCGGTGTGTCTGCCCCATGTCTCTGGGTGAGGCGGCTCTATGTGGCTAGTGCCCGTCTTTCATCGCCCTTCCCACAGACTGTGCCCTTCAGCCTCCACCTGGGGTACCTCCTTGAGGCTGTCCGAGCCCTCTACGGTCCCACATGATCTGGCATTCTGGCTTCTGCCGACTCTTCGGACCCCATGCGGGGAACTCGGGGTCTCAAACCTCTCCTGCTCTCTTTTGTCTCCAGGTCTCTGCTCAGCACTCTCACCCCCTGCGTCGCTGCCAGTGGCGTTTTCCTCATAAAAGTTTTCGCTCTCTCCTCCTGTGCTGCAGGATGCAACCCTCCTTTCGCTCCTCCCTTTTGCAGGGACTCTGGGGATTCCTCCAGGGATTCCCCTTCTGGTGCTGCTTCTGGTCTCTTTCCTTCTTCCTTGCCTGCAGCTCCTTTTACCTCCGCCGGCCGGCTCCTGCAGCTGATGTTATCAGCTGGCCGCAGCTGTATAAAGAAGCGGCTAATGAGCCGCTCAGGTCCTGCCACCATTTCTGGCTTTGCCACAGTTCTGGCTGTAGGTAAGTGTTTTTCTGTTTTCTTTTTTTTTCTGTTTCCTTCCCCAGCGAGCTCCTGCTCCCAGGGTTCCCCCCGGCTCCTCGGGTTTTCCACCTTGTTTCTCCCCGCGACAAAATGCTTGTATATATTTTCATGGAAATGGTATTCACCAGCTGAGTATTCAGACCAAAGTCTTCATCTGTATTTTTCAAATGAAAGTCTTGCTATAATTTAAAACTATACCACCTAAAATGCAATGAAAACAGATTATTATTTCAACTTTTGTTTGAAAAAAAATTTCTACAAAAAATCATTTTGGCTTATTTAAAATGGTTCATTTTGACAAAACTGAAACATTTATTTCCAATTTTGTCTCACTCAAAATTTTATCTTTAAACATTTCATACCTCATGCATGATACAATGCAAATTTTGAAAGGAAAAGTCACTTTGAGATGAAAAATACAAAATTTTATTTTGCTACTGGTCTTAATTTCAAGTTTTCCAAAACACAATTTCATAAACATTGACATTTTCCCGTGGAAAATGTCTCTTCCTGAGACCCTAAAATTCCACCTCAGTGATTGATATATTTCCATCAGTGTCCAGAATCTCCAAAGAGCCATTCTTTTGAAAGCATCTTCCAGATTGTGATAACATCTTGCCTGCTATTGATTTGGCTGATCCCAAGCTCAAGATGAAAGATCATTAACACATAGGTAGTGACATCAACCGGTCCATGGGATCATGATATGAATTAATGTTAAATAATAACAGCTTGTATATAGTGCTCTTTATCACTATGCAGTAGGTCTTGAAGCACATTACAGAGGAGAGCAGCATAATTATTCCTTTTTTTACAAATGGGGAAAATGAGGAAGAGATGGAATAGGACATGGTGTTTCCTCAATGTCCTCAAGCTTAAAATCCCATTGTGTCCTAAGATCTGCAGGGGTAGACAACTTTTCCCTAGCAGAGTCCCTTTATACAGGGATTACTCGACAATAAATGTGCTCCTGTGCATGTGAAGAGATAAGAGCAAGACTTAAATTTTAGATGTGATGGTCAATAATAGTAGGCCTATTTGTTACCTTCGGTTACATGTGCTCAAGCCCATTGCAGTACTGAGAGCTGCCACTTCATAGGGTGGCGAGGGAAGAAGAGCAACTATTCATTCCAGGGAATAAAAAATTATGAAAGGGACATGCAGGTGGGTTAAAGATTCAAAACAAGTGTATCACTGGGGGACACTGAGCAGAGCACCCCAGACAGTGCCCGCTGACTCTCAAAAGTGTCCAGAGAGCTGGCAGCTACGGCTCAGTGGTGCTCCGCTCAGACACGTGAATGGAGGAGACCCAGGAAAATGGCCCCGCAGTCCCCAGGGACCCTCTTGGGCAGAGCTTCCTTCCTGGTAAGATAGATGGCCAACTTGGGCATGTCTAGGAGGAAGATGACCAGAAGGTCCCGGGGCTTGGTGGGGCCATGGATAGGGTGTGCGAAAACAAATAAGTGCAGGGAAAAATGTAGCCAGAATCTCAATAGGAGGCCACAAATTAGCAGGCCACAAATTAGCTATGCACCCTCCCTAAGTACAACTCTAATCCCCTTTCTCTGCTTTGTCTGCTCCTCTGCTTTCTGCTTCCTGCCCTGTACTCCTTGGCTGATCTGCTGCTCTACTTTCTGCTTCCTGCCCCATCTACCACTGTGCTGCCTGTCCCAGCAGCGTGCCACACACAGTAGCTGCTCGTGCCACTTGTAGCTCTCATGCCATAGGTTGGGCACCCCTGATTTAGGTGCTCACGTAGCTCATCCCTGAAACAGCCACCAGTGTGCTAATCCTGGAACATGAAGCAATGAGTCTGATCATGCTGATTTAATTGTCCAAGTTGACTGAGATGCAAGAAGTAAGCAAACAAGCGTAAATTAGTGAAAGCTAATTACCTGTAGATTTTTTTTACCAAAAATCTTGACAGTATCCCTTTAAAAGGGTTTACTTGTGTAGTTGTATTTTTTCCTCCAATTACGCAGAATACATTTTAGATGCAAGTCTCAAGGATACTATTTCCACAGCAAGTTTCTTTTTTTTTCCTTTTAGCAAATATTGATTATTCTACTCTGTTTCCAGTGGAGCTTGAAATGAATATTTTTGTTAGCTTCCTTGTGTGTGCACCAGCACTATCAATAATGCCAGAAGAACTTTAGCAAGAGGGGGCTTGAGACTGATCTCAGGTAGCCTAGTTTGGCCTGGTGTAATTCCACTGATATCAATGGACTTGTTCCTGATTTACACCGGTAAATCCATGATTTTACATCCACCCCACAATCAGTTCCTCCCTTGCATGAGCATACTCTGGGTTAGGGTTGGGACATGGCAGTGTGAAGTATGCACACAGGGTTGGGGCGCAGCACCCTTCTTTGTCCTGCAGGATCAGGCCCCTGAAGCCCTGGAACAGCAGGGGCCCAACCCCATGGGCCAATGGCTTTGACAATATCTGTTTTTGCTGATCAAGCAAATAAGCTCTGCTGGGATACATCTCAGCACAGATGATGCTGCAACAAAAATGTCTGCTTGTAGCCCTAAGAATCAGTATCAGGATCCAGCCCAAGGTCAGAAGCCAGGGGTCCAAACTGAAATCATGAGCCAGTGGGTCATGAACCAGGGGCCCGGATTTGAGTCTCTAAGCAGAGGGTCAGGAAGCAGTTGAGATAGGGGCAGACCCAGACAGAGAGTCAGGCAGGAGCAGCTCTCAGCACAGAGGAATTGTCAAGAGAAGCATCTGTGCTTTTGAGTAGCCACCAAATACTGAGAAGGCTGTTGCTTATGTGCAGACTGCTATGCCTATGCAGATGACTGAGGCCAGCTGGAGGTAATCGGCTGCTGGCACCCAAGCCCACGCAGACAATCAGGGCCAGCTGGGGGTTAGTCAGCCAGACTGCTGCCCTGACCCTTAACATATTGCACCCTCTGCGAGCCGTACAGACAGGGCAGCCATGTAGTAAAGGGGATGTGGTCTCCAAATCCCATACAGGATCTGTGGGAATTACCAAGGAAGATCCTGAAGATTTTGAGCAAGATGCTGGGACCCTTGTCACCTCTGTATAGCTGTGGCCCATCTCACAAACACAATGCAGTTATTCTAGAAGCCACCCTTCAGTTATTTAGGATCCAAAACAGTGCTGCTTCCACTTCTGCTTCTGCCCTTGTGTTGAAATGCCAGGCAGACCTGTCTGTATTCAGGGGAGTGCAGCCTCTTCTCCCTTCCATGCATCCTGCTTTTTGTGTTACACTCGAACCCTGGGATCCAATTCTTCTGTTCCTTTATGGCCTCTCTGCAACGATTTCCTTCTGCTCCAGTAGCAGCTGGATTGGTCTCCATCATGGTCCAGAGAGCAAGTGACTCATTGATCTGAGACAGGCTAGGGTTGTCACTCTGTGGCATACTGTAAATTTGCTTGGATCACAACCTTTCAACTTAAGTAAATTCAGAGGTTTTACTACACTGGGATTAAAATTTATTACAAAAGTAATTATGTCGATGTGAACTGGAATAAATGTTACAATGGATTTTCGATGCTGTATTTTAGGCCAGTGACAAGAAGAATGAGCAAGATGGGTATGTTGCATATAAAACAAGTGAGATAATTATTTTGCTCTATCCAGCACTGCTGAGACTGTAATTGGAGAACAGCGTTCTATTATGAGCACTGAATTTCAAAGACAACGTAGGCAAATTAGAGACTGTTCGGAGTGGAAGCAACAAAGATCATAAAAGTTTTGAAAAAATAAGGCCTTGGTATTACGAAGAATGGTGAGAAATAGGTTTTCTCAAGTGAGATGAAAGAAGGCTGAAGGGAGACATGATAATTCATTAAAATATGTAGGTTATGGATTTATGAACAATTTGCCACAGGACAAAAGTTAGTTTTCACATGCTGGCTTCTGTGTGAACTGCCCGCGTACATGCTCTTACCTACGGTAAGTGGAAACTAATCCATGATAACTCACATCTCCTGCACTGAGGTCTAAGGTACCACAAGATACCTTCGGCTTCCTGTAGGGTAAAAGGTCCCACACAGGCACTGACATAGGGTCGAGTGCTGCCTGCTTTAGCTTCACAGGAAATCGCATATATGCCCATATCCCCAGAACAATGGTAGAAACAATGATACTTTGCCCCGCTATGGCACCATATTGCAGTGGTTATATGTATGAGTCAATCAGGGTCTGTGTTCTGCAGGAAGTTAGAGTACAAGGGCCTAATCAGCCCTTCTGGCTTTCAAATCTGTTAATTGCTCTGTACAAATAGGAAAGAAACCCTAATTATTTTGTTGCAGCCTTGATGAGTTCACCATCTTCCATCCAAGGTTCTCACTGTTCTTCACGAACAGATGAAATGAGAAAGACTGATAAAGAGGGTATAATAAAGAGGGTTGAATGTTGCTCTTTTTCTTTCCTCCTGTTTATGTTGGGTGGGCAATTATTTCAGCTGGAGGGCCACTTAACAAGTTTTGGAGAGTTGTTGAGGGCTGCCCATTTAACAACAGCTCTACTTAAAAACTGTTGTTGAGGGCTGCCCATTTAACAACGACTCTACTTAAAAATTGTTATGGTATTTATAGCATTAACTTTATACTATAAATGCCATAGCTAGTTTTGTGCACAACATGACCATCTTTCCACACACAATTCCAGAAACAAGTTCCCAAATTACCCCGCAAAATTACCAGTTTTCCAAACATGGAAACTCACATTTCTAGAAAAAAGTTCCCAAATCAGCATGCAATTTTCCAAATATATTTTCAGAAACAGTTCCCAAATCACCACAGACAATCATTTTGTGAAACATTGGGCCCTGCTGCCTTGCGGTGGACATAGCAGCCAGAAAGGCCACGTGCAGCAGTGGGTCTCTATCCTTCATGTCATTTCCACACTTCATCAGAATAACAACACTTATTGACATGCTAATGAACATGTCTACCCAAAACATGGGTCTACTCAAAACATATCCATGGGCTGGATAGAATTGATTGGTGGGCCAGATGTGGTCTGTGGGCTGTATTTTTGCTGCCCTTGGGTTAAGATGTGTCACCTCTCCATTACATGTCACAAAAAAGATGGAAAAGCACCACAGGAAGAACCAATGGATTCCAGCACTTCCTCATGAGCTTTGGCAGAATAAGGGATGTCCCTGAAGCTACTCCATCTTCAGGCAGGTCTATTTTATGAAATATGCCCCGTGTCAGGCTACAGCCTTGAAACCAGGGCCTCAGCCTGCACCACTCAGGTATTAACTGCAGAATGCGCCTTTTCCACCAGACCAGTCAGGCTGAGCAGAGCATGTTTAGCTGGCTGCCCATTTACTACCACCAGATTGGCTAGCCCAGGCTAGCTGACCCTTTATTCCCTCCCACATAGACCACCGACTTGAAAGAGGCGGTGTCTGGGTAATGTGTTGTTTTTTTTAAAATTCAGATTGCCTTACTGGTCCCTATGGTTTGTGCCTCTGGCTGCTCCGTGTTGGATTTCTTGGCTTTCTGATGCAGTTTGCTCCCTTCCTCCATGCTCTGGCTCAGCTTGCTCTCGCGCCCACCTCTCAAATTGTCCTCATGACTCCTGATCCACTTGTCACCGAACTTTGCTCCCTCTGCCCAACCCCAGTCAGTCCCTGGAAACTTGAGTGACCTTTGCACCTGGCTGCTCATGCCCTGATGTGGCTCCCTGACCTCTCGCTCTTCTTCTGTTTGGGGCAAATGCCAAAAATGAGGCCGTCATAGACTACCACTAAACACCTACCTGGAGTATTGCTCTCTCTTTCTCTGGTGTCCTTATTAGCATGAGGTCAAGATTATTTTAAAGTGGCTACACTGCCTCCTATCTAGGATCTGGCATGTGTGATGTGGGAGTGAGTGGGATATGCGTCATGGTGATGCACCTGGGCATGGCCTAGAGGCAAGGTAGACCTTTTTATCTCCATTTCACTATCAAGCCCCTTTAGTACCTAGCTCCCTGATGGCTTGACTTCTTCCTGTATTTGGTGGGGAGGGAGGAAAAGGAGACAATTCTATATTTTTTTTGGACTGTCATTAAGTTGGGCTAAGTGAATCCTCACATAAGAACAGCTGTATCAAGCATTACTGAAATATTCTTAAGTAAACAGCCCTATCTCTAGAGCTAGTGCATAAATTATTAATTAGAAATGGAAACAAGGCTGTAACAAAACCACTTCTATTAAAAATTTGGCTCCTCTTCAACTTTTCCCCCAGTTTATCTGATTTCTCCCTGTCAAAATTCTCTGAACAGTCTGTCTGGTGCTTAATTTTATGCGGCAAGAGGAACCTGGAAGGCAGTTAGCAGAAACTGTGCAAATTTAGGGCTTGATCTTCATGACAGGCAGACCCCTGAGGCAGACTTTCCCTGTGTCTGAGGAAGTCCATTCACATGCGGAACAGGGGGAAATTGCTCTTAATTCCAGGCCTGCAATCACGCAGTTCAAACCCACAAAATATTTAGCACAGGACTAACTCCATAACCAGATGTAGAGTCAGCATACGTTGTCTTGCTCCATCTGGCTGATCCTGAATGGTACTTCTGACTTATTCTCCAGTCTGAATGAAGAGAGATTCCAGCTTCTTTTTAAGTAACATCTGCCAGAGCATATTGATGCTTGCGTTTAAACATTTCCTGCAGAGTACTGGCCAATACAGTAGATTATTTTACTTAGTAAGTATTTCTCAGAGATCAGTACCTCTCACTTGGTACATGAGATCATACAACCTATTAGCCGAATCTTTGCCCAGGCTCTTGGTAAATTTAATATCACTAAAAGGTTGGGTTTCAAAGGCAATGGTAGTAAATGTGTGGCACTTGTGGCCCCTGTCTCAGGAATGTGGACATTATTTGAATGCTCTGTCATTGTCTTAGTTGCAGCATATCATCTATACCTTGCTGTGTCCTCCTTATAGCCCAGACTAGGAATAGGACTGCACTGCATACTGCAGTCTATATAGCCATGCCCTGAGAGGTGTGTTACTGATGAACTGGGGGTTGTTTCACTTCTCAACTGTACTACTTGTACGACTAATGAGGGCTGACCCTGTTCATATTTTAGCCAGGTATTTCCTGTTTGGTTGAATTTTCTCTTGTGTATCATGTTTCAAGCAAAAGAAAGGGACACCCTATTTACTTATCCCAGAGATTTGAAATTCCAGATGATGCCGATGAACTCTCATCTAGGTGGTATTTTTGTGCTGTCAGACGTCATAGACATTTCAGCATCTTTCTATGGGATTTACGTGCCCCACCCCAATATCAGAGCACTTTGTTGTCTTCTGTGTATTTATCCCTTCCCCTATGCCTTGTGTGGGGCAAAGTTATCATCCTAATCATAAAAAAGGAGGTTTATGGTCACACAGGAAGCATGTGGCAGATAGGGGACTGGAACCTGGGTTTCCAGCTATCCCTGGATCAGCCTTTCTTGCTAATTTAGCTTGAGTGAATGGGCATAGCACAGGAGGCAGCCATGCAAGCAGGGTGTACAGGTGAACTAAAGGTGAGTGCTTCTTGGTAAATCCTGTGAAATTTGGGCTAGATTCTTAGTCTCTTTGCATTTTTCTGAAAAGCAGCTGTGTGTCCTCAGCTGAGGATGGCTCTGAAATGAAGAAGTCCCTTGAGGATCTCTGTGGCAGCTTGGGGAAATTGCTTCCCCTGTCTCTGTCCCTGTAATCTCCAATGCAGGTCATGCAGGGGAAAGTGTGTGGTCCTATCATATTGTGTTTGTGCATCTGCAACTTGCAGATGGTCCCCTGGAGACCACAGCCATCAGACACAGATTACTTCCAAACTGCTCTAATCTGCATTGGAGCTAGCATAGGCACAGTCTCAGAATGAGAAGTGCCCTGTTATGGTTCCCTCCCAGCTAGACTTACTGGAAACTGAATGAAGCTGGGACTTTGACCTTTCAGGATTTTATAATCCCCCCTTTCCCCCTCCCCTCCCCAACTACAAAAGGTGCTTAAAATGGGTAAAACCTGTATGTCATATCACCTGAAGATTTTCAGGGAACTGTAAGTCCTAATCTCCATTTTATTTGTAGCTTGCAGAATGTAGCTTGAATAAGAGTGGGCTTAGTATAATTGTCTCACTGCACTCCTGAGCATCCAAAGCTGTCCTGTTTTAGCTAAACACTAGAGTAACTACTTTGCAATGTTTTAGCATTCTCAGCCAGGGTGCCAAAGCAGCTTGGGGTGCCATAAGGTCCTTTCGAGGGAGCTGCGGGGTGTTGTGTAATATTAGCACTGTTAGGTGTGCAAACACCTACACATGATTCACAAGATAAACACAGAGATTTCAAATAGGAAACCAGAGCAACAAAAACATTCTGATGTGTTGTGGTCTTTCTGAGTTTTTTGTAGCAGAAGAGCTAGTTGCTCTGCTATTTTGCTCTACTAACTATAGTCAAGAAATGAATGAAAGCTAAGAGCTGGCATTTTTCAAGGGGTGCATTGAGCCTAATTAAGCTGAGAACCACTGGTCTATGAACACAGATCACTGATCCATACACTGAACAGGAAGCTATTGCATAAAAAACCACAGGGTCTCATTAAATATCATCATTGCTTGGTGTCTCAGCAAGAGAATTAAAACACTTCCTTGTCATACAGGACCTTTTCGTTGAGGGGGCATTGGGGACTAGAGGAAGAGCTGAACAATTGTTCTGATGGAAGATTATCGAAACCTGTGACAGACAAAGCTTCTTGATTTCTCTTCTCATTTATCTTTCATCCAGGCCCAGAGCTATGCATTTTAGCAAAGCTCCCTTTAAAGTGTATTGAGAGTCGTGAAGTATGATGTCTGTTCATAAAATAATGGTAATACTTAAAGGGTAACACTTAAGGGGCTATGCTTTCCTCTGAATATTTCTTATTTTCTTTTTAGGTGCCTCAGAAGAAAAACTGCTTCCCTCTGGCTCCAGTGTAATGCCAAGGATGATCCTGTACTCAGGCACAGGACTAAGGGGCTATCTGCAGTGATTGCAGTCCCCAGAGACATCTCAATTAAGGTAAATTAACCGGCTTGGTTGCTGCCAGTAGCGTAGGCTCAATCAGAGAGCTCAACAGTCACTTCCGGATTTCTAGGCATGTTTTGCCACCTGCATAGAGCTCCACACTGCCAAAGCTACCAAGTCAGCTGGTTTTCAAGCTAATTATGTATGTCCACACACAATTGAAGTCCTAACTTTGACTGCAGTGTAGACATACCCTGAGACTGGGTCCAGCTCTGTGTTCTTTCACAGCTTCTCGTATGGACATAGGAATATCAGTCACTTGACAGTACTCCGTTTCTCCCTTTGTCTATGGAGGTACTGGACTTTGCAAATGTTGACCTAAGGTACAATGTTACTGCCACCATTTAAACTAATTCCTGAAAGTGGGCTTAGTTTTACTGCTGTTGAAGCCAATGGTAAAAACTCTCATTGATTTCTGTGGGAGCAGGTTCAAGACCACAATGATTTCTCCAGGTGACCAGGAGAAGGGTAGATTTGCTGGGCTGGAGGGCTTAATTTGCCATCACTATAAAGAAACTGTGCTAGATGTTGAGAATCGCACAATTGTGCATTTTGCCCCCTAATTGCTACTTAATTTTCAATTTTAACACTCATTTTGTGAGATGTAAATGAAAATTAAATAGTAATTAGAGGACAAAATACACAGTTGAGCAATTCTTCAGTCTTGCACAATACAGGCCAGTGGATACAGATCCTGAATGAAAATGCCAATTAAAGCACCACCATTTCAAGACTGTTGTGCTGCTATTTAGGACAGCGGGCAATACATTTTAGAAACATAATATTGTTAACATTCTTGTTTATTTGTGGGTATGAGTAGCAAGCCATCTTATAAAGGTGACATGTTTGCCAGTTTTACATTTTCAGTGTGAAATCAGAGACCTCTGATAAATGACTAATAGTTTAATTTGCTTGCTAGCAGATAGAGAACTTGCTGTGTAATATAGTATATTAATCTGTTTGGTGAGAAAATGCTTAAATATGAAAAGCTGTAAGACTTACAAAGTGTGATGCCTTTTGATACGTACTTTGGAAAATAAATGTCCTATAGTCTTGAAACATATGTTTGATGCATAAAAGCTTTCAGCCCAACCGGTCTAAAGTGTACACAATAAATCACCCTATGCTTGTGTAAAACTGAGATTTTGTTGATAAAATAGAATATTCACTTTGCCAACAAAAGAAAATGACTAGGAAAAGCTCCCCAATGAATAAGACAAAGAAATCACTCCATTTCTTTCACCATTCCCCCCACCAGCTTTGTGTAAATCCATAAAGAACAGGACTCCCAGAGAACAGACTATGTGGTAAACCCCGTTAACAGAAGATTAAAGTGACTTCAAAATGTCCTTGTTTGAGACAAAAACATATGGGGAATCCCAAGTGGAAGGGGAAAGTACTTGATATTCCATGGAAGGCAGCTGGAAAGAGGGGCTGAAAATATCTCCATTTGACTTGATGTATATGCCTTTGGATGCACATGACCTTGGATATGTTTGTCCTTTGCAGCCAGAAGTACACAATTAATGCTGACCAGAATGGTAGCTTATTAGTCATTTTTAGTAGTGCGGAAATGCTAGTGTTTATAGTGGGAAAAAAAAGATATATTGTGGGGTTATCAGCATTTATGCTAATTAAAAGCACAAAAGCCTTTTTGTAATTAGGGCTTCATAGTAGCCTGTTGCTATTTACAGCATGTACAATAGTTAAGCACACACTTTATTTTCTTTATTCACAATGCTAATATAAGTTGTGGGGTTTTTATATATATATATATATATATATATAGAGAGAGAGAGAGAGAGAGAGAGAGAGAGAGAGAATGTGTGTGTATGAGCGTGTGCATGTGTAAGTGGGTGGGTGGGTTGATGGACAAGTGGGTTGGTAAAGAATAGTGATAACAACAATTTTACTTCAACCTGCAGGTGACATTGAAGACATATTGCCATCTGGTGCTATAAACATTATAATGCATCAATGCTTGTTTGCCAGATGTTGTTAGACTCAGATAGACAGTGGTTCGAATGCATGGCAATGATTTAGCAAAATGAATCTTGATAAATTGGAACATTTTATGATCATGCTGCATCTTGCTATTGCTAGCTGGATATTTAGAAGAGTAGGGAAATCTTAAGTGTTTAAAATTAAGCAAGTGAATATATGAATACTGTATTTAGGGCCAACCCAGTGGCTGAAGACTAGTGTTCTAAGGCCTGATCCAAAGTTAATTTTCACCAAAGGAGAGGCTCCTTGATTCAAACATACATCCAGGGGGGACCTTTGTTTTTCCTTTCTAGCTAAGGTCAAGTATCACAGAAATCAGGAAGGCTGGAGATACAGCAACATTCATGAACTATTAGAGACCTCTTGCATGTTTAGATACTATCCAGAAGTATATTTTGTCTCTTGAAGAACCAAGGGAGTCCAAGTATGACCAAATGGACAAGGGGCACTGAGCACAGTGGGAACTGAAAGGATGTATTGTAGAGAGTGGTGGGGAATTTGGAGGAATGTGAATGGCCAGAAGTATGAGGTGTATTGGAGGCACTCTATTTTAATTCATATTAAAATAATACAGTGGACTTGAAGGCAGGGAGATTTAAGAAGGGGAAGCGGCAGGGAATTAACTGTCTTACCTGCCTGGTGGTTTCCCTGGGCCTAGATTACTGCTTTGACTTGGTGGTGATACTGTTGGAAGAATACACAAACTAACCCTGTGGAGTTGTTCAAGGACCAATGTAGGTATTATTATTTTGTTATTTCCTCATATATATTAATTTAGGAAGAAGACATGAGGCAGCACATGCTCGTTGGAGATCTGGGGCAGGAACCAACTAGTCCAATATGAAATGGTCTATGCCTGACAATGATAGTGGTCATATGACTGTTAACAATCCTTTTTCTCTCTGGGTCAGCAAGTATCTCAGCTTTAAACACTCTGCTCTTCATTCTTTGAGTATTTTCTTATATTAATTGCTTATTTTTCATCACATATGTCCCAAGATGATTCCTGTAACGTGCTTTCTTCCTAATGTACTTTTTCCCCCCAGCCATTACATTCCTTGCTGCGATATGCTAGATAACCCCATAATGTATCTTTTTTCTAGAGCTCACTAATGTTTAAAGTTAGATTTTTTTTCCGAAGCAAAACTTTTTATTTTTTCTTGTGTAAAAAAGGGTGTTTTAAAAATCAGATTTCCAGTTTTATGGCAAAACTAAACACTTTGAAATTTTAGTTTCTTCCCTATTTTCATAACACTTAATATAGTACTACCATTGATATCTAGCAGTTTTCTTCTTTCTTGCCTTTACACTTTTATGCTTTCATTTTTCTTCTGTACAGCTGATCCATATTCTCTTCTGCCTAGAATACCCACCAAATAACTAAAAAAATCAAACAAAAAAAGAAAGAAAAGAGAAAAATAGAAAAGGGCTAGGATTTCTTCTCACCCCAATCTACATATCATTCACTGTATTGTACCTTATGAGAAAAGAAAGATAACAAGAAGAAATCCAACATTCTGAATTTTGTTTAAAAACCTGTCTTTGCATTTTTGGACCATCTCCAGTGCATTCCTTTTATTGACAGTTTTGTATCGAGGCATCCAAAGTTGGCCCTCTTTTATTTTTATGCAGTTTTAATGTCTGCTGCAGATACAACCTTTGGCACATCAGAAAGAAGTAACCACACAGAGCACCAAAGTGAAAGAGGCAATTACTTCTCCCAGACATGCATGCTGTGGGCTTGCTTGTCTTCCACTGAAAGTTTCATATTTGAAACAGCTGTTGCCAACTGGCACTACCCAAATGCCTGTAACCATTTTGAAGCAGAGATCTATGCCACTGGGTTTCTGGGTTTGCATAACAGGCATTACTAATGTCCCTTTTCATCAGTGTGTGAGTCAGGATGTGGTTCAGCTAGGAACATTTCTTTAAGAGGGACTTGGGGATAGAGCAGAGAAAAGAAACTAAAATGAGCAATGGATGGGAAAGATGGGTGCATGAGGAAAAAGATTATGAGGGTTAAGGTAGGATGTTGGCTTGCCCTTCACATCTGCATAGCAGAATAACGGGTCATAGATCACAGTGTTGTAACTTCTTATTTGTATGAAATTGCTTTTCATCACCATAGGCATCTCTGTAGGCTTTGTTACACATTACACTTTAAGCGTCTCAGACTTTGATTGGTGTTAATGTTGGCTCCAGTTTAGAGCAGTTACATGTTCAGGCTAAAAACCTTCTCTGTCTGTCTCACTAGAGGGCTGGTGAGCAGTTACAGCTGTGAGTTGTCACCAGGGATCCTGGTTTTCTCTGATTAAAAATTGAAAATTCTCTGATTAAAAAACCCCAAATCCGTGATAAAAATTAAAGGCCCCCTCCAGCCCCCCCCCGCCCTCAGTGCTGCTGGTGCCCTGCACTCCACCCCACAGCGTCCTCAGCCCTCCTGATGCCCCTCACTCCTCCACAACAGGCCCCCAGACCCCCAGACACAGACATGCAGGCACAGATATGCACACACAGACACTGACTCCCACCCGAGCAGGTAAGTGTGTGTGGGGGGATGGGGCACGGCAGGGTGGGGGAAAGGGAAGGTGCTGGGGGAGTAGAACAAGATGGGGGGGAGCATGCCCCTGTGCCCACTACCAGAAACAGTGCCATGGGGTGAGGGCAGAGGTGCCAGTCTGGGGGCTCCACATGCAACAGCTGCCCTGACAGGGTTCACAGATGGAGGCCACCACCGCACCTCTGCTACTGCACCCGGTGCTACCATCACACGGCTGCATGCACAGCTTTGTGGGCAAGTGGCATAGGGTGCAGCAGTGGCAGTGCTGTGGTGGCCACCGTGTGTGGGCCATATACGTGCTGCCTGGCCAGGGAGGGGAAAGTGGGGCTCACATGCAGTCGCCGCCACTGCAGTGCTGTTTATGTCCTGTGACTGGCTGCACAGCTCCGTGGTGGCACGGGGTGGTGGTGGTTGCATGCTGGCTGGGGAGTGGGCTTTGTGGGCAAGCAATGCGGGATGCAGTGTGGTGGTGCCCACCATAAGCGGGCCACACATATGCCACCTGGCTGGCTGGCCAAGGGAGGGGGAGGAGGGGTTCGCATGCAGCTGGCTGCATGACTCCATGGCCATAGCTCTGCAATGGTGGCAAGCGATGGTGGCTGTGGTGGGCAGGGTTGGGGGGCTCGCATGCGGCGGCCACTGCTGCTTACCTGTGGAGCCATGTGAGTGGTGGCAGCTGCTGTGTGCAAAACCTCCCCATGCCACCACTGCTACCGTGGAGCCATGCCAGGCATTTCAGCAAGCTGCAAACCCCTGACCCCCACTGGAGTAGCCAGCTTTATACCAGCAATATCCCTGCCCCATGAAACCCCCCAATCTTTACCAGTATAAAGACCAGCACTGCTGTGAGGATTGGGGGTTTGCAGCTGGCCAGAGAGCCTGGCCGACTACATGTGAAACATGGAGGCACAGAGCCCAGTCGGGCTGCTAGTGCTCCATGTGTAGGCAGGTGGGCACTCCAGCCAGCTGCAAACCCCAATACCTGTCAGACTGCCTGGCTTTACCTCCCCCTGCCCCATGCAAACCCCCAGTCTCTGCTGGAGTGGCTGGCTTTATATCGGCAACCTCCTCCCACCCCCGCAAACCTCCGATCCCCACCAGAGTGCCCGGCTTTATACTGGCGAGGACAGGGGTTTTGCATGGGTGGAAATTGCCGGTATAAAGCTGGGCATTCCAGTGGGGATCAGGGTTTGCAGTTGGCCACAGAGCCCAGCTGCCTGCATGTGGAGCACTAGCAGCCCGACTGGGCTCGGTGCCTCCATGCCTCACTTGTAGCCAGCCAGGCACCCCAGCCAGTTGCAAACCCCAGTTCCCACTGGAGTGGCCGGCTTTATACTGGTGATTCCACCCCCCACCCCATGCAACCCCCCAGTCCTTGCTGGTATAAAGCCGGGCACTCTGGCAGGGATTGGGGGTTTGCAGCTGGCCAGAGTGCCTGGCTGGCTACAAGTGAGTCATGGAAGCATGGAGCCCAGTTGGGCTGTTAGTGCTCCTTGTGCAGGCAATCGGGCACTCCAGTCAGCTGCAAACCCCTGATCCCCACCACAGTGCCTGGTTTTATACTGGTGATCCCCCACTCCTGTGCAAAACCCTGTTTCTCACCGGTATAAAGCCAGCCACTCCAGTGGGGATTTGCATGGGAGGGGGATCACTCCCCCCTCCCAGCTCAGCCCCACAACACTCCAGCCTCCGCAAACCCCACTTACTTCATCTAGAAGGAAATGGATCCTGACCCAATACTTGGGACCAGGTAAATGCCTCCCCTGCCCTTCCCCCTTTCCCTCCCCCTCCAGCTGCTCCTCAGGGCAGGGTTGGGGTTTTCTCATACCTTTTGCAAACAGGTTTTGCAGGCTGGAACTCAGCCAGCTGGCAGAACTCTTTGCAAAACCAGGGAAATCCACGGCTTTCTCTGCTAAAAGAGAAATTCTGCATTTTCTCTGTTAAAAACAGGAAAACTGCAGTTTTCTCCTTTTTTTTCTCCCATGGGAAACAGAAAACCCAGATCCCTAGTTGTCACTAGAGGGCTGGTGACCCAGGACAGGTTTCTATCCCTGCTCTAGGTGGGGGTGGGTTGGAAAGATGGGCTGGTTGGGGCAGGAGCATAGGCTGAAAGAGGGAGAAGTTTAATGATGGGGCCTGGGTAATGAAATGGGAGCTAGAGAGGCAAAGGGTGGAAATGGTGGCTTGGGGCTCGGTGATGAAATGAAGGAAGTCAGCCACTGATGTCATTAAAGGATAAAATAAAAAGAAGCAAAAATAAAAGAATTAAAAAAGAAATAAAGGGTAAGTAAATTAAAGAAAGTGCTTTCTAACATCTTTATCAATGATTTGGATGTTTTGGGATGAAGAGCTCACTGGCTAAGTTTGTGGATGACACCAAAGTTATGGGGGAGTGTGGTCATACTTGAAAATAGGCTGCAGATGCAGGTGGACCTAGATAGGTTGGGAAGTTGTGTGAACTGGAAACACATGAAGTTCAACATTGAGAAGTGTAAAGTGCTCCACCTGGGGACAAACAATTTCCAACTTACCTATGGACTCAGTGGCACAAAACAGACCAGCACTGTGACTGAAAGGGACCTGGGGTAATAACAGACCATAGTATGAAAACAAGCCGTCGGTACTACACTGTAGCCAGCAGGGCAGATAACACCCTGGTGTTCATCAATCGATGCATCTCAAGCAAAACCAAGGAAGTGATTCTTCCGCTGTAGTACTGAGTCCAGTTCTGGGCACCGCACTTCAACAAAGATGTGGTAAAGCTTGAGAGTGTCCAGAGAAGGGGTACCTGTATGGCAAGCCATACAATGAAAGGCTTAGACCTCTTAAGCCTAAAAAGGAGAAGGCTGAGAGAGGACTTGGTAAAAATTTACCACTGGGTAAAAATTTAACAATACATCAGGGGAGTACATCAAGGGCTTGGCAAAAAACTGCTCACCAGAGCACCCTTGAGGAAAACCAGGAGTAATCGCCACAAACTCCTGGCTTAACACTAGGAAAAACTTCTTCACAGGCAGGGTGTCCAGACTGTGGAATAAACTCCTTCCAGAGGTGGTGCAATCACCTTCCCTGGAAATCTTCAAAAGGAGACTGGACGGTCACTTTACTGGGGTCGCCTGATCTCAGTTGTCTTTCCTGCCTAGTGCAGGGGGGCTGGACCTGATGATTTTGCGAGGTCCCTTCCAGCCCATTACAATCTATGAAGCTAGGAATCTATGGAAGTGTCATGCTTTAGTTTGATGCATTGGGATTGGGATTGGGTAGCCCCAGCTCAGAGGGATACTACCTCTGCCCTGGGACAGAAGGCCCAGTTTGTGAGGACCCCAATCTCGCCTCCTACCTTGCTCCCCCTTCCACGCTCCTTAGACCTCCTTTCTGTATCCCTGTGAGCTGCCCTGCCAGGTCAAACCAGGTGGGAGGGGGGACTGGCTTGGTGCTAGTACCACCCTCTGGGCAGTACAGTTCAAGGGGTGGAAAGTTCGTCCAGGAAGGTTGGGGGAAAGGACATTGCATCCTGTTATACTGGAGGACTGAAACTTGGGTGGCTCATCTCTGGGAAGTGGCCACACATTCGTGGGACATGAGCTGGGTAATGTGGATCGGAGATAAACCTGCCCTAGGGTGGCATAATTTTAAGATGCCTAAGGGGTGCTTAAAACTAGTTTACATGTCTTATTGTGTAGACAATCCAGGTGTTCAGAGCTGCCTGAGCTCCTAAAATTATGTGTAAGAAAACATTGTGATTAGCAATGAAACAGTTACCTGGCACTTGGAAGGGAGACAGGCATGTCAATGAAAAGGATAAAAAATCTGAAGAAAAAACTGACCTTATATTTAAACAGGTAAAGAGTCGGGCATTTGTAAATGAAAACCTAGAAAAAGTCAGGGCATGAAAGCTAAAGTGCTCTTCCAGCTGCTTTAATTTCCCTACCTATCACAGCAATCATTGTATAACAAACAGAACTCACGCTGAACTGACATTGGGGGCTTCATAGTTTCACGGTGCTGAACTGTTTGACATATTTCTTTGAAGTACAAGGGGGACATGGCTTTCTACTTCAGCAAGAGCTGTGTCAGGAATATCAGCATGCTTGGATTCTATTGTGTGCGTTTGTCTGGAGATAATTCATGTGCTGGTATAGCTGTGTATGGGCTCGCTCCCTGCCAGGAAGCCAGAACATTTTATTGACTCTAAAACGCACACGGTCAAAGAAGAGAGAACTTCCTTGCATGGATCTGAAATTTGCACCCACATAAGCTACAAACTAAAGCCAGCTGGTTTTCTGATCCATGGTCAAGTCTTCTGATTGTTTCTTTTTGTTTTCCCATTGCAGTGTACCATCTGGCTTCAAAAAGGATCATCAAACAAAAGTGAAAAAAGGCCGGCTTGCATTCTGACCTTCTAGGGATGTAGGGAGGTATTTTATTCATTCTATAAGTGGGGATCTGAGGCATAGTGAGCTGAAAACCTGTATGAATTGCTAAGAACAGAGACCCTAAATCTATATCTATATTTAAGCACCCAGATTACATGATTTTTACTTGCACTGGGGGGGGGTCCACATATAAATGCAAGTTGCAGGTGCTTAATGTAAGAGAAAAATGCAGTCTTTTGTTTAGATATTTATTTTTAGCTTCAGTGACTTGCTCTCAGTGACATAGGGAGCCAGGGTGAGAACCAGGAGAGACTCAGGGATTTTAGGGCTGAGTCTAGTAGTAGCCCTTTGACCACATTTTTCTAAATCAGAGATGCTCAAGCTTTAGCCCACAGAGCTGTCATCTGGTCCACGGGGGCTCCTCATGCATCTAATACTTGGTGGCAGGAGAGCAGTGGCAACATTAAGTGCCCTTCTCATGCTGCCAAGTTTCCAGAACTACGGGGAGCCCCATAGGTCAGAAAACATGGCCCCAAGCTAGTGACTCGAGTGTCTGGCATGATCCAAACGTGTGGGGTTGAGTCAGGCTGGTGCATACCTGGATCCAGGAGCAGTGTACCTACCCACGCACCAACTCCACGTGGGATATGGCCTACAGACTGGCTCTGAGCCACTCCTCTGGCTTGTGGGGCCCAAAGGTTGAAGACCACTGTTTTAAATCAGTGATGCCCAGGCGGTGGCTCTTCAGTTTATCACCTGAGGCTCTTGTGGGAACCTGTTTAGAACCTGTTTCTTGGCCCGTGCCACGTATCTGACTAATATCCATGCTGGTGAGAATCAGATAATGTTCTGTCTTTCTCTAATCTTCTATATGTACTTGATAAAGTGCTGTGTTCATACCACTTGGCTGCTGTGTCAGTAGTAACATTTGCAGTTCTTCAAACCAAGTGTACACATACAATCAGTGAACACCTAGGAGGCTTGCAACTGTTAAGGTATTCTTCCCTGTTGGCCTGGGCAAATGTTAGCTAGCGTACTGTAGGTTTTGCCTTTTGAGCCAGAGTATGTTTGGTACAGTTCACCACACAGCATATACATTGCTGGGCTTTTTGGTTAACATTGAGGGTGAGGACAGATGTAACATTTGAAACACTTAATGGGATTTGAAAAGTTTCAAAAATGGAGTGTTTCAGCCACATACAGTCACAGACATACTGTGCTCTTATCTGGAGCACTTCAGCATCGGGTGGCTGCAGGGAGTGGTGTTTTCTCTAGGCAGGGGGCATGAAAAGTGGTTTTGGCCACCTGTGGCTTTTCTCCCTACTCCTCTTCTGGGAAGGGGGAGTGGACTGGACTGTCAGTGGGGAAGGGGTAGGTATCAGTGGCCAGGGCAAACCTGCGGGGGAGAAAACACTGCATTGGAGGATGCTAGAGGACTGTACTGTTTCTCCTACTGCAAGGGGAAACAAAATGGTACAAAAGAGTGCTCATTCCCTCCAGGTACATTTTTGTCATGCTTTGGCATGTTTCAGCTCACCTGTGCATCTGTATATTAGCTGTCTGAAGTGTTTAAAATGATATGTCTGTGAAGGGTCTCTTTTCAAGTCCACTAAGATGAAAACTATTCACCTGGTTGCCTTATTACTACTAACAGTCATAGGACAGTTTAACAGGAAAGAGCTGCTTTACCTAACACGACCATCTTCTTGCTTTTTCAACATATTCTGCAGTCTACCCTTCATCCAAAGACACATCTAGTGGCCAGAAGAAGTAACTGTGTCAGTAATCTTCCTCAGTTACACATTTTTTTATTCTGTACATTTATTGCCCTTAAAAGAAAACAGTTTTGCTGTATCCAATTGCCCTATTTACTTCTAGTTTGACAGATACAAGCACTGCTCTTAATCACTTAAAAAAAGCTTGATATTTAATTACTGAGTTTGAGGGCTGCAAATCTTTAGATCCTGGTGAGAGTGATTTGTATAAAAGAGTAGATAATATGTTTTTTTAAAGAAAAACAAAGGGAAGCAGAGATAGCTTGTAAAATATGCAAATATGAAGCATTACTAAAGTTTGATGAGGACACAAACTCCTGAATAACATATGCAATTGATTCATCAGGACTCTTAGTCTTAGTCAGAGGCAGGGTATTAAGATGACATATGTGACCTCCTGGGAAGGGAAGTCAGTGTGTTTTGTACTCCTGCACATCAGTTGAGAAGTGATGATGCAGTGTTAGTTGATTAGTAGCAGCTTCCTCACTTCTTTCTAACACCGGAGAAGTGGTGCTTGTTAACAGCTCCTCTCCATAGGGGGATTACAACATCATGGAAAAATTGTGCATTGAATATAATTAATATAAACACTTGGATTGCTTACAGGAAAGAAAAAGGGAGAAAGGAGAAAAAAGACAAAAGATCAAAATAGAAACACGCTGAAACAGAATATAAATCACAGAGGGACAGGTTTTTACTTGAAAACTGTTATTAATAATAATGAGTCCTGAACTCATAACTCAAAGCTCGAACATACTGAATACTTGCCACATAATCTATGGAATAGAGAAAAAAATATTCTGAAGCTTAGATCTTCACAAAAGCATTAGGAAAATCCAACTCTGAATCCAAACTTCCCCCTGGGCTTCTTTCTCTACAGAAAGATCCCTCAAAGCATCCCTGAATTTGGTGGCTTGGGTCTATGTGTAGAGCCCTAATTCAGCAAGGTACTTAAGAAAATATCTGTCTCTAACTATATGACTTGTCCAGTTGACTTAATGTGCTTAAAATTATGTAGAGAAATACCGTCCTGTACTGGGGGCTTAATGGGGAGGATAAATATAGGTAATCTGGTTATCAAAAGTTTAGCTGAGAAGCTAAAATATATTTTGTAATGTCATGCATAATAAAACTATATTGGGGTCTTCTGTTAAAAGCCATGGCAAATTCCCACTATCTTCATTGCAAAGAGAACCAGACCATTGATCAACCTAGTTTAAGCTGAACACTTTTGAGGTTCCCAGAACACTTAAAGTAAATTAATACAAACAAACAACACCTCCCAAACACATTATTTTTTCCAGTGCATAAGTACATATTTTTCAACACTGAGTTTTGTAGTTTTATTTTGTTTTTGTAATAAAATCTTTGTGAGAACGGGTCATCTAACTTCTGGATAAACTGCATATACCCATAGGAATTGACAGCATTCATTATGGGGTTTGCCTGGATATGTGGTTTTGGACACAAATGAACTCTGGCCACTTGTGGTCATTAAAAAGTTTTTCTGTATGAGTGGATGGAGTTTTTTCAACTTCTTGGCCTGAATTCTTCTAGAACAATTGCATTCTGTTGGAGATAAGTGGGTAATTCACAGCAAGTAATTTATTTTATGAATTTAAGCTCATTTTCTGTTCACGAATTGTCCACAGGCAGCTTATGATTTTTCTTGGATTTCTTAATCAGTTTAACTTATTCTCCAAATAATTTTGATGAATAATTTTTGGCCTGTGGATTGTTTACAAGCAATTAATTGCAAGTACTCATTATCCAAAATGTCATCTGTGTTGATTAAATTAAACCAGACACAAAGTTGTATGTGTGTTATAATTATTGCTCAGAAGGAAATGATTTTCCAATTTTGTGAAACTTCTTGAGGTTTCACAACATTTCCTGTTTCATAGTGGGATTAACCCAGACCTTTCAAAGCTTTTAAACAAAAGCTGGAATTGTTAGGCCAATCAGGTGGGATACGGCAGTCCCAGGTTCAAGTCCATAGCCTGCCCAGATCCACCTACAGTCTTAGACATGGCCCTTCTGCGTTTGAGTTGAGTGCCCTTACAACCCAGCTCTTAATTACTCTGGGGTCTTTTCTTGATCGGAAAACCCATTCTGGACCTCAGAAACCTTTATCTGGTTTTAGTTTCAACAAATCAACATTTTTCAATGAAAAAGCGTTTTATTTGACAATGCCCAACAAGTTCTAATTATAATACATATTTAAAAAAAAATCAAAACAGGTTTGGAAATGACATCAAACCTCAGACTTTGTTTCCTCCCAAAGAATGAAAACAAAAAGGTCCAGTTAGAGGTATTTTTTAGTTAAGGCTCCATGGCACAAGCTGGATTCTGTTGAGGGCTAGGAGGATACTTTCCCTGGAAAAATTCATCCTATAACCATGAATGTAGGAATTCTTGCATCTTTCTTTAAATCACCTGCTATCAGGTAGTATAAATAATAGGATTTTGAGCTAGGTGGACCAATAAACAAATCCTGAATGACCCTTCTTATGTTTGTTTTATCACTGGGTGAGCTCTTGGAATCTCTTTCCAGAACAGATATTCATATCCACAAGTTTAAAATTCATGTTTTGTGAACGTCTCTAATATTAATTTAAAACAAGCTGTTTCTGTAAGTTTTCCCACCAGTCAATTGCTTCTCTAAAATATTTGTATTTTGGGGACACGTAATGCTCAATATGGATGCAATCTGTAGCTTGCTGTTACACTTCTTTCCTTCATTCATGCTTCGTCTAAGTAAGATTGGCATCCTATACACATGCAGGGTTTCGAAGTTTTTCTATTTCAATATGCAGTTTGCATTAGTTGTGCTTTTTCAGCCTCTGATAAGCTTGCAATAGGAATACATGCCCTCACCTCGATTGAGCTTGATTATTATAATATTCTCTTTGCAGATCTCCCCTGAGGATTGCACTGTCACTTGCATTTTGTTTAGAAATCAGAGGTGCAATGGTTCATAGGGTTGGATGAGCATGCTCACATTATGCCTTCCCTATATTCTTTACATTGGCAAATGTCAAAAGATTTTCCATTGCCCAAGATTCCCCAAAGGGAGAAAGAGAGATTTGATAAGCTATTCTGATAAAATGTGATTAGTTTTTTTTAGCTTCTGCCACTTCCCAGGTGCAGTTTTTTAAGGTCTGATATATCCCACTCTGAGAACTAGCAAACTGTTATTGAAAATAATAAAAATCTCCATGCGACTGACCTTGGAACACCCTTGTCATGATCGACAAAAATGTAATAGGCTTCTAAGATCTTTCAAATGAACCGTTATTGAGATATCTAAATGATAGAGCAACAAATGCACCTTTCCAGAAGCTTAATTTTTAGCTCAGGGTCAGAAGTTCATTGGAAAACCCAGAATTCACTATAAGGTAATGTTTTGTCATTAGATGGACTCACCTGGCTCCCAAAGAATTGTACGGAAGCCCTGAGTACTGCCAACAAAGACATGTAAAGCGCCTAAAATGCATGAGAGTTAAGCTTGACATATAATGTAGTAGCTAGTCTTACTACAAAGAGCTAAAAGAAAATACATTAAACATACCTGTACTACAGTGTTGGATCCCAAGGACTGTTAGTACATTCAGGTGCAGCAGAGGTGAGGTGAATGCTACTCTACTGGGACTACTGCTCTCCAGGAAAAAGGAGAAAGCAGTTTGATATAATTAAGAATGCCCTTTTACAAAGAAAGAAAATATGATAAAATTGTAATTCTGTTCCTGCACCAAGACAAGATGCATGTGAAGAGGAAGGTATTTGCCCTCTGGTTCTGAGTTGAAAGGTAGGCTTTTAGATAAACTAAAAACAAAAGTAAAATCTTTGTATTATCTTAGAAGAACCTGCAGATTCATAGTAGCTTACTGTCTTTTGCTACCTTTAATTTAATACTACAGATGTTTTATAAAGGGAATTGTAATATTCTCTTGCCTAGAGTTTCCAACATTATGTGATGATGTAATGGGATGTTGCTCCTTTTATGTTCTTTCTGTTCCTTTTTTGCTTTTATTCATTTAAGGGCTTAGACAGCAGTTCTGAATAAGTCAGGAGTGCTGCCTTTTTATGTATTACTTATCTTGAATCCTCTGCTTTACAGTTTCTAGCATTCAGTAGATTAAGGTCCTTGGGAAGTGGATTGCTATTTCAGCACATGGCCCCCAGATGGTAGATGATCATGTAAGGAAATAATTTAGTTAAGGATCCAGCCTCTCTTTTCATATTTGATATGTTGTTATGATTTGACTCTTGGGAGAGGTTTGAGATTCACATTCTCTTCTCATTGCATGGTTCTTTATACTTTTGCTTGTCATTTTCATTGAAGTTTACGTATGTCCTTCTTCATATTGTTCTTGTCGTTAGAACATGTAGTAGCTTCTCGGTGAAGTAGGGTAACATAGCTTCCTACCCAGGCTTCTTTGCTTCTTCATCATGCTCACTGATGTTTTCTTTTTGTGAAAATTTATTGAGTTCACCTGTACTTTTTAGGAGATGCAATATCAATACACTACTGGGCAGATTTAAACAAGTGGACTCATCCTTGGTATAGTTTTCTGAGTTATGTCATCAGTTTTAAAAGAGATTTTACAACATCAACAAGAGAGGTTATTTCTATGCTGACTACTAGGTATATGTACTCTGAAGTAGGGTGCTTTGTTTGTTGGAGAGCTAAAATGTTTTTTGGAGGTAACATGTCTTTATAATGAAAGGCTTACTAGAGATTACTCAGCAAATGGGTTCCGAAGGACTGTAAGCTACATATAGAGGCAGATGCTGATCTCAGCTAGGCCAACCTGTGAGCCTAGTCCTGCTCCCACTAAAGTTAAAACAAACAAACCCAGGAGCAGGGTCAAATCTTAGGACTGAAACGACAGTATTAGGGCTGTGTGAAAGTTTGCCATCAGTTTTGTTTCAAGGTCAAAACAGCAAAATCAAAATGGAACAGATATAGTAGAAACAGCCTCGAAACAAAATGAGGCAAGTGGAAACATTTTGCTGTTTCAATGCTGTTTTGACGTTTCACCCATAGGCTATAATGGGTTAGGACAAAACAGCCTATAGCTTTGTCATTTCTGGCCTGATTTGGTTGCAACTTGTAGAAATGGTAACCCCTTCTGAGGGCATGAGGTTTGCCAGCTTCCAGAAGATAGGTGAAGGGAGTTTGGGGAAACTGCACCCCAAAATCTTGAAAGCCAAACTCACGTCACGTGTATGTGTTAAGCCACAGCAGGGTCAAAACCACTAGCATGCTAGTCCCCTGCTGAGGCCACAAAGCCAGCCAAGTTTCAAGGAGGTAGGCACAGGGGTTTGGGGAAACTGCCCCTCAAGCTGCGGACAAGCAAAACTTGTGACATGGGTGACACTGTGCATGTTAAGGCGCAGCAGGGTGAAAGCTGAGGGCCTGCTAGCCCCTGCTGCGGCCACAAAGGCTGCCAGCTGTCAATGAGATAGGTGCAGGGGTTCTGGGGCCTGGCACCCCTAGCTGCTGACAGGCAAAACTCATGACATGGGTGCTCGTGCAACTGACTGTCTGTGTCTTGGGGCAGAAGCAGTTCCTGGCTCTGTATTGATCCTTTCCTTAGTCTGTGGTTTTGTAGGTGTTAATCATTGCTCATTAACTCATTATCCGTGATAACCACTGTGTATTGAGCTGGTCCCTAAGTGAATGATGATTGATTGAGTAACACAGTAGGTAGCTAGCACAAGCACCAATGTCACGAGTTTTGCCTGTCAGCAGCTAGGAGTTCAGGGCCCCAGGCCCCTTGCACCCATCTTCTTGACAGCTGGCAGACTTCACTGCCTCAGCAGAGGATAGCAGGCCTGCAGCTTCGACCCCACTGTGGTTTAACACATACACGTGACATAAGGTTTGCTTTCAAGAATTTGAGGTACAGTTTCTCCCAAACCCCTGCACCTATCTTCTTGAATCTTGGCAGGCTTTGGGGCCTCCACAGGGGCTAGCAGGCCTGCAGTCTTGACCCTGCTGTGGCTTAACACATACACATGACATAAGTTTTGCTTTCATGATTTGGGGTGCAGTTTTCCCGGACCCCCCGCACCTATCTCCTTGAAACTTGGCAGGAATCATGCCCTCCGAATGGGCTACCACTTCACATGTTTCATCCAAATCAGGCCAGAAGTGACAAATTTATGGGCTGTTTCAACCTTCCCCATTATAGCCTATGGGCGAAACGTTCAAACAGTTCTGCCGTTTCAATCCTGTTTCGATGGAACAAAATGGAACAGCTGTTCTGAATTGAAACAAAATTCAAAATGAAATGTTGTTCTGTTGAAACATGAAAACACTGGTCAAAATGGAACGCTGCCATTTTGCACAGCCCTGGTCTGTATACCTGTATAAAGCAGTCAGGCAGACGGTGGGGTCTGTGTGGAGCCCCACTAACAGCAGTGGGGCTTTGAGTAGTAATGTAGCATCACAGGCTGAGTGTTACTGAAGTAAAGCAAAGAGTCATCAGCCCTTGGAAGATAAACTTAAATAATTTCATTTGGCAGGTGCCTCAGAGCAGGGCGTGATGTTATATCCCACTTATTTGGTTGACTTTGTTGAATATTAGCCCAAATTCTTAACAAAACAGGAGAGGTCACTGAAATTCTAGAATATTTATTATTATTTGATGTATGATGCATCGAAGAGGCCCCAGTCAATGATCATCATTTTGCTAGGTGCACGTAAAACGTGCACATTAGAAATTTGCTTCCTACAAGGGTTCTATTTATTAGGGGTGTGCAAAATGGGCCATATTCAATTCGGATTTTCTTCAGACTGAATTGGGGACAATGATTCAATTAATTGATTTGGATCACTGTCCTGATTTGATTCAGCTCAATCCAAATCTGAAGATTCAATGTCAATTTGGAGAATTAACGCGCTTTGTGGGACACTCCATGTGCCCCAGCATCTCAGCATTCATGAGCTGGTACCTTGAGGAATGTAGAAAAAACATTTAAAGCTGTGTCTATACCTGTATTGCCAAATCTTGATTAAAGGGTCTCCTGATTCGATTTAGGAGACCACATTCAGTTTTCAAAAGTAGTTGAATAATGGGTGTCAAAGACCCACAGAAAATCAATGGGATTTTGGATGTTGGCACTTTTGAAAGCAAGACTTAGAATAAAATTTTCTAAGGCAACACAGTGATTTGCTCCAAATCACACAGGATGGCAATGCTGGAACAGCGTTCCTTAGTCCCTAGGTAGCACTGCAGCCTTTGGATCATCCTTTCTCTTGTAAGTAAACTGCTGTTGTGCTAAGTAAAGGTAAAAGGGTTGGAAACAAGGCCAAAGCAAATTAACATAAAATATAAGAACCCGTACTGGGCCAGACCAAAGGACCATTCAGCTCAGAAGCCTCTCTCTGACAGTGGCAAGTAGCAGATGTGTTCCAGGAAGACTGTAGGAAGAATGGGTTGTGTAGAGTGATCAGTCTCCTGTCATACCTTTCCATTTAACAGCAGTGGTAGGTTGAAGTTTGTCCTGAGTCTGGGGTTACAATCTTGCCTATTGTGTTTAAAAGCTCTTGATAGCCCTGTCCTTCATAACTTTTCCCTATTTGAACCTGATTATATCACTGGCCTCCACATCATCCTGTGGCAATGAATTTCACAAGGTAATTATGCAAAGGGTGGCTACATGGGAGGATACGAAATCCAGGACACTACCTGCACCACCCATTCCTCTGCACTGCTGCAGGCTGCTGGGAGTGAACGGCTTGTTATGACCTGTTGTTCTTTACTTAGGGTTAACAATCAACTGTGAAGTTACAATTTTTGTTAATAGGGCTTCTTATTTCACAGCTCCTACCGCTCTTCCTCAGTGTCCTGTGCCTGGGCCTGGGAAGCTCACTTTAATTCTCACCAGCCTGCCAGGACAAGCCTCCATAATCTACAACTGTCCCAGCCAATCTGGGACATATGGTCAGCCTAATTACACACTGCATAAAAATATTATTAAAAATACCTGCTGCTTGATTGTTTCACTGACTGCTCCCTAGTTCTTGTAATGAGAAACATACATGTATAATGAGCTAGTATTTAAATTATTTTAATACACACATCATTTTGCCCAGCTCTGTCTGTGAAACTGTCATCTAATGAATGATTGATCCAAAGCTAGGGTTTATAGCTCTTGTGGATCTAAACAATTATTTAAAAAAAAAAATCTGAAATCTTTTGAAGGAATAAAGGTTTTGCCTTGGATGTGTTGCTTTGTGATGGCACGCAGGTAAAACAAGAATGCAGGTGACTAAGCAGAGTTTTTTGGCTCTTTTCCTCTTTTAATATATTTTGCTATCAACTGTGGGTTGCCATACCAAACAGATATACAAATCCCTTCCACAGTGCTGGGCTTTCTGGGACATGGAAGAGTATTGGAGGTATCAAACATGGGAGCAGTAGCAAGGCAGACATGTTCGATTCATCTGAGGTGAATCACAGTTACATACCATTATCAGTTTTGTTACAGAACAGAAATGCCCATTGACTCCAGTGGTGCGCTCTGTTATTGTTGAATGGTCCATAATGCCTATAAATAATATTATTAGTTCAATGAGTGCAAACTATGTTTCCAATGTGAGAAAGAAATCTCAAATGCATGCAACAAAGCTGTCACTATTTTTAGGCTGCAGTAATTCTTTTATAAAGAGACAATGCTTGTACAGTGTATATTAACTCTTCAGAAAGCCTTTACACTTGGTGAAATAGATTTTGAGAACAAAAGCACTGAACGCTGCAACTTGAATAAGAAGACGGTCTTATTGTTAGCTTTGAAGCACTGAACAATGTCTGTGACTTGTTCCGTAAAAGAGAAAGGGAGAAATAGAGACTTTCACCTCCATTTATATTCTAATGGTCTCTCCAAATAGAATTCCTCTCTGGCCTCAAATAAATGCCATGTGGTAGCCTGGGGATATTGCTTTAATTTATGTGGCTGGTGACAACAGAATTGGACTAAAACAGTTCCTTTTGTAAGATGTTTACTGCCAGGATATCAATGGTGCTAAAAATTAAACTGAGTGGAAACAAACAGCAAGGTGAAGAGTTAGTTCTACTACAAAGAATGCTGAATTGACCTGAAAAATCATTTCAATTCTGATTATTAAAATGATAATCCAACATTGCTGGCTATAAGGATGGCCTCTTTGCTGGTAATAAATTCCATGCTGAATGGGCTATATTCCCCATCGAGACAGCTTCACCAACTGCAGCAAGTAGTAGGCAGTTGCATACGTAGGAAGAAAAGATGGATAATAAAATATGACTCAGGTTTGGGGTTTTACCCTGGTATTTGGCTTCCTGAGAGTTCATTTGTTTCTACTCATTTGTTTGACTAGGAAACACAAACTCAAGCACACAAAGGAAGAGAAAAGGGATGTTTATGTGAGGAAATCCATATAGTGACAATTGCACATATCATCTTGCTTTCATTGCAATTGATTCCTCCCTGCCATTTATATACACATTTACATGCTCCACCTTCTTCAGCATCCATGCTTTACTACTCATTTCAGCTGTCTAGCCCTTAATTTATGCTTCTGAGAGGCTGTCATGTTGGATCAGCTAACAGCACTTTGGACTGAGCAAAAGCTGAAAAAATCACCTGCCCTTTCTAACTGTGACAATCTATAGACTGGTTGGCTATTATTAAAGTTATCAGCATGGTGCAAATGGTTCACTGATGTTTTACCCAGGTTATAATTGTTCTTGCTTGGCATTGCTGTTGGCAAAGAAGCATCAGAAATGGGAAGAGGAGCACTTGTGCAGGCAGCATGATCCTCGCCTGTAATGTATTTTGGAAAAAAAATACTTTCAGAAGAATAGCATTGTGGCAACTGGAAGTATTATGTACAGATATAGAGAGAGTGAGAAAGAGTTATCATATAATATGGTTGGTATGCAGGAAGCATTAAGTGCTTATTTTTGCTCTGTGATTAATATGTTAATTCAACAAGCAATCTTGTGCACTTTGAGGACTTTGCTCTGCATTTCCTAGTGCACACTGCATGAGAAACAATTTCAGACCAATCAATGGACAAATCGGACTCTATCCAAAAAAGTTGTTTTTCGTAAGCTCTGGGTACTCTAAAAACAAATAAAGCTTTTTTTTGGCAAGTGAGATGCTACCAGTCAACACATTTTGGACTTATTCAGAAAGTCATGCTAAATTAACAGCTCCCATTCTATAGGGCAGTCTTGGCAAGCACTACTGCCAGCAGCCTTAAGTCTCACATAGTTGTTTGACTCATTAGGCTTTTATGTGTTTGTATGTGTGTGCGTGAGAGAGAGACAAAGACAGAGGCTCTGTTTGTTCCCATAGAAGGTTTATTGTCTAGGTTGCCCTGTATGTTTCAGTCACTAGTCCTTGTAATTTGGCATCAACTGCTTTTTGTTGGAACTGCGTTGAAATGGCGTAATTTCCTGATGTTTAGTTACAAATAACATTAATGGAGGGGCAGGCAGCAAGTCTGCCTGATTCTGGGGAAAAAAAACCCCAACCAGGTGAAGAGAATTTAAAAAAACCCTCCTAAGCTCACTTTACCTTGGACAAAATCCTAGATTCTGTATGGGGGACTTGTCAAGAAGAAGCTCAAGGTTGATGCAGCTAAGCGTGACATTGTGTTGATGTTCCTTCTGCTCTGCTAGCTTGCTCCATGGCCAATGCTGGCTGGTTCTTAGGATTTACAGCAGTGCTGTCTTCAATATGTGCCAATAAATCAAAAACAAAACCAGCAGATATTGTTTGCAGATATAAAACTTCTCTGTGTCCCTTTAAGGACTGGCATGCAGGCAGGCCACCATAACATGTGATGGGCAAGGCCGGACACAGGCATGGGTGAAGCAGGTGAGTGCCTGGAGCCCAGACAGAAAAGGGGTCCCAAAATGGTAATTTTTATTATTATTGTCATTGTCTTTGGCAAAGGGGGGCCTGATACTAAAAGTTCACCTTTAGTCTAGACTAGGGGTCTAGGGACAGTGCTGATGATGGGCCAAATTGAAAAGGTTTGGTTTAGTTAGACTAAACATCCAGAAATTTGGAAGTTAACTTGAAGTTTATGGGCTCAAACATGAGCTTGACTGTCCTCATGCAGAGCATGAAGTAGGGGGTAAAAGACTCTTACTCCTCTGCGTGAGATATGCGTATTGCCAGACTTTGTGCTGGGTCAGTAGCTGCCAGTGGCCTGCTTTTCCTCCTCTCAGGCATAAATGTGAGATTCTCACAAGCATTATTTGCCATCTGAGGACATTCATGTCTGGCAGTGGCTTTTCTTTGATAGCTGTGCTAGCTAATTTATGATATCATTGCCCAGGTTATCTGTACTCTTCTTAGGCTGGGAGCTCTCAGGTTCAAAGTCTACATTTATAGTATTGGCTTATAATAAGCTGATGCTGTATTATTGGTTATCAGCAAGACACTGGCTGGTTTTCATGGCTTTTGTTGCTTGAGTGTAGGTGGCTTGCAACACAGTGGCCTATTGGCATATTCCCATTAGTTCTTGGACCAATGAACACATGAAAGAAGAGCGTGTAGAACAATAAGGCTTCATATGTTTGTACAGGACTTTAGATGCTACTGCTGTGGAAATAATAAATAACACTGTACTGTGGGCTACAAAATTGGTTCTGGCTAATGAAAAGAAAAGAAAAAATTCCTTTATTTCCAGAACTTTAATAGCTTGTGGTTCAGCAGCCTTAAAATGTAACTTTGAAGCATCACTGCAAATGTTTCTTACCAAGCCTATGGAAGTTGCATTAAAGATAGCTGTATAAAATTTGAATATGTTTAACTGCTTTGACTTTAACACCTGCCTAAAAATCTTTCTGTTTGACTGCTAAGCTTTAAAAATAATGTGCTGCAAGAAAATGAAACAGGGGGACATATAGATACATGTTCAGAAATCATAGCTCTCTAATCCTTTGGAACAGAGTCTGGCTCTGCACAAGTCAAGAGGATGTTCTCAAAGATACGTGATTTTGCATGGGTTAAACAGGGCAAATGCTGGAATTGGAGTGACATGAGGAATGACATGGACCTGCATGAACTTTTGAAATATCAGGAGAGAGAGGGGAAACAGCTTGGGAAACCTTGTGAAGGCAGCAGCAACAATGTAGTTGTACATGGCCTGGGCACTTGGGAACAGGGAGGAGGAGGCGTTAAAGGTAAAACCACGGTTATGTAGAGATTGTTGTGGTTCTGTCAAAAAAGAGAGAGAATGATGATAATGGGATATAAGGAATGAAAACTGATACTGAGACTTCACAGTCTTATAGAATTAACTAGAAGATGATAACTTTTGGCCTATTTCATAGAATTTTAGCAAGAATTATATCGCTAATAGGATCTGTCTAAAAACTAGCTAAGTTTCATACTGAGGTTCCATTAATAAATGGCTGCCAAAGTGTTAATAAATTATTAACAGAGGTTATAAACATATGGATCTGAACAGTGTTTTTATACATGGTTATAAGTGCATCAGTGGATGGTATTATAGAGGGTTATAAGAAACAATCAACTGAAGTGTTAGACTACATAAAAATGTATAACAATGCAGTAGCTATGTCTTTAATCATCCACTAGGCATTTATTAATCATTTATAAGCTACTTATGAATGAAATGCATGCAACTAGTCTTAGAAATCAGGTAGCATTTTCTGTGACAATCTGAAGATCTTCTCCAGGATCTTATTGAATTAATTCCTTTTAAATTTGATGGCCCAGTCCTTGGCTGGTTAAAATAGACTTTGCTTCATTGACGTCAGTACTGCTTCACTAGTCAACATGAATTGAGGACCTGACCTCTTTGACTTTTCTTGTAAGGAAGTTCAGGACCAGAGGTAGGCAACTTAGAAGTTCTTTATATTGCTGGACTCTAGATGATAAAACCATATATGCATGTTGTGGACTACTTTCTTCTCAAAGAATAGAATTGCAGCATCTCTCATGCAAACATAAACAATTAAGGACTGGAAACTCTTTCCCTTCATTATTAAAATGTGTATTCATCAGCAAATGTTCCTAGCTATTATTGTATACACCAAATCCCTGATGGCAGGTGTAAGAGAAAGAACAAGATGCTGAAACAATCCAAGCAAACAGTCTGCATCCATTGAAGCAGATGCTATCTATGAACATTTGATGTTCTTTAAGATAGTGTTTATGCACACTGGTGGTTGCGTGGAAATGTCAGTGTCAATTGTACAGGATTTTTTTATGAACTGAAGCAAATGGTGGCCTATTGGAGTTTATAAGATCAGGCATGACAACCTGGGCCTGTAGCCCAGTGAGGAGAGCGTTCACCTGGGAGAAGGGAGTCCTGGGTTCTGGCCTTGGCTGCCAGGACAATGTATGCACTGTACATTGCACAGTGACTGGTTAAGAAAAATCTTGATACCTATGACTACAATCAAAGACTTTCCCTTCCTTTAAGCATGCTCATGCCCTTGCCACTACTCAACAGTGCTTGCTTTGCTTTTGGTTCAAAGTTCAACAGGATGGATGGAGGGATCCTCCAATCAGACTATTCTGTTCTATATTTTGGTGGTTAGGGCACTATTTTAGGAGGAGGGAATTGAGGCCATAGATTCCCTCTGGCTGAAGAGGACTTGGAAGCCAGGAATCCGGCTTTCTGGATGAGTGCTGTAGGCGCTGGGTGTGAATAGAAAGTGAATTGGTCACCATCTCATTGGCTAGGTACCTGCCTTCCAGGGAAAGAAAGGCAATATAGGTCCTGAGTAGCCAGAGGCACCTATTGAGCATGTATGACTCACAGGAGGCTGCGAGGAGGGATGGAAGTTAAGACACATGCCAGTACTTGGTGCGTGCTTTTTGCTAGCTCTAGGCATTTCCCTGCTCAGTGCCTACTATCACACCAGGTTGTGGACAGCTAGATCTGGAGGTCCCTCATAGCCTGAGGGGGTCCAGTGGAGTTGGGAGAAATGTACAAAACCCTGGTACTAGTAAGCAAGAAGGTCAGTTTTGAGCAGCTGAATTGGGAAGCTGGAGGGTCAGGCAGAGTGAAGAAGCAGAGGGCAAGCCAGGTTGAGTAGCCAGGAGATCAAGCAGAAAGCAGGAAGAAGCACAACCCATAAAGGCAGTCTGTGTAGAAATTGAGCCCTGTTACCCAGACATTTCCTCTTCTGGGTTACGGGTTTGTATGGGAGGGAGTGAAGGGCCATCTGACCCTGGCCAAGCCCTCTGGTGGCAGGGACAGCTAGGTGCAGACAGAGGTTCCTGGCCACCTGTGTCCGGGCTGAGTGGCCAGCTGTCAGTCAGCATGTGCATAATTGCCAAGCCATGAGATAGCATCCTCAGTGGTCATGTGCAGTTCCTGTAGTTTGCCACTCAACTTAGTCAGCGGGCAGTCACCAGCATATGTGATATGGTGTGTGTTTTGCCACAGTGACAGCCTGGATTATTGTGAAGACCCCAGTGGTGGAGACTGGCTGCACAAAGACCTTGCCCTGTCCAGACTGGGTACCTGACCTGAGCAGACCAAGGCCTTGCTTTTAAGACTGCAGCTTGACATCTATGCATCCTGGCTCACTTTAGGAATGCACATAACTCTCTCCATTTACTGAATAGGGATCTTGGTACCTAGCTTATTTATTTGGGTCACACTTATGGGGAACAGCACAAGAAGCTCTTCTGGCCTCAGCACACTCTTAGGTGTGCTGAAGCCTGAAATGAAGGCACATACCAGGCTGAATTGGATTTTATCCTGAGTGACTTGCACAGGACTTCATTTACCTTAAGACCTAGGCGATGGATTCATCTTCCTGTTGTGCCAGCCACCACAAAACATTCTTTATTTTCCCTCCTGGATGTAAAATAAGTTTTACCTGAATAGTCCTGTGTAAATGTCACCATTATTTGTTGAGGTTTAAGCCTACTGAAGGTTGTTAGCAAAGCATGCGTGTGGCTTTTCCTAAATGGGAATCCATCTTATGCAATTTTTCTTTGCATGATATTAACAAAAGGACAGACCTGCTGTGATGACACCTGTTAATTAGGGCCACTTCACTCTTTCAGACTTAATTATAGTTCTGAGGAGCTCACATGGGAAGCATCTTGTTGGAAAAATAAATGTTTTGCACAGGCATTCTGTCTGTATTTATAGTGATGCTCTTAAAATAAATATCTGATAAGGGAACAGAGCTGTTAAAGGAAATATATCATATGCTGTGATGGGAAGCAGTAGAATTTTATAATAAACATTACATGGCTAGTTTTGGTTTGTAAGGGTGTACAAATTAATAATCTCAGTTTCATAGTTTCATAGTTGGTAGGGTCGGAAGGGACCTGAGCAGATCATCTAGTCCGACCCCCTGCCATGGCAGGAAAGAGTACTGGGGTCAAATGACGCCAGCAAGGTGTTCATCTAACCTCCTCTTAAACACCCCCAGGGCAGGAGCCAGCACCACTTCTCTTGGAAGCTGGTTCCAGACCCTAGCCGCCCTGACCGTGAAGTAGCGCCTCCTGATATCTAACCTAAACCTACCCTCTGCCAGCTTGTGACCGTTATTCCTGGTCACTCCTGGCGGTGCTTGGGGGAACAGTGACTCCCCCAATGCCTGCTGGTCCCCGCTGACTAGTTTATAACAGGCCACAAGATCCCCCCTCAGCCTTCTCTTTTGGAGGCTAAACACGTTCAGGTCCCGCAGCCTGTCCTCATAGGGCCTGCCCTGTTGTCCCCTGATCATGTGAGTGGCCTCCTCTGGACCCTCTCCATGCTGTTGACATCCCTCTTGAAGTGTGGCACCCAGAACTGGATGCAATATTCCAGCTGCGGCCTGACCAGTGCCGCATAGAGGGGGAGGATCACCTCTTTGGACCTGCTCGAGATGCATCTGTGGATGCATGACAAGGTGCGGTTGGCCTTCCTGACTGCCTCCCCACACTGCCGGCCCATGTTCATCTTAGAGTCAATGATGACCCCCAGATCCCTTTCCACCTCCGTGCTGACAAGAGGGGAGTTCCCTAACCTGTAGGTATGGTGCCAGTTGTTCCTCCTGAGGTGCATCACCTTGCACTTGTCTGTGTTGAATCCCATCCTAGTCTCGTCCGCCCACCCTTGTAACCTGTCTAGGTCTGATTGTAGCCTGTTGCATCCTTCCAATGTACCCATGTCCCCCCACATCTTAGTGTCATCAGCAAATTTGAACAGGGTGCTTTTTACCCCCTCATCCAAATCGCTGATGAAGAAGTTGAACAGTGCGGGCCCGAGGACTGAGCCCTGGAGAACCCCACTGCCCACGTCCTTCCAGGTTGAGAAGGACCCATCCACTACCACCCTCTGGGTGCGGCCCTCCAGCCAGTTGGCGACCCATTTGACTGTGTGGGTGTCTACACCACAGCCCCCCAGTTTCTTAATGAGAACGGGGTGAGAGACAGTGTCAAAAGCCTTCCGGAAGTCCAGGAAGATTATATCCACTGCTACCCCTGCATCTAATGATCTGGTGATCTGATCGTAAAAGGCCACCAGGTTGCTCTGACAGGAGCTGCCACTGATGAACCCATGTTGGTTGCCCCTAAGCATGCAGTCCCCTGCTGGCCCTTCCTGGATGTGTGCCAGCATAATTTTCTCAAACAGCTTGCCTAGGATCGAGGTGAGACTAACCGGCCTATAGTTTTCCCAGGTCCTCCTTCCTGCCTTTTTTGAAGATGGGAACCACGTTGGCCCTCTTCCAGTCCTCCGGTACCTCACCAGAGCACCACGAGTGATCATAAAGGTGTGCCAGGGGACTTGCAATGACCTCGGCCAGTTCCTTTAGAACTCTAGGGTGGAGATCATCTGGGCCGGCTGACTTGAATATGTCCAACCCCTCCAGAAGCTCCCTAGCTAAATCCTCGCTAACCCGTGGCCCAGGTGTGCCTTCCCTGGGGCCCGAGGGGGGCCCAGCAGGGAGGTGGCTGTTCTGGTCCCTACTTAGGAAGATGGAAGCAAAGAAATCATTAAACATGTTAGCTTTGCCGTCTGGTGTGACGACCGAGTTACCCATGTCGTCCTGCAAGGGCCCCACATTACCCGGGACCTTCTTTTTCCCCACTACGTATTTAAAAAAAGACTTCTTATTGTCCTTAATCTGGGAAGCTAGTCCCAGTTCCATTTCTGCCCCCCTACATCCCCGAGCAACTACAGAATAGCCCTCCCTGGGTATAAGCCTCCTTTTTAGCAAGGAGACATTCCCAGATGCTTTTGGTGAGCCACGGAGGCTTGTGTGCTCTCCTGCTCCCTTTGATCCTCGTTGGGATTACCTTCCTTTGGGCTTGGAAGATTGTCTCCTTAAGGAGCGACCACTCTCCTTGGACACCCGGCTCCCCTCCCCCCTGGGACCTCAGCACTTCTCCAACTATCCTCCTTAGCTCGTTAAAGTCTGCCCTCCTAAAATCTAGGGCCGCTGTCTTGCTGCATGCCTTTGCCAGCTTGCGCTGGATGGTGAATTCCAGCAGGCAATGATCGCTGTCGCCCAGGTGGTCGAGCACCCGCAGCCCCCTCACCAGGTCATCACCCGTGGCCAGCGCTAGGTCCAACAAGGCGTCCCCCCTGGTGGGGCTGTGCACCTCCTGGGTTAGATGGAGGTCCTGCACTCTGGCCAAGAACCTATGTGAGCATTCAGACCTGGCTGACTGCTCTTCCCAGCAGATGTCCGGGAAATTCAGGTCCCCCATGACTACCACATCCTTAGCCTTCACTACCTCTGTGAGCTGACCTAAGAATTCCTGGTCAAGCTCTTCTCCCTGGTTGGGAGTAGACTCCCACCATTAAGTCCCTTTCACCTCGACTGCCTTATACTCTAACCCAAAGCACTTCAGAGTGCCCCTCCCCTGGCTCCTTGATAATTAACGAGGATGTGTATTCCTCCTTAATATAGAGCACCACGCCCCCACCCCTCTTTCCTATCCTGTCCCTCCTGTACAGCCTATAGCCCTTGACATTGACTGCCCAATCACAGGTTTCGTCCCACTACGTTTCTGTAATCCCCACTATGTCCGGGCTGGTGTCAGCCAGCAGGAGGGTGAGTTTCTCCTGCTTGTTGCCCATACTACGAGTGTTTGTTTAGAGGCATTTGAGGCCTCCTGTGGGTGTGTGTACTGACCCCCTAGTCCCAACGCTACCCTGGCCCCTCTCTCTTACCTATTTGATTGCTTCGCTCGTTGGTCTGGGCTGGGCTGTAGTAGTGGGTGCTGTTTGGTCTGGCAGTCTGATATTTCCTCTGCCCTCATCTTACCCTTCCCCCGATGAGCCTAGTTTAAAGCCCGCCAGAGGAGGTCCACCAACCTAGAAGACAGCACATGCTTACCTTTAGGGGAAAGGTGGAGCCCGTCCCATCCCAGCATGTCTCTTGTCGTGATGTGCCGGTCGTGGCTGAGGAAGCCAAAGCCCTCCTCGAAGCACCATTCCTGTAGCCACCAGTTGGTCTCCGCGATGCATGTTTCATGTCATCTGCCTCGTCCACTCACTGGCAGGATAGAAGAGAAAACCACCTGTGCACCCATCTCCTTCAGCACGCACCCCAGAGCGTGGTAGTCCTCCATCAGGAGATCAGGGCTCCTCCTGGCCGCATCGTTAGTACCCACATGGACTAGGACCATAGGGTAATAATCGGTGGGCTGGATTACGGTCTGGAGCATCCCTTTTATGTCCTGAATCCTCGCTCCAGGTAGGCAGTATACCTCGCGTGCCGAGGGGTCCCGGCAACAGATAGGGCCCTCCGTACCTCTCAGGATGGAGTCACCAATGACGATCACGTGACGCTTCTTCCTCCTGGCTTTCTTGCCTCCTTCGGCTTGCACGGGACGTGGTGTGCATGGAGTTGCCTCCTCCCCAGTTTCGTCCTCTCCATCCTTCTCCTCCAGGGCTGCCAGAGCTTCGTACCTGTTCTCCAGCCGGACTGTAGGAACCGGTGCTGCCGTGTCTCGAGTCTGCCCCCATTGATTGGCACTTATGCACACCATTGGCTGTTCCTTCTTCCTCCATCACTTTTAACACCCACTGAAATAGAAGTATGGTTTTTTATAAAGCCCTAGACCAGGGGTTGGGAAAATATGCCCTGTGGATTGGATCCATCTTGCCAAGGGATTTTAGCTGGCCTGTAGTGGGTCCCTGGCCCCTGCCCAGCCCAGGCACAAGGGGTAGCCTGGGCCATGGTATGTGTGGCTGATCCTATTGCCCCTGGGCACACCGTGGGACTGGGGCAGCACAGCAGCAGGGTTCACTTCCTGTCCTGGACTCAGTCCCTGTGGCAGTGGCTCCTTCCAGCTGCTACTGTCAGTCTCTGCCTGGGTACTCCAGCCTGTCTCCTCTCCATCAACATCTGGGGGCACTGGATGGAGCAGGTGGGCAGGCAGAGTCTTCATGGAGACTGGCCCAAGACCCATGAAAGCAGGACGCGCTTGGCTGGGTGGATGGGATGGGGCTGTAGGCAGGCAGGGAGCAGCATCCACAAGTGGGATGGGTGGGTGGGTGGGTGGGGCTGGGGCTGGGGCAAGGGCCAGGGATGGGATCAGGATCACAGGGCCATGATAGCATGGGGATGGGACCCAGGGCAGAGCCACGATCCACTGTCCGCCCATCCCTGTGATGGGTACCAGTTCCATGGGAAGGGGCATGCAGGGAGCAAATCATGGCTCTCCTCCAGGACCTGACCATGCACTGTCACTGCCCAGAAATCCCAATCCCAGAGCCCTGGACTTGGACCCACCCCTGCCTGCCCAGCCCATTCTTGACTGCTGCTCCTTGCCTGCCCACAGCCCCATCCCAGGGCTCAGCATGACCTGCTGCAGGGGTCCTGGGCTGGTCTCCATGCAGAGCCTGGGATCACAGGGGGTTGACAGCGTGGGGCTGGGACTCAGGGCAAAGCCATGATCCACTAGCCATGTAGGAGCATGCAGAAATCAGGTTGCGGTTCTGTCCTGAGCTCTGCACTGTCACAGCCTCGCAATCCTGATACCAGTCCCAGCCCTGGCCCTGTCCGCCTGTCCAGCTTGGGTCATGTTTTTGGGGGTCCAGAAGAAGTAGTAGTCTGCAGTCTTTAAAAAGTCCCATTCCAGTTCAGGTAGTCATGAAGTTTGTACTGAAATCCTAGCCGTGAACTTAGTCCCCTGTACCTGTGTAGAGTCTAAGTCTAGGGCTGTACCTGCAGGAAGGAGCTTTCATTGTATTGCAAGTTGGGCGGATCAGAATCTGATGAAGTTCAACATCGAGAAATGTAAAATGCTCCAACTCAGGAGGAGCAACCCCCAACACACCTATAGGCTTGGCATCACCAAACTGACTAGCGCCACAAATGAAAGGGACCTGGGGTAATAATAGACCAGAGTATGAATATGAGCTGGCAGTGTGATGCTGTAGCCAGTAGGGCATGCATCAATTGATGCATCTCCAGCAAAACCAAGGAGTCTTTCACTGTACTCAGCACTGGTGAGACTGCAGCTGGAGTACTGTGTCCAGTTCTGGGCATCACACTTTAACAAGGATGTGGACAAGCTTGAGGGAGTCCAAAGATGAGCCACCTGTATGATCAGAGTCTTAAAAGGCAATTCATACAAGGAAAGGAAGAGATGTGGACAGCACGGAGAGGGTCCAAAGGAGGGCCACCCGCATCATCAGGCCAGGCCCTATGAGGAGAGGCTACGGGACCTGAACCTGTTCAGCCTCCAAAAGAGAAGGCTGAGGGGGGTCTAGTGGTAGTTTACAAACTAGTCAGGGGGGATCATCAGGCACTGGGGGAGTCCCTGTTCCCCCGAGCACTACCAGGAGTGACTAGAAACAGTGGACACAAGCTAGCGGAGGGTAGATTCAGATTAGACATCAGGAGGTGCTACTTCACTGTCAGGGCGGCTAGGATCTGGAACCAACTTCCAAGAGAAGTGATGCAGGCTCCTACCCTGGGGGTCTTTAAAAGAAGGATAGATGAACACCTGGCCAGGGTCATTTGACCCAGTACCCTTTCCTGGGACAGCAGGGGGTCAGGCTGGATGATCTGCTCAGGTCCCTTCCAACCCTACCAACTATGAAACTATGAAAGGCTGAGGGATCTGGGATTTTTTAGCCTGATGAAAAGAAGACTGAGGGGGAACCTGGCAGCAGCTTACTGCTACACTAGGGGAGTACATCAAGGGCTCAGTGAGAAACTGTTCACCAAGGCACACGAGGGAAAACCCAGAGTAATGGCCAGAAACTCCTGGAAGGTCGATTCAGGGTCAACATTAGGAAAAACTTCTTTACGGTCAGGGTGTCCAGACTGTGGAATCAGCTCCCTCCAGAGGTGGTGCAATCACCTATCCTAGAAATCTTCAAGAGGAGACTAGACAGTCACCTTGCTGGGGTCACCTGACCCCCAGTTATCTTTCCTGGTTGTTGTTGCTGTTAAATTGAATAATGTGTTTCCTGGGGAGAAAATGGGAAGATGAGTGGGTTCTGAGGGCAGCCATGGCTCCCCTATGAGAGATACAGGTATCGGCTTGGGAGGGTCAATAGGAGTGGATGAAGTGTGGGGAGGAATTCCCCCAGGTGTGAGGCAAGGAAGAGGACTGAGTTGGGATTGGAAGGAATATGAGGGGGAAAAAAGATTGTTTTCTTTTTTGGAAGTAGTGATTGTGGGTTGGGAAAGGCAGGGGATGGACTGCTTTTGAATGTTGGGGTTGGACGGATTTATTTTATTATCCATCTTTTAATATTTTATTCTGTTTTTATAAGATTTTTTACCTTTTCTATGAAGTTGTTCTGAGCCCTTTCTGGGAAGGGTGGCATGCAGATTTAATAAATAAGTAAATAAATATTTTTCCAGTTTTGTCAGTTTCTGTGCAATGTTTGACAAGTCATAAGTGAGTTCTGGCTTCAGTGAGTTTTGAATCTGGCACTTAACCCTTGTCTATGCATCAGCATTGCAGCATGGAAATTACTGCTGCTTCCCCTCTGTCCTTCTAGTAAGCACCAAACTTATTGTGTCAGGGAGCAGTGCTCTCGAATATGCACCCTATATGTAGTCTCCAAGAGTGGCCAAAGGCTGATGATTCTGAGGAATGTGAAAGAACCACACAAAGTGCAGATTTAGGGTATTTTTCTCTTAATTTTCATCTCATTTTTTAAGACTTGAACTGTAAAGCACAAGGCTGAATAACCCTTCCAAAGTATCAATCTCATTAATTATGACAATGCTGGATGTTCCTGGAATCCATATATATATATTCTTAAAGCTTTGGTCTTAGCAACTTCCTGTGGTGATCATAGAATCATAGAATCATAGAAGTCAGGTTGAAAGGGACCTTGTAGATCTTCAAGTCCAACCCCCTGCCTGGGCAGGAGAAAAAACTGGGCTCAAATGATCCCAGCTAGGTAGGCATCAAGCCTCCTCTTAAAGACCCCCAGGTTAGGAGCCAGCACCACTTCCCTTGGAAGCTGGTTCCAGATCCTAGCTGCCCTGACTGTGAAGTAGTTCTTATGGATGTTTAATCTAAACCTATTCTCCAACAACTTGTGGCCGTTATTCCTTGTTATGCCAGGGGGCGCGAGGGGAAACAGTGTCTCCCCAAACCCTTCTGGTCCCCCCTACTGAGTTTATAGATGGTGACCGGGTCCCCCCTCAGCCTTCTCTTGTGAAGGCTGAACAGGTTCAGGTCCCGCAGTCTCTCATTGTAGGGTCTGCCCTGTTGTCCCCGGATCATGAGGGTGGCCCTCCTCTGGACCCTCTCCATGTTGTCCACATCTCTCCTGAAGTGCGGCATCCAGAACTGGACTCAGTGCTCCAGCTGCGGCCTGACCAGTGTTGAATAGAGAGGGAGGATCACCTCCTTGTCCCTGCTAGAGATGCACCTGTGGATGCACCACAAGGTGCGGTTGGCCCTGCCAACCGTGTTCTCACATTGTTTGCCCATGTCCATCTTGGAGTCATTACTGAACTCCAAGATCCCTTTCTGCTTCCGTGCTCTCAAGAAGGGAGTTTCCCATCTTATAAGTGTGCTGCTGGTTACTACTGCCCAAGTGCAGCACCCTGCACTTGTCAGTGTTGAAGCGCATCCTGTTTTTGCTAGCCTACCTCTATAACCTATCCAAGTCTGGCTGCAGTCTTTCCCTCCCTACTAGCATGCTCACCTCACCCCAAATTTTGGTATCACCAGCGAATTTAAACAGGTTGCTTTTCACCCTGTCGTCCAAATCACTGATAAAGAAATTGAACAGCACGGGCCCAAGGACTGAGCCCTGGGGGACTCCGCTGCCTACTTCCCCCCAGGTTGAATATGACCCATCCACCACCACCCTCTGAGTGTGACCCTTCAGCCAATCTGCAATTCATCTGACTGTGTAGGCATCGTTGCCACAGTCGCCCAATTTTTTAATGAGGATGGGGTGGGAGACAGTGTCAAAGGCCTTGCTGAAGTCCAGAAAGACTACATCCATGGCAACACCTGCATCCAAGGCTTTTGTGACCTGATCATAAAAGGCAATCAGGTTGGTGTGACATGACCTGCCCCTAATGAAACCGTGCTGGTTGCCCTTGAGCATCATCTCTGTGGCCAGCCCATCACAGAAGTGCTCCATGATGATCTTCTCAAAGAGTTTCCCTAGGATAAAGTAAGACTGACGGGGCTATAGTTGCCCGGGTCCTTCCTCCTCCCTTTTTTAAAGATGGGGACAACGTTGGCTATCTTCCAATCATCTGGCACCTGGCCCGAGTACCACTAATGCTCGTAAAGCCGTGCCAAGCACCCTGCAATAACCCCAGCTAGCTCCCTCAGTACCCTGGGATGGAGAGCATCTGGACCCGCTGATTTGAACACACCCAGCCCCTCCAGCTCTCTAACCTGGTCCTCCCCAACCTGACGTCTGGAGGCATTCCCCTCGAGTCCATCTTGCATCATGATGGGGAAGTCCCGGTCCCTGCCCAAGAAAACCACCATTTTAGCTGACTGAATGGCCCTTTTTCCCAATCCACATTTTTAGGCCACTCATTATTTTATGTGATTTTATCATTTCCATATTTGCCATATTTGCTCACCTTATAAGGTGAGACGCCCAATCTTTTTAATTACAGAAGAGTTTTTTTTCTGTGCCACTAATCATTCCCATGTATTTTCTCTGGCCCCCTTCTGGTTCTTCTGTATTATTTTAGAGATGGGGTGGCCAGTACTGCACACACTATTCCAGAGGCAGTCACACAATTGATTTCTTTGAAGGCATTATAATATTTTTCATAGTATTTTTCTCTATTAGGAATCTTTACCAATATTAATTAATTTTCATCGTTCTTAATTTAATTGCATGACTCATATTTATCAGTTATATTCCTTAGGCATTTATTGACACAAAATCAAATTGAAACTGTAATATCAGAAAACAAAATACCCAAAATACAAATACAAAATAAACCCAACTCCAACTGTTACAATTTACGATCCATACAAAACATGGGCTGTCAGAAGAATGAAATCAATGTTTGTCCCTTTACATTTAAAAAATTGATTCCCACCTTGTATTTTTTAAATAAAACTGAAATAAGTTGGGCAAGCAAGATTTATTCTAAAGCATTTGGTAAGACCAAGAATTTATTTAAAATGTTTTTACTTTCATTTAAGATTGTATTAAAAAAGTACGCTCTTGTAGCCACTGTTATATCACTAGAATAATAATTACATAATTTATAGGAGAGGTAACTCATGATGCTGATTGAGTTAACACTCATAGGTGCCTGGCACATATTATACTTACAGTGCAATAAATGTGCCAATTGCACCATAAATAGTAAAGGTGCTCTGTGTTCAGGCAATTGAGGGCACCATAAAGAGGAAAACCAGCCACAAAGATATTAGAAGATGTTTGTATGGGGTCACGTGATGACCATGTGAGTGCCACGTTACTTTTCTTGATGGCTTATGTGGATGGAGGGTATTGACAAGCACAAGGTTGTGTAGCTGTGTGAATTCCAGCAGTCTCAGTCCTCTATCACTAGTGTTCCCTAATCCATATTTTCCTGCTGTCCCTGGCCATTCCTTATGTGCATCTGTGCCAGTTATGGCATACCAGTCACCTTGAACAATAAGAATCTCTGTCTCTGGTGTCTTTGCTACTGTTTCATAGATTTCATAGATTTCATAGACATTAGGGCTGGAAGGGACCTCGGGAGATCATCGAATCCAGTCCCCTGCCCAAAGGGCAGGAAGTCAGCTGGGGTCATAGGATCCCAGCAAGATAAGCATTCAATTTACTCTTGAAGGTGTTCAATGTAGGTGCTTGAACCACCTCCAATGGCAGACTGTTCCAGACCTTGGGGGCTCGGACAGTAAAGAAATTCTTCTTTATGTCCAGCCTAAAATGGTCTTGCAGGAGTTTGTGACCGTTCGACCTCGTCATCCCTTGGGGCGCTCTGGTGAACAAACGTTCCCCCAGATCCTGGTGGTCACCCTTGATAAACTTACAGGTGGCCATCAGATCACCCCGAGCCTGCGCTTTTCCAGGCTAAAGAGTCCCATGGCTCTCAGCCTGTCATCGTAAGATCTGTTTTCCTGACCTCTGATCATGCGCGTGGCTCTCCTCTGGACTCTCTCAAGCTTCTCCACATTCTTTTTGAATTGTGGAGCCCAAAACTGGATGCAGTACTCCAGCTGCGGCCTCACCAAGGCCGAGTACAAGGGGAGAATGACGTCCCGGGATTTGCTCGAGAAGCATCTATGGATGCACGCCAGCATTTTGGTTGCTTTACTAGCCGCAGCATCGCAGTGCAGGCTCATGTTCATTTTGTGGTCAACGATGACCCCCAAGTCTTTTTCTTCTGTAGTGCTAACCAACGTAGCACTGCCGAGCCTATAAGGATGCTGCAGGTTTTTCCTCCCAAGGTGGAGAACCTTGCATTTATCGGTGTTAAACACCATGAGGTTCTCGTCTGCCCATTTGCTGAGCTTGTCCAGGTCAGCCTGGATCACCCGCCTATCTTCTGGCATGGATGCTTTGCCCCAAAGTTTGGTGTCATCGGCGAACTTGGGCAGTCCACTCCTGACTCCAATGTCCACATCGTTAATGAAGATGTTGAACAGTATGGGTCCCAGGACAGAACCTTGAGGGACCCCACTGGTCACAGGGCACCATGATGAGTGACTTCATTAAGTTTGTTATAGAACTTTTCATTGCAGTCAGATATTTGGATAACTGTCATGTTGTTAGGTGTCACAGAAATCTGGATAGAAATTATTCAGCTGGTTATTGGTTTGCAATCTAAATTTGACTGAGTCTTTGTGTATGAGACATCCTACTTCTCTTTCATGATTATTTTCCTTTCTACTGTACCACTTGTAATGCTAACTGACTTACAGAACATTATGTGTTATGTTTCATTATGACTGCTTCACTCAAGCTCTCAGAGAAATTGGAGAAGTACTTGGAAGAGCAAAGAAGAAGAACTAACTATGGATGAATGACAAATTCATGGAAATGTGTGATTCGTGGCGAGAACTAAAAGCTAAATGCTTTTAATTAGACTATGATAGCCTCCAATACAGAGATGCAACCAAAAAAGTAAGAAATGATATAAGGAAAGTGAAAAAGAACTGGATCCTAGACAGATGTGAAGAGATTCAAAGAGGCTCTGAACACATCAGCAAGAAAGTTTTTGAGACCCTAAAAAGGCAACTAAGATGTATCAAGAACGAACAACTGCAATAGAGAACAAAAATGGTGACTTGCCTACTGAAAACAACGCAAGACTAAAAGATAGGCGAAGTATGTGAAAGAACGGTATAATCACAATATCAAAACATACCCAGAAGTAATAACCAGGGATCCTGGTTTTCTCTGATTTAAAAAAAAAACCCAAAACCTCACATTTTCTGATTTAAAAAAGTAACCCAAAATCCACATTTTTCCTGTGATTAAAATGAAATATGACTATCTATCTATCTATCTATCTATCTATCTATATCTATATTATATATTATATAGATATATGGTGTTTCATTTTAATCACAGGAAAAATGTGGATTTTGGGTTAGTTTTTTAAGCCAGAAAGTTTGGGATTTTTTTTATCAGAATAAACCAGATCACTGGTAATAACTCAAGCAGAGAAAGGAATATCTGGAATTGTAGAAGAAGAAGGTAAAAGCTTAGACATCACAAGAGAAGAAGTCAGAAGGCATCAGAAGAATGAAAAATGGAAAAATAACTGGCCTGGACAATATAATTGAAGAACTATTAAAAAAAGGAAACAAGGCAATTGACGTACTGCACTGTTGATCGTTTTGGTTTATGATGTATATGTGAGAGGTCACCCAGACCTTCAACATGTATGCCTGGGCAAGAGCATGTAGGAATGAAGGCTGTCCAGACCTTCCATCCCCCCTTTACGTCATTGAGATAGAATCCAAAGGCCAGACCAAGTCCAAATATCTGGTACCTCCATGGCTATAGTTGTATGAGCATCCAGGAGTCAAATCCAGGACTCCTGTGTGGCAGACAAGGATTTTAACACTGAACTACAGGGCATTCCACATACTGAACAAAATCTGCAATGTGGTATGGAAAAAGGAAAACCTGGGCAGCACAGCAGACAAAATCAATAATGATCCCTATCCCAAAGAAGGGGAATCTATACCAGTGTACCAAGTACTGTACCATTAGCCTCATCAGTCATCCAAGTAAGGTGCTTCATAGAATACTATTAAACAGACTCAAGCCTGTAGAGAAACTTATTAGCAAAAGAACCAAATCTAGAAGTACCACAGAACAGATCTTCAGCCTTAGAATCATGTGCGAAAAGTACTGTGACCACCAAAAAGAACGCCGCCATAATTTCATAGACTTTAAAAAAGCTTTTGACAGCATGTGGTGAAACGTGCTTTGGCTGACAATGAAGAAGCATAACAGTCCCACATTGATAAGTCTTATAGAATAACTCCGCAATAATACAAATAGTGGAGTCCTGCTTAACAACAACATTGTGGAGTGGTTTCCAACATTAGTAGGAATATGCCAAGGTTATCTTCTCTCACCATGCTTATTTAATTTATACCTGGAAAAAATCACATCAGATGCCTTAGAGAACTTCACTGGAACAGTGTCAATTGCAGAATGAGAAATTAACAACCTTCGTTTTGCTGATGACACTGATCTAATAGCTGGAACTGCAAAACAGCTTAAGGAAATAACATAAAGCTGCATAAGGCTACAAAGAGATATGGAATGGAAATTAGCGTGGAGAAGAGCAAAGTAATGATAACATCAGCCAGTAGCAATGATGATGCATCAGTAAAGATTGTAATGAGAAGCTAGAAAAAGTAACTTTAAATACCTTGGAGCAACCAACACGGAAGATGCTAAAAGAAGTAAAAACAAGAATGGTCATTCCTATTGGACAGCTAGCAAAACTAAAGAAAATCTGGACTATAGCAGCAAGATCACAATGAAAATGAAACTCCGCCTACTATATGCTGTTGTCATTTCAATATCTCTCTATGGCTGCAAGACCTAGGGCCTTTGCATACGCCACAAAATTGGCCTTTAAAGCAGCTTAAATGCTCGTTTGCACTGCTTTAATGGTGTTGCTGTTTGCGCATTCAGCAGTGTATTCTGCTTTAAATGACATTGGTATGTAGTGAGATAAAACACCTCTGAGGTGTTTTAGTTTGCTACCTAACAAAGTGCAACAGTGCACAGGGTGCTGGAAGCTGACGTGCTCAGGGCTTGGCAGGCCCTGCACAGGTGAGGGGCTGTGGGACCCAGTGGCAGCCGATGCAGCCAGGCTCAACTGAAGAAAAAAAGAGAAGAGTCTGATCTTTTTTTTTTTTTTGGCCCCAGAGCCTCCCTGCCTGCCTGACTGTGTGGGTATGTGGTGCTTCCCTCCCTGGCTGGGGGCAAGGCGGGGGGAGGCAGGGCAGTGCTTCCCTCCACAGTTGGTGTCCCCCAGGACTGCCCAGGCTGAGTGCCAATGGGTGGGTGCTGCCTGGGGGGCCCATTGCACAGCTCAGGGACTGCTTGGCCTGCCAGCAGCTCACTCATCCCCCTTCCTGCAGCCAAAGAGGCAGGTAAGAATTGGGCCCCCATCCTTGTATACACACCATGGGGGTTTAGTTCAGTTTAATTCTCCCTAAATTGAAGTGGTGTTTTTAAAAACTCACTGTTTCAATTTAGGGAGAACTAAACTGAATTAAACCACCATAGTGTGTACAAGCAGCCCTAACTACTTACTAGGGCACTGGAAAAGTGAACTAAGACATTTGAAATGTGGTGCTTCAGAAGATTTGTACTCATACCCTACATTGCACAGGGAATACATTAATCTGAGAAAGATCAAATCAGACAAGCAGTCAATAAATATGAACCCATACTTGAAATCATAAGAAAGACGCAGTGGTTTGGACATATAACAAGAAGGCCCAGCACTCTTACAATAGCATCCAGAAGGGTGCTGTGGATAGACAAAGAAGAGGAGGAAGACCCAGGACAAGCTGGACCACCAATATCAAAGACTGGGCAGGATTAAAACTGATTGTGCAAGGATTGCAAAAGACTGGGAAGGATGGAGGACAGTTATCGTTACATCAACCCAGTGGTCGGTGCAATCTCAGGACTGACTGACTAATACATTAGATACTTTGTTCCAGATTTTTAGGTAGGCCCAAATCCTTATTAAGATGGTGACTTACTGACTTCTGGTACAAACAACTAATTCAGCACTTAATATTGGCTAGCAATAGAAAAGGAGGGCGCAAGCCAGTTGTTAATTATATTGTGTTCACCATATGCCTCCACAATTCCCTGCAAAATGATTCTTGGGTAGCAGTATCATTTTGAAGGAACTTGGCCACTAAAAGAAAAGTCATACTTTCTGAATTTTATTCCAACACCAAGAGCTAATTTTCTTCAAGCTACAATATACTTTATTTTTATAGCACATCACCAAGCATTTGAGAAACTTAATCACTGAAAGAAGAAAGGAGGATTTAAAGGCTAGGTTGGAAGTTTAAAGGTTAGATTTGAAAAGGAGAAGTGTTTCATTGTCTTACTGGGCACATAAGAGAATGTCTTCAAATGAATTGGGCAGGATGGGTAAAAAGAGTGACTTACAGCTGTTGACAGTTGCAGGAAAAACGTGAGGCAGCTACTCCTGGAGAGGTGAATATAAAAACAGACAAAGCCAGTACAGCAATTATGAGTTGCATCTAGAGAGGGAGGATGTATGGGGTGAAGGTGAGGGGGTGAGCTTGTTGAGAAAATCTTTTGGAATTTGGAAAGCAGACACTCAGGAAGTCTGTAAAAAGGATAATAATTTGCAAAGCTAAGAAATCATCACGGTAGACATGCTGTTAATTACTTAGGAAAATATTCTGGAATGGGAATAAGGTAGATTTGTATTGTGTCTACAGAAATGGGGGCCCACTTAAAAATGGGGACCTTTGAATAAAACTGCCATGCAATTAGAGCAGAATACCAGCAGTCACAATTCCCTCTAAAACCTTTTTGGCAGACATGCCACAAATTATCTCTGCACCCTTCCCGAGTGTCATTTCTCATTCTCTTCCCTTGCTTGACCTGCTGCTCTGCTTTCTGCTTCCTTCAAACTTGCTGCTTTGTTTTCTGCTTCCTCCCTGAACTGTTCTGTGCCACATACAGAGAATGCCCGTGCTGCTTGTGGCACCCATGCCACAAGTTGCCCTCTCCTGCTCTGCAATTTGGTCAAGACCTAAGAGTTACAGTAGACAAGAAGCTGAATATGGTTTAACAGTGTGCCCTTGTTGCCAAGAAGGGTAATGGCATAGTGGGCTGCATTAGAAGGAGCATTGTCACCAGATCAAGGGAAGCAATTCTTTCCCTCTACTTGGCACTGGTGAGGCCACATCTGGAGAACTGTGTTCAGTTTTGGGGCCCCCACTACAGAAAGGATGTGGACAAATTGGAGAGGGTCCACTGGAGGGCAATGAAAATGATGAGAAGGCTGGGGAACAAGACTTCTGAGAAGAGGCTGAGGGAACTGGGCTTATTTAGTCTAGAGAAGAGAAGACTGAGAGGGAATATAATAGCAGCCTTCAACTTCCTGAAGAGTGGTTCCTAAGAGGATGGAGTTAATTGTTCTCAGTGGTGATGGATGACAGAACAAGGAGCAATGGTCTTAAGTTGCAGCAGGAGAAGTTTAGGTTAGATCTTAGGAAAAACTTTCTCACTAGGAGGATAGTAAGACAAGGCCTAAGGGGATGACAAGGTCTAACAGCCACAAACTCCTGCAAGGCTGTTTTAGGCTGGACATAAGGAAAAAACTTATTTAATGTCCAAGCCCCCAAGGCCTGGAATAGACTCCCCCCAGAGGTGGTGCAAACACCGACTCTGGACACTTTCAAGAAACATTTGGACACTTATCTTGCTGGGATCCTTTGACCCTCATTGACTTCATGCCCCTTGGGCAGGGGGCTAGACACAATTACTTACAAGGTCCCTTCCAGCCCTAATGTCTATGAAATCTATGAAATAAAGGACTGGAACAGATTTCTTAGAGAGGTCATGGAATCTCCATCCTTGGAGGTTTTTAAGACCCAGGTAGACAAAGCCTTGGTTGGGATGATCTAGCTGAGGATGATCTTTCTTTGAGTGGGGTTTTAGACTAGATGACCTCCTGAGGTTTATTCCAACCCTAATTTGTTATGATTCTATTTTTATATGATTCTGTGAAAGAGGTAAAATTTTACCAGTTTCACTGACATTCCAGGGTAAAATCCGGCTCCCACTAATCATAATGGCTGCCTATAGATGTGCTGGTTCATATTCTAATTAGAATATTAGATTAATCAAGTCTGCTCCATGTTCTAATTAGAAAGCTCTGGCATCACCTTACCATGATGTGTTTTAAGTCCCTCCACATTTTAAAATGGCTGTGGGGCATTTTAACCAAAGCTTGTCCAATGAGCTTTACTTAAAGAGCCCCTGTGACCATTTAAAAATGCAGTGGCCTTAATACATGAGATGGTGAGCCATTTTAATAAAGTGGTTGTCGGGGAACTGTTCTAATTAAAATGGCCCCTGCCCACCCCCAAGCACATGTATAGGCACCCAATTTTTTTATTTAGTTCTGTAGAACCAGGAGAGTCTTATTTAAGTTCATAATGTCTACTTAGCAATGTCTGTAAAACTCTGTGCTGTATTTGGATAACAGGGTAAAAAGTAGTACTATTAAAGAGCATGTGAACAACTTCACTGATACCTGATTTGCCAGGTACAAGGAAAAGCTTTCTTCAAACCAGCCACTTGATGTACTAAGCATGTGACAATGTCTCACTGGACCTTACAAAGGAACTGGGAAGAAATCCTGGTTTTTCAGGAGTGGGAGTGGAGGATCAGTGGCAAAGCTGTTAAAGTTTTGTAGCAGCTGACATCCGTAGTGCCCTTCTTGACCTCTGCGCCTGTGAGTGGTGGGTATCACGAGCAGCTGTCATTAAGCGAGCTGCCTGTATTCTCTCTAATGAAACAAAAGTGCATTTTCCAACAGTATTAAAATGTTTAAGCCAGAGTACTGATGGAGATTTATGTTTATTGTGCCAGTGGGGGTGGCTGAAACCAAGCAGCCTTTAATTTCCAACTTACTGTGCAGACTGATGAAATATACTTCTGACCAGCTAATTTTTTCTTTTACCATAGACATATTTGTATCATTAAGAACACCGTAAAGCTCCAATTAACAACCTCATAGAATTTTAATCTGGAAGATGTCAGAGCAGTTTTCTAATTAACTTAGTTTCCAAAATTATCACTGTGCAGTCAGCAAGCACATTCTTAAGAAAGCATTCATTTTTTTTGAAGTGAATGAATCTGTTGATTGATGGGTGACAGCCTCTGAGGTCGAAGTCCCCTATTTAACCACAGGAAATGCACAACAGAGGTAACAACAGTGCATGCTGTTATAACCCAATAACTTCTCCCACCAGTGTGAGAACCATGGCCTAGAAATGAGACAGAGTTAACAAAGGGCAGCCTCTTAGAGGCTCATTCTATTGGCAAATATTGAAAAAGAAAAGAATTGTTCAAGGCACGGTCTGTTCAAAGCAAGGTCTTCCATCTGCACCCATTTTACACCCTGTCCAGTTCCATGGGCTGCTTTGGTATGGATCCTGATTTAGACCAGAGTAGAAAAGAGAGTCAAACCAAATATCCTAGACATGTAGTTGTGATGTACAGGGATTGTGCTGCCTTTTGAGAAGTGAGGAAGTTTGGAGTAGACACTCTCTGCTTCAATAAATAGGTTCCAGATAGCTGGAGACCAAATTAACATGTCTAGTTGGGTTTGCTTTATACTATATAGAAAATAGAGAGGAGACTGAATCATACTCCAAAATATACTGTACATACTTCTAATTTGAATAATAAAGAGAAGAGATATTCTGAAAATATATGCTGCTAGAAATAAAAAAGGAGCATTCACAGCAAGTTCATTCAGGAACTCAGATCTTAAAGCCCTTTTTGGCATCATGTCTGACCTCTTGTATGACACCAGCCATAGAATTTCTTCTAGTGACAGGTGTAAGTTATAAATCAACTGTACCTTAGTCCAAGTGAGTGCCACATAGAAGTATGGGGGAGAAACAAGGAAGGCAGGCCACCCAGTCTTGACAGCCTATTAGGCTTGTGTGAGACAGGCACACCACTTCCTTATCCAATGACAAACAAAGAAGTGATGTACCCAGCATCAGTTCTGACTACTTTTGATTCCAAGCCTGAATGACCACATATCCAATTAAAGCTAGGCTGACTAGAAGCAATATTTGACATAAGTCTAAAATAAGGCTTGAACCCACATTTTTATAGCTATGGTACAGCATCCCAACCACTCTGCCATCATATCCCTCACCCAAAAAAATAAATGGGTTAGTAAGATATAATAATTACACAGCATAGACTCTTTTCCTTGTTTGGTTATTGTTATACAAAAAAATAGCAAGGTGAGCAAGAAGGGAAGCTAAGTGATAGACTATGACCAGGTGGCATGGTTGTCTTGACTGGATGTTGACACTGATGGATATAAGTAATACTCTGATGCAACACAGAAATGGAAGAAGGGTAGCTGTACAGCAAAAAGTAATTATAAAATCATCAAGCTACAACAGTAACCAGAGAAGTGGCCAGACAGAAAAACAGTAGATGGCAAAAAGGAAGGGAAAACAAACCATTTAACTGGTAAAGGGTATAGACCTCCATGAGAAATATCCTTGGCTCACTTACAGGTATTTTTAGGATATATTGGACCCTTGCTCTGGATGACAATAACTCTTCGGGATGGCTCCACAGAAAAGAAGGCAAATTAGAATATTTCCAATATATTATCTATTTCATTAGATCCTGGTGAAACGCAGGACTTCTTGGCATTGAAATCAGCTATGATGACTTAAGTTTCTTACTTTAATTCTCTAAGTCTCTGCACCAAGCTAACCCTTCTGTAGAAGCATTCTCCCTGTTTCCCATCACTGGCCCATGAAAAGAGATTCTGCTTCTTTCTTTCCATGCTGTTACAAGTGACACTGTTGATCAATGAGTAGCTTGTGCAAAAGAGCCAGTCTTCATGAGCACCTATATACCTCACGGACCTCTGCTCCGATGCGTGTTAAATAGCATGCAATGGAGTAGACTCGGGGTGATTTAACTAGGGTCAGCAACCTACAGCAAGTGGAGCAGATTTAGATGGCAAAAGTCTCATCTGGCATGGGGTTTTGTAGTCACAATGCCCATCCTCTCTGCAGTCCTCCCCTTCACTACAGAACCTGCTTTGCTCTGCTTGCTCTGTTCACCCTTGCTGTGGACAAGTTAGGGATCAGGAATGAAGATCAGTGCAGAGTGGCTCATATTGGCAGGGGGCAGGCCTAGTGGTGGTCCATGCTGGCAAAATGTTGCCAATCCCCATTCTAGTCTGATTTCAGGCATAGCACAAGTCATATATTTCCAGCCAATTATTCCTGTTTCAAACTGATAACTTCTGGTTGGGCAAAAGTAAGTCTCACCAAAACACTGGCTTGCATCCAAGCAAATCCTGGGACGTCATTCTCCCCTTATACTCGGCCTTGGTGAGGCCGCAGCTGGAGTACTATGTCCAGTTTTAGGTTCCACAGTTCAAAAAGGATGTGGAGAAGCTTGAGAGAGTCCAGAGGAGAGCCACGCGCATGATCGGAGGTCAGGAAAACAGATCTTACAATGACAGGCTGAGAGCCACGGGACTCTTTAGCCTGGAAAAGCGCAGGCTCAGGGGTGATCTGATGGCCACCTGTAAGTTTATCAGGGGTGACCACCAGGATCTGGGGGAATGTTTGATAGGAGCCAGCACCAATTCACTTGGAAATTGGTTCCAGATCCTAGCTGCCCTGACAGTGAAGTAGCGCCTCCTGATTTTTAATCTGAATTTACCCTCTGCTAGCTTGTGACTGTTCTTTCTAGTCACTCCTGGTAGTGCTTGGGGGAACAGGGAACTCCCCCAATGCCTGCTGATCCCCTCTGACTAGTCTGTAACAGGCAACGAGATCCCCCCTTAGTCTTCGTCTGGGGAGGCTGAACAGGTTCAGGTCCCATAGCCTCTCCTCATAGGGGCTGCCCTGCTGCCCCCTGATCATGTGAGTGGCCTCCTCTGGACCCTCTCCATGTTGTCCACATCCCTCTTGAAGTGCAGCGCCCAGAACTGGATGCAGTACTCTAGCTGCGATCTGACCAGTGCCGCATAGAGTGGGAGTATCACCTCCTTGGACCTGCTTGAGATACATCTGTGGATGCATGACAAGATGTGACTGGCCTTCCTTACTACATCCCCACACTGCCGGCCCATGTTCATCTTGGCATCAATGATGACTCTGTCATGGCGTGGGACCTAGGAGCAGCCGTGATCTCCCCTGGCGCCCCTACCGTGCCAAGTTGCCGGTCTAGCACCCTCTTTCTCACCCGCCACGACTTTCCTGTTTCTCTAAGATTAATGGGAGGCTGCCTTACTTGGCCCCTTGGACCCGGTGCTCTTACTCTACTGGTCCCAGCTCTGTACCAGATGAATTTGGTGCCCTAGCCCTATGGGCATTGCGTGCCTCCAACCTCTCCTGTAGCACGCCCCAAGTCTCGCAGATGTGCCGGACATTCTCGTGTCTTCACTCGTCTTAGTGACCCCTCCCGGGTCATCTCACTCTTATGCTCACCCTCTCCGGGGCCTCTCAATCTGTACGCGCCCTCTCCGGGGCCTCTGTATAGCTCGCCCTCTCTTTGGGGTCCCGCGATAGGTTCGCCCCCTCTCTGGGACTTCCCTATGTAGCTTGCCCTCTTCAGGCTCTTACCCGCACACTCGCCCTCTCCGGGGCTTCTCAATATATAGCTCGCCCCCTTCTGGGGCATCTCATGTAGAGGCAGCGCCCCCACTGGGCCTGTCTCCCCGCGCTCACGTGCTCTCACCCACACTGGGGTTTCGTCGCCTGTGCTTCCCGTGGTAGGTTACCCCCGCTAGGGTTTCATCACCCGCGCTTCCTGCAGTAGGTTACCCACACCGGGGTTTCGTCGGCCGCGCTTCCCGTGGTTGGGGCTCAGGTGGCGTGTAGCCATGCCTGGCCCTATGGCCCATCTTCTGGGTCATATGCCCTGCTTGGGCTCTACCCCCGATACTGCCCCACTGGGCTGGGGTTGGGACACCCCACTAGCTCTGCCCGATGTCACCCCACTGGGCTGGGGTCGGGATACCCCACAACAACGTGCCACCCTACAGCGCACCACCTGCTGTGCCCTCCTTGGCACCAGATTGCTGTGCCCTCCAAGGGCACCAGGAACACCCCCCTCTACTGAGGCGCTCCCCTGAGGCCTCCTCCTTCCCCTACAGCCTCACCCGGTCCTCCGGTTTTATATAATAAACCAGGGAACATAAAGCCATAAGCCAACAGGCTATAACTCAAAATAAGCCTCCTGGCTATAACATAAACTGCGCGCCACCCTGGCTATTCTTCGTGCTTCCCAGTCAGGGTTCTCTCCCTGCTTTCCCTCATACAGATGCTCAGGTGGTAAGGCCACTCTGCTCTGCTCTGCTCTGCTCTGCTCTGCAGCAGAGTCCCTGCTCGGCTCGGCTCGGCTCTGTAGCAGAGCTCCTACTCCTCAGGTAGCCAGATGGAACTGATCTCTGGCCTCAACCTCGCTGCTTATGAAGGCCAGGCCCTGCCCCCTGGCGGTCAGCTGACCCAATCAGTTGCCCTAGCAACTTCCACCTGCGCTACCCTGCAGTTTGGCAGCTGGGTCCTTGTTACCTTTGCTAGTAGCAAGCACCCTAGTGCTCTGCTACACCCCTTCCTCCTTAGTTCTGTACCTCTCACTAGGAGCAGGGCACGCAAGTGCCCTGTGACAGACTCCAAGATCCTTTTCTGCCTCTGTACTGATGAGAAGGGAGTACCCCAGCCTGTAGGTATGGTGCTGGCTCTTCCTCACCAGGTGCATCACCTTGCACTTGTCAGTGTTGAATCCCATCCTATTCTCCGCCTACCCCTGTAACCTGTCTAGGTCCAATTGTAGCCTATTCCTCCCTTCTAGCATGCCCACATCCCCCCACATCTTAGTGTCATCAGCAAATTTGAACAGGGTGCTTTTTACCCCCTTGTCCAAGTCACTGATGAAGATATTGAACAGTGCGGGCCTGAGGACCGAGCCCTGGGGGACCCCACTGCCCACATCCTTCCAGGTTGAAAATGACCCGTCCACCACCACTCTCTGGGTGCGGCCTTCCAGCCAGTTGGTGACCCATTTGACTGGGTAGGTGTCAACACCACAGTTCCCCAGTTTTTTAATGAGAACAGGGTGAGCCTTCCGAAAGTCCAGGAAGACTATGTCCACTGCTACCCCTGCTTTTGAGGATTTGGTGATCTGGTCATAGAAGGCCACCAGGTTGGTCTGATGTGACCTGCCTCTAATGAACCCGTGTTGGTTGCTCCTAAGCATAATCTCCCCTGCTGGCCCCTCGTGGATATGTGCCAGAATAATTCTTTCAAAAAGTCTACCCAGGATCGAGGTAAATCTAACTGGCCTATAGTTTCCCAGGTCCTCCTTCCTCCCTTTTTTGAAGATGATAACCACATTGGCCCTCTTCCAGTCCTCTGGCACCATACCAGAGCACCACGAGTGCTCGTACAGCCATGCCAGGGGTCCCACAATGACCTCTGCTAATTTCCTCAGCACTCTGGGGTGGAGATCATCCAGAACATCTGATTTAAATACATCCAGTCCCTCCAGAAGTTTCCTGACTAGATCCTCCCTGACCTTTGACCTAGGTGCACCTCCTCTGGGGCCTGAGGGGGGGCCCATTGAGGGGGCTGATCCAGTCCCTGCTTAAGAAAATGGACGCAAAGAAGTCATTAAACAGGTTAGCTTTGTCATCTGGTGTGACGACCAAATTTCCTAGCGTGTCTTGCAGAGGCCCCACGTTACCTGGTACCTTCTTTTTGCCCCTATGTATTTAATAAAGGATGTCTTGTTGTCCTTGATCCGGGAAGCTAGTCCCAGTTCCATCTCCGCCTTGGCCTTTCTGACCACCCCTCTGCATCCCCAAGCAACTGCAGTGTAGTCCTCTCTGGTGATGACCCCTCCCTTCCATTGTGTGTGTGCCTCCCTTTTAGCTAGGGACATTCTCAGATGCTTCTGGTGAGCCATGGGGGCTTTTGTGCCCTTCTGCTCCCTTTGATCCATGTTGGGATTACCTGCCTTTGGGCTTGGAGGATCGTCTCCTTAAGGAGCGACCACTCTTCTTGGACACCTGGCTCCCCTCTGGGACCTTAGTGCCTCCCGGACTATTCTCCTTAGCTCATTGAAGTCCGGCCTCCTGAAATCTAGGGCTGCTGCCTTGCTGCAGGCCTTTGCCAGCTTGCGCTGGATGGTGAATTCCAGCAGGTGATGATCACTGTTGCCCTTAATGGGATTTTTTTGAATTGGCTGCCATTTCAGGAGAATTGGAACATCCCATTTTGATAACATTGATATGAAACTGAAATTAACATACTGACATGTTTATACTGACCTCAGAGGTGTGGCATGGGGCACCATGCTTTTAAGGACTGAGTTTCCTAGTCAGAGGTTTTGGGTGAGCATTGGGAATTTCTTTTTTATATTATGGATTAAAACACAAGTGACAGCTCTGAGTGGTCACCTCATGGGAGAGAAGTGAAAAGGAACTCATTACGACCCTTGATGGAAGAACAGAAATGTTTAAAAACTCTGTGGAAATGTGAAGGACAATCAGAGAAGGTCTGGACAGTTTTGTATATATTGGGCATGCGTGGGCACCAAAAATAAAAGAAAGCAATCAGAAGGTGGCCTGTTTTCTGACAATAGCAGGTCCCAAAGCAGTTGATATGTTTAACAGTTTTCACTTAATTTTGTTAGCGGAGGCCAAGTATGAAACTGGATTACAGAAAAGTGTGCTGCACTGTAGTGCATAATCAAATGAAACATGAGCTACAAGCTTTCAAACCTAAAGAAAGAAAACTACTAATGTTTGTGGCTTATCTAAGGCTGAACAGCAAATCTGGCTGGCTGTGGGAAACCTGAGTTTCTCTTAAGGGATGAGATCATTATTGGGATCTGAAACAAAAATAAAAATAGCAGACAATTGGAAGACTCAGAATTAAATCTTGACAAAACAGTTAGAATTTGTGCAGCAAAAGAGATCAGACAAAAGCTTATTGAGACTGGACAGTGGTCTGACATGGTATATATAATAAGAAGTGCAATATCTAAGGAAATAAAATTTAGGCAGAACAACACAAGGGCCACAGACCCATGAGCAGGGGTGTGCAGTTGTGGGAAAAAAAAGCAGTGGCCCAAATTCATGCCACTGCATTTTGCCCTTGCACACGCCCCTGCATGTGGGGCTAGCATGGGGAAAAATGCTCCAGGTGGGGTAGGAAGGATGGGGCCAGCACCAGAGCTGATCCCAACAGCCTTACCTGGGGTTCCTGGTGGCCTCTCGAGGCTCCAGCAGTGGTGGTCCAGGTGCAAGGAGCCTGGCCAGCAGCCAGAGTATGCCTCTGGAAGCCAGGTTCTGGTTTGGGGTGTTGCATACTGCTGCCATGTTTGTAGCTCTGCTTTTATCCCACAAACTTTTTTCTGATACCAGGATATTTTGGTATCTAAATTTGGCTCTGCACTGCAAATATGCAGCGCGGACAATCAAATCGCGTGCACGGGATACATTTTGTGGTGCCTCAAAAGCCTATGAGCTGCCACAAAATACATGTGCGTGCTTGTGTGAACGAAACCAAGGACCTCAACGCTAGGGTCCAGGAAAACAGTGTATAGGCATACTAATGATGTTGAAGCCAACACAGACCAAATTAATACCCAGCATTGGAGGAAACATAAAAGAAATGCAATGGCTTTCATTGTTTTGCAAGATTTTTCAAAAACCAGCAGGATGCACACTTTTGGAAGAAAGAGGATACTGCTACTACTAATCAAGTTAATTCTTCATAGAAACAATGAAAAGGTTTCAGCAGAAGAAGATTGCACTATAAAGCTACAAGCAGATAGAATATTTATTCATTTTAAGTTAGACATTATTGTAGTGCTCCATTGACGCTTTTCAGACATGGGACAAAAAGAGAGATGTGACATAAAGAACTTACAATAAAAATACTACACGAGAGAGAGAGAGAGTAGGTAGATGCTAGGGCTGTGCGAAATTTCGCCACCAGTTTTGTTTTGACACTGTTTCAACTCGTTTTGAGGTCAAAACAGCAAAATCGAAATGAAACAGACACAGTTGAAACAGCCTCAAAACAAAACAAGGCAAGTCAAAATGGTTTGCCGTTTCGACGCTGTTTTAACATTTTGCCCATAGGCTATAATGGGGAAGGTTAAAACAGCCTATAATTTTCATTTCTGGTGTGATTTGGATGAACCTTTCATGAACGGTATCCCCTTCTGAGGGCATGAAGCCTGCTAAGTTTCAAGGAGATAGGTGCAGGGGGGTTGGGGCAACTGCACCCCAAAATCTTGAAAGCAAAACTTGTCACTTGTATGTGTTAAGCCACAGCGGGGTCAAAACTGCAGGCCTGCTAGCCCCGGGCTTCCCTCTGCCTGGAAGAATGCTCTGACCACCAGGCTAATGGATAAAAGGGGATCCACACCCAGGTTTGTGAATCTAATTTCTCATGTATTTGTTTCCCACTACCAACTATTTGGTGAATTTGACCTGAATTCCTGAATAGTTTTTGGAAAGACTGAAACCACAATGTTTGGCAAACAGCACACACAGAATAAAAATGGGCCCAGCTCTAATTATAAGTATTTGCAATTGCATATTATATAGATACTGGTTTGGAAATGTTGTTGTTGTTAGGCTTGGGCCTGGACAGAAGATATGGTCTGAGGTTTTGTGCCATTTAAGCCTGAATATTTCAGGAAGAGCATTTGGACACAACTCTGTGAAACCCCCATTGCTCTGCACAAACGCTTGAAACGAGATAATCAAGCAGAACTCTTGTAGGCACCGCAAGCCCTGCATGATCCATGAACATCGCAACACGGATATTATAAGGTGAGATACAGTTCAGAGTATGACGAGTCTAGATACAGTTGTAATGGGGTCATGGGGCATACAAGTCCCTTAGATATAAAACTCCACTGTCAGATTACATGCCACATGGCTTATTTGCTTCATGCTTGCAAATGGCAATCAGACAAGAATTGAAAAGAGGTACCAGTTGCCATCACAGTCTCTGGGAGATTCTTTATTTAAATGCTTCAGTGTCTTAAAGTTTAGTTATGCTACTGAACCTCACGGTTGACTTGCAGCTTAGGAACAACTAACCTGGTGGGGAGGGGAGAGAGGGGGAGGGAGGGGGCAGAGCCAATTCACACAAGCAGAAATACAGTGTTTCTTACACACAATGGTATAAAGTACTTCTAGTCTCATTCATTTGCTTCTATTAAAGCTTTACGGTACTGGTCACCAATAGATCTCAGAGCCTCTTGGAGTTGATCTGAGGCTGGGGTGCGGGGCTGAGTGCCCACATGCATGCATGCACTTGCCCCAGCCCAGCAGGTCAGTCCTTGGGGGAGGAAAGGAGAAGGGGCTAAACCCTGTGGTTTGAAACAGTGCTGCAGAGGCAGGAGCAGGGGTAAGTTGAGTGGGGCCCTGGCTGGGTGGGACGATCTGCTCCCCGCCTTCCCTCCTCACAACTTTACCTTCTGGGGGTCGGGGGGAGCAGGTGGCAGTGGTGCACAGTAGATCTTGGGTTGCTTTTTAAATGCCAAAGGTGATCTACTTAAAATGGTTGGAGACCACTGCTTTAGGGAAACAAGAAAGAGAGAAGGAATAAATATAAAATCTCCATAGGAGGATGATGTCAGCACTAGGACGTGGGAAGCCAAGCCTGCGGGGGCTAACCCTGGGGGCCAGTAAAGGTATCAGCTTTGCCAGTTTGGAAGGCCATAGCATCAGAGCTGGGGCCACATAGCCAGGGAGTCAAAGCCATTGCTAGGGGTGGAAAGCAAAGTACAAGAGGAAGCCAGGTCAGAAACCAGAGGATCATAAGACAAGCAAATTAAGGGAACACAATAAAGAATCAGAAGGAACCCTGCTTCCTGGATACAGCAAATTCCTCTCCATGCCCTTAAAGAGAGGAAGTGGTTGTTGCTGCCCAGCCAGCCAGGTAGTGAGCAGGGGGTAAGCCTCAGATGCTGGTGCAGGTTGTGGGAAAGCTGCTGCTCTGGGGAGGCCAAGGCCCCAAACTCAAGGCTGTGGGCCTGAGATCCCAGTGTTTTGCCTTATTCTCCATAATGACTAGACTCCCATCACTGCCTCCCCAGAGAAAGGCAGGGAGACTCTGCAGGCTTCGTTTTTGGCTCTTCTTGTTATTTTACTGATCTGCCTGGGTAATTGTTTTTTACCCAGGTAAAAATGAAAGCATGTGAGAAGAATACCAGACCTTTGATCTTTGACGTTGCAGACCTAGAAAACAGAGAAATATTCTCTTCCTTAGATTTTACACAGTGACTAAAGGGCAGCGGTACTGATGGCCTCTGCCTACCAAAGAGCAGATCTGTGACTTGGGGTATTTTTACGCTGGAGCCCAAGTCCCACCTACCTGCACTCATGTATCAAACATGGTAGTTAGGTAGCAGCGTGACAATGGGGGTGTCCCATACAGTCATTTTAGCACCTGAGAGATCTAGGTCACAAAATTGGCCATTGGGGCACACATCTAGACCAGCTTCACCCTGCATGGCCAGGTTTGTGGTGGGGTGTGCAGGTATGAGTGGTGTGTGTGTGCTCACGACGGTCCTGTGAGTAGGATGTGTGTGCTTGTGACAGTCCTGCCTGGAAATTCTCTGGATATAATGCAGACATAACCTTCAAACTATAGATGGACACCATCGTCTCAGAGAGAGAGCACAGGAAGAAGATGCTACATATTGGGACTTGATTTCTGTTAAATGAATCAGTTGCTGATAGCATCCCCCGGGTATTTCCAGTCCATTCTGCTAACGGCTTAGGCTCAGTCTGGCACCACTGACTGCATGAGACCTAATGAGATCCTACCACGTTATGTTATGGCTGCAGGCACACACGGCAGTACATTGCAGGAAATATGAACACATTATCAGCTTCTGAATCTATTCTGGGCAAATTGCACACTCTGCTCCTTGAATATATATTTTTTGTTATACAGGTCAGTGATTACATTCACGCACATCTCAATGAAACAATTAAGAATAAAAAAGGCTGATGGAAAGGAAATTACTGCACAGACTGCTCTCCAAGTCATTCTCAAAATAAATAAATAAATAAAAATGCTGCAAATTAGGTATTAAAGACCCACCAAACGTCCAGGGGAGATGGTGTCTGCACAGTATGCAGATCTGTGATGAACGGAGAATTTCCAGTCATTTGCTCATCACAGAATCACTCCATCAATAAAATAAATAACTGACAAAGGTAACCCAGAGTGAGAGCGTGTGGCTGAGGCAGCTTCTCAAATATTCCTTTAATTATTTCAGTGCTTTGATGTTGCCTTCTTTGTAAAGCTGGGTAGAAGCTAATTGTGTGGATCTCTCTCTCTCCTTCCCCATGTGCTGATATAAAGAGCACAACACAACATATTATAGCTAAGTGACTGACAGTACATATATTGGTACATACCAATGTGGAAACAAAGGAAGGTGTAATATATTACCTAGAAACATAGATACATAGTAATTGTTGCTGACTCATAAAGAATAACAATCATCATAATTAACACTGATCTAATCCTTTTCATCTTTAAAGCAACGAGCAAATATTAACTAGTGAAGAACTGATTGAAAATGTCCCCAGTTGCTTTCTGACATAACACTGGGTTTTTGACAAAGTGAATCTTTTCATCAGTAATATCTGCTTTCTGGGAAAAAAAAAACCACGTTTCTCTATTCTAACCCTCTCATTTTGAGATAAAATATTATGTATTTCAGTTCAAAATGCTGAGTTGGTGCCTCCTGGAAGTTATAGTTCAGTATTTTTGAAACCCAGTTCTCCTCTAGGGACTAGGTTCAACTAGCAATATTTTGAAGTCCAGCTCCAGATCTTAGGTTTTGATCTGAAAAATGTGGTTCAGTAAGTCTGCACACTGAACAATCATTTGGAATATTTATATTGCAATTTTGCAGAGGTTCATTTACCAAAGCATTTGTTTCTCCTGTATCAGCCAAAGACAACAATTCTAAATAGAGGCTGGCAATCACTTTCAGTGCCTCGGTAGAGCCAATTTATTTGAAGGTAGCAAGAAATGCACATAAGATAGAAGGAAACTAGATATTTTCATCCATTTCTTCTTTTTTATCCTAATGCAATCTGAGTCTGTTGTGTTAGGTATTGTGCATTCAGATAGGAAAAACCACTTCCTGCCCTGAAGAGCTCACATTTTAAATCAATTGGACAGACATAGGATGGCAGGTAGAAGGGACTTGCTCAAGGTCAAAGAGCAGATCAGTGCCAGAGCTGGGAATAGTCCATGTTTCCTCTCAGGCTAGGTACAGGGCTCCCAGATGCAGGGATGCCTCATGCCTAGCTTCGGGCTGGGAGTCCCACGACGGACAGGGCTCCCAGCCTCAGGGGCCTGCTTCTTCCAGGTGCAGTGCGAGTCTGGGATTGGGCTGCCCCTGCGCTGGCAATAAGGTGTGATGGGATTTAATGGACAATCCTACAATCATGCCTCCTACAATCATGGAGGTGTGATTGTGTGTATCATGCATTAGATCCCATAGCTCTTTTACCTAAATGTGTAGAGGGGCCCTCAGTACCAAGGGCTTACTATATTCCAAGGATTTGGGTGATGGCCAGTTTAGGCCATGTGTCCAGAGTACTTACAGCAGGATTTAAGTTTGCTATTTACTGGATGTGTGTTTTACAGAGGGCAAAAGGCATATTGTATGCAAGAACCTGTGTACTTTGACTGGACTAAATGCTGCATTTTTCCTTTTGGAAAAATAAACTGGGGGTGACAGTTTGTACTAAGCCTCCCCCAAAATCTTACACCATCATTTTTGTTTGGGGTCATGCAGGGTTTTTTTGTTTGTTTTTTGTTTGTAAATGCTCTGAATTATACTTCTGAGCCCATAAAGTACTGAGCAATGCCAGAAATACATGTCCTGCACAAAAGTGAAGGAAGGCTGCCAGGGATCCTGACAAAATTATTCTGCCCTGTGTTGTCAAGCACTAAAAGCTTTGTAGCATTATCAAAGGCTTGGGGTGGTTCCTGGATTAGGAGGAACAGATGCTCTAGTTTTATTGAGACATTCTTGACTTTGTGATGGACTGCTACAGTATTTGGCTGGTGGCTTTTATGAGGATGTAAAAATGCCGCCTTTTACAGGCTACCGTTTTGAGAGGCACACTAGCTACTGGTAAGAGGGGGAGTCTCATTTTCTGCTTGGGAATGCCACAGGCACGATTATCTCCTGTTTATTTTCCTCAATAAGGAAAGATAATCTGTCTCCCCACCCCCACTACCCAGGACTCAATTTCATATGGATTCAGTTTGAGGTGGTTTTCAAAAGATTTAAGGGGACACCCCAGGTTGTTGGATATGAACCCTTGATTACAGGAACTTTAAAAGCTGGCTTATTCGGTAAAGGCCTTTGAAACTTTATAAGCAGAGCTCTGCAAAATTCACTGATTAGAACATAAGCCCCTTAGCAGAAGGAACTGAGTTTTATTATGTTTGTATAACACATAACACCCGAGGTCTGTGATTCTGGTTTGGGATATTTAGGCCCTACTGTATGAGAAACATTAGCTAATAATAATGAAGTATGGTTATTGGATAATGTATCTGTGCTGGTTGTCATAGTTTGGCATCAGGCTCTGTTTGTACTGCAATTCTACCGAAGTCATAAAACTGTATAGCAAGTGTGCTTGCTGCAGCAGGTGGTACAGAACATCAGGCTGTTGTTCGTATCCAAGATAGTGCTTACTGTTAGGGCGTAGTACTCATGTACAGTAACAGGTGGTTCAGAGGCATTATGAGCTGCTGTACAATAACTGAAAGAATCGTACCCAGCAGTAAAAAAAAAAAAAAAAAAAGACCAGAGATACATTTGCAAGAGCCATATCTCATGTCATGACCTTAATATCTAACCAGCCCTACACCCTGGAGGGCAAGGCGGGGATCCAGAATGACCTGGATAGACTGTAAAAATGGTTTGCAATTGCTCAGCTTAAATCCAACAAGGACAAGTGCAAACGGTCTTACAATTGGGACAGAATAATTACATGCACAGATGCAGATTCAGGAATGATTGGCTCAGCTGCAGTATTGCAGAGAAGGACCTGGGGTTACAGTAAACCATAAGCAGAGTATGAACCAAGAGTTTGCTCTTGTTGCAAACTCCACCCCCCAAACAACTTACTGGGTTGTATTAGCCAACAGGAGCATCTTGCAAATTACAGGAAGTGATCCTTCTGTTTATTCAGCACTGGTGAGGCTTCACCTGGAGTCCTGTGTCCAGTTGTGGGTCCCACATGTCAAAAAGATTACGGTCAGCCAGGAAAGAGTCCAGCAGAGAGCAACAACAATTATTAGAGGCCTAGGAAGCATGACTTATCAGGAAACACTGATAGAATTTGAGGGGTGTTTAGTCAAGAGAAGAGAAGACTGAGGGGGGATTTGATAACTGTTTTCAAATATGTGAACAATTATAGAGAGGCTGAAAATAGACTATTCCCTGTCACTACAGGGGACAGTACTAGGTACAATGAACTCAAGCTGCGGCATGGGAAATTTAGGTTAGAGATTAGGAGGAATTTTCTGATGATGAGGGTGGTCAAGCATTGGGACAGGCTGCCTACAGAAGTTGTGAACTATCGATGCCTGGAAATTTTCAAGAGCAGTTGAGACAGACACTTTGCTGGGATGGTTTGATTTGGGATGATGCCGTCTTGAGCAGGGGACTGGACTAGAAGATCTCATGAGGTCCTCTCCCGTCCTTCTTTCCTATGATCCCCTGGGCCTCACAGTCAACAATGGAAGTTGCTTTCTTGTTTTTTTGACTGTAGGTGATATGTATTACTCACATCCTAGAACATATGATTTTCCAGATTGCTAATAGAAAAATTGGCCTAGCCAACTTATTGGATTCAGGATACTAACTTCTACTGTGTTGTGGCTCTTAGGGCCTGATCCAAATCCTGCTGGAAACACCAGAAAATTTCAGGACTTTGGCTCCAGCTCTTACTGGTACCTTTGAGCAAGTCACTTCATTTCTTGTATCTCTGTTTATGTGCTTGCGGTGAGACTTACATCATGATGCTTAGAGTATTTGGAAATGTGCAGAGGGAGTGCACCGGAGACATACAAAATGTTTATTTAAATATATGTAATATTAATATATTTTGTTTTTTCTTATATAATGTGCGAGTGTGTCTATATAAAATGTTTATGTAGGCACACACACATTCAGTTATATGTTATGGATATATATGAGCCTATAACAACTGTCAGTAGGCCATCTAAGGATAACTAAGTAATACAAATAAAACTTAAATTAACATACATGTAGTAATCAATTAGCAACAATATCTAAAATCACATAAAACCTTAATGAAACATAAAAGATAATTACAATACAAGCAGAAATGGCTCTAAACACCGATAAACCTGCGCACTAGTAATTCTCAGACTTGTAGTTAGACAGCAATAAGTAAATACAAAACACAAGGAAAGCTGTTTTATGTACTGTAATAAATATCAAAGCTTAAGAAAGGGGCTGTGATATAAAAGTAATTTATAAATATGGTGAGGCAGATTCTTCCTGGGGAATAACTCTACTAGTTTCATTGAAGTTATTTTAGGGATGAGTCTGCGCTGATTTGTTTTTTTTCATTTGCTTTGTACTAAATAGACTTTTTTTCTATTCTATTCTTTTTGTTTGTTTGTTTTTGGTGATTTGTAGCAAAGTATTTTCCCCCACTGAACTGCTTTTTTGCCATGTACCAGCTGAAAATTTGTGATCTGTTCCTGTCAAAAGTACCTTCAATTTTTAAAACACTCACCTGGGCAAGTGCATTCCCCTAACAGTCACATGCTGGTGATCCAGACAAGCAGAGGGGAATCCTGGTTTTACAGAAGTCAGTTGCCAGACTCCCATGCTAAGTGCAGATATTCAGCGGGGCTAGGGGAGAGGTTAGATCAGGTTCAAAATGACCACTGGATCTAACTTACTTTGCCCCAGGTGTGGACCTTACACTAAGACCCAGTCTCAGTGACTGGAAATCAACCTAAACCTATAACAGCACAGAAGTGCCATGCACAAAGACCAGTCTAAACATTGTGGAATCTGGTCTAAGATAGACCTGGATCATTGTAGTATCAGACTGACTTGATCTACAGTCGACTGGGGCATGGGACTTCTGTACCATCACCTGTGCAGCTCTGCCTCGGGCTGGAAAAGCCTAGCTGCTGGCCGCAGGCCTGGGGCTGCACTTTTCACATCCTCCACCCAGAACTGGGCTATTTTTAACTCCCCTGTCCCTCACCCCCACTGTTGGACCAGCCAGCCCCCCTCCTCCCCCACAGCCACTCATCCTGCACACCACCCTGTGTGCTGCCAATTTTATCACCACTCGCCATTGGCAGGAGTCAAACAAGTATCATTGTGGGGAGGGGTGAGAAAAATAGGGCTTTAGGGTCACTGGGGGGTGATTGGGAGGCTAAAAATAGCTCCTGGTTTCCCACGAGCCCCCCTCTAGACCTCATGAGTCCCCCTGATCTTGCCAGACCTTTCTGGACCCCAGCAACCCCTTCTGTGGACACCGCCTGTCCCCCATCCTTCCTGCAGACACCACCTGCCCCCCTGATGCCTCCCAATGCCTTTGTGGATCCTCCCTGTCTCCCCCCATGGATCTTGCCTGCAGCCCCAATCCCACCAATCACTCCCGCAGACACTGCCTGCCCCCCTATCCCTCCAGTTGCTCCCACAGATGCTGCCTGCCCTCCTGAGCCCCCCGCAGACCACTGATTACCCTCTGAGTCTGCTTGCCCCACTGTATCCCCAACCTCCTCTCCCCAGCTCCCATCCCAACTTACTTTAGATTGGGTAGCCATTTCGAACCTGACATAACCTCTCTCTAACACCCCTGAATGGATACAGTTAGCTCCACTGACTCAGCTGAAGCCAGGATTTTGCACATAGTCCTTTGGATCAACATTAGTTTCTCAAATGAGGATTGGCAGCTTCAATCCCACCCTCAATATGGTAGACTTCTCTAGGGGCATTTGAACCCCTCTGATACGTGGTCCACCCAAAGTTTAAAACCAACTGTCTGGCAGTGGCAGCAACATTTCTAGTCAGGCGGCAGTCTTGATGTTTCACCAATCAAGCCATCCTTTGTTCTGCAGTTTTGGGTAAGCTTTTTGAGAGCATTATCCTGGCACAGATCTGTGAGGGGCCAGCAGGGGAGGTTATGCTTAGGGGCAACTTAGAGTTCATTAGGGGCAGGTCCTGTCAGACCAACCTGGTGGTCTTCTATGACCAGGTCACAAAATTCTTAGACGCAGGTGTCGCAGTGGATGTTATCTTTCTGGACTTTAGGAAGGCCTTCAACACTGTCTCTCACCCTATTCTCATTAAAAAACTAGGCAACTGTGGCATCGACACCTACACAGTCAAATGGGTCACTACTTGGCTGGAAGGCTGCACCCAGAAAGTGGTAGTGGACAGGTCTTATTCATCCTGGAGGGATGTGGCCAGTGGGGTCCTCCAGGGCTTGGTCTTCAGGCCCGCACTGTTCAACATCTTCATCAGTGACTTGGACAAGGGGGTAAAAAGCACCCTGTTCAAATTTGCTGATGACACTAAGATGTGGGGGGATGTGGGCATGCTAGAAGGAAGGAATAGGCTACAATTGGACCTAGACAGGTTATGGAGTGGGTGGATAAGAATAGGATGGGATTCAACACTGACAAGTGCAAGATGATGCACCTGGGAAGGAAGAACCAGCACTATACCTACAGGCTGGGGAACTCCCTTCTCATCAGTGCAGAGGCAGAAAAAGATCTTGGAGTCATCATTGATGCCAAAGTGAACATGGGCCGACAGTGTGGGGATGCGGTCTGGAAGACAACCATACCTTGCCATGCATCCACAGATGCATCTCAAGCAGGTCCAAGGAGGTGATACTGTCCCTCTATGCAGCACTGGTCAGGCCGCAGTTGGAGTACCAGGTCCAGTTCTGGGCGCCGCACTTCAGGAGTGATGTGCACAACATGGAGAGGGTCCAGAGGAGGCCACTTGCATTATCGGGGGCAGCAGGGCAGGCCCTATAGGGAGAAGCTACGGGACTTGAACCTGTTCAGCCTCCACAAGAGAAGGCTGAGGGGGGATCTAGTGGCCATTTACAAACTATTCAGGGGGGACCATCAGGCACTGGGGGAGTCCTTGTTCCCCTGAGCACCACCAGGAGTGACTAGAAATAACGGTCACAAGCTGGCAGAGGGTAGATTCAGGCTAGACATCAGGATGCGCTACTTCACGGTCAGGGCGGCTAGGATCTGGAATCAACTTCCAAGAGAAGTGGTGCTGGCTCCTACCCTGGGGGTCTTTAAGAGAAGGCTGGATGAACACCTTGCTGGGGTCGTTTGACCCCAGTACTTTTTCCTGCCATGGCAAGGGGTCGGACTAGATGATGTGCTCAGGTCCCTTCTGATCCTACCAACTATGAAACCATATAACTATGATTTCTGTTACCTGTTCCTGGTAATGAAAGGTGTCTATACATGTGCTCCAGGGGTGGGGGGGAGGGGTGCTTTAATTAGATTGGCTCTCAGAACCGCTTTAATTAAAGTGCCAGCATCATCACATATATTCAGAACTCCATGCTTTAAAATGGTGGTGGGGCACTTTAACCAAAGTTCATTTAGTTAAAGCACCCCTGCTGACATTTTGAAATGTAGGGATGCTGAATACATGTGATGCGGAGGCTGCTGGAGTACACTAATTAGCACACTCCAGCAGACTCACCGCAGACTCAGTTAATCAAGTCTGCTCCAATGCATATGTCCTAATTAGCATGCAACGGAGCGGAGTTCTGTCATGTGTATAGGTCCCCTAAGTTCCTATTTCACAGCCCTTCAGATTGTTTTTTAAAACTCATTCCAAGGAAATTATATTTGGTTCTGTTTCAAACTTAAACTGAATAATAGAGCCCTAGGTCCCTAGCATATCAGGAAAGCTTCTAGCTTATTTTTAACTGGAGAAAAATATGTGTTGTTTTATATGTGATGATGCACCTCATTATGTGCACCCCCTTTTCAAAATTCCAGCTCTGCTTATGGACGTCCATCTGTAATGCCCTTCTGCAGGGGAAGTAATCTCCCTCAAAGCTCTGCAATTAAGGTGGTGAAGACTGAGTTAGTGAATAAGCACTGGCCTCTATAGAGCTGGCTCTCCTCCCTGGTATATTTCTGTGTTGGGGATGGATTATACTGGACCAGTGGTGCTCAACCTTTTGCCCTTAGGGGAGATGAGTGGTGAAGGGATTGGTCTGCTGCTCCCTTGCCACCACATTTTCAGGCCCATGGACCCTTGGCTTCCAGATCCAGTCTGCAGGTCAGGGGTTGAGCACCTTTGCACTAAATTTTCTTTGTGCATATAATCTCCCATTAAAGCATCTACTACTTGACCCCCTCAGAGACAGGATATTGGGCTGGATTGGCCATTGGTCGACCCAGCATGGAACTTCTTATGTTTTTATGTTTTTGCTTGACAACTGGCTTAGGCCTGAGTTTTCTTAGCCAAACCTAAAAGGCTGCCAGTAGAAGATGGCTCTTGAGATCAAAATCCTTCATTTCATTTCTTTCTTTTGATAGATACTGAGGTTATTTCAGTTTTCATGGACATACAGCAGCAATTCTTGAATTGGCTCAGAAGAGCTAAAAGTGTGCAAAAAGAAAAAGACATGCATGCACACATGAGTAGTCAAGACACTGAAATGTGGAAGTCAGAAAATCCAATGCAATTCACTTCTCATGGCATCAGATTCAGTCATTTTTTGTGCCAGAACTAAGACAGGATATGCAAAAGAGCCACATTTCCCACATGACCGACTATTTATAGGATGTGTGTGAGTGCGTGTATGTGCACATGTGCATGCCAAGGTTAGAATTCCTCTCTGCAAATAGCTTGAAACTTGGTGAATTTTCACTGCCACTAATAAGGTGAAAATATGGTCAATGTCTCTTATAAAAAAATGAATGCTGTGAAAACAAAGTACAGCCCGTCTAACAGTTAATACAGAATCCACATGTCAGTCTGTCAGTGGGAAGTGTTTTGAAAGCCAAAGGCAATGCAATAAGAAGGCAGCAGAAGCAGCAATATTTCAATTAGCCAAGTACAGGCTAGGCCAGTCAGTTCATTACTGCACTATCTCATCTAAATACTTTCCCTTTTTTGTCCTGGTTAGTTCATTAATGCAGGTCTCTAATTAGGAACAATGCTTCGAAAAAAAAGCTTTCTAGTTAGCGGCCCTCTTAGCTTTCTTCTGCTCATTTCATAAGTACAGTTGTAAAACTGTAACATAACTTTTGAAATGAAAGGATGAATCAACATTTATTACGGTACATTAAATCACTGAGCTCCAGAGAACAAAGATGTTAACCAATGAAGTAGCAAGCACGCTGCAGATCATCACACAGTTTAAATTCTGTTTGGGAGACTTGGTTCATTATTCTCCAGTGAGAAAATATTTACGTCGTTGGATGAGCAGCCCCTTAAATTCCCGCATCCCTGCCCAAGGTCCTGGTCTTGCTCTGGGTGGAATTATATGTTGTGTCACTCTATCTGGGTCCCAGGTGATAGCCCTGTGTGACTGACTGCCCCAAGGGCTGTGACATGAGGTGTGCCTTCACTGCTGTCTAAAACAGGGCCATGGGTCACATCTGATCTGCAGAGCCCTGCAGTTTTGCCCACTGTGCTGCCCATGGGCCCTGGACTGGATCTGTATGTGGCATCCAACATGCAGCATGTAGCGTGTGGCATGCCCTGGGCCAGCTTGGGTACGGCATGCAGCATGCACACTGGCTCCATGACTGCATGCCTTGTGCAGCATGCACAGACCAAACCGCCATGCTAGGTGCATCTTTTTAGGGCCCGGGCTGGGACCAGAGCTCATGTTCACTATGTAACGGCTCAAGAGTCAGTCCAGGGTACATGCTACACATGCAGCACCCACACTGGACTGGACCCGTGTGCTGGATCTGGTGCATGGAGCAGGTCTTTGGGCCTGATCCAGCCCATGGCCTGAATGTGTGTGACTCATTCAGGTCATGGGGCCTGATGAGTTTGATACCACGCATCTAAAAGTTGGACTTTAGCTTGAGTTGACTTAGACAGATTTCCTGTTTCCAGCTAAACTACTAGCTTAGGTACCAACAGCAGCACAGTGCTCAGTGTGTTTTACCCATGTGAACACCTACCCAGGTCCCTGAGACAGGTTTGATGCCCATACTGAACTGTGCATTGCCATGGGTCGCTACTGTTTATCCAAGCCAACTACAGTAGTTTAAAGCTAGCTCAGGTGTGTCTACAGCAGCCTAGACATACCCTTAGGCTCAGATTCTGCAGCTCATTTCCCTTTGTGGTAATTACAGTAGTAATCAGTGACTTTAAAACAGCATTACTTATTTAGCGTCTCAAAGAAAAACTATTTAAATAACAATAAAACAGCCTCCACACATGCCTAACACAGCCAAGAGTTTAACCATCTTCCTCATGGGGACTCTAGTGCAGCTCTTCTGCAGCGTCTCTCTCTACCAGCTTACTGAAAGCTTACTGACCCTATTTGGACAGAGGCCCTGGCCACACACTCCCCTTCACAGGAATCGAAACACTATCAACTCCCTATAGGCCTTGCTTTCAAGCTGCTCAGCCTGACAAAATACCTGTGTCAGTCCTAGAAACCAGAGGAAGACAATGGTCTTACAAGTGTGTACCTGAATGACCTGATTGTGACATTATCATAGTACTTTTCTTTATGGAACCCACTGAACCTAAGTGTGAGAGGTATAAAATAAATATTCCACAAATATCCAGTATGCAACAATGCTCCCTTACTGACAAGGGAACATACATAGAAATATATAACGTAGGACTTGAAGGAACCCACTGAATTCGGTTTCTTGCTATTACAGGTGATCCTGTCATATAATCCAATTCTCTCAGTGTTCTGGTAGCATAACAAAGGTAATGGGGTGGCACCTTGAAGGGATGGAAGAAAATGATGACATTGCATGCCAGCATGTGGGCAGCAAGAAGTTGCCGCTGCCCCGGGGCAGCTGGCTGCATTGTTATGACTCTGCAGCATTCATAAAGCCCTTACACAGTACATTCATAACTAGAGCAGGGGGAAGCATTTTACAATCTTGAAAAAAGATTTGAAAAAAAATCCCTATTCAAAATCAGAAGTCAAAGCCACTGAAAATCCTCCCTCCTTTTTTTTCCTCCCCAAAAATGGTTCATGTGAATCAAAATGTTAAATTTAGACACTGGGTTTTTGGTAGTAGCTGTGTTGGTCTAAGGACACAGGCAGGTGAATTCTTTGGGTAGATGTGATATCTTTTATTACACCTGAGTAGTTGGAAAAAGGTTCTTGGCAAGCTTTTGGATGCAAATACCCAGACTGAAGAAAGGTGATTATGCCCGAAAATTCACCATGAATTTTTTTCCAACTAATTAGTTGGTCTGATAAAAGATATCATCACATCTATCCAAAGAGCCTTGCCTGTCTTAAATGTAGGAAAAGAATTCTAATGCTTTATTTCAGTGTTAACTTACTATTTTGTAAACATTATTTTTCTATACTTAGCTTAAATGTTGAAAATAAAAGTAATTTTTAATGGGAAAACTGGATGTTCATTTTGAAGATGTAAAAACATGCCTAGAAATTTTTTAAATATTTTAGTCAAAATAATGTTGAAATTAACTCTTTTCTGCAAAAACATTTTTTTCCTGACAAATTGGTGGCTTTCCGTGAAAAATATTTTGTTAAAGGTTCCCAACCAGTATTGTTCATACCATGATTACATACCTTGCCTATGTACAATGTGGAATGTAAATTTGTACCTACAGAAATAGAGGATAGAAGTAATACGAGCATTACATTCCTTTTATCAGGATATGTATGAATACATGAATGAGCGAGTTAGTTAAGACCTGTGCCTGATTATTGATATGAAACTTGAATCTACTTTAAATTGGCCTCATTTCTCACTGGAATTCTATTTGCAAGCTGGCTGAGTTTCATTCTAAGTACTTTTAATCTGTGATTTTGATATAATCAGAAATAATTTTTTTTGGACAACCGAGCCTCATTTTTTTATTTCAGAATATAATTTGGTTTCAATCGAAAGGTCACAAAGTGTAATTGATATGGTAGGTGATCAGGATTACTGATTGGAAATCATGCAGAATTTCATTTGGTTGAACAAAAACCCAGACTGCTTTTATTAACTTCAGACTCAGATTTGTCTGAGTCTGCTGAGGCTCCTGGACACACTGGCTATGCACAGTAGGCTTAATATAGCTACTTAATATAACCATAGTCAATCCCATGGCAATATTACATAGGAACATGCAAATTGCCATACTGGATCAAATTAAGGTCTAAGGGTTTTTCTCTGATAGTGGCCAGCCCCAATTATTTCAGAAAGTGTATTTGCCTCATCTACATAGCTGCTCTGTGTGAATGGAAGGTTTTCTGACCCTACCCACAAACAGAATCAACACCTTCTCACCTGACTTTTCAGGCTATGGCTTTAATTTTTAAATAAACAATATAACTCTTAATAACTCCCTCTAGGAGGAAAAAATCTGGTGCCACTCCCCGTAATCAAGGTTGCCACCGCACTACTCATTCTAACACAGTCAACTCCTGCTCCAGCTTCTCTTTGTACCCAGGGACAGACACAGGCATGGGCAAACCGGGTGGCCACCAGCCTTGGGCCTGGACAGAAAGGGGGACCAAAAATTATTTTTATTATCATCATCTCTAGCAAAGGAGGGCCTGATACTAAAAGTTTGCCAGGGGCTGCCAGGAGTGTAGGTACGGTGCTGCTTGTACCAAAGCTGAGAGGTAGGCTGCTCAAGCAGAGCTCTGCTCCCTGGCAAATGGGGTGCCAACGTGTTTTTAGGCTCGTTTGTTCCTGCTAAACCTAGAACAAGACAACATCGCATAACCTCACCTTCTTAGAGTGTGATCCTGTGAAAGTCTCACTCAGGTGTAGTCCTTACTAGGCATACATTTGCCTTAGACTTCAAAGAAAGCACCCATTGTGAGGTTTGCTGGATCTACCATAGTCTATGTAGCGGAAAATGAACAGTAGCTTTTCTTAGGAATATTAAACTGGGTGAATGTGAATGTGCTTGACCCAATAAGTCAAATCAAACGTTGGCCCAGCATGACTTCTGGTAGTGACCAGCACATGATGCTCCAAGGAAGGGGTCAATTGCCTCACCTAGCTCCACCAGTGCATTTAGGGGCACTTCCATGGATGTGATGGCTGAGGAAACGGTGCAATTCTACCATCTGTGTAGGTGAGAGAGACACAGGATAACAGGATCCTACACAGGTATTTGTCATCTGGCGGGGGAGCCACAGAGCAGACCTGGACTGGAGTCACTTCCACCCAGAATTTGCAGGATAAAAGAGACAGGACAGAAGTGAGCTACATAAGGGGTGTGCCAAGACTGCTGGATCTTTTCACTTGTCTTCAAAGTGGCTCCAGGCTTGTCCATCCCACAGCAAGCAGGCTGAGCAGGAGAGCATGTACTATAATACCAGGACTGCGGTATCAATCACAGAGTGTGGTCTGGGTGGAAGGATGATTACTTAGTGCCTCGTTGGACTAGCAGAGCCCATTTACTTGGCCCACATAACATTGCTAGGAATAGTCTTTAAGCCGATTGTACCTTGTAATTTATTGGTCATAAATCTATCTCGGTGCATAGGATGTCCTGCTGTAATGAATGGCTGGGAGAAGGGCAATCTAGTGGGTAGAGTTTTCGCCTGGGACCGAGAAGATAGGAGCCCTGTTCTGTCATGTGCTCTATCACTACCACTTCATTTCCTCTGCCTCTGGTCCCCTTCAAAGGGGATAAAAGCATTCCCCCACTTCAGTGGTGCTCAGTCCATCTGGCCTCATGGTCTGGATGAGTGGTATGGAGTTGGTCTGTGGGCTGCATCTAGCTCAGGATCAGTCTGTGGGCATGATCTGCACACTAGTGTGATCCTGCATGCTGGATCTGGCCAGGAAGTGGTTGCACCAGCACCATCTAGTTCATGGGGCTATGTCATCTGAACTGTGGGGCTCCTCACAGGTTGAGGAATTTGGTGGCAGGGGAGCAGTGGCAGTGTTCATTGCCATGGATCTAGGAGCAATTCATTTTGCTACTCCTGCACCACCAAATTTCTGGACCTGGGGGAAGCCCCACAAGCCAGATGATACAGCTCAATGGACCAGATACTGGCCCACAGGCCAGAGATAGACTACCACTGCTTTACTTCACTGAAGTGTTTGGAGGTTGAGCACAGTAAAGATTATGGGCTTCCCAGATGCTGTAGAGAGGGGGGTCTCATTAGTAAGTAAGCACTGAATTCCCCCGTCTGACTGCAGGCTGTAAGTTTGCCACTCACTGAAATGGCTGTGTGATCCTGTTCTCAAATGATGAAGCTGCAGACGTAGAAAGTTCTATTGTTAAGATCTGAAGAAATGATATCAAATGAAAAATGCTAGTGCATAGTTCTATGTTAATGAAATGCCCTTTTTCATTATCGTGGTGACAAACTGCTCTCATACTTACAGAAATAAAGCTCACAAACTCATTCTTTGTAGGGCACACATACAGCGTCAAAGCAACAAGAACCCCAGTGTAATATAATAAACCCATATATTTCTGACCCATGACACTTTAGGCAAGCTTAATGGACAGCTCTTGAGTTGCATCCATACCAAGCTGCATAAGAAATAGGAACTTAAAAATTGAGCTGTTATAAACTTTGTAACTTACTATTATTTCTTCGGTATATTATGTTAAATGTCTTATTCCTTATTGATTCACATAGTTATTAATCAGAAAAGCCTGAGTATATAATCCCACCTGATCTTTAGGTCCTTGGAAATGACAGCTAAAGCTGGCAGCTGGCTTAGCAGAAGAATGGTAAGATGAAAAAAGCAAATGAATATCATGTTGCATTATTCATATAATTCCACTAACAGACACACAGGAATTCCATTAACTCATGTTGCTTAAGAGCAGGATTCAAGATAAAAGTATTATTGATAACACAAGTACGAGGCTGTGCAAAAGCACTGCCAATTTTTCTTTTTTAAAGCGTGCGGCAGAGGGATTTTAAAGTTTTAAATTCCAATTTCTGCCCTGAATGATGCATGTCTAACTCTTGTTGACTTCCCTTCAGAGCTGTAAAAGCATATCTAAATACTGAATTTGGCCCTAAAAGAAGTGCAGTACCCCAGGGAAAAAGTGTTTGTGATAAATATTTATTTTGTTAATCACTCATTATAACGAGAAGATGTAACACATTGAAATGAAGATGAATATGTTTTATGACCAATCTTGAAGTACTTACCTAGATGAAATTCATGTTGCTATTATTTGAGTCCCTCAGAGCTGCTCCTAGGAGCTGTGACCAAGATGAGTGTCCAACTGTATGGGTATTAGTAGCTGTATAAACTTCTGAAGAACTTGTAATCTGAATGGGCAAAAGGTGGGAAGGGAAAGAGAAGCACAGAGAGTTAAAATGACTAACTTATTTCCATATTGAGTAATTGAGCTACGGCTAGAAGGTAGGAGAGTGCAAAATAGGCCCTGTTCAATTCAGATTCAGATTCAGCCCAAATCAGGTACAGTGATTCACTTCACTGATTCGGATCACTGTTCCTGATTTGATTTGGCTGAATCTGAATCTGAAGATTTGATGCCAATTCTGAGAAGCAGTGATTTGGACATAGACACAACTTAAAATTTTTTTTCTACATACTTTGAGGTACCAGGACGGCTTGTGATCACTGTGATGCTGGGGCATGTGGAGCATCCCACAGGAGTGCCAGGGGGCTCTCCATGTGCTTGCTGGCAAACCAAGAAGTGGACGGGAACTACTTCTGGTCCACTTCCAGGTCTGCTGGGGAGCAAGCTTCCCCTGCCTCCCTCACCTCCCTGGCTCAGTGATTGGCCTCAGGGGGACCCTGGGTGCGCCGCCAGACCTAGGAGGCACCAGTCACTGAGCTAGGGGGTTGCGAGGGGGGGCCCCCGTGCACTCCCCAACGGACCTGGAAATGGACTGGAAGTGCTTCTGGTCCACTTCTGGGTCTGCTGCCAAATGCACTGGGGAGCCCCCCCACTTCTGTGGGATGCTCCATGCACCCCAACATCGCAGCATTCACAGGCCGCCTGGTACCTTGATATATGTAGGAAAATCATTTCAAGCTGTGTCTATGTCCGAATCTCTGAATCTTTCTGAATTGATTTGTAGGGTTCTGATTCAATTCAGAGAGATTAAAGAGTCCTCTGATTCAATTTGGATTTGGAGATTCAGCCACTGAATCGGGCTGAATCTCTGCCGAATCGAATCAGGGACCGAAGCTTTACACAGCCCTAATAGAAGGCATATTTATTGTGTTCCAGCACAATATGTTCTTAGGATCATAGAAAAGGAGGGTTGGAAGGGATTTCCTCATGAAGTCCTGTAGTCTAGCCCCTGCCCAAAGCAGGATTCTTCCTGTCTAAACCATCCCAGTCAAGTGTGTGTGTGCAACTGAGGAAGTGCAGGGATGGCGATTCCACAACTACTCTAGGCAGCCTTTTCTAATTTTTGACCAACCTCATAGTCAGAAAGTTCTTCCTAATTTCCAACCTAAATTTCCTGTGCTACAGTCTGAGGTCATTGCTCCTCGTCCTATCCCTTAAGGTTTCAGAAACTAACCTATCTCCACCCTCTTTATAATCACCCTTTAGTCTTCTCCAGTCCATATGCAATGTTTCTGAACCAACTAATAATGTTTATCTCTGTCTGCTAATCTCTTTTTAATATGTCTGCATTTTTCTTGATGTGCAGGGCCTGAAAACTGAACACAGTGTTCCAGGTGAGGCCTCACCTGGAGAAGGAATTACTTCCCTCAATTTGCAAGATGCCCCTGTTAATACAGCCCAGTGTGCTGCTGGCTTTTTTTCTGAACAAAGCAGACCAGTGATTAGTGATGCTGTGAAATATTAATTATGGACCCACACTGAAAGCTTGCGGTGTCTGAGGTAGATAGCAGTAGGGTCTTTATAAGCCAATGGTGACTAACAATGTTGTCTCCTCTTTTTGGGTTCTTTTGATTCCCCCCTGCCCCCCCAGACTCTATTTTTGTGTTTGTTGCTTGCCTTGTCTTGTAGCACTGACCTAACCTGCATTAAGGCAAAGATAAGGCACACTATCTGCATCTTTGACGCGTCTGTAAATATGAAAGATGAATACAAAGTAGAGCATATTGCATCATATGAACCAGCTGCCTTCACTATAAACAAAATGCTCAGTACTGTAAGGGTGTGTCTACACATTAATTAATTCGCTGTAATTAAGGTGCATTGTTTTTGCATAATCCAGTACTAAATCTATCGGCAGTCTGAGCTGTACCACCAGCGCGTGGATTTTGACAGATGCTAACTGAGCAGTAGCCTAATACTACTGCACAGTAACATTAGCACAGGTTTTGTCCAGCAGGCTACTGGGCAGTGTTATTATGCTACTGTTCAGGTAGAGTCTCATGTAGATGCACCCTAATGGGATGTATTTCTGATTATGTATCATGGTTCCTGGCTACTAGAGGATGTCCGTCAGTGGTCAAAGCAATTTAACACGTGTCTACCCAAATACCTCATCAAACCTAGTTTATTTTTAAGCCGCATTGTTTTACTGTGCCAAGAAGGGCCATAGCATGGAGCTGTCTTTTGTACCAATAGCAGTACGTAGTCTATGAACGTTGCAAATTCCAAGCACATTTTTTCACTTAGATTTTGAACTGAAACTCTGACTGTCATATTCCCTTATTCTTAATATGAGAAATAGTAACAGTGCTTCTAAAAGCAGCTCTTGTTTAATGAAACAACCGAAGTTCATAGAAACATCAACCAGGAAGGCATGGCATATTTTGGACAGAACTGTAATCTCCATCACTAGCAGGCACAGAGCTCAGGTGTCTTGGGAGGTAAGTGAAAGACAGCAACCCCTGTTCCCCTAAGCCTTCAAATTCCCTGCTCCTCAACTATATTCATTTTTCACACTGAAGGAAGATATGAAGCACAGTTCTGCTAATGCATGTATGCATATTGATTCAAATTGCCAAAGGGAATAGTATGACAGCCAAGTCTTGGCAGGGCACAAGGATGCTTTGAGCATGGTGTCCCACACTTCCAGCAGCTCAGAAGGTGCTGGTGTGAAGTGGAAAAATTGCCCTATAGCCAGCTATACCAGCCGAAGCACCAGTTCATACCAGAGAAGTGGTACAAGGCAGTCCTTCAGCTGTAGCTGAGGCCTGAGTAAAGCTTGGGCTTGTACGAGTTTCTCTCCCTAATCCTGAGCTATGCTGTGTTTGAATACTAAATTAAAAGCTTGGTTTAAAGACTACCAATCTGCAACCATTGAAAGTCACACAGGGTGCCCCCAAATCTGATTTTTTTAAATAGCTAGTGCAAAACACTGCTTCTGTACACACTTAGAATGACTGCTTGGTTAAGTGACCAGTTAGCTTTGTAATTACAGTAATGTTAATGCAGAGTAGGATTGCTATTGTTCAAGCATTTTTGCACATAACTTTAAGCTTCTGCCCTTTTGAAAATCAGGCCCAAAATATCTTAGCTGTAGAATGTCCATTTAATTGTGCATGTCAGTCAGTCCTGAGGCCACATGCATGCGCACCCACACACACACACACAATGCTGAAATCCTACAGATGGATGACTAAACAGTAATTCACTGCGTGCACTGGCCAATTTATATCATGTAGCAGGGCACTGGCTGGGTAAAAAGCCTGATTTGGACTGGGAGATACTATAGTGAATTAAAATCCCCTTTGCTCTCTCATTGTTGTTCAATGTGTTTTTCTGTCTTAATCCAAGAATCTGCATTTTATTCTGCTTTGGTATTTGTTTATTTTCTTTTTATATGGATTTTTTTTTCCAGGATAGAAATAAAAAAATGTGTGCAGCAAACAGCACTTAGTGTATATTGTTCATGTAGAAAACCATTTCTTTATACATCACACTGTTCTTCTACCCAGCATGTGGAAATGCTCTAGTGAAACTCATAGGACAGAAATGAAAAATGAGTAGGTAACAAAGGTACTCATGTTACCAGACAAGGAAAATAATGTACAGACACAGAGAACTAGATGAAGGAAGAGAAAGATGACATTTAAAAGCAGTCAAGGGGCTGGAAAGGTATTCTTGCAGACTAGCTACAAATGATGGGAAAATAGAGATTGGTGGGAGTGGGGCTTTATGTCAATCCTAAATTAAAGTGGACAGGGTTTAAAAGTGAGATTTGAAAAGCAGACTCAGTGGCATGGTAGCAGGGAGAAAAGAGCTCCCAATAGCTGGAGCAATTGGAAATAGAAAAGCAAACCCTAAATCATGGAGAATCACAGGGAGGGAATAGTGGTGAGAAGGTTAATAACATGAGTGAGTAGGGACTGGGTAGAAGGTTAGGGAGTTGGCATGGAGTGAACTGAGGGAATATTCATTTGGATTCAGCTATGACTGGCTAGGGAGCTTAGGAGTGAGTGACACAAATATAAGAGAACTGTGAAGCTGTCCATGTAACTGTTATAATGGATATGTTATCATAGACCTTTATGGGTACTTCTGTTATTTTTGGGGTATCATATCTGAGACTCCTGCTCTAAAGAAAATACAAAACACCCAGTCTCTGCAAAACAGGGTTCTTTAATACTTCACAAATTTGGCACTTAAAAATTGAAACCGACAGCTGAAATTCTTGGCCATGGTTAGCACAAGGGGGGTGATCTTCAGATTTATTTGTGTTTCCCACCCAATATACATTTTGCTTTTTAACTGTTCATTTTGGGAACAGTTGTTTTTGAAAGATCTGTGGTCAGTAGAGTATGGGCATTTTCAGCTATAAGGTGGAACTTCAAATTCAGGCTTGGTTACATTTGAGGTCAATAAGTCCTGACAGGGTCCCTTTAGGTTTAATAGTGTTTTAACTTTGATCTAAAAAGAGAAAAAGAAGAATGGAAAGTTCCTGAAAAATCTAGTCTGAGCAGAGAATAGGCTGGCTTCGGAAAGAATTTGATAACAAAATGTTACAGACAATGAGGAAGGAGTATCAAAAATGCTTTTCATGTTTGGGCAGAAGAATCCAAAATTGATTTGTTTGAAGAAGTCGAGACAAAGGCAGTTTCTTTTCAATAGGAAGTTTCTACCACAGTCTGTATTGTACCTGACCTTGGTATTTAAGTAAGCAGGGGCATAACTTTAAGCACATGAATAGTTGCACTGAAGCCAGCTGGTCTATGCACATTTTTAGAGGCTTTGGTGGACTGGGGCCTTAGACTGCATACAATTGGATTAGCCACTTCTAGCGTCTTCACTGGCCACTCAGGGTAAAATCCACACTTTTATGCCAGAGATTGTCCTTTTGTTCTGTATGTCTACAGTGCCGAGCACAAAAGGTTTCCTAGGCAGGACATATAAATAATACAGATTAGAATGTTGGTTGATAATATAAAAAAAGCATAAAGTACATACAGAGACATTTTAGTCCCATGAATCACTTGGATTTTTATTGTTGACTTCAATGGAAACAGAATTCAACCCACAGTTAATCTCTGACACTCCAAGAATTGTTGCTAGAAATCAAAATAAGCGCTCCTTTTCTTTAAACTTCTGGGAAAATATCTTTAAAACAAGCCCAGTGGTGGATAAAGCATTGGGAATATAATGAAGAGTTAGCCTGAAGAACAACAGAGTTCAGGTCAATAGGAAATATGTGGAGCCTGAACTGTGCTTTACAATAAAGACAAAATATGCTAGCAGTAAGAAGGAGAGCCATGTAATAACAAAGTCCCACTACGTTTCAAAGTTGTTTTTATTGAACTTTAGCCATCCATCTAATTCTCTCTCTCTGGCTTTCTTGCTGAGAATGATTTTATGATTCTTAGATAAAAAAAAAAGCTGCCTGTCTTCAATATTTTAGATTTAATTTTTTTTCTCACTCCCCTTGGTGGAAGCAAGTTGCAATGAGGGGTTTTTAGATAATAGCAGAAAACTGTCTGTAGTGGGTGAAATTAAAAATAGATGATTTAATATGAGACAACATTGAAAGGAGGTAGTTTTATACTAGAGCAGACAAAGGCAAATAAAGCTGCCCTGTAAGGCAATGTCAGCTAGCACTGGCACAGATGAGACTAGGAAAAAAAGGAAGATATGTCATTTAAGAAAAGCATCCTGGACCTTAAGTCAAATGATATATAGCCTACCTAAAGCCATTTTTTCATGGAAATTATGCAAAGGACTGGCATATGAAGACACTTCCTTGAAATGATTGAAATCAGTACATATTAATCTGAATTAATTTTTGCATAGAGACACTTGATCAGTATAAATGGGGAGGTCATGGAAATACCAAGAGAAGTGCTGAAGAGATCAAAGAAAATAGAAAGTGCTAGTGACAGCAAGTAGGTAATTTTCAAAAGCATTGACATGCATCACTGACTGCAATTGGAGCTGAGCTAAACCAATGCTCACTCATCATGTATAGTCATTTTACCTCTGCCTGTGAACTTGTTGGATGCCATCCACTAAGCAGCATGAGCATATCACTGGGTGTTTCTACACAAGACACAATAGTGTGCTAGGCAAAACCCATGCTGATGCGCTTCTGCCCAGTAATATTAGGCTACTGTGCAGTTAGTGGCAATAAAAAGCTGCGTGCCGACACTACTATGTAAAGCATCATTTACTGCACATTGATTTAGTACTTGGTTATGCAAGTACTACACTTAATACACAGTAACTATGGCGCATTAATGAACATGTAGACACACCCACTGACTTGGAGATAAAAGTCTAACAAAGAAAGACCATGAAGCTACAAGAACTAATGGCAGTGATTCAACTGCTGATGGTGGCACTCTTGAAAACATATCTGTCTGAGGGTGTTTCTACAGTGCAATCCAAAGTGGCTGCTGCAGCTCATACAGGTTTAAATTAACTAGCTTGGGTACCTATAAAAATGTAATCATGAGAACAGGAGTCTGATCTCAGCTCTCTGCCTAAGAATTTACTCTGTCCTAGAGGTATTTTGTAGCCTATGATGAACACATGATGTTATGGCCTACACTGCTATCAGTTCCCAGGCAAGCTAGTATGTAGTGTGAGAGAAGAAGAGACAGAGATGCTGTGCAATAGAGGTGTGTGAAGCAGGCCATATTCAGTTTGGATTCGGCCGGATTCAGGGGACAGTGATTCAATTAGTTGATTCAGATAACTGTCCTGATTCAATCTGGCCAAATCCGAATCTGAAGAATCTGCTTCCAGTCTACTTTTGGGTCCACTGCCAAGCATGCAGAGAAACCCTCTCCCCCCAAGCTCCCATGGGATGCTCCATCCACCCCACCATCTCAGCTTTCATGAGCCGCCTGGTACCTTGAGGTATGTAGAAAAAATATATAAAGCTATGTCTATGTCTGAATCATTGAATCTCTCCAAATCTCTCTGAATCAATTTGGAGGGTTCCAGTTTGATTTGGAGAGATTAAAGGGTCTCCTGATTTGATTCAGATTCAGAGGTTTGGCCGCCAAATTGGTCAGAATCTCAGTTGAATTGAATTAGCAACCAAAGCTTCGCACAGCCCTATTATGTAGCCCTACTGTGGGGGCTGTCCAAACTTTTTATTGCCTCCAAGCATAACCTTCTGGTCCTGTCTAGTGAGTATGGAGGACCAGGGCTCTCTGATAATTTAAACTTTAAAAAGTTCAAAACTAGCTCTAGGAGTTGTACAACAGTTGAAATTGCACCTTTGAATTATAAGCTGAGGCATGTAATGTATCTGAAAAGATCTGGACTCTAAGAAAGGCATAGAACCGAGTTTCTGACTACTTAACAGATAATCAAAAAGTCCATGTCTTTAGTTATTATTTTTGTGAATTATAACAGGCTGCCTAAAAGCCACCCAATTCCCTCCCTATATACACTATCTGGCATAGCGCCCCTTACTTCAGGCGGAAAGTAGCAGGTGACATTGACCAACAGATACAGGAGTCAGACAGTCACCGCCCGCTATATGGACATCAACCAGCACATTGTCATCTCTCATCAAGAAACAGCTTTTTGTCCTCTACTGTACCATTGACCACATCACCGGAATCAGTCAGAATGCTCCTCTGACAAAAAGAATGGGACAAAGTAGGTGACAAAGCTGTTGAATGGAGCCGGTGAGAAATTACCCCCCGTGAGAAGTTAGCATGTGGCTCCAACTACAAATGGCACATATGGCAAAGCCTGAACAGACTGAGAGTGGGTCTCAGCAGATGCAACTTTCTCATGAAATCACGACACCTTTATGCAATCAACAAATGTGTCTGTCAGGAGTTGCAAACCATGGACCATCTCCTGTACCTCACAAGATCTGGCAACACCAGAAGCAGTGGTCTGTGCAGAATACTGGGAGCAGGCCACATAGAAAGGTTGAACTGGAGACACAACAAATAACAAACAGAATTTTTGCAATGTCAAGTTTGGTAGCTAAAGTCTTGACCGCATTTCGAGAAGATTAATTGCACTCTGTGGCTTGAAAATTAGCTTAATACTTGAATATTGTTGGCAATCCCTCACAGTTGAGGATGATTGTCTTCCACGATTGCTTTATCTGTGGATCCAAAGATGGCTGATGAGACTAATCCAGGATCAACAGACTATGTTGCAATTTGGGCATGTGTTGAACTCTGAAAAACTACTAGCAAAAGGCAATTTAATTTCCTAAATAATTTATTAACATCTGAAGTTACTTAATGGGACTCATGTATTTTATATTGGTACCTACTAAACAAAGACTTGGATTTTTAAAGGACTAATTCTCATAGATGTAAATGAAAATTAGGTTGCTAATTAAGTGGCCTTTAATATTGGTAAAGGCCACTTATATTGGTAAAATTGGTAAAGGCCACTTAATATTGGTAAAATTAAGTGGACTTTAATATTGGTAGTGTTCATTTTTGTGTGTACATCCTCACACACATTAGGATTGAGTAGAAGCTATGCATTCCAAAATAAAGACATTTAACATTAAGGAACACTATTAAAAAGACTGACTGAATTATCTAGCATGGGGCTGTACTGGGGTGATGGACAACCATGTTCTTCCATCAAGAACATCACAGTGCAAGGGAGGGGGAACCTGCTCCTACATCCTGTAAGGCAGAGTAGCACCTGCTTCTCCGAAGGGCTCCTCAGTTCTGCTGGCTGGTGTGAAAGGTGAGGAGTCATAGTCTCACTTTCGGATCTACCTGGTTGGTGTGGTTTACCTGGCAGAAAAGGATCTGGGGCTCATCATTGACTCCAAGATGAACATGGGCTGGCAGTGTGGGGAGGCAGTCAGGAAGGCCAACCGCACCTTGCATCTCGAGCAGGTCCAGGGAGGTGATCCTCCCCCTCTATGCGGCACTGGTCAGGCCGCAGCTGGAGTACTGTGTCCAGTTCCGGGCGGCACACTTCAAGAGGGATGTGGACAGCATGGAGAGGGCCCAGAGGAAGCCACTTGCATGATCAGGGGACAGCAGGGCAGGCCTTATGAGGAGAGGCTACGGGACCTGAACCTTTTCGGCCTCCAGGAGAGAAGACTGAGGGGGGATCTAGTGGCCTGTTATAAACTAGTCAGGGGGGACCAGCAGGCATTGGGGCAGTCCCTGTTCCCCCGAGCACTACCAGGAGTGACCAGGAATAACGGTCACAAGCTGGCAGAGGGTAGGTTTAGGCTAGATATCAGGAGGCGCTACTTCACGGTCAGGGCGGCTAGGGTCTGGAACCAACTTCCAGGAGAAGTGGTGCTGGCTCCTACAGTGGGGGCCTTTAAGAGGAGGCTAGATGTATACCTTGCTGGGGTTGTTTGACCCCAGTGCTCTTTCCTGACATGGCAGGGGGTCAGACTAGATGATCTACTCAGGTCCCTTCTGATCCTAGAAACTATGAACTATGAAACTATGTGTAGCTGGTCCCACGGGCAGCCAAGAGGGAGAGATACATGGAGCATGGGAAGCACACAAGTTAAAAGGTATATGACTCAGTGGCTGCTGCCCTGAAGGAGATAAGACCTTGCTGTCTATCTTGGACTGTTGTGGCACTGCTCTACATCCATTTTATTCAGAGTAGTAAATGCAAGGTGCAGTGGGTCGGCTTGAAGAGCAGGGCTGGAGGGGGACTGGAAAAAGCTGAATCTCCAAACTGGTGATTAGAGAAATTGAGAAATTGGAGAGATGCAGATTCAGATGCCTTCTGGGTCAAGAGTATGATCTAGAAACTATTTCTCCTGCTTTCTGGGTGAGTGCCTAATCACTGGGCTATTGGGCTAGAATATGGGAGAGCACCTCTCTAAGGAAATGGCAGTTATGTAGGTGAGTAATCCCCGTTTGAATGTGTTACGTGAAATAGGTTTGTGTCCTGGAGACCTCTAGGACTGCAATTATGGTTTTCCCCTTTCACAGGGACTGTCAGGGAGACAGGCTCCATGGTCAGATTTACAAAAGTATTTAGAGATGGAAGGATTCAAATAGGCATCTACTGGGCTTTAGGAAAATACCAGAGTGAGTGACAGACGTAGCTCATCATCAAACGGCTATGTTAATCTCAAGATGACAGTGGGTAGAATAAGTGAAATTTTTGTTCTGTGGGGAATTTTTACATCTAACAATTTGTTTGTCCTGAAGGAAATGAGGAGCAGAAATTTCTAGTGAAATGGAATTTCAAAGAGACTTTGATTTGAAAACATCGAAATCAAGATGAACTGTTTCATCCTGATAGTTTCAGAATAGATAGAACAGTGTTATATAGTAAAGACACGCCACCCTACTACAGACATAGAATTAATGTAATATTTTAATAAAATATAAATGTCAAAAGAAAACAAAACAAACCATTTTGATCTTATGAAGGTGGAGTACCTTGACCATTTGAAGTGAAACATTTCAACTTTTCAGATTGAAGTTTAATTGAATTCAGTATGCTCCTGCAAAATATTTCCATTTCAATGAAACCACATTTCTGATGGAAACTGTTCTGTTGAAATTATTTGATCAGCTCTGCTAAACACATTTGCAAGCCTGACCTGTCCCCTATTCTACCATAGCCCTTATGTCCCTGCATAGGGGCAGGTACAAGCTGTTCCATCCTTGGTCATTTTACATTTTTATTTTTTTTTGTTATAATTATTCCCCTCTCCTTTCCCAATATTTAAAGGAATCATTTTCTCTTTAACTTTCCTGGGTTTGTACATAACAAGATTCTTGAAAAGCAAAAGAAAAATTACCTCAGCTAAAACAAAAGGAAGAAATAGTCCTAAATTTGGAAACATTTTTCTTTTTCTTTTTTTCTTTTTCTTTTTTTTTTTTTGCTTCAGTAGTGGTTGGAAAATGGATCCCCTATTTATTTTTTAATCATGCATACACACAGCTGTGTAAAGGAGATGATTGCTCACCACTATTGCTAGCTAATGTCACAGTGCACTGCTCCTGCTGTTTAGCAATGGGAAGAGCTTTTTAACGAACCTGACATCTCCTGAAACCATGCTGTTTTTAGATGGTCCAGGAGCATTGTTTAATACAACCATGGGATTAGTTGCTTTCAAAATATATTGTTTGCTTTCTGGACTTTCCTTCTTCAAAGGCTGCATTGTGATAAATGTCATAATTAAAACTATGTGACATATTGCATGGTGAGCTTTCAAACTAGGAGTCTTCATTTCATTAATTGTACAGCACTGATTATTTCTTCCGCTGGGAGGTATTTCTTTTGGAGACTGAAAATAACTCACTAGTCCCAGCTTCTGCACTTAGCTTGATTTTTTTTTTAATGTTTATTCTCATTTTTAGATGCAGTGGTTAGCATCATTCCAGAAGATGAAGGCCAGGTTTGGATGACTGTGAAAGACAAAGACGAACAGAGGTATGGTCTACTATTGTAACCAGAAAACTAGGTCTCAAAGAGATCATGAACCATATGCATGGCTCTGACATCCATATCCATTGTAATAATGGGCATACATAGGTAGAGTTTACTGATGCTCTTCTAACATATTTTTTTCCACCAAAAACTGCAGTTTTGAGGCAACCAAACGAGCAATGAATTCAGTTATTCGTTTTAGCCTTAAAAATGAATGGAGAAAAAATATGGACAATTCAAAACATTTTCTTTTGTTGTTTTCAAAATAAAATATTTTGGTTTTATTTTGAAACGGCATTTCATTTTTGAATGTAGACTGACGCCACTTTAACTAAAAGGGGTAAACCCATCCAAAAATAAGCTTTCATTTTTAATTGAACAAAATGTCTTGTTTGACCCAATATGAAGTTTTTCATTTCAGTGAGAGAAATAGAAATATTTATGTCGGGTCACCCCAAAAATATTCTTTTTCCTGATTTTCTCAGTAATTGAATCATAAAAATCTGTTGAGCCTCAGAGACCTACCAAACCTGCAGCTGAGTTACCTAAATGGTTAACTCTTGCCCCAAATCAGCACCAGGAAGGCTAGTTGAAAAGAATATCCATGGTCCATGGACAGCATAAAAAATAATCTAGGCACACAGAATAGAAAAATAAGAAACAATTTACTCTGTATGTATATATATGAAACTCCAGAAAAACACCCTGTATTTTCATGTGTCACCTTCTTTGTAGCTAAAGTCTGGGCCATTTTGTGTCAACAAAAAGGCTTTTTTTTTAAAATTTAAATTAGAAGATATATTTCAGGTTACAAGGGTGGGCAGACGAGAATAGGATGGGTTTCAACACAGACAAGTGCAAGGTGATGCACCTTGGGAGGAACAACCGGAACCATACCTACAGGTTGGGGAACTCCCCTCTTGTCAGCACGGAGGCGGAAAGGGATCTGGGGGTCATCATTGACTCCAAGATGAACATGGGCCGGCAGTGTGGGGGGGCAGTCAGGAAGGCCAACCGCACCCTGTCATGCATCCACAGATGCATCTCGAGCAGGTCCAGGGAGGTGATCCTCCCCCTCTATGCGGCACTGGTGAGGCCGCAGCTGGAGTACTGCGTCCAGTTCTGGGCGCCGCACTTCAAGAGGGATATGGACAGCATGGAGAGGGTCCAGAGGAGGCCACTCGTATGATCAGGGGACCACAGAGCAGGCCCTATGAGGACAGGCTGCGGGACCTGAACCTGTTCAGGCTCCAGAAGAGAAGGCTGAGGGGGATCTTGTGGCCTGTTATAAACTAGTCAGGGGGGATCAGCAGGCATTGGGGGAGTCTCTGTTCCCCCGAGCACCGCCAGGAGTGACCAGGAATAATGGTCACAAGTTGGCAGAGGGTAGGTTTAGGTTAGCTATCAGGAGGCGCTACTTCACAGTCAGGGTGACTAGGATCTGGAACCAGCTTCCAAGAGAAGTGGTGCAGGCTCCTACCCTGGGGGTGTTCAAGAGGAGGTTAGATGAACATCTTGCTGGGGTCATTTGACCCCAGTATTCCTTCCTGCCATGGCAGGGGGTCGGACTAGATGATCTGCTCAGGTCCCTTCCGACCCTACAAACTATGAAACTATGAAACTATTTTATTGTTTGTTACTGTTCATATTCTAGAAGGGTTTGGAAGATCTATTAGAGATCAGGGCTCCATCATGCTAGGGTCTGTACAGACACAAAGTAAAAGACAGTCCCTGCTCCAAAAGTCTTACAGGCAAAACAGACAAAATAGAAAGATGTGGGGGGAAGTGGGCATGCTAGAAGGGAGGAATAGGCTGCTATTGGACCTAGACAGGTTACAGGGGTGGGCAGATGAGAATAGGATGGGATTCAACACTGACAAGTGCAAGGTGCTGCACCTGGTGAGGAAGAACCAGCACCATACCTACAGGCTGGGGAACTCCCTTCTTGTCAGTGCAGAGGCAGAAAAGGATCTTGGAGTCATTACTGATGCCAAGATGAACATGGGCTGGCAGTGTGGGGACACAGTCAGGAAGGCCAACCATACCTTGTCGTGCATCTGCAGATGCATCTTAAGCAGGTCGAAGGAAGTAATCCTCCCCCTCTATGCAACACTGGTCAGGCTGCAGCTGGAGTACTGCGTCCAGTTCTGGGTGCTGAACTTCACAAGGGATGTGGACAATATGGAGAGGGCCCAGAGGAACCCACTTGCACGATCAGGGGGCAGCAGGGCAGGCCCTACGAGGAGAGGCTACGGGACCTGAACCTGTTCAGCCTCCACAAGAGAAGGCTGAGGGGGAATCTAGTGGCCTGTTACAAACTAGTTAGAGGGGACCAGCAGGCATTGAGGGAGTCCCTGTTCCCGCGTGCACTACCAGGAGTGACTAGAAATAAAGGTCACGAGCTGGCAGAGGGTAGATTTAGACTAGACCTCAGGAGGCGCTACTTCATGGTCAGGGCGGCTAGGATCTGGAACCAAATTCCAAGCAAAGTGGTGCTGGCTCCTACCCTGGGGGTCTTTAAGACAAGGCTAGACAATCACCTTGCTAGGGTCATTTTACCCCAGTACTCTTTCCTGCCCTGGCAGGGGTCAGACTTGATGTTCTGCTCAGGTCCCTTTCAACCTGACCAACTATGAAACTATGGAAAAGTGTGTGGGGAGAAACAAACAAAAAAATGAGGTGAGTTGCTCCAGAGTAGATCAGTGCCACCAACATAACCCAGTTTTCCTAGACCAGGATCCTGTCTTCTGGACAACTGTACACTATAAGCCAGAGGTAGGCAAAATTATGACCCGTGGGTTGGATACAGACCACCAGGCACTTTCATCCAGCCCATGGGCACCCACCAATGAATTATACCCTGCCCAGACCTTCTGCTGATGAGTGTGGGAGCTAGGTGCCTATGCATATGTACACCCACAATATACCCTATTATGCCTTGCTCCCATCCCCATGGGCGGACTGGTCCAGTTCAGCAGCAGCAGCTTCTAGGTGGGGCTCCTGCTGAAGCTGCTCCATGGGAACCTCCTTGGCTTCCCCAGCCTCCAGCATGCTCCAGGCAGCAGCTGGGGAAGCGGCAGGGGCTGGGGCTGGAGCTGGAGCTGGGGCTGGGGGCTGGAGCTGCAGCTGGGCAGAAGTGCGGAGTCCGCACCCAGGGGGATGTTGGAAGCATGGAGCTCAGCTCAGCTGGGTGTGGGTTTGATGACATCCCACACACTCCCCCATATGGTGTGCAGCCCCTACGGCTGGTATAGCAAAACCCCCAGTTTTTCTTTTTCTTTTATTTTTTTGGACGTAGAAATACATTCCCCTCCCTTCCCCAACCATTTCTGACTTTATCTTTGCCTCTCTTTTCCTTATAAGTAGTTACAAACAGACATAGGATAAGCCCTTGTATTAATGTAAAATGTCCTGTATGTCCCCTAGTTACTGTGTTATATCAACTGCTGTTATTTTTGTATTGATTTTTACTGTTTTATATTATTATTGGGTGATTCATGCCTGTTGTTGTAAGTTAGCCAGAGTAATGGTAAGTCTCCAGCTTGTATTGTCCAGACTCCATCAAGTGCTACAATCCTCCACACAAGTCCTTTGCCTGGGCATGCCCTATTGTCATTGCAATTCATACCTACCCCTCCTATGTAAATTGGCTTCCCAGATAAGTGAGAAACAATGAGAGTGCCTGAAACATAATGGTAGCAGGTCTAAAAATAGCTCCCTCTGAATGACCAAACCCTTAGCTTAACGACTCTACCACCACCCTGCATTGACTCACCCTGAAACCACCTCCTCCTGGCTCCTCCCAGCTCTAACCCCGGCTCTGCTGCCTCAGCCTTCAGCCTCTCCACCTCCTCAGCCCCTGGCTCCTCTCTGCTGCCTCCCCGTCTCTCTTTCCTCCCGACTCCAGCCCCCGCCTTCTTTCCTCAGGGGTATTTCTGGGAGGCAACGGGAGGGACTTCCGAAAACAAAGGTCGGGGCTGGGGGGCAGGACTTCCAGTCCCAATATGGTGACCGGGGGGCAGGGCAACTGCAAAAGTGTGGGGCTACCCGTGCGGCCCTCAACCACTCACCAAAACTCATTGAGCAGCCCTGCAGCTGAAATAATTGCATGCCCCTGCTGTAAGCTGTGGGAGAAAGGGTTTTAAGCCCTTTGGGGATTAAGCAGCAGGAACAGCAGGAAGATCCTGAAAGAACAGCTGAAGAAACAGGCAGCTCCTGTATCCCAGTGTTATTTTTGGGTTCCCTGAACTGTAAGCAAATCCAGGATTCGCCCAGGCTTCTAAGAGACCGCCTCTATCCTGTACCGTGTCACAGTGCTTGGGAACAGCAGGGGTGATCTTTCGTGCGGTTTCTGGAGTTAAGCTCTCTGTTACTAGTGGCAGGCAAGCTTGTCTAGATTGTGTCAGCAGCACATTTGGGGGAAAATGGAACTGAGCATGCCCTGCCCATAGCGATCTGCTGCTGTAATCCCGAGTCAGAAGCTTGCCAGTGCAGCTACACCATGACTGTTTCAGTGCTTACTCTTGAGACATTGTTTTCCATCAAGTCTAAGAGAAGGCACTTGGACAAGTCTAGTGTAGCCTAACTGGCAAACTTCTGGCTCTGAGTCTTTTCAGTAGACTCAGTTGGGTGAGGCATGCTCAGTCCTGCCCTCCGTGGTGCCTGCTGCTGATACGGAATATGCACCCCTAAGGCATGCAAAGATATTTGGCTTTTGGTCCTCTTGCCAGCTGGTCTGAGACTGAGCCTAAGCAGAATACCTGACTTCTCCTCACTTAGTTAACTCTTTCTGTTCATGTTGGTTGGCTTTTGCTCATCACTATGGCTCTGTATTTCTCTGTTTTAACAGCTGGCCTGTGAATGCTTGATGGCAACAGTTGCAGTAATGGTCATTTCACTCTCAAAATCTCATTGTGGGTGGCACTTGTAATTTATATGTTTTAGATTGTATAACCAAAAAGTCAGGCTTCAGTGGCAATAGAAACTGTGGAAATTAACGGCAAAGGGGGAAGGGAAGAAAGAGCAAAACAGGGCATGACCTGGCATTTCCTGAAAATAAAGAGCCAAGAGGAAACCGTAAAATATGTGCTCCCATCACACACCTGTTCCATCTGCTCCTTCCAACACCTCCCAAGAGACATTTTAATGCCACACTGGAAGTAGTCAGTAGTTCCTTACACTCTGGGGCGTTAAAATGCCACTTAACTTGTAAGGAAAGAATGTGCCTTTGTTTGGTTCTTTACAGGAAATCAATGTTATCTAGTAGAATCTACCTTGAAATCCCCACAGGACAGGTGGAAATGAAGGTTCCTGGGCTGTAGCTTTTTAAATAGAAACAGGAATGGCTCTTCTCTCATGAGGAGTTAAATGACCACATGGCAAGGACAGCTGCTCAGGTTTAAATATTAGGCAGACCGCAATGCCTCACTAAATGCTGTGGGATGGAAGTATGGAGAAGGAATAGCAGGAACAGACAAGTCATGCCTAAGCATGTTATAAAAAATCTTTGGCTTGCACAAGTTCTAGTGACTTAGGTCAAAATCTGTGCTGGCTTATACAGGAGGATTATCAATTTGATTTCTTCTTTATTATTTGTCATAGGAGCACCTTCCAAGCAAGATAAAAGGCAAGATCAAGTAATAGTTGTTGTACACATAACAAGGATCTCAAATTCTAAACGGATAAGACAAAGTATTATTATCCCCATTTTACAGATGTGGCACTGAGGCAGAGAGATTAAGCACGCTGCCAAACTTCACGACAAAATTCTTTGGCACAGCCATAAATTAAACCTAGAATTGCTTCAGCTTTAAGGCAATACAATTAACTGCAAGATGATCCATCTTCGCCTGGAAATACTCCAGTTTTATTTTAGCCTAATTCACTGTATAGAATTTCACCCACTATATTATGTACAAAGTTCAAAGGGGTGGGGGGAATCACTAGTCAAGATGAAGAACTATTTCACCTACTTTTTCATGCTATGGCTATCTGATTTCTATACATCTCTTTGGGTTTTTTACAGTGCACATAACCACAGTATCTGGAGGACGAACCTTCCCTGAAACCAGGTTGTTTTATTTGGCCATCATCACCTTTAAGCAAATAGTAGTGAGTAGCAGAGGTCCTCTAACCTAAAGTATTTCAGACTTTAAAGAAATATTTAAAAAAAAGAAAAGAATAAAAGAAAAGAAAAAAGAAAAAGAAAATAACCCTCCCAAAAACAGCTTTAGATGGAGTTTGGGCTCTTCATTCTTTGTGCTGGGAGCTCCCATGGTTAATGGTGAATGGAGCAGAAGACCAATGCAGCATTTATGGTATTGCTGTTTGAAATCTGGGTTCACAACAGAGCATTACACCCTTCTGCCTCCTCCTTTAAGTCAAAAACCATTGGAGCAAAATGGTAGAATTTTTTCAGGTTGCTTTGGTTGTAGAAGGAAAAAGATAAGCTGAAATGGAAGTGCTGGTATGAATTGGACAGAGGTGTGCTAACTGAACAGCTGTAGGAAATTATACAAAGTAATCCAGGGGCTGTGAAAACTGCTCAATTTCACCTATGTTCCTAAAGTTACTGCAAACTGCACTTTGTAGGAATAGATGGCTAAGGACAAAGGTCTTTAGACCACTGCTTCTGACTGCCATTAATGCTGATTCACATTCTGATACACTTTAATAAAAAACATAATTAGTGGTAAGTATGCAATTCATTTCTTAATTTCATTACCGCCTATTCTATTGAAAAGGTCTTTTAAATACTCCTTCCAGTTGGTTTTGATAACTCCCTTTTTCTTGATCAAGTCTCTTCCATCCTTAGCTCTCAAGGGGATTGGTCCCTGAGTGGATTGGTCCCCAAGTGCTTGAACAATAGATGGCTTTGGTGGTACTGAAAAATCCACACATATCATGGATATCAATGAGACGTTGAATCTGCTTTGTTATTGATGAGAGTGTCCTCAACTCTATCCTACAACACCCAGTCAGAAACAATCCTGAAATCCCTCCAGCCCTTGATGAGGTGAGGAAAGCCACCAAACAGATGAAAAATGACAAGGCACCTGAAGCGGATGGAATATCCACTGAAGTCTTCAAGCAGGGGGAAGAGGAGCTCACATCATGGCTCCATGCCCTCAAATAAAGAATCTAACAGCTAGCAGAAGTTTACTGATCACAGGCCCTGGTTCTCATGGGAGACTTCAGTGACCCTGACATCTGCTGGGAGGGCAATACAGCAGTGCGCAGGCAATCCAGGAAGTTTTTGGAGAGCTTTGGGGACAATTTCTAGGTACAAGTGTTGGAGAATCCAACTAGGAGTTATGCTCTTCTTGACCTGGTGCTCACAAAGATGGAAGAATTGGTGGGGAATGTAGTAGTGGATGGCAACTTGGGAAACAGTGACCATGAGATGATTGAGTTTGGGATCCTGAGGAAGGGACGGAAGGAGAGCGGCAGAGTAAGGACCCTGGACTTCAGAAAAGCAGATTTTGACTCTTTCAGGGAACTCATGGGCAAGATCCCCTAGGAATCCACTCTGAGGGGGAGAGAAGTCCAGGAGTTACAATTTATGTAAAAGCCATATGATTGCTCAGAGCTCCAGTATGAAACTGGAAATAGGCCTGTCAAAAGTCTCTGGTTTAGGGTCAGAGGAAACAGCAGCAAGGGTGAGGTCATGGTGGGGATCTGCTCTAGAACCCCAGACCTGGAGGAAGTGGTTGATGAGATTTTCTTCAAACTGCTAGTAGAAGTTTCCTGACCACAAGCCTGGTTCTCATGGGGGACATCAGTCACCCTTTAATATGCTGGGAGGGCAATAGAGGAGCGAACAAGAAATACAGAAAGTTTGGAGTGGCCAAGTAGGGGCTGTGCTCTTCTTGACCTTCTGCTCACAAACAGGAAAGAATTGGTGAGGAATGTAGTAGTAGATGGCAACTTAGGCAGCAGTGACCATGAGATGACTAAGTTCAGGATCTTGTGGAAAGGAAGGGTGGAAAGCAACAGAGTAAGTACTCTGGACATCAACAATTCAGACTTCAATTCACTCAGGGACCTCATGGGCTGGATCCCCCGGGAAGCCAGTCTGAGAGGGAGAGGAGTCCAGGAGAGCTGGATGTACTTTAAAGAAGCCTTACTGAGAGTGCAGGAACAAACCATCCCGATGCGTAGGAACACTAGCGAGTATGGCAGAAGACCAGAATGGCTTAGCAGGGAACTCTTCAGTAAACTAAGTCACAAAAAGGAAGCTTTATAAGAAGTGGATACTTGGACAAATAAATAGGGAGGAATATCAGAGCATTGTTCAGGTATGCAGGGATGAAGTCAGGAAGGTCAACGTGCAATTGGAGTTGCAGCTAGCAAGGGACATGAAGGGAAACAAGAAGAGATCAGGAGAGGTCCTGGATGATTGAAAAAATACAAACATAGTGCCCATATTTAAGAAAGGAAAAAAAGGGGATCCAGGGAACTACAGACCAGACAGTCTTACCTCAGCCTCTGGAAAAATCATGAAGCAGATCCTCAAGGATTCCATTAGTAAGCACTTGGAGAAGAAGGTGATTAGGAACAGTCAGCATGGATTCACCAAGGTCAAATCATGTCTGATCAACCTGATTGACAAGGTGACTAGCTCTGTGGATTCAGGGAGACTGGCAGATGTGGTGTACCTTGATTTTAGGGTAGGCTTTTGATACGGTCCCCCACAACATTCTTGCAGGCAAACTAAGGAAGTATGGGCTAGATGGAAGGACTGTAAGGTGGAGAGAAAACTGGCTGGAGCATCAGGCTCAGAGAGTAGTAATCAATGGCTTGATGTCTAGCTGGCAGCCAGTATCAAGTGGAGTGCCCCAAAGGTCAGTCCTAGGGTCGTTTCTGTTTAATGTCTTCATCAGTGACACCTGGAAGATGGCGTAGAGTGCACCTTCTGCAAGTTTGCAAATGACACCAAGCTGGGGAAGGAGTAGATCTGCTGAAGAGTAGGGCTAGGATTCTGAGATCTAGACAAATTGGAGGACAGAACCAATAAATAATCTCATGAGGTTCAACAGGAACAAGTGCAAACTCCTTCAGTTAGAATGGAACAATCCAATGCACTGGTACAGGCTGTGGCCCAACTGGCTAAGCAGTAGCTCTGTAGAAAAGGACATGGGGGTTACAGTGGACTATAAGCTGAATATGAGCCTTTCTAGCAAAGAAGGCTAACGGCATACTGGGCTGGATTAGTAGAAGCATTGCCAGCAGATTGAAGGAAATTATTCTTACCCTCTATTCAGCACTGGTGAGGCCACATCTGGAGTATTGTGTCCAGTTTTGGGCCCCACACCACTACAGAAAGAATGTGGAAAAATTGGAGATAGTCCAACAGAGGGCAACAAAAATGGTTAGGGGGTTGGGGTATATAACTTCAGAGGAGAATCTGAGAGAGCTGGGCAGAAGGAAGCGTCCAGCTACCACCACCCACTCAATGGCAGTGGTCTTGATCCTCATGACCTTGGGGAAGCCTGTCCTTGCTTCTTCCACCATATGCTCCTTCTCCTCTGCTGCCAGAGCTCCATATCTGTTCTTCAAGAAAATTGCTGCAGGTGGAGATGAAGACTTCTGCTTGCTGCCAGAGGTCACAAGCTTCCAGCTTCCACCGTCCTGGGAGCCCAGGTCTTTTTCCTTCTCTAGCACTGCCCCTGAAGTCCTAGAGGTCTCCTTCAGCATTGAATTGATGAAGTCCCCATAGCAGAGGACACTTTGGAGTCTTACCATATCCTCCTGTAGCATTCTTGCCTGCTGCCTGAGGGGCACTACCAGGAGGCACTGCTTACAACACAGGCACTCCCACACCTGACTGTCACTGGAAGCAACTTGCAAGCGGCAATCTCCACAGCACTAAACCAGGACCTGGGTGGAAGCCCTGGAGGTTACCAGTGCTATCTGGACAAACACCTCACAGGTTCAAGGAGAAGAAGAGCTGGGAGTGGCAGTGGCTCCACTACTACAACATCCTGCAGCCATTTCTCTGAAACTCTTAATAAGCCACCTCTGTCTTCCCACCCATCTTTCCAAACAGACTTTCCTTAGCAAACTCCCCGGTAAGCTAGACTGTTCACTGCTTCTTAGTTCTGAAAGTTTTGCTTTTCCCTGCATCCATTCACCTTCACCAAGCTTGCAGTGATGAAAGGTGAGAATGTTTCTAGGCAAACTCCATGATGAACTTTCCCTCACTCAGGACTCTAGTTAAGCAAGGAGTTTAAGTATTGGTCTAACTGCTGAGTGTTAGCTTCTTACATTAAATATATGTAGATTAGTTACTCTTAATTAAAGAAAGAGCTTACCTAAGGTGTAGGGACAGAAATTATTAAAGCCCGAGACTCAATTGATTCAACCTTTGCAAGTTACTCTAACCAGTAGGGACAGAAATTATTAAAGCCCGAGACTCAATTGATTCAACCTTTGCAGGTTTCTCTAACCAGTCTAACTGGCTGAACCAGTTTTTGAACCATACAGACAATCTTTCTGGACTGAGGAAATTCAGGCACATGCCTGCAGCTTCTCAGACTAAAAGCTGGGGGTGCTAGGGCAGTCCTCCCTTCTTTTTCACAGACTTGAGTGGAGCTGGGCATGACCAGGCCCTGGCAGGACATTCTCATTAGGGAGGTCTGTCTGCACCATCCCAGGCTATTCCCTGCTGGGTGCTCAAGGGGTGGGAGAGTTGTCAGCTCCCAGACCCTTGCTAGGACTCTGAGAAAAAGGGGGTAGGGGTAGTGCAGTGTATGCATCTGTTGATGATACAGAGCTTTTCAATCTCCCTCCCTGCTTGTCAGACTGTCTGCAGCAAACTGACAGGCGAGGAAGGTAGCCCAGAGCTGATAACAGTCTTTATCAACTGATTAGCAAAAGAATAGCTTATCTCCCATTACTTCAAACTCCTCTTAAACAGCTTACCAGGATGACCTGTTGATTAGCTCCAAAGCCCTGTTCTGTCTGTCTCTCTTAATCAAATTGAAGAGACACACAGAGACACCTCTCGGCATTAGCGAGCATACCACATGCCAAGAGTCCATGGGGCTGGGGCCCGTGATGTGGGAGATGGGAGGGAGGGAGGAGCAGGGGTTTCCGGCTTGAGCAGTGAGGAGGGGTAGGGCAGGGGGAAGCCAGTGGACCCTGCTGTGTCTTCAGTCTCTTTCAGAGACGTATACAGCATGAGCTAGCATATCACTAGCTGGCTGTGGGAGAGGGGAGGAAGGGATCCCTGCTTAAGTAGCAAGTGGTGAGAGTGGGGGGGAGGGGGCACAGGAAAGTCAGCAGACCCTGCCCCTCACTCCTGACCTGTGCTGGAGGAGCTCTGCCCAGGGAGTAGAGAGGAGGGGCCAGCACTACTGTGGAGCAGAGAGCCCTGCCCAGCCCACAGAACATGCTGGGATGCTGGGGGAGTCTGGTTTATCTTAAACCAACAAGGGGTCTGGATCAGACATTGCATAAACTGTTTTGAGCCAAACCAGTTAAGTCTGATACTATATTCAACTGGGTTTATATCAAATGGTTTCAGCCATTTTCAAACTGGCTTATGTGCATTGAACATCTGTTCTGTTACAGGTTTAAACCAGTTTCTGATCACTTAAACTGTGCAATGTTTGTCCCTAGCCTACAGGCAGCAAACCTTCCCACAGCAGAATCTAGTGCCTGGAAACTCTTCCTCTTCCTCTTCCACCTCGTGCTCCCAGCAGACTGCTTGTAAACTGCCCTGTTTGCTGTCCCTATTGGCTTGCTCTAGGTAAGTGGAATCCACATTGAACCAATTCAGGAAGCCCAGGGAGGTCAGTCCAAGAGCAAAGTCAAAGGACAAGGTGAATCAAGAAGTCCGGAGATCAAACAGAGAGTGAAACCAAGGAACAAACCAGAGGGAGCAGCTAAGCTGTCTTGAGCCAAGTTGCCCTATTGCCCAGATACTTCCTGTTCCAGGTCAGCAGTATTGCCAACCCCACCATGTCAAAAATCATGAGACAAACTCTTAAAAATCAAGAGATTTGGCATGTAAAACATGAGATGCTATTTTGGTGTGTGTGTGTAGGGGGCGGCTTTATTTTTGAAGGTGTCGGGGGCTGTGGGTGTCTGTGTTGGGTTTGGACTCTGCAGAACAGGGCTCACTGCATACTCTGGCAGGATGTGGGGTACTGTGGGTCAGGAGTGAGGGGCAGCAGCAGGTCTTGGGGGGGCTGTGGCTTGGGAGTGAGGGCAGACACACAGACAGACACACAGACCTGTGGGTGGGGTCACGGGTCATGCAACAGCCATGGACAGATCATCCAGAGGCCCTGGGGGGGTGTGCAGTGGCAGGGAGCTGCATCCCCTATCCCCCACCCCGACCTCTGGATGAGCTGCCTGTGGCTCTGTTGTATGACCTGCCCCAGCCCCAGTGCCCCAGTCACCCCAGCCCCACTCCCTCCTTTACTATGGGGGCCTCAATCTGCCCCCCCTGCCCCTTCCCTCTTTCTCCTCACTTCCCCTACACAGACTTACCAGCTGGGTGCTCTCTACATGCACCAGAAGAAAAAACCCTGACATTTGAGGGTTCTAACCCAAGATCATGATTCAGAGTTAATTTGACTTGGAAATTGCAAGTCTTGCCATTTTTTTCATGAGAGTTGGCATTACTGGGTCAGGAGTTTATATGTGGGAATTGGAGGGTGAGCTGACCCTAGCCATCCACTCTAGCGATGGGGAGTGGACAGAGGGTTAGCCTTATTGCAGGCTTCAAGTCTGCCTTGATGAGCCTGCATGGCTAGCCATGGGATGGCAGGCTGAGATGAGTGGCTGTGGTATCAGGCCAAGATCTCACGTTCAAGGTTACAGCTTGACAGTGTACTTAAACCACCAGTACTGCAGAATAGAGCAGTGGATTTGTCTTCTAACTTTTCTGTTAAAGCTGGGCAGACAAAAGGGCAAAACTCATGGGGACAGCAAGAGAATAAACAAGACAGCTGACTCTGTGTGGTCCAGTGTTGAATGTATTCTTCTGGAAGCATGTAGTCTTATTTTCTGCTGTCAGCAAATTCTCTGTTGTTTAATCAGTGGCTGTCTAATGTAAAAAATGTATAAAACTGTTCTAGCAGCAGGGACTGAAACTCAGGACTACACATATTGTCTTTTATTATGTAATACTTTTATATTCCATTCTCTAGAACTTTGTGGGGGTGGCCGGTAATACTTCTGTCCACGTTGCTGCCCCAATATCTTACAGAACTGTAGCCTAACTAGCAGCTGGGTATCTCATTAGGAGGGACACTAGAATTGCGTCCCACCCTTGCAGAGTCCACAACCCAGGAGCAGTGCCATGCCGGGAACTGCAAAACAGTTCCAAGCTTTGTTTTCGGAGCAACAGAGCCAGGGCAGGGGTGGCAGCAGCCTGCGGCTGGGGAAGGCTGCTACCACACCACCCGGCTCCTGGACCGGTGCTCTCCCTCAGCCCTGCTCTTGGAAACCACGTTACCCGTCCCTGCTTTCCGAACCACATGCCCTTCACTCTCACACAGCGTTTGCCCCAGGCACCAACTTGGCTTGTTATGCTACTGCTACAGGATGCCAAAATATTACTAATTTAGCCCTACTGCCACACTTAATATTTCTTTCTGCCTATTTGGTATAGCCATATATTTATTGATTGATATTTTCTGAGACCTAGTCCTACAACCTGCCTTCTGGATTTACATCTTTCCGGCCATCTATCTTTTCTTTAACATATGCAAATAATCTGTTCCTATTCAGCCATAATTAAACTCACTGATTTACAGTCCTCCTTTGACAAACTTCTTACTATTTGCTTCCTTTTTTCATGAGTTTTTTGAGAAAAACTCTTTGTAGTTCTTAATCTGTTAATTTTTGCCTATATATTTCTTCTTGTGTGTCTAATGACTTACTCTCTGTAAAGGTATTCAATTCAGTTTTGGAACTTGGTCAAGCAGCCGTCAGTTTGTCTTCTCTCTCTCATAGGCAGGCAAGGTTCTTTGAGTGATGTGATATCTTTTAGTAGACCAACTTAGTTGGAAAAAAGTTCTTAGCAAGCTTTTGGGTGCAGTCACACTTCTTCAGGGATAGGGAGTCTCTGCTGTTCTGAGAATCCAAGAAATGAGAGAAGCTAAAAGCTTCTATCGCTCATAACATTTGTTATCATTACATGTTCCAGTTCTACAACACCATTGTCTGCTGTCAATCTTTTTTAACCATCATTCCTGCCATCACAAAGCCTGTCCACGTACAATGTCAAGTTCTTCATAGTTCCCCTGTTGAGGTTACTTAGATCAATCCCCATCCAAGTTACTACTACAGTGCTTTACCATCCTTTTGGGATGGCAATATGTTTATTGCCCTAACTGTATTTGACACAGTTTAAGTTTGTTTAAAGAATTTTACTACTCTCAAAAAATATTCTGTTTTCACAAGATTTTTTTCATTTCTTAATCACAGATCTAATGCTTTTGAATGATTCTTATATAATGTCCAAAGCTATTGATGTCTTGTTATCCTATTATCTGTTTCTATTCACTGCAATAATTTTGCAGTTACTTTTAGTGTCTTATCAAATGTATACTTGCTTTACTTTAATGCCATTCACACTAAAATTAAAATAAAAACTAGTAATTTAAATTGTTCACTGTTATTCACTTCATAAAGTACAGTATAAAATATATGGTTAAACATATGAGAGAAGGGGTTCTGACAGTGATACTGGTGATGCTATTGTAATGCAGATTTAAACAATTATGACATCAGAAAAAATCTCTAGCTAGCCAATCAGAATAAGGCATTGGAAGGTTAGTGACTAAAGCCACAGGAAGTCTTGACTCAAGGTGGATTAGAATCAAAATCTTAGATTCTTAAACCACAAAACACTAAAGGTGATTTAACTCTAACCGTACATCCAGATCCAAATTCTGCAAATGACTGGCTATAATGGACTGGACCACAGTCCTGAACCCAACTGCTTGACTTGAATCTGGATCTGGGCTTAGACTGAGCTTGAGTGAGTAAGCAGTTCATGAATGCTTTACAAGATCAGTAAATACACTATCTACAGGTATCATTTATTGGGATATATTGAAGGCCACTGTGCATTTTCAGCATGAAATTTTGTCCAGGTGTTACTGTAATTGCGATTCACTAGGGAAATTCACGATCTCCTCAAGCTCACACATCCCTCTCTGCTGTGTGCTGAGTTAGTGCTATTTTGTGCTTGGCTGTAATTTAAAACATGCAGGTGCTGACTGACTCCAAACTCACTAGTGGGTTTTCCTTGCAAGGTCTTTGTTTATTTGAGTATGCTCCTTTGTTTCTGATGTACATAAAAGGAAGCATTTAGAAAAAGGTGCAGGTGCTGTCACGAGAGAAGTCTTGGGACTTCTCTGTCTAACCTGTGAACTACAGATACCAATTTGTTTGTAAAACACTGTAGCCTGGACTAGTTTCAAATTGTTTTCAGCATTCACTATGGATGAAGATATCATCAGCTTTGACAATCATAGTATCATAGTACCATAGTACTTAGGGTTGGAAGGGACCTAAAAAGATCACCAGATCTGACCCCCTGCCTGGGCAGGAATGGGTGCTGGGATCATATCACCCCAGCCAAATATCTGCCCAGCCTCCTGTTGAAGACCTCCAAGGTTGGAGAGAGTACCACCTCCCTTGGGAGCCCATTCCAGAGCCTGGCAGCCCTAACTGTAAAGTAATGTCTCCTGATGTTGATGTCCAGCCTGAACCTGCTCTCTAACAATTTGTGGCCATTATTCCTAGTAACCCCAGGTGGTGCCAGGGGGAACAGAGCCTCCCCCAATTCCCACTGGTCCCCCCTGGTGACTTTGTAAATGGCCATCAGATCCCCTCTCAGCCTTCTCTTGTGGAGGCTGAATAGATTCAGGCCCTTTAGCCTCTCTTTGTAGGGCCTGCCCTGCTGCCCCTTGACCATGTGAGTGGCCCTCCTCTGGACCTTCTCAATGCTAGCCACATTCCTCTTGAAGTGTGGTGCCCAGAACTGGACACAGTACTCCAGCTGGGGCCTGACCAAAGCCACAGAGAGGGGAAGGATCACCTCCCTGGACCTGCTTGTGATACATCTGTGATGCACGACAAGGTGCGATTATCCTTACTGACCGCTTCCTCGCGTTGGCGGCTCACGTTCATCCTGGAGTCAACAATGACTCCAAGATCCCTTTCCTCCATCATATTGACAAGAAGGGTGTTCCCCAGCCTACAGGTGTGTTGTTGGTTCCTTCTCCCCAGATGCAGTGCCTTGCACTTGTCTGCATTGAATTCCATCCTATTCCCATCTGCCCACCTCTGTAATTTGTCTAGATCTAGCTGGATTCTGTCCCTCCCCTCCAGCGACTCCACCTCTCCTCACAACTTGGTGTCATCAGTGAATTTGGACAGTGTGCATTCCACACCCACATCCAGATTGCTGATAAAGATGTTGAACAGTACAGGCCCCAGATGGAAGCCCTGTGGGACTCCACTGTCCACATCTCTCCAGGTCAAAAATGACCTCTTCACCATCACTCTCTGGGTGCAACCATCTAGCCAATTTGCCACCCATCTGACTGTGTAGGCATCAATGCCACAGTTACCAAGTTTTTTTAAAAGAATGTGGTGGGAAACCATGTCAAAGGCCTTCTTAAATTTCAGGAAGACTACATGCACCCCAGCACCCTTGTTCAGGGAATTTGTGACCTGATCATAAAAAGAAACCAGGTTAGCCAGGCAGGACCTGCCCTCAATGTACCCATGTTGGCTGCCCCTGAGCATTACCTCCCCTGCTGGGCCCTTGCAGATGTGTTCCTGGATAATTTTCTCAAAGGTCTTCCCAAGGACCAAGGTCAGACTGACTGGTCTATAATTGACAGGGTCCTCTTTTCTCCCCTTTTTGGCCCTTTTCCAGTCCTCTGGTACCTGGCCAGGGCCCCACAAGTGCTCATAGGGTCATGCCAGGGGTCCCGCTATGACCCCCACCAATCCCTTAGCACCCTTGGGTGAAGAGCATCTGGATCTACTGATTTGTGCAGGGACCGGGACTTCCCCGCTGTGATGCAAGACGGACTTGAGGGGAATGCCTCCAGACCTCAGGTTGGGGAGGAGTGGGTTAGAGAATTTCTGGAGGGGCTGGACGTGTTCAAGTCAGCAGGTCTAGGTGCTCTCCACCCCAGGGTGTTGAGGGAGCTAGCTGGGGTTATTTCAGGGCCTTTGGCATGGCTTTATGAGTGCTCGTGGTGCTCAGGCCAGGTGCCAGATGATTGGAAGATAGCTAATGTGGTCCCCATCTTCAAAAAAGGGAAGAGAGAGGACAGTTAGATGCGTATAATCCTTGAATTGATTTTCTGCTGTGGATTATATCTGTCTGTCTTATGAACATATAGGCAATTGAATACTCACTCATGAGCATTCAGGACAAACTGTCTGTGCACTCAACCAATAAAGGGACAGAAGAAGATACCATGAGATTTACCTAGCTAATCACAAGTCAATGATGCCAGTTGAATGGTTATATCGAATGTGTTGAGTCAAATATTCTAAAATATTTTTTTGTTGATTAAATTTAGACACTGGAGGTTGGGAAAGTTGTGACTGTCATTCAGAGAAAAAAAAGAGGGTCAGTTCAGTGAACAAATAATTTGTTGTGAATATTCACTCAGCTCTACTTCACTATGCATCGTGTCAATGTGTAGAAGATACAGTGCTGAGCGCATGCTCTGTGGGTACCCAACAGATCAAGACTTTCTGAAGATTTAGGTGGAGTTTGGGTGGGATTTCAGGATTGCAGTAGAGCTTGAGTGGGAGTTAGGTACCTGGCTTCCTGAACTGGGCTGATTTTGAGCATATCCATAGGTCTAGCACAGGGGTCCTTTCAGGCCAAAATGAAGGCCCTAATGAACTTAGATGCCTAATCAATAGGGCTGTATGAAATTTCGATGGGTGTTTAGTTTTGAAGCTGTTTCAATGTGTCTCAAGCTCAAAACAGTGAAATCAAAACAAAACAAAGTTCTTCAAAACAGCTTTGAAATGAAATGAGGGCACCTGAAATGTTTCAAAAATTTCGAAAAGTTTTGAGTTTCAAAGCTGGGCTAGTTTACAGCTAAACAGAAACTAAGGAGAGGGAGGGAGAAGGAGGGGGAAGACTGCTCTGATATTGACTGTGTAGCTGGCAAGTGACTGTCATCCTTCCCTGAGGTCCCTTCCCATCCCAGTGCTCTGGGGGAGGGATGGAAAAACAGCATAAAAAGCATTGCTTGAACTGAGCTCTCTCTGTGCCTTGACACTTACAAGTGACACAAGTTTTGCTTGTCACCAGTTTGAGGTGCAGTTTCCCAGAAACCTCTGCACCTATCTCCTTGAAACTTGGCAGCCTTTATGGCTGCGTCAGGGGCTACCATGCCTGCTATTTTCATTTGAATCAGAAAAGAAATGACAAAGTTATAGGCATTTTTGTGATTCCCCATTATAGCCTACGGGCAAAATGTCGAAACGCATCGAACAAGCGTTGAAACAGTGAAACAGTTTTGATGAAACAAAACACAACAGTGCTTTGAAACAGCGAAATAAAACACTGTCCTTTTGAAATGGTGAAATGGAAGTTGAAATGAAATGATGCTGTTTCGCACAGCCCTAATAAGCAGTTTCACAGTTGCTGGAATAGGCCTGATCTGGATTGCACTTTGTGCCCGAGGTGCCATGTTTTGTCTCTGTAAATTGCTTTGTGCATCTTGTAGGTACTCAGATGCATTTGACATGAGCTTTAAATACATTTGCCAGAGATTTCCTTACCTCCCAAGATAAGTACAAGTGGGAACTAAACATGCAGGTTAAAATGCTTAAAGCCAGATCAGCCCAGGCAGCGCAGCTTGTTGGTCACAAAAAAAGAAGTAACTATGATGTGCACAAATACACTGAGTAATCATTGCCCATGATAAGAGAGGAAGATTTATGAAAGCTCAGTTAATCTCCTCCCCTCCTCCTCTCTTGCTACTCATTTCAATTCAGATGTGAATGCTAAATACCCTAATTGCATACTTTTTTGGATATTAGTTCAGACTAGTTACTCCTTTGCTACCATAGGCTTTCCAAGTCTTATCTTTGGGTACCAGACAAGGCATGGGTAATTATTAGGATGATATTTCAGAGCTATCCTCTCACTAATGAAATCCATGCTTTTAATTGTGTTCACCTGAAAATCTGAAGTTTCCTCACTGGGCATTTTGCATTTCTTATCTTGATTTATAACATACTTATTGATGCAGGAGTTAACAGATTAGATTGCTGAATGCTTAGAATGATCTCAGACAATGGAAACAAAGCAGCTTCTTAATCAATCATTTTGCTAGCTATTTAGCTGGATTTGTTCCTTAGAGGGTCACTGGACAGAGATGCCATTACTCAAAGAGGAAAAGGAAGAAAGGAGGACATGGAGAAGAATCTACCTTCATTATTATTTTCCATTTATGCCCTCACGCATAGTTTCTCCTGCTTATTTTCCACGAATTACATTGTATTTCTCACTGGAGTCCCCAAATTAGGGTCTGTGCTGTTAAATGAATTTGTTTACAAAGTAAGTGTGTCTCTGAATTAACCATACACATAGGTTTCTCAGAAGTGTTTATCTATGGCTTAATTCTCCATCCTTAGAGCAGACATCATTTAAGTCAATGAGAGTTGACAAGCTAGCGTTAGCACCTCAGCAGTAATTTTGCTTTCTTTTTTATGTGAAGGGAATGGCTTTTTAGTAAAATGTGTTCATTTTCTAGCCACATACACTGGTATCCCCTTCCCCCATTCTCAAAGCCTATTTAATTGCCCGGGACTGTAACATCCAACCTTAAATAATGAAATTGTACAAAAAAAGCTTTAACCTAAAACCTAGTTAGCACAACATACTATGATTCCTTTAGAAGTGAGTCTGCACATGTGTTTGTCCAGCACTCAAGAGTTGTGCTTTCCAAGTTATTTCTGAATAAAGACCTCCATGCGGGGTTTGTTTTGTCTGAAATCCTATTCACCCTTTCCATTCAGGTTTTCTTCTTTTCGTAAACTTAATCTTCAGTCCTGGAATTCTTTCCTTATTTTTTTAGTTATGATGAGAGTGAACAGCTGGACCATTTTGTAGTCTTTGTTGACAGTGTTCAGTTGTTCCTTTTTTTTTTTAAGAAAGTGCCTGGCTCACTTTGTCTGGCTACTGTCTGACATGTCAGCTTACGCTATTCCAGCTCCCAGCTGTTCTTTCCTTTCATGCTATAGATTGTTCTTTGCATTATAGTCAAACATGGTTTTTTACTTCCACGGGACTAATCTGTTTCCATGGCAACGTATAAAATGGAGAAATCTGATCCTAGAACTTTTCTGTGAAAGTTTTTACATATGAATATAAACACACGTGTGTTTGTCTGTCTTAAAAGTAATCACTGCAGCTATGAAATAGAGGTTACATCGAGCACTGAGGATTGAGAGGGTCCTTAAACTGGATAAATTACATTATCACATTTCTGTTTTTCATTGCATGTGTTGGTAGAAAATAAAATAGAAAGTTTTCCTTAAATGATGGTTAATTACAAAACTAGGTTAGGAAAACTAAGTTATGGGGCATCCATATTTACTTAACATCATGATTCCCGTGTCATGTGTGATAATCTACAATAAAATGTGCTATTTAACTACCAGTATTGTAAGTGGACCCGTGACTTAAAAAAATTAAGCTGCTTGTTTTCTGCTTGGCACGATGCGATCCATAAACCTCCTGGAATCTGAACTTCCCCAGCAGTACTGTTTCATAAGTGGGGGGGAAATGCCTACAACAGTATTCCCAGTGTCTCTTTAAAGCTAGAAGCAGTACAAACCTGCTTTTGTCCATAAACCAAGTAAATATGATGGAGAACAAACAATGAATCTCAGTCAACAGGGAGGTCTCAAGCTAACATCATTTTTACATAAAGAGTGTTGCACATACAGGCAAGATTTGTCTCTGAATCAAGTAGATGGTCATCTAAGAGCTCTCCATAAAATGACCTAGTATGCAGAACAGCTTTAGGTACTGTTTTTAGAAAGTTTTGCTTCATGAAAATAGATACGGAGAAGGCAAAAGGTAATGTGATTCATCACCCTGACTGTGTTAGCACTTATAAAAATCACATTTATTGACTAAAAATGAGTGTTGAATAAATCCGATTCTAACCTAGGCAGTGAACTCTGTGCAGGACCTATACATATAGGACAGAAGTTGGCCAATGCCTAGAGGTTCCTTTAAGGTTAACTTTTCCATAGAACCACAAACCCTCTAAGAGAATAGTCAACTCCCTCTCTCCCAGGACAATCTGTAGCCCTCTGATTACGCACCTGTCCTGAGAAGAAGTAACCTTTTCTTTGTTAGGCTAGTGAAGCTACTGGGTTTCTGATTTTCATCCTCTGTTTATATCTTGGCTCTGGGACTTCAGCAGGTACTGACAGTTAGTCCATAGGCAGGCTGCTTCTTATTGCATTTTTGGAGCTTGACTAGCATGAATTGCTTCAACATGTAAGGGGTATGTGTGGAACAGAATAAAGACTGGTCCATGTTGCTTTTATGCAGAGGGTAAGTATTCCTTCTTGGGCTGCACTTTCATTCTACTAGAGACAGGAAACAGGAAACGTATGTGTAAAGAGCATTAATAAAGGCTTCAGAGGGCACATCTACATACTATGTTTACAGCACACCTACAGCCTAGGAAATGACCTGCTGGGTGGCACAGAAGTGGAAAGGGATCTTGGAGTCCTAGTGGACTCCAAGATGAACATGAGTCGGCAGTGTGACGAAACCATCAGAAAAGCCAATGGCACTTTATCGTGCATCAGCAGATGCATGACAAATAGGTCCAAGGAGGTGATACTTCCCCTCTATCGGGCGCTGGTCAGACCGCAGCTGGAGTACTGCGTGCAATTCTGGGCACCGCACTTCAAGAAGGATGTGGATAACCTGGAGAGGGTCCAGAGAAGGGCCACTCGTATGGTTAAGGGCCTGCAGGCCAAGCCCTACGAGGAGAGATTAGAGAAACTGGACCTTTTCAGCCTCCGCAAGAGAAGGTTGAGAGGCGACCTGGTGGCTGCCTATAAGTTCGTCAGGGGGGCACAGAAGGGAATTGGTGAGTATTTATTCACCAAGGCGCCCCCGGGGGTTACAAGAAATAATGGCCACAAGCTAGAGGAGAGCAGATTTAGATTGGATATTAGGAGGAACTTCTTCACAGTTCGAGTGGCCAAGGTCTGGAACGGGCTCCCAAGGGAGGTGGTGCTCTCCCCTACCCTGGGGGTATTCAAGAGAAGGTTGGATGTGTATCTAGCTGGGGTAATGTAGGCCCAGCACTCTTTCCTGCTTATGCAGGGGGTCGGACTCGATGATCTATTGAGGTCCCTTCCTACCCTAGCATCTATGAATCTATAGTTTACCAATTGGCTGAGCAGTAAATGTCTCTATGTCTACACGTGCTCCCCTATTAAGCTGGAGTAAAGTAATTTACTCTGCAGCAGGATAGTACTTGTAAATACTCTGCCTGCAGGCTAGCCCTATGCTGAAGCTCCCTCATACTGCAGCCAGTCCCTCCACAGCATGTTGAGCTGTGGGTGGAGCAGCCCCAGGCTGGCAGGCTGACCCCCTAGAGCCTCCTACCAGCCAGGGCTCCTCCAGCCTGGCACCACATGCTGTGCATGAATAAACTGTGGAGCTTATTCCTCTGCAGTTAATTGCTCCTGGGTGCACATTCAAATGGCACACCCAAGAGCAATAAACTCTGGAGCAGTAAGCTCCACAGTCAGTTAGCACATGTGTGACTGGTGCCTCCTGGCTCTGGCAGGGGGAGGGGGCACCAGTGGCCAATCACCGACTGGGTGGGGGAGTCTGCCAGTGGCCAATTGCTGACTGGGTGCAGGGGGCAGAGTCCCCCAGCAGCCAATATCACTGACCTGGGGTGGGGACAAGGGGGGTTCACCATAGGCCAATTGCCGACCCTGGAAGCGCTGGTGGCAAAACCAGAAGTGTCGCTGGTGCTTCTCAGGGAGGGGCATCGGCCAGCGCTCCCCATTCCCTGGTTGGTGAGGGCCAATCTTAGGGGGGCACGTGTCGCCTATGTATTAATGCATCTATGAGCAGCATGGTAGCACATGTAGCTGTACCCAGTAAATTTCAGGTGAACAAAACACATTACGGATGCTTCAATAAGTTTCAGGTGAACAATAAAACAACTCGAACTTCTTTTATGTTGGAATGCTCATAGGAATTTAGCTGTACACAAGGATGTACTGAAATGGTGAAGTCATTGCATTTTGCAAGGGTACTGGGAGTCTCAGGTTAAAATATTGGGCTGATCACACTCCAAGGTGTTTCTGAGTAGAAACAAATATTCCTAGGTACCCCAAGCTCTATAAAGTTCTTCCTCCCTCCTGGTTTCATAGGACAGAAGTTTAGCTCTACATAATTTTAATTAGTACATTTTTCAGGAACATATAGCAAAGATTTTCAACCCAGCGCAGCTTAATATAAAACCTGCAAAGACTTACAGACATAATTTTTTGTAGCATGAGCAACTCTGTTAAAGTCAATGGGGCTCCTGGCAGTGTGTGAAGTTAAGCAAGAATTTGCAGGTCGGTATACAGTTATTCGCCAAGTGCTTTTTCCTTCTACTTTGGCTCTGGTATTTTCAAGTGGGAAAATAATTAAATTCCTGCATATGCTCACCCTTCTTCCTTTTGAGTAAAAGCAGCCCTGCATATGGGGCTTGTCAATGTCTGAGGGGAGGTATTTTTCTGGGTTAGAATATTGGCAGTAAAGCATATTACTGATAAAATAGTCCAGGTAAAACCAATATATAAAACACACTGTTTTTAGGTCCACCTCCCTGCATATCTAACTTTGTTCACTCATGAGAAAAACCTAATGCTGGCAGATTATTGACTAGATCCAGAGATAATGAGAAAGCATATGTAACATTATTATGGATGGTCCTCGTAGAGCTGATGGCTGTGTGAACCTAGTTGTGAACATGTGGCCTTTTAGTTTGAGTTATAGCACTTCCTCCCCCTGCTCCTGATGATAAAAATGCAGTAAAACAAAACAACAAGAATATTTTCCCCCAGATACTGGTGAACTTGTGGTTTATATTATGGATAGATGGTCACTTTTCAAAGTTGTATTGGCACAAGCAAGTACCTTGTATGCAATATGTATCGTTTGTTTTTCCATTGCAATTTTTTTCTCTTGGCTGATTTCATCTTTATTTTTTCCACTCAATTTCTCTTTCCTTCCCCTCCAGTTTTTCCCCCCACCCCTCAAATAATGGTCAACTTTGAGTATAATTTTTTAACTTATGACATTGCAGGGGCTTCAAAATGTATACTAATCCCTCTCAGGTACTTATAACTAGGGATCCTGGTTTTCTCTCATCAAAAAATCTGCAATTTTCAGCTTAAAAAAGTAACCCAAAATTGACATTTTTCCATGATCAAAATGAAACACCACTATATATGCATGTGCGCACGTGTGTGTGTGTGTGTGTGTGTGTGTGTGTGTGCGTGTGTGTGTATTAGGGCTGTGCGAAATGAAACCATTCTGTTTCAACTTGCATTTTGACATTTCAGTGGAACAACATTTCATTTTGATTTGAAACGGCTGCTCCATTCCATTTCATCAAAACAGTGAAGCTGTTTCGATGCTGTTTTGACTTTCACCCATAGGCTATCATAGGGAAGCTCAAAACAGCCTCTCTCATCTGGCAGACAGATCAGGGGCCCGCAATCCCAGGAAGGCTGCGGGGGCTGTGTCAGTCCTTCCGGGGTTGCAGGTCCCTGATCTGCCTGCCAGATGAGGGAGGGAAGCTGGGTACTGCCGCCTGGGACTGGTGCCAGCACACCACCAGTCCCAGGCAGCAGCACCTGGATGCTTTTATTCAGCAGGCAGATCAAGGGCCATGTAACAGGAGGTCTTCTCGTTTTGTTTCAAGGCTGTTTTGAAGCCCTTCATTTTGTTTAGATTTCATTGTTTCGAGCTTGAAATGAGTCGAAACAGTGTCAAAACAAAACAGCCAGTGAAATTTCACACAGCCTTAATATGTGTGTGTGTGTGTGTGTGTGTATGTGTGTGTGTGTGTGTGTGCATGCATACGCATGTCTGTGTGTGTGTGTATGTATGATACCTTGGCTACTGGATTACTCTTCCACTCCTACCATTTCAAAATGAAACACCACTATATACCTATATCTATACCTGGATCTATATCTATGTTGATAGATAGACAGTTTGTAGACAAAACAAGGGGTATGTGTGTATGACATTTTAAGGTGGGTTAAATGCTTTCACACATTGGCAGTGTATTATGCAGTAATGCCCAAATCATTACTTACTGTAGCAAATTCAGTGGCATAATGTGCCTTAATTAACTTGGGGTGCAGCAAACTAAAACTCCTCTGAAGAGTTTTATTTAGCTGTGAACCACTGGGCTCTGTGCAGTTCAGGGGCTCTGCAAGAAGCCCATGCAGGCATCCTGGGAGCAGCCCAGGGAGGCAGACTTTACCCAAGAAAAGAGGTGAGCCTGATCTTTTTTTTCCCCCTAGAGCCTGTCTGTCTGCGTCAGCTGTGCAGGTGTCCAGTGCTTCCTTCTGTGGCTGCGGTGCCTGAGGGACCAATGGAGCTGGGTACTGCCTTGGGGGCAGGTTGGGCCCCTACTGCCACAGAGGGAAGCATCAGCTCCCCCTGTAGGCCAGGGACCTCTCCGCCCACTCCGCCACACTCGCCCTCCCCTCCCTGACACTGGGAAGGCAGGTAGGTTTGGGTGTGTGCACAACATGGGGGTTTAAAGGGTCCTAAATTGAAACAGTGCTTTTAAAAAATGACTGCTCCAATTTAGAGGCCGTGTTCTGTTTACACACCCATAGATATTAGTGTTGTTTCATGTTGAAGCACAGCTGGAGGTAAGCAGGGCCTGTGGTAGGAGGGTCTTAAGCCCAGGCAGTGCAGAGGAGGCGGCTGAGTGGGGCCAAGGAGGGTCTCATCCCACCACAGCTCCTACTTCGCCCAGCTCCCCAGGGTGGCAAATTGGCTAGAGGGTCATACCCAGAGAGTGGTAGTGGATGGGTCAGTATCAACCTGGAAGGACGTGGGCAGTGGGATCCCACAGGGCCTTGGACCGATACTCTTCATTGTCTTCATCAGTGACCTGGATGAGGGAGTGAAGTGTACTCTGTCCAAGTTTGTGGATGATACAAAACTGTGGGTAGAAGTGGACACACCGGAGGGCAGGGAACAACTACAGGCAGACCTGGACAAGTTGGACAAATGGGCAGAAAATAATAAAATGCAATTTAACAAGGAGAAGTGCAAAGTGTTGCACCTAGGGATGAAAAATGTCCAGCATGCATACTGCCTAGGAAATAACTTGCTTGGTAGCACAGAAGTGGAACGGGATCTTGGAGTCCTAGTAAACTCCAAGATGAACATGAGTCGTCAGTGTGATGAAGTCAGCAAATCTAACTGCACTTTATCATGCATCAGCAGATGCATGACAAACAGAACCAAGGAGGTGATACTTCCCATCTATCAGATGCTGGCCAGACTGCAGTTGGAATACTGTGTGCAGTTTTGGGCACCACACTTCAAGAGGGATGTGGATAACCTGGAGAGGGTCCAGAGAAGATCCACTCATATGGTTAAGGGCTTTCAGGCCAAGCCCTGAGGAGAGACTAGGGCACCTGGACCTCTTCAGCCTCTGCAAGAGAAGGTTGAGAGACGACCTTGTGGCTGCCTATAAGTTCATCATGGGGGCACAGAAGGGAATTGGTGAAGCTCTACTCACCAAGGCGCCCCTGGGGGTCACAAGAAATAATGGCCATAAGCTAGCAGAGAGCAGATTTAGACTAGTCATTAGGAAGAACTTCTTCACAGTTAGACTGGCCAAAATCTGGAATAGGCTCCCAAGGGAGGTGGTGCTCTCCCATACCCTGGGGGTCTTCAAGAGGAGGTTAGATAGGTATCTGGCTGGGGTCATCTGAACCCTGCACTCTTTTCTGCCTATGCAGGGGGTCAGACCTGATGATCTATTGAGATCCCTTCTGACCCTAACATCTATGACTCTATGGGACCATGTGACCAGGCTCCGGCTTCATGAACAGGCTTGTCTGCCCAGTGTGTAAGTTAATGCAGAGCTTGCGCATGAGGGTGAGCAGGAGGGCCCAAGGCCCTGCCTGTGCAGCCTAGGGAAGGCAGTCCCAGCCACAGCCAGTCTCTCAGTGGTACCATGCAAATGGGTACATGCTGCAACCCGAGGGTCTGCTTGGGGTTTGTGTCCCCCCCCCCAGCACCTCACAGGCCTCCATCCAGACAGAGCCCATGGTTCTGGGCTCCATGCAGACTGAGCCTCTGGCTATCAGCTGTGGGGGCAGCCTATCACTTTTTCACTCACTGGGGTCCAGGAGAATGGCCACCTCCCCTTGTGAGGTCTGCTCCCTTTTGGGGTCTCTGGCGTGCCAGCTGGAGGAGCTCCAGGTTACAGTCCAGAAACTGTGTGACATCAGGGATGGTAAGCGGGAGGTAGACTCCTACTGCCAGGCCATTCTCCCCTGGGAGGCAGACGGTAGACCAAGGTCTCATTCCAGGACAAGGGAGGACTCTTGAACCTCCCATTCTGTCCAGCCAAGGTGGTCAAGGGCCCCAAGGCCCACCACACCAAGGTCCCTGCCTTGCCGGAGCTTTGCAACAGGTATGATCCTCTTGCAGCCCCAGCAGAGCCTGTCAAGCTGCCAGCTTCTGCAGGCAACACAGGGTCAACTGTTCCTGCCACCCCCACTCTCCCTAAGACAAAACACAAAGTGTTTCTCATGAGAGACTCCATCCTGAGGGGGACTGAGGAGGCAATCTGCTGTCCCAACCCCTTAGCCCGGGAACTCTGCTGCTTCCTGGGAGCCTATATCTGAGACATTGAAGAGAGGATCCCTGAGCTCCTCCAGCCCACTGACCACTACCCTATGCTCCTTATCCACGTGGGCACAAATGACATGGCTCAAAGCCCTCCCAGCTGGGTCATGAAGCACTACAGGGATTTGGGAGTGGGGCTTAAGGGGTTGGGGGTGCAGGTGGTGTTTTCCGCGATCCTCCAGGTTTCAGGTTATGGGCTGAGGAGGGAGTGGTTGATCGAGGTAGTAAACCAAAGGCTGCGGTGCTGATGTCATTGGGAAGGCTTCTGCTTCCATGACCACAGTCTGCTCTTTGGGGAGAGAAGCAGCGAGCTGCTGGGAAGGGATGGCCTCACCTCTCTCCACTGGGGAGGAGGCTCTTCTCAGCCAGACTGGATGACCTGCTCCACTGTGCTTTAAACTAAGCCCGCTGGGGGATGGGGGGACTACAGCCACTGCTGGTCCACTGAGCAGTCCTTGCAAAGCCAGCAGTCCAAAGCACTTAAGGGAGCCCATGCCTGCCCCAGCCCTGGAACAATCTGTAGGCAAGGCAAGGGCCCCCAAGGAGACACTTGCCTGCCTGTACACAAATGCCAGGAGCTTGGGGAATAAACAGGAGGAACTTGTCCACCTGCTTAACACAAATAATTAGGATGTCATAGGGATAATGGAGACCTGGTGGGACTCCACCCATGACTGGACCACAGATATAGACAACTATAGACAACTATACCCTGTACAGGAGAAATCAAGTGGATAAAAAGGGCAGAGGTGTAGCTCTCTATGTGAAGGAGAGCTATGCATCCCTGCAAGCCAACATTGGTGCCCAGGTTGGATGACTGGAGACCCTCTGGGTTAAAATCTATGGGGAACACGGCACAGGGGACACAATTGTGGGAGTGTACTACAGACCTCCTAACCAATCAAAAGCTTGACCAGGAGTTCACCAGGGATTTGGCTAAGGCCTCACGCTCTTGGTGCATGGTTGTCATGGGAAACTTCAACTAACCAGACATCTCATGGGAAGAGTGCTTGGCCAAATCTGAATGGTTGCAAAGCTTCCTCACATGCATAGATGAGCTCTATCTGATGCAGGGAGTCTATGGGTCGATGAGAGGTAAAGCGCTGCTTGCCTTGGTACTGGCAACTGGGGATGACCTAATCAGCAACCTAATGATCAAAGGAATATGGGTGACAGCAACCATGAGCTGATCACCTTTACCATCCACCGTAAAGCTGGCAAGTCAGTCAGCAATACAGAAGTCCTCAACTTCAGGAAAGCTGAATTTGACTAGCTCAAGAGGCTTGTCAGTGAGGGCCTTAGAGACCATGACCTGAAGGGGAAGGGCCTTCAGGAAGAGTGGTTGCTCCTCAAGGGAGTGATCCTGGGTGCACAAGCAAAGTCTATCCCATCTCGGAGGAAAGGCAGCAAAAGGGCACAGCAACTCCCTTGACCTCCTGTGGCTAAAAAGAAAGGCCTGCAAAAGATGGAGGATGGGATCCACCTCCAAGGAGGAATATTCTGCACTGGTTTGGACCTGCAGAGAGCAAATCAGGAAAGCCAAGGCAGCAACAGAACTCCAGCTAGCTACAAGTATCAAGGACAATAAAAAGTCCTTTTTCAGATATGTGGAGAGCAAGAGGAAAAGCAAGGGCAACATGGGACCCCTGATAAACCAGATGGGACAACTGACAACCGACACCCAAGAAAAAGCCAACTTGCTAAATGGGTACTTTGCGTTGGTCTTTTACCAGTCCCAGGGGACCCCCCTGCCCATTATGGGACAGGGAGGCCTGGGTGAGGGAGATTCCTTGCCCTCCATCAATGCTGACCTCATGAAGGAACACCTTGAGTGGCTGGACACCTTCAAGTCAGCCTGCCCTGACAGTCTAGACCCCAGGGTACTCAAGGAGCTGGCTAGCATCATAGCCCAGCCCCTGGCACGGATCTTTGGCAACTCCTGGTGCTCTGGTGAAGTGCCCAAAGATTGGAAGAAGGTCAATGTGGTGCCTATTCTTTAATAAAGAGGGAGAAGAGTGGATCCAGCAAACTACAGGCCCATTAGCCTGACCTTTATCCTAGGGAAGGTCTTAGAAAAGATTATCAAAGAGGCCATTCTTAACAGACTGGCCGATGGCAACATCCTGAGGGATAGCCAGTACTGGTTTGTTGTGGGTAGGTCTTGCTTGACCAATCTTATTTCCTTTTATGACCAGGTGACCTGTCACTTGGACAAGGGAGAGGAGATTGATGTCGTATATCTTGATTTCAAAAAACCCTTCTATCTGGTACCCCACGATCACCTCTTAGCAAAACTGGCCAACTGCAGCCTTGGGTCCACCACGATCTGGGTTGGGGAATTGGCTCTGTCAGACCCAGAGGGTGGTGGTTGATGGAAGTCAATATTCGTGGTGTGCTGTGACCCATGGGGTCCCTCAAGGCTCTGCCCTTGGATTTATATTTTTCAACATCTTCATTAATGATATGGATATTGGAGTCAATGCCACTAAACTTTGGGGTAAAGCATCCACATCTGAGTACAGGAGTGTGATCCAGGCTGACCTTGACAGGCTTAGGAAATGGGTGGATGAGAACCTGATGGTCTTTAACAGTGAAAAATGCAAGGTTCTCCACCTTGGGAAGAAAAACCCACAGCATACTTATAGGCTTGGCAGATCTTTGCTGAATAATACTATGGATGAAAGGGACTTGGGGGTCATGATTGACCAGGAGATGAACATGAGCCTGCAATGTGATGCTGAAGATAGTAAAGAGAGCAAAATGCTGGCTTGCATCCATAGATGTTTCTCAAGCAAATCTCAGGATGTCATTCTCCCCTTGTACTCGGCCTTGGTGAGGCCAGAGCTGGAGTACTGCATCCAGTTTTGGACTCCACAATTGAAAAAGGATGTGGAGAAACTTGAAGAAGTTTAGAGAAGATCCACATGCATGGTCAGAGGTCAGGAAAACAGATCTTATGACAAGAGGCTGAGAGCTATGGGACTCTTCAGCCTGATAAAGTGCTGGCTCAGGGGTGATCTGATGGCTGCCTATGAGTTTTTCAGGGGTGCTCACCAGGATCTGGGGGAACTTTTGTTCACCAGAATGCCCCAAGGGATGACAAGGTTGAATGGTCATAAATTCCTCCAAGACCATTTCAGGCTGGACATAAGAAAGAACTTGTTTACTGTCTGAGCCCCCAAGGTCTGGAACAGCCTGCCATTGGATGTGGTTCAAGCACCTACACTGAACACCTTCAAGAGCAACTTGGATGCTTATCTTGCTGGGACCCTATGACCCCTGCTGACTTCCTGCTCCTGGGGCAGGGGGCTGGACTCAGTGATCTTCTGAGGCCCCTTCTAGCCCTAATGTCTATGAAATCTATGAAGCTGTTGAAATGGTAAAGTTCCATCCTTTTGCCCTTCAATTAATAATTAAGCTTTTGTATATCCATCCTTTAAGTGATCATCTGTGGGAGCACATACACAATTTACAGGTATAATGACCATTTTTTGGCACAAAACAGGCCATATAAATTAAAGTTTGAGAGATATGGTATGGATATCCCTGGCGTGTGGAGTCCAGCTGGCTGACTTGTGTACATGGACTTTTCCAAACACCCTCAAGACAAACAAATGAGATCCCTTTGTTACCAAGGCTTTAAACTGAATTGTGGAAAGCCTTCCTTGAGCCTGTCTTGTAAATTAAGGCAACTATATGAAGCCAAGTTTCAAGGTTTCCTGCCAGCAGTTTTTTTCCTCCTCTAACACAGATCAGACTCCTCACTTCTAATGCTAGCCAGTCTCAACTTATCAGAGAATGTCTCTGATATAATGCACTGGAGGAATTACCTAATTTACCACAGCTGGTCTAGCTCTTCTGCCCTGACAATCTCCATATTTAGGGCATGCAGCTGTGGTCTTTCTTCTATCATACCAAGAGAGTATTAACCCTCTCCTTGCCAGTATCTGTTTTGGGCATTCAGGGGTATTCTATCACAAGGCAGACATTCTGCCTGTTGTGGTCACAAATGTTCCAGTCACATTTTTCATGTTGTATTCTTGTGTTCTTAAGCAAGGCTTATCTTGCCCACCTATAAGTATGCATTACAGCTCTCTTGCTGTACCTCATCCTTGGAGGATGTGAGCATCTTAGGGCCCTGCTTAGAGAGAGTTAGCTCAAGCTGAAACAGCTTGTGCTTTCACTCTAATTTAGTTTGAGATGTAAGAGTCACCTCTTTCCCCTTGCCCTTCTCTGCTTCTAGGATATATGCACATTTCAGTGTGGAATGATTGAAAATACATTACATGTGCAGCAGGTCGGCCACCCCTGTATTTTGGTTTGGGGTATATTCTTAATTTTTTCCCTTAAAGCAGTACAACTTGGTGTATAAATACATCAATATAAAGGGTGGTGTATAAATACATAAATGGGGCTAAAGAGAGTAGAACACTATGGGTGCTCACAGAAGTGTTCTTTGCCATGTGATTGGCCCCCTGAAAAACCTACAGCAGGGCCAGACAAAATATGGCCTGTGGACTGAATTCAGCCTGCCAGGTGATTTCATCAGGCCCATGGGCACCCACCAATTAATTGTACCCCTCCCAGCCCATGCGTTTTGCTCCCACCCCTTGTGTGTGGGAGGACCCCAGCCAGCATACACAGCTTCCTGGCGGTGCTGCTGCTGCCACTGCTGCAGCCACCAGGGGATCTGCCCAGCTTCCCTGGCCTCCAGTGGGTCCTCCTTGTGTCCCTGCTCCAGTGCTTGGTCTGGGCAACAAATAGGGAAGCTGCAGCTGGGCAGGAGTGTGGAGTGTGGGGCTAGCAGGAGCACTGGGTACATGCCCAGCAGGACCGGGGAAACATGGAGCTCAGGTGGGCAGGTTGTGGGTTTGTGAGGTGAGAGACAGAGTGGGCTGGGTGTGAGGTCCCCCCAGATACTCTCACCATGGTGCATAGCCTCTGGTGGCAGCAGCAGCAGCAACAGATGGTAGGTCCTCAGGGTGCTCATGGCTAGGGTGGCCGTCATAGAGGACATTCCGGTTTTCTGCTATTGTCCTCTGTGCTCTGTCCTCTATTGATATGAAACCCAACACCTTTATGTGCTGGACAAAGGCATTGGGTTTTGTATCAAGAGAGGACAACCGGACTGTCCTCTGTGATGGTCATCCTACTCATGGCCACTCCTTTAAGGGCAGAGTCTACCTAGAGAGAGAGCACCCTAGGAGCCAGGCACAAACCCCATAGGTGCAGATTACTATGGCAGCAGGCTAACAAGGGAATTAGGCTGCACCTGCACCTGGTCAGCTGGCCAGAAGAAGGCAGGGTCCTGGGCATATATAAATCCCAGGGTTGAGGCCAGCAGGAGTTAGTTCTCTGACAGCAGCCAAGGGAAGGATCCTGCAGAAATGGACTGCCTGGAAACACTGCAGCCACCTGATATCTGCTTAGAGGACTAATGGGGCTTCTAGAGCTCACCAGGTACCCTGTGCTACAAGGTGCTTAATGCCTGGTAAGAAGTTTGCCTCTTTTAAAGGGACAGAGTGCACCCTGCACTCTTTGTATTATGTTATAGCCAAGGGGATTTTTTTTTTCTGTTGTTATTTAAACCAGTGCACCAGGCTGAGGCTGTTGGGGAGGAGGAGGCCTCATTGGGGCACACCACAGTGTGGGAACCCCAGCACCAGGGGGCACACAGACAGGGCTGTGGAGAGCCCTGCCAGGAAAGACACACAGGGCTGTGGAGAGCCCAATGATGGCAGGAGGCTGAGCTAGAATAAGGCCTCAGAAGGACAATGTTTGGATACCACCTGTGAGGCATAAGGCATAGTAAAGGGGTGGTTTTGGAGCCATGCATCTAGCTCATAAGGCTGAGGGTGTCCCATGAGGCATCCCTTTTGAGCAGGACTCAAAAAGGGGTCCAGGAACCCACAGGGTTCAGTGGGGACCATTAGGACCAAGTTCTGCCCTCAAGTTTGTCTGCCTATTTATAATTTCCAGATTAGATGTGAAAGATGTGGCAGGAGAGAAAAACGGTGCCCATTGGGCAGAATGGGCACAGTCACAGAGTCCTAGGGGCATCACAGCCATCCTTGGGAGCCCCATGCTGTGACAGCTGGGCAGCATTAGAGTGAGGGGAGGGGAAAGAGGCTGCAGACACTCAGCCTCTCTCTTCTAGATCAGCTCCAAAGTAGAGCTTGATTCCTCCCTGCCTCCTGTCCAACCAAACAGTGAATGTCTGTTGGGTTGTGGGGGAGGGAGTCACTGTAAGTTATGACACTTTCCATGAAATGCCATGAATTAAAGAAGGGAGCTGAGCATCTGTCAGTCCCCTGTAGTCTGGGTGGGACTATTTCCTGTTGCTACTGTCCTACCTTGTCTAAAATACTTAAGTACCCATAGAAGCATAGATTGGACGATTTCCTAGGTAAGTGTTCTACTGAAAGTCTATGGATCCATCTCTGAACCAGTAAATATTTAAACATTTTATATGAAGTGGATATAAAGTGGAACAGTTTCAGTGGGATAGAAAAAATCATACCCTTGAATGTAACAGGGTGGTTGGGAGATCAGAGAGATGACTATGCACGAGCCCCTTCAGGCAGAAGTGCTTGGCTATTGCATAAAAGGCAGCCACCTCTTTCTCAGCTTTGTGTGTTAAGCCCCTATTATGTTTAAGCTACAACTGTTGAGCGAATTCAACCCTAATTTGCAGAATGGTTGGGATGACCTGGTTGAGCTGTACTGCTCATTCAGCTTCCATTCAGAAGCTTTCAAGGCAATCATTGGAACACAGGATTTTGGGAATTCACAGAATCTTTAATATGCCAGGCTCCTGACCAACACAACAGAAGAAAGCATTTCCATGGTGAGACAGACATTAGGGCTGTGCGAAATTTCACCGGGTGTTTTGTTTCAAAGCTGTTTTGATGCATTTCAAGCTCAAAACAGTGAAATCAAAATCAAATAAAAAGATTCAAAATGGCTTTGAAACAAAAGGAGGGCACTTGAAACTTTTGAAATATTTTGAGTTTCGAAGGCAGGCTTACTTGGCTTTAGCACCGGTCCCAGGAGGTAGCGGGAGAATCCTCTCATCTGGCGCGCAGATCCAGGGTCCTGCATTCCCAAGAGGAGTCCTGCACAGCCCAGTGACCCTCCTGAGGATGTGAGCCCCTGGATCTGTGCCCCAGATGAAAGGAGCATACCCTGTCATCTGGGACTGGCACTGGGTGTAGGCTGTGCCCAGCACAGGAGATAATTGCTGCTGGCATCTGTCCCAGGCAGCAGCTGCAGCCTCCCATCATCTGGCATGCAAATCTGGGGGTCCACACCCCTGAGAGGAGTCCAGCATTGCCTTGCAGCCCTCCCGAGGATGCAAGCCCCTGGATCTGAGCTGGATGAGGGGAAGGCTGCAGCTGCTGCTTGGGACAGGAGGCAGCAATTATGTCCAGTGCTGGCTGCAGTCCATGCCCAGTGCTGGTCTTGGGCAACAGGGAAGCCTCCTATCATTGGGGGTGCAGATCCAGGGGCACACAACCCCGGGAGGGCTATCAAGCTGTGCTGGACTCCTCGTGGGGGTGTGAGTCCCTGGATCTATGCTGGATGAAGGGAAGGCTGCAGCTGCTGCCTCAGACAGGTGGCAGCAACGATTATCTCTGGTGCTGGGCTATGCCAGACTGCTCCCGGGTGTGAGCTCCTGAATCTGCATGCTGGATGAGTGGAGACAGCAGCAGCATTTATATCTGGTGCTGGGTGCAGCCCGTGCCCAGCACTGGTCCCAGGCAACAGGGCAGCCTCTTGTCATTTGGCGCACAGATATGGGGGCTTTCACCCCTGGGAAGGCTGCTGGGCTGTGCCAGACTCCACTTGGGGGTGCAAGCCCCCAGATCTGTGCACTGCATGAGGGGATGCTGCTGCTGCCAGCAAGTGTCAGGAGTTGTGTTTTAAAGAGTTACAGGTGCTGTTTCCCAGACACGTCTGTACCTATGTCCTCGAAACTTGGCAGGCTTCATGCCCTTAAAAGGGGCTACGCCCCCTGCAATTTTTCTTGCCTGATTTGGATAAATGATAACATCTTAGGCATTTTCATGATTCTCCATTATAGCCTATGGGTGAAACATCGAAATAGTTTTGATGAAACAAAACAGGAGAGTGCTTTGAAATGAAACAAAACCTTAAATGGCGAAACACATGTCAAAATGAAACAATGGTGTTTCTCATAGCCCTAACAGACATGTCCATTTTCCTTCTACCTTAACCATAGAAAGTGGCCTTGTTTTCTGGTTTCCTGTAGATTCTCCTTGTTTTAAAAGACACAGCTGGAAAAATGTGTCATAGCATCCCCTGAGCACATGTTATCATCGTTAAGCAGGACCTGCCAACCAATACTGTTCTATCCATAGGAACTGGGTTTACAAACCTGCATGTGTGTCCTTTCTTCCTGCTTGCTGAGATGTTCTTAGTCTCTGCCCTGGCCCAGCGAACCCCTGAAGAAGCCAGCCTGCAGCCAGGTAACAGGAAGAAAACATGGGAGGAAGCAGCCCATGGAAACAATTGCAATAAACATTATTCCAACAAAGATGGATTTTTTTAAAAAGAAAATAATGATAAATGTTGTGTGTGTTTAACAGCTAGAGTTAAATAAATTGTAAAGAAAGGAGCCCAACACTCAATGAAGCAAAAATGCTTTTGGATGCCTGTCTGACCCTATTAATCTAGTCTCTCTTTGTATATCTTCTCTGATACACAGACTACAATATTGTTTTTCAGTAGAGACCATTTTTCCTAGAAGCTGAACATTTTGCAGTGTCAAACAAAATTTGACAGTGACTTCTCCCCAACACCTCCTTCTACTACAATCAATTTTAAATGCATTGTAAATTTTACTACATGCATTTTTGTACTGCAAAGATCTTGAGTGAGCAGTGATCAGTATAGATACTCTGAGGGAGAGTGGATACCTCAAGCAACAGATAAGAAGTTATGGGTCCACAGAAGTACTTGGATACATGCTTGATTTTTAGGTCTGGTTGTCAAAGAGAAAAGTTCTCTTTCTCTTGCTATTATCCTTTGTTATAGTACCATAAGTGTGTATGGCACTTTATAGATAAATAAAATAACAGGTCCCTGTCCCATTACATTTGATTTAACATAGCAAAGGACAATAAATTAAAAGAAGCTCTATGGTTACAGTGGTGAAATCACGAGCTAACTTTATTATAATGTATGGACCTTGTTTATCTCTTCCTCAGTTTTACGCATAATGTAATTTAAAGGCCTATGGAAGGACCTAATCAGAAGTGAGCATCAGAGGTGGTCTTAAACTCTTTGGTCAAGGGCTGTCTGTGTCTGTGGAGTGCTGAGTAGTGGGGCTCTGCTCCATACTATGGAATCTTTAATGCTATCATCATCATCATCATCCATACTACAGGTGGCCTGCCCTGGGAATGCCTGTATTCAGCAAGAGAGAGCTAGGAAGAAGACAGCCTTCTGCCATAAACCCCAAAGTAGCAGACAAAGAAAGGAGCTTCTGGAAGCACGAGTACATGGTGGGTCTAGGTTTCTCTTGCTTGACATTTCACTTAGCTTTTCTGCTAAAAAGTAAATTTGTGCACTTAAATACCCCAAGCAGTAGCAGTGATATGTTTCTGAGCTGAGGAAGCAGAACAGCTGCCTTCAATGCAGGTGGTTACCCACCCCCTACTTGTGAAGGTTGGCTGGCAGAATCTTTTTTTTATGTAGCTATTTTTCAAATAATCTCAATTTTCTTCCACTGTTGTGGACACTGACAGTATGGAGCGGGTAGGGATTAGCTCACACTGATATATGACCAAGCTAAAACTACATTTATCTATTTAACAACACTTCACAGTTGCCAGATTTATGTGCATACTGTATTTACCCCTGTGGTACAATTTATAACTGTCCTTTTGGACAGTGTAATTCTTTCCCTCTACTATCAGAAAAGTATGTTCAGAAGAAGGGAAATTTCTTCTAAGAAACAGCCTATTCTGTTTGTCAGCACAAAAGGTCTGAATTATATTTAGGAACCTTAATGAAAACATTGATAATATTTGCTTGAAAATATATCTGTCTTGGTGACTTTGTCAACAATTGGACATTTTGCTTCATCAAACAGGTGCTTAGGGCTAGCTGCTGTAAAATATATAGGTGCCTAAAGATGAGATTAGACACACCGTGGAATTTTCAAACATGAAATCAGTGGGCAACTGGCACCAATGTACTTTTGAAGACTTCATTAGGGGTATAGCTGCCTCCTTAATATTGCTTAAAAGCTTGCCCTTGGGCACTGCAGACTCTACAGTCAAGGCCTTTGGGAGTCTGTTTTGCAATCTGTGCCTCAAGATACGGGTGTGCATATGCCACTGTGATGAGCACAGTACACATACTTAAATGGACAGACAAGTTCTTATAATTTCTTCCCCTCTCTCTGAAGCAGATGGTACTGTGTTTTACGTAGCGTTCCTCCTGTTGAGGTGTTAATGTTAGAAAGTATTCCTCTGTAATGGAACAAGGCAGAAAAAGCTAAATCGGCTTGGTGTAGGATTTAAATATGAAGAAGTTTGCTTTCATTCCAAAATTCTCCATGAAAGCAAATGTTGCCCCTGGCTGGGGTAGTCAGGGAAGAACAGCGGGGTTGGAGCCCTAAAAATGTGACCCAGAGGGTGCATGTACATCTGCACTTCAGTGTGTAGCAGACTATTTTACTGCACATTAGTGTAATGTAACAGTTTTTCACATGACACTTCTTAAAGCATAGTAAAATAGTTTACTACACATTAAGCATCATTCAAAGGCATGCAAGTGCACTACAGCACATTAACTAAGTTTAATGTGCATTAATTTAGTACCTCAAGGTACTATACACACGTGTGGAGGCTGCTCCAACGTGCTGGAATTCCAGTGTGTCGGAGCAAACTTGATTAATTGAGCATGGCAATTATTGCACTCCAGCAGTTTTCTGCATCTCGTGTATCAGCCTTCTCATGCTTAAAAATGGTGGTGGGGGCACTTGAACTAGAACTCATCAAATAAGTATTAGTTTAAGTGCTCCTGCTGATACAGGAGACATAGCAGGGACACTGATACAGGAGACATGGTGGCTCTTTAATTAGAGAAGGTCTCAGAGCCGCTCTAATTAAAGCACCACCCTGTAAAATGTCAGATGCCCCCTGGTGGCTTTGCAGCCATATCCCACTCTGCTCCTAGGGCACCCTCCTGTCTTCACTGCTACACCTTGACAGAAATATAAATTAATAGGGCAGCTACCCACAGGCTTTTACTAGGCCTCAGTCCTACTGGACCCAGGCCTCTGTAGTCAACTGTGCCCAGCAGGGCACGCAAAACCTTAAGGGCTAATTGAATGGCCCCAAATCCTCCCCTTTATCATGCCCCATGCCTCATGGATGTTACAGGTATGTCGTTCCCTTTGTTGGGGCTTTGGCCTTTACCCCTTTAATCTAGCGTAGGCCCACTGAATAGGACCTGGCTTTGAGACACTAGTTTCATTTGTCCCTTCCAGTCACTGGGCCCCTAGACCCTGTCTGCTGGGCCCTGGCCCCTCTGTGGCTGCACCCTCTCTCTTTGCCTGCTCTCGGCTCAATACATGCTTGAGTCCTGAGCCTGTCCCTGTCCCTGTTAGGGCTTAAAACAGGGAAGTGCCCCTTGGACACTAATGAGGCCTCCCTACCTCTTCCCTTCCAGCCTCATCCCAAACCACCAGTTGAAACAGTAACATAAGTCATAAGTCCCTGGGCTATAACATAAACAATGAAGTAGCAGCCCTGTCTCTTTAAGAGGGCAAACCTTTACCCCTAGCAAGCCTCCCAGCAAGATACCTTGAAAGCTCCCTGAACCTCCCTGTTCCTGTAGGCAGGAAAACAGTCAGCCCAGCATCCTGGGGTAGCTCCCCTGGGAAGGAGCTCCTTCCCCTGGAGCAACCAGGGAGAGACTCCCTGCTCGCTTCAGCCTTGGGCTTATATGCTCTCAGGGACCTGCCTACATTTAGTCAGGTGACTGTCTGGGCTGACTGCTAATTGCCTCATTAGCCCCATTGTTCCTGGCTACTAGTAGCTGCTGCCCCTGCCTAGCTTGCAGAGCTCCCTGGCTGGGCTGCTTTTCCTTTTAAAAGAACAGAGATCCCCAGGCTCTCTATTATACCTTCTCCACAACTCCCAGAGCATGTGTAAAAGTGCCCTAACTTCGGAGGTACTAAGTTTAATGTGCATTAGAAAAGGTGCATTAATGCACATGTAGATGCATCCACTATGCTCAAGGCTTCCTAACTCCAAAGCAGTTTGTCCTGGAGCTGGGATCCCAGGCTGCTGAGAAGCTGTGAGCTTAAAAGCTGAGGCTCTCAGGCCTTCCATGACCCTGTTATACTTCCGGGAGAGTGAGCATGCAGGAAACAAAGTGAACTTTGGAACAAAAATTCAGCTGTTGAAAATATTAGTTATTCTTTAAAACTGCTAGCCTAATCACTACTAGGATAGATGTCTAAATGTTCCTAAGCAAGTTAAACATCTGATTCCTGTTGGGCATTTTAAAAATTGTGCCCTTTAACTCCTGTATCTTTGGATGCTAGAAGTAGAAGTCTATTTCCCTTTGTGCTCCTATGCAGCAGCTTTCTAGTTGGGAACATGATGTTTTTGATACTTACACTTCAGTGGTGACTGTGGTATGGTGTTTGAGTACTGGGTGGAGAGGTCAAAGATTAATACAGGTTCATATCCTGCTGGGTGAAGGGGTAGAACACCAGTCTCTTGCTTCCTGGGCAAGTGCCTGAGCCACTCAACTGCTGAGGCTGAACCATAGCAAGGCACTCGTTGTCCCAGACTTGTGCTTAGGCTCATGAGTACATGTACAATTGGTGCAAAGCCTACTGCACATGGTCAGTTTATGATTCTTGCACATCCACGGTGCAGAGGGAATGTCAAAACTGACCAAGGAAGACTACAAAATTGCCACTGAGGTACACAAAGGGGAGGTGAATTCTTCCCTACAACTTAAGGTGATTTAGGAAGCTAAACATACAGATAGGTTCACAGTGAGGTTTTTGAAAGAGACTAGATATTTGATGCAAGACCTTATATTGATTTTAAATGAGTTTGCTTCCTGGCCCTTTTGAAATTTCCATTAGATGCCCATCTATATGCTAAGTACATAAATATGTTTGTAAAGCCGGCCCTTCAATGCCTAGAAACATTTTAACCTAATTTTCTTATCCTATCTACTTTTGCCAGTCCCAGTATGTTCACTGAAACAATACTCCTTCTGTAGCTGAATGCATGTTTCTCCATCAGGAAATCCAAGAACTGAATTGTCTTTCCTCCAGACATGCGTCACACAAATTACAATTGTGGCTTAGATACACATCCTGTAAATTTTCCAGACACTACTCATCACAGAGTTCTGGAGAGTCATAGCTAACTTTACCAGCTTTCCCTTCTTGATAATTGCTAAAAAAATCCTTAAGACTTTTAAGAGTCATTAGGGCTAACTCTGCTTCAATTGTTTCCTCACTAAGAGTGGGTCTCAGAAGAAAACTCCATCATATTTTTCACTTTTGAATTTCATGTTAAACATTTTGAATCAGTTTCACATTGTTACTGAAGATGAAGTGGAATTCCACCAAAGCAGTCATCATAGATGCTAATGCCAACGCTCAGCTACTAAATGTGGAACAGCACAGAATCGTATAATTGCAGTTAGACATTATAAGCAATAATTATCTGTAGTCTGTCACAATACTTCTGCTGTAATTTTATACCTCACTATAGACAGGCTGTCTGCTTTACCTTGTATACACCAGCAGCTGTCTATGGTAGTAAAGTGTTTTGAAGATTTTTTTTTTCCCTTTGCTGACATATTTGGTTATATCAGTGATTATCAACCAGGGGGATGCGGCACCTTGGGTGCCTCGAGATGCCTTTGAGGGTGTTGTGGTGTGCCATCCAATGTTAATACTGTTAGATATGCAAGCATGATTCACAAGATAAGCCCAGAGATTTCAACTATGAATTCATAGTGTTAAAACATTCTGACTTATTATGGTAATTGCTCTATTATGTTTTGCAATCAAAAACAGAGTGAAGACTAGGAGTTGGCATTTTCTCAGGGATACCTTGAGTCTAAAAGGTTTGGGAAGCACCGAGTTTGATAAATTTGTGTTCACTTTCCAAACTTATGGTGTAAACTTCTAACTGGGTTGTTCACTGAACATAAAGGTTAATGCCAGAATTCTGTTCGACCTGACAAATCTGTGTTCTCTTAAAGCACTATTATTTGACTTTGATTTGCAGCTTCCTCTGCATTCCCACAAAGAGGTCTACCTTAGACTAAGTGCATGTATCTAGCTTTGTTGATTATTATTCAGTGTGGCAGTGGGATGACTGATAAAATGAATGAGGAGAATAAATAGCAGAATTAGTTTTTAATTTCTTTCTCCCTTGATTGCTCTCAGTGCGTGTTTGTAGAGGCATGAAATTATTGTACCTCTTCTGTATTACAAAATACCAGGAATCTGCCTGGGTTCCATTGTAGAAAGGTTGATCTCATAAGACCTATTAGAAAGAAAAAATGGAGGTGAGGAAAACAGTCTATTAGAAACCTTTTCCTTTAGCTTATTTTGCTTATAAGGGTACATATGCAGTTGTACTGTGGCAATGTGCTAGGTTTTGGAATTTTGGTAATATATAACTATAATCCATATGGTCTATGCTATGCACGTCACATAGTGGAACACACTTACTAAATTCAGTGAGAGTTTTGCCTAAGTAAATTCTACAAGGTTCTATATAGACTTCAATGAAAACTGTGGATCTGTTCATCACTTCGTACAGTCAGGTGCTGTGTTTATCTTCTCAGGATAGCGTTTCCTTAGCAGATATGCGATGATCATGGTAACAGGGCCTCCTTTGGTCCTTATTACAAAGGAAGAGACAAAGGAGAAACATCAGAGGGACATCAGAGGCTGGGAAATCCTTTTATTAAAGGGAAATAAGGGAAAGGCCCCAGCAGTAAGGGCTTCAGGAGCAGAACTCCTGCAAGAGAAGACCAGACTCAGGATGCATACACTGTGAATGGCTTAAGGGATGGGTTGGACTTGAGAGAAAAGGGACTAAGACCAAGTAAGCTGGAAGGAAATCTATGATCAGTGAAAGTTTAGTAACAGGCCTAAGCAAAAGCTGGTGGTGGAAAGGGCCCAGCAGAGACTGAGTCGGGGGATGAAGTAGAACAAGTTCCGAGAGGTCTGATAACTAACCTGAAGGACATCGGAAAGGGTGCACTGGATGTTAAGAAGCCACAGGAAGCTGCATACCAAGGTACTCAGAGGGGACAGCTGTGAGAGGTGCTGCACTCCTGTCAGCAAAGCCCCTTCTCAGTGCCCTGCTCATGGAATTAACATCAAGGTGTGGCAGGAGAGCCAGCTGGGGAAGCTGAGAAAGGCAAAGAGAACCAAAAGGAGTGCATCTCACCTGAAAACAGAGCTTTTGGTACATAGTCACAATCACACAGGGTCAGAGTGGAGCCTTTACTCACCTGTTTGACATGTACGTTCACATGAGGCTCCCCATGGACTTAATGGGAGTGTTTCTGTCACTCAGTGGTCATCCTTCTTCTTCAGCAATCTCTCGCAGTCAAGGATGATTATCTTCCATCTGTGTGTCTGAAGATGACTGATGAGGCCTGTCCAAGATTGACAGACTCTACTGCAGCTGAGATGTGTTTCTGTGTGGGGTGGGTGGCACTGGATTCTTGATTTGGTCCATGGCACACTGTTTCTGCTGCTCCCATTTTTCCATCTCCTGTTGTTGTCATGAGGTTTTAATGTACTGAGATCCCTGCAACAGACTTCCTCTATTTGAGGTGGTTCTGGGTGATAGTCTTCCATGAGTTGATATAAATGTTGTATTTTTTTAAAGTTGGCATTGAGGACATACTTGAAACGCTTTCTCTGCCCTCCTCTTGAGCGTATGCCTTGACTGCAGTGGGAGAATAAAACTTGCTTCGGGAGCCAGGAGTGAGACACCTGGATGATCTGGCCGGCCCAACTAAGTTGACATCAGATGATCATCACTTAAATACTCATAGTGTTTGTCTGCAGGAGGATGCTAACATTGGTGCATCTGTCTTCTCAGTAGATTCAGAGGGTCTTCTGCAGGAAGCATTGATAGTACTTCTCCAACAACTTTAGATGTCTCCTGTACATTTTCCATATCTCATATTCATATAGAAAGGTGGGGATCACAACTGGTTGATAAGCCATGAGCTTGGTTTTAGATTTGATGTTACAATTTTTAAATCCCCATTTTTTTCAGGCATCCATAGGTTGCACTTGCACATTTGTGCTCATCCATTGGAGTAGTGATTGCATATTCTAGTCCAGTTGTTCAGCTTCTAAATGGCCAGGGGCTTATGGGGTGTATTCACAGCACATCCCCACCCACATTTTGCTTTTTGGGCCTCCACATTGCACCACACCATGGGAGTACTCCAAACAGAGTAGAGGTCCTGGGCCCCCCAGGTCCTCAAAGGCAGGAGTGAGAAGCAGAAGCTGAAGGATGGAGCGGGATCCTGGAGATCCTGGTGGCAGCAGCAGGAGAGCTGTGAAGGAGAATGGCAACTAGACTAGAGCAGTAGCCCTCGTCTAGTGCAGATGTCATCAGCCTACAGCCCACAAGCTGGATCAGAAGTATCATGCCCATGAAGTGGTTAGATCTGGCCAGGGATGACACAGAAGTTTGGGCAGCACACAGCTGTTGCCTCCACAGCACCCTCCTCCCTCCTTATTTTCTCTTGCTGCAGCCTCTTTGTGCTGCAGAAACTTGGGGTATCTGCAGCAAGGCAGGTGCAGGCAAAATGTTGCTGACTCCTGGTTTAGTCCATTGAGTGAAATTCACATGAGTGCATTCATTCATTGATCAGACATTATATCTTTTAGGATTTGATTGGAAGATTTAAGTAGTTGCAGAATAAAATACAGAGTGTTTGATTTCTACCATGCTTCTGGGCTTTCCTGGTTGCCACATGGAGCTGGGGAGGAACTTTCCCTCCTTCTGTTGTTACAAGGGTCAGGGTGTTCACTGCTGCCAAGGCTAGGGGTTTTGTTTGGGGTGTGAGTTCTCCTGCTGGCATGAAAACATGGAGGTTCCTGGCTAGAAGGATAGGGTCAGATCGACTACCACACATGGAATCAGGAAGGAATTTTATCTCGTGGTCAAACTGGCACAGACTGCTGGGGATTTTGTCTTCTCCTTAGGGTGGGGGACGGAAAGGGAGTGTGGGGGGCATGGCTTTGTTCCTTGAATCTCTTGAGTGTGTTTTAATAACCCTTTTAGTGAAGGTACACTTGACAGCCCTCATCCCCCTGATTTACCTGTGGCAGGGTAGGGTACTCTGGGTATGTTGGGGCAATGTGCTTTGTAGTTGTGCAGACAGGCTGATTGTGTAATTTGAGGGAAAGGTTAGGTTAGGGAAGGACTTGTATGGGATGATCTGGATAGAGATAATCCTGTCTTGAACTGGGGGTGAGACTAGGTGGCCTCTGGAGATCCCTTCCAACCCTACTCTTCTGTGTTTCTATGAGAATTCAGAGGGTATTCACAGCTCCCACTAGTGCCTATGAGCCAAATGTTGCTTTATTTTGCTGGATCACAGGCAAATCAATTGTTGTCTTCACTGGCTCTAATGCAGAGGTAATAGATAGGTGTTAGAGTATTGTATATTACATTTTATCAGTATTATTTCTGAAATGCCACCTTTGTGCCAGTCTTGACTTCTGTAATATTATGCAAATATCTGCAGTGCAGACATTGAATATATTCTTTTTACTTAACAGTGCATTTAAAAGGCATCAAAAATCTTATTTAATATCTTTTGGTTTATCATACAAAGACTCTGTTCTTATAATGGTATACATCCTTTTTCTCCCAGTTTTTCTACTGTTTCTTTTTTTAAAATCTAGGAAGCACTGCAAGCTTATCTTTATTTATTTATTTTTAATAATGGATTATTTACTGTATCTGGGATGCAAGGAGCTGTTTACTAACCTATATACTACAGCCTTGTAAAGTTTCTGTTAACAATTAAGATATTTGTTAAATGTCTGTTGGAAATGGAACTGAAACCATCCACCTTTTAAACATTGGTGGACCACAAAATAGCTATCATATGGTACATCTTTTGGGCACTTCTGTTCTGGACTACATTTCAACTAATAATTAAGCAGTGGACGTTATAAAATCCCACTGTTAATCCTTTGGGCTACCCAGTTGATGGCCTAAGTTTTTAGTTTATATTGATCTGATAAACCAGATCAGCTTCCTTAGTACCTCTACAATGTGCTGAGTTAATCAAGCTACTGAACATGCATATTTAGTGGTTCAATCCTTCTATGATCTGGTAAATAACTCTTACAAATGTTAATAGAACCTATGTGCTCATGTGAAGGAGAAGAATATTACTTACATGGTACAAATTCTAAAGAAATGGTTACAAAGAAAATCCAGGATTCATGAAGAACAGCTGATTTGCAGACTACTTACTGAGCTGAATTTTTTAAAAATAAAAATTAGTGCACACTTTATCAATGCACCTAAATAGCTAGACTGTTATCAGTTAATAACTTGCTACACTTAATGTTTCAATAAAACCTAATTTCAGTATAGAGACTCCAGAATGTTTGTATTTATGTGTAATTTTATTTATCCTGGGCATTGATCCTGCCATACTGAAATCAATAGGAGTTATGTTCTGATTTCAGATAAACCAAGTTTGTACCCTGAGCTACATACTAAAACATTCTTAACATTTATGCACTGTAGCAGGGCACTAGGGTGCCTGCTACTAGCATTGGTAATAGGGCTTGGCTGCCAATCAGCAGGGCAGCACAGCTGAAGGTTGCTTAGGCAACTGATTGGGTCAGCTGACCGAAAGGGGGCAGGACCTGGCCTTCATAAGCAGCCAGGCTGAGGCCAGAGGTCAGTCCCCTTCGGACGGGCTGAGAAGCAGGAGCTCTGCTGCCGAGCCGAGCCGAGCCAAGCCGAGCCGAGCCAGGCAGGGCTGCCTGAGTGCTTGAGCATCTGCATGTTGAGATGGGATGGAGAGGCCTCTGACAGGAAGGATCGACAGAGAGCCAGGGTGGCACAGAATGTTATAGCCAGTAGGCTGATTTTGGGTTACTGTTGGTTGGCATGGCTTTGAGTTTGGTTTTGATGGTGATTGTGTAATACCGGAGGACCGGGTGAGGCTGTAGGGGAAGGAGGAGGCCTCAGGGGAGCACTCCAGTAGAACAGGGGGGTTCCCGGCGGTGCACAGGGTGCTGTGTTTCAGGGTGTGCCCAGGGAGGGCACAGCGATTGGTGCCAGAGCTGGCACTGCGGATGAGGCATGGTGTTTTGGGGTGCCCCAACCCTGGCCCCAGTGGGGTGACCTCAGGAGGAATTAGGGGGTGTCCTGACCCCCATCCCAGTGGGGGCACTATCAGGAGTAAAGCCCAGTAGGGTATACGACCCAGAAGAAGGGTGAGGGGGCCAGGCACGGCTACAGGCCACCTGAGCCCCAAGCGCAGGAAGCGCGCCGGCATAGGCCCCAGCGCGGGCAAGGAGCGCAAGAGGCGCGGGCATAGGCCCCAGCGCGGGCAAGGAGCACGAGAGGCGCGGGCATAGGCCCCAGCGCGGGCAAGGAGCACGAGAGGCGCGGGCATAGGCCCCAGCGCAGGCAAGGAGCGCGAGGGGCGCGGGCATAGGCCCCAGCGCGGGCGGGGGCGGGGGCGCGAGGGGCGCGGGCATAGGCCCCAGCGCGGGCGGGGGCGGGGGCACGAGAGGCGCGGGCATAGGCCCCAGCGTGGGCGGGGGCGGGGGCGCGAGAGGCGCGGACATAGGCCCCAGCGCGGGCGCGGGCGGGGGCGCGAGAGGCGCGGGCGTAGGCCCCGGCGCGGGCGGGGGCACGAGAGGTGCGGGCATAGGCCCCGGCGCGGGCGGGGGCGCGAGAGGCGCGGGCATAGGCCCCAGCGGGGTAAGAGCACGAAAAGGCGCGGGGACCGCGAGAAGCGCGGACATAGGCCCCAGTGGGGCGAAAGCACGAAAAGGCATGGGGAACGCGAGAAGCGCAAACATAGGCCCCAGTGAGGGCAGGGCAGCGAGAGTGCAGAGAGCGCGAGTAGCACAAGGCATAGGTCCCAGAAGAGGCGAGAGCATGGAAGGTGTGGAGAGCGCGAAAGGCGTGAGTGAGGCCCCAGTGAGGGCAGGGGGGTGCGAGAAGTGCAAGGCAGGCCGTAGAGCGGCCATGAATATGGGAATAGGGAGCCCAGGTAGGGCAGGCTAGGTTCAAAGGCCCCAGAAGGGCGGGCACACGCGCGATTAGAAGCCCGGAGAAGGGCGGGCACATGATTAGAAGCCCAGAGGGGGCGCGTATATTGGGGGAGGCCACAGAGAGGGCGCGTATACTGGAGAGGCCCTGGAAAGGGCAAGCATAAGATTAGAGCGTCCGGTGAGGACGAGGATACAGGAGAAGCCCCAGACAAGGGCGAATCGATTGGGAAGCCCCTGAAAGGGGCGAGGGCAAGTCTAAAGAGCCCAGAGAGGGCAGGGTGCATGAGCAAGAGCCTGGAGAGGGCAGGGCACGCAGGTAAAGGCCCGGAGGGGGTGCGCATATCAGATATCAGAGAGGCCTTGGAGAGGGTGTGCATATCAGAGAGGCCCCGGGGAGCCACAGAGACATGAGAACACAGAGACATGAGAACGTCCGGAACACCGGGGCGGAAGGAGCCACACGACACCCTGGGGTGGGTGCACCAAGAGATATCTATACAGGGCAAGAGCACCGGGTCCGAGAAGCCCAGGAAAGGCAGCCTCCCATTAATATTACATAAACAGCAAAGATGTGGCAGGCGAGATGAGGGTGCTGGAAGGGCAACTTGGCATGGTAGCGGCACAGGAGAGATCATGGCCACTCGTGGGCCCTGCCCCGTGACATGCACAAACCCTGTCCTCCTTTTTGTTGACATTTTATATTTCTTGTTTTAAAACAATTAGTCCAGAACTGATGTGTGTTGACAAACTAAAATCCTGAAAAACAGAATTTATTATGGAAATCTATAGCTCATAGTTTTAAATATGGAGTCAAATTCATTCTTGGTGTAATACAGTGAAGGTAAAGTTGAACAAAGTTGGCAGTCTATATGTAGTAGTGTAGAAAGGTTGTAGCCCTGATGGTCCAGGGAAAATATAAGAAGCAAGGTTTATTTGGTAATATCCTTTATTGGACCAACTATATATTAGTTGATCCAAAATATGGACCATGAGATGTTAGACAAGCTTGTGGGAACAAAATACACTTCCTTAGGTCTGGGAAAGATGCAGTAATAACCTAAGCTAAAATGTAGATAAAAATTGCTAGTTTTTAACTCCATGTGATAATAAAAGTCATTTAGAGGCTGTAAATTGTGGAACAAAGAGAAGTTACTCAAAGTAGCTTCAAAACAAGAGAAGTGCAGTTGAATAGATACTATTTTGCATAAATTAGGTTAAGATCATTCAAAAGGGAAATTTATTGTTATTACCTATGGATGCATATAGACATTCAGGGGGTTAGGGGGAGGTTAGATCTAGTTAAAGCTGACCACACAATCTAAAGGGATGGGGAAGGTGTAGCATGGGGAGCTTGGGTAGTTCAGGGGGCAAGCAGACTCTGGGGGGTTGGGGTACTTGATAGGGCAGGCAGAGTCTATGGGGGGTGAGGGGGCAGGAGGTCTGTGGGGAGCTTGGGGACACTGTGGGGGCAGGCAGGGTCTTCAGGAGGGCTCAGGGGAGAAGGCTGCATCTTCAAAGGGGTTAGTAGGGTCTGGGAGGGTTTGGAGGGACCAGGAAGGCTCACAGAGTCTGTGGGGGGCAGGGAGAGTTGGGAGGCTCCTCCCTTGGTGAGCTGGGGTGGGGAGGGTTCTGGCTGGTCTGTGGAGTTGGGGGAAGTCCTGTCTGGGGGTGAGGAGAGGGGCTGGGGGGCTAAAAATAGCCCAGTTCTAGAGAGGGAGGAGGAAAAGCACAGCTCTGGGGCTGGGACCAGCAAGTCAGCTTTTTCAGCCCTGCAGCTGCTCTGGGAACTGTACAGCAGTTCAGAACAGTTAGGTTGGTCTAAAAATGGCCAACCTGATCTAAGTTAGACTAACTTGGAGGTAGGGTTAACTTAGATTAGCTCAGCCATTTTTAGACGGATCAACCGTCCTGAACTTCTGTACAGTTCACATGTAGATTGACTTAACTAGGGATATAAGTGTAAAAGCCACACCTGGGTAAACTAAGTTAGATTGGGTGGCCATTTTCAATGCAATCTAACCTCCCTGAATGCATATACACAGCCCATGTTGTTATCACCCACGGAGTACAGAGGTTAGAAGAGACACCAATGTAATTATAATAATCTATGAAACTCTTGTCTGCATTTTGTGCATGGCTCTAGTGTACAATAAAGTTTCATAGATTTCATAGCTGTTTAGGGTCAGAAGGGACCTTAGTAGATCATTGAGTCCAACCCCCGATCATTTGGTTTTTTTGAATGCTGTTATTATTATTATTATTATTATTTGCACTATTCCAAGAGGCAGAGGTTATTTTATATGGATAACAAGTGCATTCATATTTATAATAGTTTATGATGAAAATTAGTGGAAGATTTTTACATTTCATGCTTCCGGTATTAAGGTAATCTCGCCCTACTGGAAAATAGGAGGATACCTGATGTACAGGCAGGTTATTCCATATTTTCTTAATCTGAGGTTTTTTGTATGCTCCTCTAATGTATGTAGTGCTGGTCACTGTTAGAGACAAATACTGGAACAGATGAACGTGTATCATGCTTCTAGGACTTGCACTACAATGGATTGCAATGGAAATCTATGTTATACTTTCACTGTCTAGGGTTATATGATGCCAAGGTTATTCAGTTAAGATGGTTAAACTCTAAGGCCACATCCAGATGAACAGGGGTGTGCACTTCAAGTGACACAAATAGCAGCGGCACAAATTTGTACTGCTACTTTGTGCCACAGCACGTGCACCTGCACGTGCCCTTTGTTGTGGGAGGTATGCCCACCTCCTGACTGGAGTCCGTGTACTGTGGAGGGGAGGGGAAGGGAAGGGCTGGCTGTGGTACAGTAGGCAGCCTCCATGCTGAGGCACCCTGTGCCCAAGGCAGCAAGGAGCTGGCTGAGGTGCAGTGTGCCTCAAGGCTGGGGGAGCAGGCAGTTCTGGGCTGGCTGTCCCCCTATCTGTGTCTTGCAGAGAGGCAGGCCGAGATGCAGTGTGCTCCAGTGTGGGGTTGGCGCAGCAGAGGGTCCACGCTGAGTCATGCAGAGACAGGGGAGCAGCCAGCTCAGGGCTGCCTGTTCCCCCGTCTGGCGGCACTGCACTCCAGCCAGCTGCAGAGTAACTGACTGGGGAACAGTGTGCCTCAACGCAGGGGCTCCACAGCATGCAGACATGGAGGAGCTAGTGTAGCCCATCTTCACATTTGTCCCAGCCACCCTATTTTTGTTCGCACTATATCCCAGTAGCAAATTTTGGCCCCGCGCTACAAATTTGCAGCACAGGACACGTTTTAAGATTTGTTGTGTGTGGTATGTGTCGCCACAAGGAAGTTTGCAGTGCCAAAAAACCACATGTACCTGTACATCTGGATGTGCCCTAAAAGAGTACATTATAATTTTCTCTCACCTGTAGTATCTATATTCCTAATATCTGGTATGGAGCCCTATAAGCACCTAGGCTTATTATATTCATCTTGATCATTATATTCTTCATGAAGGAAAATCCTGATTTTCAGGCACTAACAAATTCTGCTAATGTCAATGAGAGAACCAAATGATTAGTGTTATTGAAAATTGGGCCCAAATGCTTGTACAATATAGATTAATTGCAACTAGCTTCTTCAGTGGTGCCTGAAGAAATAATTCCTTGAACAAAACAATCTTTCCGTGAATTGGCATGTAGTTCTCTTAGAAATAAGGTGGAGGTCTGTAATTTCAGGACCTCAGAATGACTCTGAATACTGTAGTAATTTAACGTTCATGTTTACTTATTCACAAATTTGCTTAATCTTGTCTCTGAATGTTACATTGCAAGACCTCTCAGAGTTTGGTTCCTTTTAATTTTGTTCTAGTTTATTTTTATGCATGTTCCATTATTAATGAGCCTTGAAGCACATTACTTTTTCATGTAGGCTGCATCTTGCTATTATTTATTTACACTTGTTTTTCCTTGCTGTCACCATATATGTTTAAAGTGTGTGTGCACATACGTATATGTATAGGGCACATCTCTTGGAGGGGGGTAATGTGGATTCTGCTCCTATTTAAACATTTTGCATAAAACAGCTATTGATTATAAAATAGAAATAATCTTGGCAGAAGGGACTAGAACCTAGGATTATGGCAAATGTGGCTACAGCTACCACCAGCTGCCATTTGGACACCTACCCTCACAAGCAATACTAGGCAGTTTGGATGGCAAATGGGCAGATGAGCCTCTCATGCAGCTTGAGTCACTGCTTATACTCTGGAGTGAGTATTCAGATGCACCCTGAACTTAAGGCTTCCTATCAGCTATTTCTAGCTACTTTTGGGCTTTCTGGACTGGTGTGTGTGTGTGTGTGTGTGTGTGTGTGTGTGTGTGTATTAATGAAGGGACTTAGGCATCTTTAAAATATATATATTTTAAAGATGCCTAAGTCCCTTCATTAATTAGGGCCATAATTCCAATCAAATTGAATCATCTTCCTTGACAAGGTACCTATGTTTTAGGTTTTCCATTGCGTAAGTGTAGGTACCTATGTGACCAAACTAGATCTGGCCCTTAATCGCATAATTGACTTCCATTGGTCTTCATATGGATGAAGGTTGTTCATTTACGCTAACTAATTGGGAGTAAAGGGATCAGTGCATGGATCAGTTTAGGAGTTTAGGAGTTTTCTTTTGGGGTCAGCCATATCGATCTGGTGCTATATGATGGACAGAGTCTTTTGGTTCAAGTTTATCTTTTATCAGACCAACTTGAAGGTGGGTCGATGTTTGTTTCTAACAAGCTTTTGGATATCACAGTAACCTTTTTCAAGCTAAATGGAGTGCAGAAGGGGATGGCTCCCCTGTGTATACTGGGGAATCTGTCAGTAACCTAATCAAGTGGATATGGCAGCTGAACTGCTCTGAGGTCTCATAAAATTATATTAACTCAAACAAAAAGACTCTGGATCAGTTTATAAATACATCCACAACTATTAAGAAAAAAAAATCAGAATGCGATAGATCCTCAGTTTTTGTAAATCAGCGTAATCCTTTTGCAGTCAATGGAGCTATCTATGCCTGTTGACTCAGAATATGGTCCAATATCCATTGCATTGTTTTATAGATGTTAGATGATCCCTTGAATAAATACATCCATATTATCATAGTAAAATAACAGTGGGTTTATTCTTTGCAGTTTCAATAACACTTTCCATTGAGAAGTTACAGTCATATTTACAGGCATTTTAGGGCCTAATTCTAATCTGAGTTAAGAGGCATTTATGCAGATTTTTGTTGTCTAAATGATTAAACAGTATCTTAATCCACCCTCTGCAGTAGTCACCAGGTAACTAGGATGTCTAGACGTCTCACATGTTTTAGTTTTGGCATTCTGAGCATACTCAGAAGTGCTACACATAGGCTTTAAGGGCTCCACCATCATTTTGTCTATTTTTTTCTGACAGTCTCAAATGATCAGATTAGGTTTTACATCAAAGCCCTCTCTCATTCATTACAGAGAATAAATAAAGGATGCCGCTGATAGGTAATATTTTGTTTTCTCTTGTTCCATGCATGGTCTCATGTCTTATTTATTGCTGTGTATTCAAGTTCTACTCTAAAAATAGAATTCCTAATTTTCTTGCAGGATGTTTTTTTTCATGCTGTTTCCTAAAGTATTTAAGTCCTGTGCAAATTTGAATTAAAGTGTCTTCACAACATCTGCACGTGAAACCTTAATTCTGGCACTTTCTAACTTTTGAGTGCTTGACTTTGCATTTTGACATAATTTTAGCATAATTTTTTCATGTAACTACTTCAGTTTAAAAGCCCAACCAAACAAACATAAAAACCCAGGAATTCCATCTTGTAGCATGGTAATGGTATCTGCAAGGTTTGTCAGTAATGCTAGAACCATTAGCTTGTACAAATCTCTGTCACTTGAGTGACAATGTAACCGATAGTAATAGTAGACTGTTGACTAGTTCTAGAAGTAGATGGAGACAGACACTTTCCCAGGAGGTTTTAGAGAGATTTGCTGGCTGGAGAGGAAGGGTGAGACTCAGAAATCTTGGGTCCCATCCCAGACTCTAGAGAGCGGTTTGCTTTGGTGAGCTCTGATCCTTCTGCCTATTTGGATTTAGCAGGTTTCTCTCTGCCTCTCTCCTCAAATTTGTCCCTATCCTAGTCTTGTTGAGCACATCTATACATTGCCTTATGGTGACGCAGGAATGCTCTACATCTCCATACGGCATGCTATGGTGATGTAGTGATCATGCAGGTCTACCATGCAATCGCCAGCTACATCACCGTAGCAGCGCACTCCCCTAGTATAGCATGCTGCTATGGCGACATAGCTGGGAAATTTGCCTGTGTGCAGCATGCACGGCTCCATAACAGCCTGTACTGGGCCATGGCCCAAAGGAAGTGCTAAAGCACAGCGTTGTAGCAACATCACTGTACAGTGGCATATAGATGCGCCTGTTGTCTTTCCTGCCTTACTAGTCTTGTTCTCTTTGCCTTCCCGGTTCTATTCTCCATTAGAAAGGACTCTCATCCCTGTTTCATAATTTTTGCCCAGCCAGTCCCAGATTTCCTTCAGCAGCTTGTCAGATTAATAGTTGCATACATGATAAAGGACAAAAGAGGCCAATGTGATCATTTACTTTGACTTCATGTATAACACAGACCATGCAACTTCTCTGGATAAATTCCTATTTAAATGAATGCATCTTCTAGATTAAACAAAGTCCAGTCTTGATTTAAACATTACCAGTGATGAAGAGTTCACCAGAGCTCATGATAAGTTATTCCAATTGTTAATTACCTTTTTTCTAAAAATGTGTGGCTTATTTCTAGTCTGCGCCCAGTTCTCACTGCATTTCTAATCTCTGCTTCAAACATGGGTCACTCAGAAGAAAAGGTCACCCGAATTTTTTTTTAAATGGCTTAATAATGTATTTCTACCAGGACTTATTCTTAGAAAAAGGTGAATTGTTTTGGCTGATGCTTAAGAATCCACCCTGAGACAGACATCTGGCATGAGAAAATGTAGCCCAAATGACTAAAAATTGACAAAGTATATAACCCTCTTTCTAGTTGTTTAATAATGGGGAATGTGGGCAACCTCAGTAACAGGCAGAGTCCCTTGCCCTAGTTATATTAACATGGTCCATGCTAAGTTAAGATATGCATTTTACAGGAATAGGGAGTATTACATTTGTGTAAAAATCATGAATAAGGTCACTGCAAATTTTCTTTTACGTTCTGGCTTATCCAAACTGAATATGTGAACATTTAATATTCCACTAATGCAATTTGGGGCATTTACAATTTCCATGCCAGTGTTCTCTCCTCATTACAGTTTTCCTATTTATGTATAGAAAGAGATTTTACTTGGTTTATTGACCCGACTAATCTAACAGATTGGCTGAGATGCCTTGTTTGAGAAAGATGAGCAGGATTTTAACCATAATAACCAGTCTAAGAATTCACTATTTATTATTCTATTGATTTAAATGGCTAGCAAAAATCGCCTGCATTGTGCTGCTAAAAGTGCAATGTGTGGAGGAATTAGAAAAAATGCAACTTTATTTTTTTTCTAAACCATACCCAATAAAAGCCAGCAAAGTAATAGGCTGAGAGCTCCTGCCATCTAAAAAGAACTCTAAATAGCCTATACAATTAATCCTCTTAAATATCACCCTAAACAGAATAAATTAGAATATCTGCTTTTATCTACTGTTTCAGAAGATTTCCCAAGCCCACTGGCTGTATCCCCTAAGGGTACATTGTGGAGAAAAGACAAATGTCCAGAGCAGATCTATGAAATGACATTGATTTACACCAGCATAGGATCTCATTCAGAATATTTTAACTTTTATAGTCTAAACTTTTCACTGAAGAGAGCAGAACTCTGAAATCTCTAATGCTGTCACAATATATCTTTTGCAGTCAAGGTACAAGGTTACAGTAAATTTTACTCCCAAATTTTTTTTCCCTGAATCCAATCTTTTCATTTTAAACTTTTTTCCAATAGCTTATGTGCTGCCTCTTCTTTCTGAAGAAATGTACAATTGATCCCCATATATTATCCTGAGCTTACCAAACATAGGAGACTGATGGTGACACATTCATTAGGACAAAAGTCTCTAAATCATGTTTAGGTCCCACCTCTTTTTACTACCAGCCTTCCTCAAATGCTCTTCTCCTAATAGGTTATTCAGTGGGAGAAATGCAGTTTATTTGATTGGAGTCATTACAAATGTCAGTTTAGAAGCTAATGAAGTCAATCAAATAGGAAAACAACATGGCCAACACGCTAGACAAGAAAGATAAGGAGCAGTGTAACGGACTGTAATGTCCTAGCATGAACTACAGTTCCAAGCAGGGTCCTAGCGAGGAGAGGAAGTGGAAGAAAACTGGACTGTAATATTGTAGCATGGACTGTGGTTCCCAGAAGACTGCTGAGGAAGTGGCGGAGAGCTGGAATTGAGCGCAAAAATGGCTGGGTAGTTGAAGAACATCAATGAGAAGCAGCAGCTGGAGAGATGCATGGCAGAGACTAAAAGCAGCAGTGGAGCTAAATCTGCAAGCCACCACCGTGGCATCAGGTGTGGAGCCAGGGTAATGAAGTGTTCTTTGGGACCAAATACTGGTTTGGAGCTCCTTCTGAAGTTGAGTGAGGGTCTAAGATTTCTCCAGTATATATACCACATTGTTAATGTTCCCCATCTGTTACCTTGCTATCTGCTCCTGAATGGTTTTACTATAGTCATTGTCTATTACTTATTACATGTATCCTGAATGGATGTACACTAATGTTTATTTACCTCTTGTCACAGGCCAGCTGGGCACTCTGAGTGTATCAATTCTATCATAGGCCAACTGGGCTGTTTAGGTTCAGTTTCGGATTGAGGAGGAAGTTGGGAGTGGAGTAAAGGCAAATTTATTATAGCTTACACACACACAACAGTTAACTGAAAGACAAATGTGATAAGCAGATAATGCAGTATTAAAGAGCTAATATTAAATAGTAACAACAGATAATAACAGATAGATGCATCAATTCTGTCACAGGCCAACTGGGCACTGCGAGGGTATTAGCCACTGGGCTGTTCAAAACAACAGATAGACAGATATGGGTTGGCAACTTATCGATAGTCCCTCAATGCCTAGGTACGTGTCAAGTGATTCCAGCAAAGTCAGGCATCCCTGATCAAAGCTGTCAGAGGGATTACCGGAGAAGTTCCCTTGATCAGGATCTGATCCTCACTCACACCAGGTGCCTGGGGTCCTGGCGTGGAACAGAAATGACTGTTCTGTTCCCTCCTTCCTGCTGGTCACCTGATACACACGCTTTTTATACCTAGTTGTATGCTAATCTGTTGGCTTTAGAGCCACTCACAATCTTGCTCTATAGCTGTTACCCTATGGGATTGAAAAGTGTTAAAAAGTATCATAAAAGGTTACTACCTGGACTCGGGTTTATCCAATAAGCAAATTACAATGCAGCACCTTTAGGTCTGAAATTGACATTGCTCAGCCTAAGCCCCAAACCCTTTTAGTTTTTCTTTGAATATGCTTTCTTGGGACGTGCTTTCCCGGAATGTGTTGGGTGTGCCAGGCAGTTGGATCCAGTTTTATCATCAAGGCTGAATCCCGAGCAAAAAAAGTTAGGTGTCCTAATCTTATAGCTAACGCTTTGCCTATGGGGCCCAGTCAGTTCCACGAACAGTTAATTTTATCATTTTGGTTAAACTTATGACAGACAAGTTACATTTGCAGTTTACAAACTTACAAGCTTTATATTAACTAATATTACCTGTTTAGGCAAAATACCAAATGCCTCTAAGAAGCACATATTTATGGCTTATTAATCCCTCTGGTTCTGGCTGTCACACCTCTGTTTTTCCCCATCTCCATAGCCATTGGCCTGTGACCCTAACCCCACCAGCATCCCATATATAACAATTGGGAATACTTCTTTTTGGCTTCCTGTACCAGTTTGTGGGGCTCTGGATTTCAGTATACTGTAAGGTTAGTCTCCAAGGGTGTCTTTACATGTGCTGGGGGGAGAGGAGGTGCCACTTTAATTAAAGTGGCTGTCAGGAGCTGCTCTAATTAAAGCACCCACAGCATCTCATGTATTCAGCTTCCCATGTTTCAAAATGGCAGTGGGGGTGCTTTAACTAAAGCTCATTGAATGCGCTTTAGTTAAAGCATCCCCACCACTATTTTGAAGTGCAGGGATGGTGAATACATGAGATGCTGAGGCTGCTGGAGTGTGCTAATTAATCAAGTTGATTAATCAAATCTGCTCTGAGCTGTAATTACAGCACATTGGACCAGGCATCCTGCATGTCTATAGGTATCCCAAAAGACCAAAGAGGTAGAGTTGAGGTAGGAGATAATTAAGGCATGTACAGTCAATTGGATTGTCAGGTCAGAAAGGAAATAGACTGAACTGTGTGAGGAACAGATAGCCAGGCATGTGAGCTACCACCAGGTTTTCTGACAGGCATTAGCCAAAATGGAGAACAGAGCTTAAGGTAAAAGTCCAAAAAGATTAGGTTTGATGAAGGACATAGGCGCCTGAAGAAGGACATAACTAGAACTGAGATGTCCAAATACAAATTGTGATCTAAACAACTCTTGCTTATCTGTTGCTTTAAATACTTTAGGCACATATGTGTTTGACTTTAACATTTCAAGGTGCTTAGAAATCTGTTTCTGGATATGTGCAGGACTGCCCCATTCTGGAAAGATCGCTATCTTCTTAGGGCATGCCCAGTACCCCTTGAGAGGACCAGGTCACTGAAAAAGCACAGTTAGGGGAACTTCCTTTTCAAACTGAGGGTGATAATGCACCAACCATCATTTTTGTAAGAGCATTATTGTTCAGCATTTGCCCAGAAAGCAAGTGACCTGAGTAGTAATCCCTTCATTGGAGGTAGTCCTGTGTGCTTATTTTACTGGCCACGTTAAACGTGAGATTGTGCTGAGCCAGCCAAAATTAAATGTTAGTGAGAGGTGTGAAAATGAAATGCCAGAAATGGGTCCAGAATGGTGAATTATGTTACAGTGGGTGCATTTACATGAGACACTGACTTCGTAGTAGTCGGATACTACTGCATAGTAGTATTCCATGGCAAAAACCATCCTAAGATGCTACTGCAGAATAATATTAGGTTTCTGTGCAGTAACTCTGATTATACAAGTACTAAATACTTATACAAGTACTAAATAAATGTGCAGTAACCACTGTACAATAGCATCTCCTGTAGACACATCCAGTGTTATTAGTAGTAGGCTGCTAGATAAATTCATGAATGTGTGGACAAGGTCACAAAAGATAGGAGTTGGATAAAGAAGAGGAACAGGACCTTAAAAGAGCCCAAGAGGGACTTCAACTGACACAGGGAGTAAAGGAAAGGAAGAGCTATGGAAATAAATGCTGAAAGAGCAATTGGAGAAGTAAGAGAAGAAACTGGAGTTCAAACAACGAGAGTGGAAATTTGGTGGTGTTAAGGTTCTGAAATAGGATGCAGGAGGTCTGACAGTCCAGCTTAGATTCCCTGGGGGACATCAGGTGAATTGTTAACCTCTTTGTGCACATCAGTTCCCAGTCTTCTTTATGGCTGTTTTAGTCTTTTCTCTCAACATTTGTATGTCTTCTGTATTGAGCCTAAAACTCTTCAGGAAAGGGAATAGCTCTTCCTACGTGTTTTATAGCATCTAGCTAAAAAGGCTTTGAATTTGGCCAGGGACAAATAGTACACAGTAATAAAACCTTGGAAGTCAGAGAAGGCCGTAATTTTGAGGGAGGGACATGTTAAACATGGTAAAAGAGAATGAAAGTGGTTAAGAATTGAGTGCAGGCTTTTAGGGTTAAAAAGCAGGGAGGAATTTGAGATTTGGAGTGCTGTTTCCATGGAGCTGAAACTGTGCAAGTGGATGCAGAAATGAAGTTGAGACAGAGCAGGTAATTGATGTGTCCATCACTGGAGATACCTATGTATAGGTGAAAGGGAGAAGGGTATTTATTGGACAGTGGCTGCAGAGGAAGACAGGGATAAGGGCAGGCCATTTTAAGGCTGGGGTAATAGAAGACCATGATCGCAGATGTAGTGCTAATAGTTTGAAATGGTGAGGGAAAGGTGGGTTTCCGAGCTCTTGTTTGTACTCAGGACTGCTAACAAGAGGAGCATTTGGGCAAAAGTACTACAAAAGATAAAGCCACATGGTCAAGTCACAAGCTAGGATAATCATCCAGGCAGTCAGAAGCAAGAAGCTTGGAAGAGATATTTACCATTAGAACTGATCAAATATATATGTATTTTCTGCACAGAAAGCTTTCATTTTTGGTGGAAATTCAAATATTGAAAAAAAAAAAATCACTTCTGAGGAATTCAGTTTGTTGACAAAAATGGAAAATTTCCACAATAAAATGTTAGTAGACACTGTTACAGAAATAGTCTCGTCACAAAACCCAACTTTTTGTGTAAAACCAATCTCAATAGAAAAATTTTGAACTGTAATTGTATCATTAAGCAGGAAGAAGACTACAATGTAGAGATTGATTATGGCACCCCTACTCTTTTCTTTCTTAGCACATTTTCGTTGTGAACTTGAGCACATTTTCATTCTCCAGTATTATTTAAATAAAATACACCCTTGCTTGCAGTATTAAAATTTGAGTCATTGGCTTTTACAGTTTGCAGATGCTGTATTATCTGTGAGATCCCCAAAGTGGATCTCTGGTCCATGTTATCTGAGTATGTTTATGGTAGTGGACATCCTATATAAATGAGCACAGCACATTTTCCAAGTGTGGCAGAAGATAATTATTTATCTTGATACTAACTGCTAAAGGAAATAGTCTAATTGTATGTTAAATTGATCTTATGTCTGTTTTAATTAATGTTATATTTAGATCAAGTTTGGTATGATGATTATTCTGATTTGCATTGAACAATACAAAACAGACTGGTAAAGGCCACATAGGACTTGCCTAGATGCCTGAGGTGATAACTGAAATTCAATGTTACTTTTGATTATATTTATTATAATTTGTTTGTAAGGCAAGCAGTTGGCAGAGTCTTAGGAAAAAAATATGGCTTAAGAGAGTGTGTGCAAATTTCAAGAAAAAGATGAATACATAATTAGGAAGAATCACTTGGCTGCCAACAGTTCTGAATACTCTTTTGATAATTTATTCAGTTATTGCTCTAGCTATCCTTACGTACTTATATGACTTGAATTTCCATAGTGTCTGAATGTCTTACACCGGGAGTGGCCAACCTGCAGCATGTGTGTGACAAATGGCATGAGCAGCTTGTGTGTGCGTGTGGCATGTGGCAGATCAGGGAGAGGACAAGCAGCACAGTGGCAGATAGGGCAAAGAGCAGAGGAGCAGATAGGGCAGGAAGCAGACACCAGAACAACAGATCAGGCAGGGGAAGGAGATTTGGAGTGGCACTCAAGGAGGGTCTGGTATGTCTATCAAAAAGTTTGGCCCTCACTATCTTACACTATGCTTCTGATGCAGGATTACTATTTTCATGTTATACCTGGGAAACTGAATTCAGATGTCCTGAATCCCAGGCTGCCATCTTAGGACCATTCTCCCTTTTCTAACTGCATTTAGGGCCAAAAGTAAGCCACCTTTAGATTGGTATTAAAAAAGAAGCATATCTACAGGACCATATTCTATCCCACCTATTAGGTATCTAAGTTGACTTAGGGTTGTTAGGACTTCTGAGGCAACAGACAAGGAACTGTTTAAGAACTTAATCTTTTCAACACCGTCTGTGTTTTTAGAGCTTAAGGTTTGGGTCTTATTCCACCTATTAGGCACCTCTACACATGCAGATAAAGGCATGATGGGATCAAATGCATGATTCACACAATTGAACCACTTGCCATGCCATGCATGCAAACCATTCTTCATCAGGTCTGAAGAGGGGAGCAAGAAAGTCTTTTACTGAAAAACGTCTCTAAAAGATGTCCCCCCCAAAAAACAAACAAACAACAAAAGCAAATCTTTGCTTCTTGCTTGTTCGTAAAAGCATCCAGGGATGGCATTACCCAAAGCTACACTGGAGTGGATAGGCTGTTCAGGAGATACTAGTCTTGATTATAGACAAAGTGATTTGTCAGAGGTGGGTTATGGCAGAATTTATGCACCTCTAAGTGGGATTGCCATTTGGGATATTATTGCATCCCTAAGGGATGCTCCCTTGATCCTGATTTTTTAAGTTTATGCAAGTCTCTTGGTTTAAAAGCTAATTTTAGTGTAGTTGGGGGTGCTGGTTAGTGAGGACTAGTGAAGATCTTGTAAGTTTTTCTTCCTTGCACTGTGGTTGGAATTGGTAGGCCTCGAGATGGCAGAGGGCGGTTGTGGGTTTGGTTATATGGGGCAGGGCATCTGACTTGCTGTTTCAATTAGCAGGCCAACAGTCATAAATCTGAACCTCAAGGAGAATAAAGACTAATGGGTCTGTCTCTTATTTACCCTTTTGGTAGAGTAGGGACACTTTGTGATCTGTGACAGCTTGGACTAGGTACCTAGCCTTCTGCATATGATGGTGCCATTCAACAAATGCTTCTTTAATGCTAGTAATCCTTTGTCCCAGATGTTGAATTATGCTCTGGGGGATGGGTTTTGACTTTGCAATTGGGTTTTCAAATGTCCCTAAGTGGACTTCGGCACCTAATTGGTGGAATAGGACCTGTTCTCCAGCATGTTCGTAAAGTAAAATTTTCAGGAAACATCTATACATTTATAAGTAAATTGGTGGGTCTGCTGCTGTGCAGTGAGACTCTGCCTCCTTAAGAGTCCTTCTGAAAGGCTAAACAATAATCCATGATCAGGGTTGGGTACCAGCAGCCCTGCTATTTGACTTTGCTCCCTTGGGAGTCTCTCAGCTAGTCCTCATAAAATAAAGCAATAATCTTTAGTTCAAACAAGCAAATAAACAAGTAAAGCAAACAGTTAGTCTTTTCCCAGGCAGGATGGGAGTCCTTTAGCTCTAGCCCTTCCTCTTTTGGGTTTCACTCTGCTTCCAGCCAGCAAACTATTTCTTCACAGATCAAGCTCCTTGCTCTTTCTCCCCTTGGGCTTTTAACTGCCTGCTAATTACCCATAGCTGGGCTCCTACCCCAGAGTTGTCTGCTTCCCTTAAAGGGCTAAACTGCCATGTTGCAACAATACTGTTGGTTAAGCATTGATCAGTTTTTCCAAGGAGGGCAAAAAATCAGTTCTCAGCCCAAGGTTTCTGAATGCACATAGGGGAAATTCTTCCTGACCCTATATTTGACAGTTTGACCCTGTGCATTGAGTAAAAACGACCATAGTTAAATTGCCTCCAACTGTGATTACATCTGGTATCATAACCCAGCCTTGCAAAAAAATGTGAATTTTTCCCAGCTTAGCCACTAAATTAGCTTACATATACTTCCTGTAAGAAAGAGCTCACTAATGGTCAGCTAAGGTCCCAGGGAGCTTTCCACAAAAGCATCTATTTTGGGTTTATTCAAATTTATGTAGTTACATATACCCGCTTTAAAAATATATGCTATGATTTCAAGGTAATATTATGGTTTTTGCCTACCATCCTTAACCTAGAGATGCAGCCATTTCAGTGGCCTGTGCATTAATTCTTGCACATAAGGATTGACTTAATACCCGCTGAAGTCAGTGGAAAGATACAAGTAAGAATGAGGAAAGCCTGTAGCTTGTAAATGTGTAAAGCACTCTGGAAACATTTAGAATGAAAATTGTTGTAGAAATGAAAAGACTATAACTGTTAGCCTTGGACATCTGCTCCAAAAGTAACTGTGGAGTCCAAATAAGTTGTCCATTATCTTCTGCATCCTAGTAAGGTAGGTTCTGCCAGAACCTAATGCTTCTTTTATCAATGCGTTCTACTTAGTAACTGACCTTTGGTTCTTATGGGAATCATTAAGGTCAGTGATGAGAGTTCTTTATGTTTTCAGACTCCCATGAATAATGTGGTGATGTGATTCCCTGTCTAGATAGTGTTTAGAAACATTTGTTCATGCACTGAAGAATTGCCAATAGTGATTAAGTATAATTTTACAAGTTTGCTTTTATTTCTTGCAGAGCTTCATTGACTCTGGCTCCTCCTTGTAGCTGTTACTAAACTCATCTGTTAGGTGTTTAGATTTCCAGGTCAGAGTAAAGTCAACCTTAAACAAAAGCCAAGTCATTTGGGTACCAATAAGATAGAATCTCTGAAGGTGGTCCTTTACTTCACATGATTTCAGGGGGAGAGATTTCCCCATGCAGATCAATTCAAGTGATTTTTTTTCAAGAGTAATGCCTAGTAAAATATCAACCACAGTTGACAAATCTTTGGGATTAGGTTTTAAGGTAGACCAACGGTGCCCAACCTTTTTGTTTTGCAGACTGGATGAGGTTGAGGAGTCTAATTTTGATCCACCTGCCCATGGTGGGGGCAGGGTGGAGCAGCCCTGATACAGATACATGGGGGTGCGGAGAGCAGCCTGGTCTTGATTCAGATGCACTGGGTGTGGGCAGGGCAGGGCAAGTCAGGCCCAATCCAGATGTATAGCGGGTAGGGGAGAGAGTGGCCTTGATCCAGAAATGTCAGGAGGGAGAGCAGCCAAGGCCTGATTCAGATGTGGGGAGAGGTGGGGGCGAGAGCAGCTCGGCCCAGTCTGGACACATGCAGTGGGTGGGAGAGGCAGCCCTGATCCTACTGCTCAGGCACTGGCATGGGTGAGACTTGAGCTGGCATGGAGTTTCTATTGCTCCCTGTTGGAAGGTTTTCTGACTTTTGGGGAAATCACATGGGCTGGATACCGTGGCTCCACTGGCCCGTTTTATCTGTGCTTTGCAGGTTGAACACCCCTGCTCAAGACTAACTGTAGATGTTATCAACACTCCTACAGACTGAAGAACCAGCTTGTATATTAATATGAATATATTAATGTATGTTAATTTGCCATCACATTTTAATTTTTATATGTACTTAACAGACAATACTATACAATATTTATATTTATATGAAAAATAGTTTGTCAACAAATTTTTTTTTCTACTCTGTTTTGTATGCTCTTCTTCCTTTTTTATATGAGCACTTCCCAGACTAGTGAAATACCAGTCACCCCAAGCTTCCTTGACTGTTTTCTCAGCTAGCTACTGCTTGAGCTGAAATAAGCCTCAAGTGATCTGTTTTTATCCCAGATCCTATTTCAGTCTAGCTTTAGTAAGAAAGACACCTGGCATCATTTGGGTATAAGGTAAAAGAAAGATTAATTTAGGCAATTTGTATATAGGTGGTATCACAGCTGAAGCCATCTCACTGCTCTCCTAGCTGCCTCAAGTACATGTTAAACAATGGGGTTGATTGAACTGAACATGAAAGATTCTCTGAGAAGTGAAGTGTGGAAGGCCAGTGATACCATAATACTCCCTGGGCACATCCAGACGTGGATGGACTTTTGGTTCCCTGGGGATAAGTAACAACAGCACATCTTGTGCAGCTGCTATTTGTCCCCAGGGAACGCTTGTGTCATGTGCACTTTGGCATGAGAGAAGTTACCCCAGGTGGGGTAGGGAAGGCTGGGACCTGCACTGGGTTGGCCCCAGCAGTCTTACCTGGCATCTTGGGGGGCTCTCAGGGATGCAGCTACAGTGATTCTGCTGCACAGAGCCTGGCTGGTAGCACAACTCCAGGCAGCCAGACTCTACTTTTTAGTGGCACGTGCTGGCCAAGTATGTGTTGAACTAGGGTTTTTTTTCCCCATGTGTTTTTTTGGGGTTTTTGGGGGGAGGGGTTACCCCTGGATATCTGAGTGTGGAAATGTAGTTCCCTGAGGAAACTAGCAGTGGGAGACCTTGTGCCACTGGTAGTTGTCCCCAGGAAATTCCTGGGCCATGTGCCCTTTGGTGCATTGCAAATTACCCCAGGTGGGGCAAGGGAAGCTGGGGCCAGCACTGGGTTGGCCTCAGAAGCCTTACCTGGGTTCCTGGGGACCTCCTTGGGCTGCAGCAGCAGTGATCCTGCCACTTGGAGCCTACCCAGCAGCTGGAGCATGGTTTGGTTTTGAGTGGTGCACACTGTCCCTGCATGTGCCACTCCACTTTTTAATTTCTTTTAGAATTTTTTTTTTATCTCTGAATATCCAGGGGTCAGCCCCCCTCTCTGCCCCCCCTGCCCCTCCCCCCCGCTCCCATGCTGTTATCTTGAAGTGCAGCATGTGTGGTGTATTGTGTTGCAGACATGTCTGTGGTGTCACATACTACACACCCCACACACACTCATTTGGACCTGGACCTATGTACTCCAAACTAAAGCTCTCATCGTGGGCACCTGACGCATAAGGACAATGATGGCATGCAGTCATAATATTGTACCCTGGAGGTACAGAGGATCATTTTAATAATCTCTGTCAGCACCTGGCAATACCTGTGTTACCAGCTGGCTGGCTATTATTAGCCATTCGAACAGTGATCTGTGTTGTCAAGTCATTCACCAGTGAGGTGTGTACAGCTAGCCAATAGGAATGCTAGATACAGAGATAGACATACATGGGAGTGTGCTAGAAGAGGGGTTACTGTGGAGAGCACCAAGGTAAAACTTCTTGTCTGTGTCTGATATATCTAATTGGGGACCATAATGGAATTGTGGTTGAGGCAAGCCACTGGTCATACCATGAGGTCAAAGCCTTGGACAGGAATACTCTGAAACAGGCAGGGAAGGAACATAATATCCAGGATGGGAATGGGATGCCATGGCAGTGGGTGTAGAGAAAAGCAGGTATGGGGCATGGATCCAAGTAAGAGTTAGGTCCAGGTCCAGGTTAGACAGGATGCAGGCAAAGCAAGGCACAGGTATAAACTAGGCAAAGATCCAGGCAAGAGCTTAGGGAAGGATCAAGCCACAGGGTCAGGCTGGACAATGTTCAGGTGGGATCTAGGCAGGGGCTAGTAGCCATGCCAGTTAGCAGGGTCCTTGGAAGGCCAGGAGAGACAGCCAGGGGGATCTGTTGTTTAAACAGCTCTCTTCGGTCTGGTCTGAACATATAGGCCAGTGTGGTTGACCCTCTTCTTGAGGGCCTTGGGGGTCACTCACTCAGGGTCCTGATCTCATACACCTGGGGCCTGGAGTTGGAGCTGGAGCAGCCGCAGCTGGGAAAAGACTCATAGAACTCCTGCTTGAACCGTATGTGTCTGACTGCAGTGAAAGGCAAGCACTTCCACCATGTTGCGATCCAGATCACTAGCAGGGACTGTTGATATATTTTACATTAGACAAAAGGAGGAGTTTTTCTGGTGACCCAGTGAGAGGTTTGGGTTATTTCAGAGATCAGGGCTGAATGTAGCGGGCCTAGATAGAGGCTGAGTGTGTGGGACCAGAAAAAAGGTCCAGAGCCCAGAGAGAGGCCAAATGTAGGGGACCCAGGGACAGGTCCAGGGGAGCTCAGAGAGAGGGGCTAAATATAGGAGACTTATTGAAGGGTATGGAAGAACCCAGGGACCAGGAGAGAGGTTGAATGTGTGCAGACCTAGTGAGCAGTCTGAAGCACAGGGCCAAAGGTGAGCCCAGAGAGACTAGGGGGTGAGCCAGACCCAGGGGACCCAGAGGTCTGTGGTTCCAGAGAGACAAGGGATGGGGCTGGAAGCCCGTAGTGCAGTATGGATGTGGAACATCAGGATTGCCAAGGAAGGATAGCCTGGAGCATGGTCCTGGGAAAGACTGGAAAGTGCACTGTCCTGGGGCTGGTTACCATAGTGGGGTTGCCTGTGGTCGGTCAGGCTCCATGAAATGCCCCTTGAGGCCATCCCAGCAAAAGGTGAGTATGCAGTGCTTTAAAACCTCAGCTCCTACTGCCTTGTAAGTTACCCTATAGTGAGGGAAGACTAAGTGACCACACTCTAACAGGAAATGTAGATGGAAAGAGTTTGACTGTGCAGGTCCAGAGAGGGGCTGGGAAAGAGTATAACTGTACAGGTCCAGAGGCCCAGAAAGGGGTCAAAAACTGGGATCAGAGGATCCAAGGTCCTAAAGATGGTGAGAGGACCAGTGGATCTATGATTAGACTGCCTGAGGCAAGCTGAGATCAGGACCAGCACCCCAGGCCACGTCCCAAAGTAGCCATAAGAGTCAAAGTGCCTGAGGTGTGGGCAGAGAGGGCCATGCCTGGGAGTAGCCAGGATGGGTGAAGGACACAGGTAGGGGCAGAGAGAGAGGCAGGGATATAAGGCCACAGCCACGAAGGGGAAATTGCCCAAGCTGGGGCAGAGAGGGCCACACGTGGCAGTAGGCATGAGAGGCAAAGTGTGGGTAGCAAGAGCCAGCTTGAGAGCAAACTGTAACAGCAGTAGGGTTGAAAGGAACAGTGGGACTAGAAGGGTCTGGAGGCCCAGTCAGGGGCTGGGGGAATAGAGAGTGGCCAGGAAAAGTGGAGGACCAGAAGGGCCCAGGAAGAGACCAAAGGGGCCTGGTAGTGTTTAAGCCCACTGGAGATGGGCCAGGTGTGGTGGGCCAGTAGGGAGTGCTCCTGTGGTGAGCCAACCACTTTCCAGGCTCTGAGTGCCTCCCTGGCGTACCTCATGTCTGGCTGACCCCCTTCCTGGAGCACACCAGCTAGCCTGGGGGTAATGATGCCATTCCCTAGAGTCTGGACTGATCTGGGACATGCACCCTGTGAGAAACACAGGCCTAGTAGTCTTTGAGAGTGCTTGACTCATTGCAAGAATTTGGGGTGTTTGCCTTAGTCTGAAGCACAAATAGTGGTCTCCCTTAGTCAGCCAAATCAAGGGGACCTCAAGGCATAATCTAACCCCAATCTCCCAATAAGTCTCCCATGCTAGGTACAAAGGAGAACTTTATGGGTTACAAGGAGTAGGTTTGGAATAGGGTACTGGGTAGAGCAATATCAGAGAAATCCCTTAGAGCAAAGTGACGTGGTAGCCTTTGATCACGCATTTGAGTTACTGCAAGCTCTGTATCTAGTTAGAGCTCAGGTAGCTTACTCACGAGTATCATGCAGAGGCAGGTGGAGCTTACCTCTGGAGGCAGGCAGTTCATTGATCATGAGTTTCAAGAGAGAGAACAAGTTTCTGAAGGTCCAGCTTCTCTTTGAATTTTCATCATGGCTGCTGCCCCTCCTCCTGGGCAGTCCTTAACTTGTATAACCCGTATGACCTCATTTACCTGATCCAATGAAAGCCAACAACTGTTGGCCAACCAATTCAAAATGCATAACTGGTTGCCGGGTAGACTGGCAGGGTCTTTAGCCCCCTCCCAGTCAGGTTGGCATTGCTTAGAACAATAGGGAGCTTAAGCCCTCACCCAGGTATGTGATGCTAGTCACATAGGCAGAGGGAGCAGGTTTCCCCCCTGCATCAGGAATGTATCCAGCTCAGGGTACAACTTAGGGTTACATGAAGAGATGGGGCAGAGGAATCCGCCCCTTTGCAGTGACCATGGTAACCGAATTGTCAGATAGCAGAGTCTGGGGAGAGACAGAGATGGTGTTCTGCCACACCAGGTGAGAGAGAGAGGGACCTGGCAGCCTGTGGAGGGCTTGCACAAGAAACTGAGGTATCTGAGGGTCCAGTGAGGGCCCAGATGAGAGACAGAGGGGTCTGGCAACCCAGAGGGGGGCCAAGTGAAGAGATGAAGGGGTCTGAGGGCCCAGAGTGGGACTCGGTGAGGCTAAGGGGGTGTGAGGGCCCAGGGAAGGCTGGTAAAAGTCAGGAGACAGAATACCAATGATGATGCCATCTGTGAGGCTTGTGGTGTAGTGTAGGGTCTCAACAGAGCCATGCAATTGACCCAAAGCTCAGTAGGATAAGACCAGGGCAGCCTCCCACATCCGTTATAACAATTAACATCAAAGTATGGAGGGCAAGAGCAGGGCAGACTGCCCATAGAACAAGGTACAGGAAAATTTTCGGTCTCCAGGGGTTTTATGGCCACCCCTGGAGATGGCAGCCTATGACACTTGCCACAGGGAGGAAGGGTGGCAGAATACTGATGTCTCCAAAGAGTGTCTTCTTCGCTGTGCACAGAAGACATGCATTCACTGTATTCTTGGCATTCTTAAGCATGGTGACCCCTGCTTACCCGTACCACACCTGGAAGTGAGGCAAAAAGACACTCCAGGGGATGAGTGCTCTCCCACTCCCTGTTGTTACTTTTGAAATCTTCAATGGTCTTAACAGTGGTAATCGGGACATGCTAGCATAACTTCACTTCTTGGTTTGGAGCACATGAGTGGGAGTGCGTGGGTAGGTTGGGCTCGAGAGTGCTGAGGATGCCTAGTAGATATACCCAGAGTTGCACTCCCTCTTGCTTGCTCTCAAGACTCCATTAATCTTGCCCTTGTGGGCCAGTTTCCAGGGAAGTATACCCACAAGTCTAGTAGTTGGAGTGCTGTACTGGGAAATGGGACATACAGGTTTGAATCCCCTTAAGGAGGGCTTGGAACTGGTATCTCTCATTTCCTGGTCAATTGTTCTAATCAGGAGGACAGAGAGCAAAAGGTGAGCACTGCCTGTTCTTGACAGTGTAGCCAATGTTACTGTCAAGTTAGCTGCATAGTTTCAGGCATAATCTGGATCCTAGTATTTCAGGTGCACTTTCCACTCCACCTTGAAGACAGAAATAGGGGTTTAGACGCACCCCAGTGCCCAGGACATCTCTTGGCTACCTGGATGACTAAGTATCTTTGGAGACATCTAGCTCTCTTCATCCACTGTAAAGAAAGCTCAAGAGCCTAACCTTGTTGATTTTAAGATTGCTTCCTTAGATGCTTCGATTTTAGACATAGGAAGGCCATTCTAGCAGCCTAAATTGGGGCTGCTTAGAGGTCAATTAAGATTTAGCTCTGAGTTCTTTGGGGTAGTAACTCTGTCTTCCTTCATATGCCCTCATAAACTATGACTGGTGCTGGAATAAAAATAGGAATAATGATACAGATACATATTTACTTGTGGACACAGGCACTTCATTCATCATAAAATAATTCAAGGCTTGCCTCTGGGCTTGGTTTTTCCTTTTCATTTATTTTACTTCAAGTAAGTATAAGAAAAGATCCTATCTCTTCAAACATGTTCATTAGTTTTATACCTCCTGTCTTGGAATGTTCAGTCAAAGTGGTTTCTGACATGACCAGATGGCTTGCAAAGCTTATCATTGCCCATTAGGTGTCAGAAAAAAAAATCCAACTGAGTATGCTGAATGTGTAACACAAGTTAGAATTCACTGAATTATGTCCCAGTTACTTGTCTCGATTGACTTAAATGATGGTGTCTTCAGAGATGAGTTTAGGAAGTGTCTCTCTTTAGCCACTCATCTTCAGCTGTCAACATGTAGGATAACAATTGTTGTTGTCACTGTCAGATCTGACACGAGACATCAGTGACAATGCTGGATTAACTTTCCTTTTTGTCTCACTCACTGCCCTCATTAGAAGCAGTTTAGATTCTGCTATTTCCGTATGCCTAATTTTTGTGTGTCTTTTTTCCTAATTGATTTCTTTTCTTTATGTATGGGCCTAATTAGTGGCCTGTCTCCCTAAAATTGTGAATAGGTTGTATGATGCATGGGTAAATCCCATGCTGGACATTGCAGAATAAGGGGAGAGGTGATGTGGCATGTGTATAGTAAATTGTGGGTTGCCAAGATTTCTTTGTGTGTCTGTGAGCTGAACCAATGAACAGAGTCAGGATTTGTGCTCTGCTCTAGCATTCATTAAAGTCATTGTTCCTCATTGCTTGAATTTACAGTGAGTTCCTAACTGATGATCTCATAAATTACTTTTAGAGCTGTTGCATAGGGGCAATATATTGACATCTAGCAGACAATCTTTGATTCAAACCCACATTTAAACTGGAGTGTCACATTCAGGAGATGGCTCTCTGGAAAGATTTAATGATCCAATAGAACTGGTGAGCATAGACAGAGGCTAAGAATTGGGAAATTAGAAAAAGATCAGTACACGCTCTAAGACAAAAAAGAGCTGGGTGTCTCCTGTTGATGAAGTGGTAGCTGTAGTGGTGGATATTGAAATGTTGAGGCCAGAGGTTGAACTTTTAATAGTATATGAACTCTGAGGATGAAAGTTGGGGAATCTTTTTCACTCAGAAGAGAGGACTGAACCCACAGTCTGCTGACTTAAGGGAAAAAATTTCTACTGACTTGAATGGCGTATGGATAAGGCCATTATAGTCATTAAGGTGGGTGTGCTGTAGTTGCTTTTCTGAAATTTTAAAATTAAATGGTTACCTTTTAAATCATAGAGAAAGGGGATAAACCTTCAGCAATGAAAGAGTACATTGAGATGTGGGGAATGAATCATCTTACATTGGAGAATAGGGCTGTGTGAAATGTCTCTGGCTGTTTTGTTTCAACACTGCTTTGACTTGTTTTGAGCTTGAAACAGAGAAATCAAAATGAAGTGAGGGGCTTTGAAATGAAACAAGACCAGTTGAAATGTTTTGAAACTTCCGAAACATTTTGAGTTTCAAAGCAGCATTCAGGTGGTGGGAGGCAGGGGAGAGCCAGGGCTGAGCTCCCAGTGGCTCTGCAGCCCAATGTGGCTCAGCCTGGCAGGGAGTAAAGCCCTGGCTCTCCCAACCTCCTGCCTCTGGGCTGTGCTCCGTGGGTCTGGCAGAGCTGATGGGAGTGTACTGCTGGCTCTGCCCACCTCCCAAAGCTGGGCTGTGCTCCAATCAGCTCCCCCAGCCCCTTGGAGCCCAGCCTGGTGGTGGGAGGTGGGCAGAGCCAGCACCACCAGGCTGACTTCCAGGGGGCTGCGAACTGCTGGGAGCTGAGCCTGGTAGAGGGAGGTGGAGTGCAGCGGCGCAGCTGTGCTCCGCCTTCCTCCACTGGGCAGCAAGCCACTGGGCACTCAGCCCAGTGGAGGGAGGTGGAGCGCAGCCCTGGCACTGCGAGCTGCCTCCCTCTGCCAGGCGGCAAGCCGCTGGGCACCGAGCCTGGAGGAGGGAGGTGGTGTGCACTGTTGGGACTGCGCGCTGCCTCCTGCCACCGGGCAGCAAGCCACTGGGCAGTGAGCACAGTGGAGAGAGGCAGCGTGCACCGCCAGCGCTACATACCACCTCCCTCTGCCGAGCTCAGCACCCTGCGGCTTGCTGCTCGGTGGAGCGAGGTGGTATGCACCGCCAGTTCTGTGCTCCATCTCCCTCCACCGGGCTCAGTGCCCAGTGGCTCCCAGCCCCATGAAATTGATCCTGATGGGGGGAAGTGGAGGGCTGCGCTCTGCCTCCATCCACTGGGTAGTTCAGCTCCCAGCGCCAGTCCAAGGTGGCAGTGGCAGCCTAATGCCCGCACCCCTGGGAAGTCTGTGTTGGACTCTGTCACACTTCTCCAGGGGTGTGGGTGAAACGTGAAACAGCATCAAAACAGTGAAACTGTTTCGATGGAACAGTGCTTTCGAAATGAAACTTAACTCAAAACGAAACACTGTTCCATCGAAACGTCAAAGCGAAGTGGTGCTGAATGCAAGACTCCATTCAGCCTTCCACTGAGGACCCCAACTGCATGACGCACAACTTTCACCAGTTGGCAGGTTAGTGATACTGAGCTGGAATACTGTGCCTCTCACTGCACTATCCATTACTGCCTGCCCAAGAAGCTTAGCGACACCTCACATAAGGCTTTGAGTGCCCCTGACTCCCAGCAGTGGCTGCCTCTTGGTTAGGGGCACATGAGGAGCCTTTCAGGAGTGTATCGTTATTCTCCTTCTCCCACCAGTCTAAAGCAGATATCATTCTATGGACACCAAAGGGCCAGATCTTCACCTCCTATAAAGCAGATGTAGTTTTATAGGAGCTCTGCTAATGTATATTAGGAGACAAGTAGTAGAACCTGGATACTTCATGGGTGTAGCTTTTTCTCTCTTCAGAAAATAGGGCCTGATGAACCAGCTGAGGGTATCCAGAGGTATAGCAAGCAGCTGCACAGGACAACTGATGAGCTCCACCTGATTGCAGAAGCAATGCCCTTTGAAGTAAAAGCTTCTGGGAATAGTCAAGTAGCGTGTCCTTAATTCAGCAACCTTTTGTGAACCACCCAGATATAAATGCTCCAGGTTCTGCTCTACTGAGAGAGAGTTCCGTGTGAGTGAGAGCAAAGTTACATGTGTTAACGTTGGCTTTTACAAATTCATTAGCAGATTATACATTATACATATCTATATATAATAGATCTACTAACCATGATTTATACTGCCTATAGTTTATGCTTTAGATGTAAACTCAAAGAGTCCAATATTGTTCTCACCTACGGATTTAGATTTAGAGCCCAGCTTGCGAAACTTCTCACAAAAATAGTCCTTACTCACATGCCAAAGTGAAATCTGCACCAATCGGGAGCGGGGGGGGGAATAGTCTGGGGGAAGGTGCTATATACACATAGCACCTTTTAATAAATTACTTAAACATCAAGGGGCAAATCCTCAAGCCTTATTCATGCAACTAGCAACACTGAAATCAGTGGACTGAATGATCTGAGTATGAACGGACTGTCAAACTATTCCTTCAGATTGGTGCAGATTTCACTTTGGTATGTGAGTAAGGACTATTCTTATGAGAAGTTTTGCAGACTGGGCTCTAAATCTAAATCTGTAAGTGAGAACAATATTGGGCTCTTTGAGTTGATATCTAAAGCATCAACCATGCAACTATAATTTTTCATATGTTGCATTTTCTCAGGTTTGGAGTAGGAAGCACACTTGCCCACAAAAGCCTCTGCCAATGGCAATAAAACACCTGGTGCCAGACTCACTGTTGTTTATACGATAATATTACACTGTGAGTTGAGCTGTATTTTTTGTATCCCATACTTTGCACACTGTTGGGCTTGGCTGGTTTCAGTGCTAATACACTGAGAGATGGCAGATCCACTACTTTTATTGTCTAAATATAAAGTGGGTTCCTGGCCCCGCGCATTCATGGTGCCTTCTGATGTCTTCTACATGATGCTTAAAGCACAGAATAAGGGAACGACAACACTATTTTCTCACACCTGCAGTTACAACATGCATGGGATTCATTAAGGGACTCTCTCTGACAGTTTTGTGAGCTTAATCCAGGCAGCTCTGGATGCTTTGCTTACAACGTGTAAGATTTTTACCTGTGTTTTGTTTCCCCTTTTATTGATATTGGACTGAAAGGGATTTTCAGCTGGCGTAATTCAAGTCAGTAGAGCTACACTGTTTTACACCAGAGGATCTTGTCCCAAATATTAATTTTTCATGTGCTAGAGCAATTTTTTGCCCCCCTAGAACAAAAGTACTCCCAGCAGCATTTTCACCTGTCATCATGATGCAGGCATGTCAGCTTACATCTTTTTCAGCTCAGATGTTCCTAAAGCCCCAGACATCATTGCTTAGAGAACTGTCAGTCGCTTTGGAAAGTAAGCTTTTTATTTGAAGTTTAGAATACAAGAAAAACTGAAATCACAGATTTCAGTGGGTTCCCACTCCCTGAAGACTGTCAGCCTCTGCATACGAAAGGGACCGTTTCCTGCTGTATTTGTTATCCTTTAGAAAGTTTCTCCACTAATGGGTTGCACCATCTGTTGGGCAATTTGCCTGCATGCTATCTTGCCTGCAGCACTCCTGTATTTAGTTATGTTGCACTGTGTGCTAATGGGGTAGATCGACACCTGTCTCCCTTCTCCCTGAATTAGACGGGTGGGAGAGACACCTTGTTTCTTTTTTATTTTCTTCTTAATGTTTACCACCTTGCATCCTCTTTCTGTTCTTATTTTTTGTTTTCTCTGCAGACAATGTAGAGGTGGATCAGCGTCAGAGCCCCAGAACTGATCTGCTTAAAAATAGGACGAGATGAAATTTTCATGTTAACCTGTTGTTTGGATGGAAATCGGATTATTGATGTAATTTTTATTCAGAAAGCTGCATTCATTTAAAAAAAAGTCCCCGAAAAGCAATTTTGGTTTTCAGCAGTTTCTAAGTAAACATTTTCAGATTGAAGTTTTTGACAACTAGCTGACATTTGCAGTGTATTCCCTATTGTATTTTTTTTCTGGCCATTTCCATTGAAACCTCACACAGACAATGGGTTGTCTCCACACCAGCTGAAAAAGTTTTTGAGGTTGAATCCATTTGAAATCTATTTTAAATTGTATCATTCCACACTGGAGCCAGGAGCCAGTGAGATGAACCAAAGATGTTCCCAGATTTTATAGATCTCAGATTTCTCATGGCTCACAGGAAGGTTTACTGACTGCATCGCTAGCCAGACTCTTTGTCCTCTGAAAATACAGGTTCCTCTGGGGCTGTACTGCTGTGTCATGTCTTCTTGCAAATAACCCCCTTGGTGTTCCCATCCCTCTACATACGAGAGTGGGAACCCAATAATGAAAACACTAGTAGTTGTTGTGGTGAAACGAGGTGAGGGAGAACCACCTTCCTCTCTCCTCATTGCATTGCATCTCATCTCACTGGCTTCCTATGAACAGCTTCAAAATCCCACCCTCCCAGAGGAACTTGCAAAGAAGCAAAGGACAAGGCAAAAAGTGCTATTTCTCTTCTGGGTAGCTTTTGGTAGGTTTTGCTTCCCTTCGTTTGTGTTAAGACAAGTTGTGGGGGGGGAAAAAGAAAGCAAAATGTACAAAAAAAAAAAAAGCAACAACATAAAGCGAAGCTGAATTAACAGATCAATATGCAAGTACAGAAGGACTGTGAAGTAGGGATTGGGGATGGTGGAGAAAGAAACAGTTTAATTAAAAATAAATAGATTAGGTATAATATATGTACTCAAACTTATTTCAGTCTTGCTTCAGGAATAAGTCCCTTTGTTTTCCGCTGTCCCTAATACATAGCACAGGCTCCCTGCTAGTTGGCTGGCTTTGCTTGCATTTCCTACATTGATTCTACCTTGTAAAAATAATTGGTTCTGATTATAGTGAAAGGGTTTGATTCACTCCTTCATTGCAGACATCTGTTACTGCTAAGTCTGCTTTATCTCCTTGCTTGTCTGAGAGGTTGGCACAGCCTGAAGAATGAGTGGACCTGGCCCAGTTTGTGTGGGGGAGGAAACCTGGTCAACCCTGCAATGGAACGGTGCAGCAAACCCAACAGGCAGCGTCAGCTAGGAAGATACCTATGAAACCCCAGGCAGAATTCAGAGTTGCTCCCCTCCTCCGAGCATGTGTACTCTCTCAAACCCACTGCACTTGTCTTGGTGTTACGCTGCACATTGTGTCCAGCTGGGCAAAGACAAATGTGCACATGCACAGACTGGTTTCCTAAGCTGCGCAGTTTGTGGTTTGCCTGATTTCCTACGAGAGTTTGTGGAGAAATCCATTTAGTGTAGCAAGACTTGGAGACTGGGAAAGGTTAGGAGAGAGGCTGAAAATAAGAGAAGAAAATGAGGTAAGCAAGGCATTTTGGTTTTAGACTTTTTTTAAAAATGCTGCTTCTTTTTTTCTAATAAGGGATATACTTGCATTCCCAGTGAGATGGTGGGGTGCAACATGCGTTTCCTTTTGGTCCCTGTGTGCTGCAATCAAAATAATTCTGCCATTTTTTTCTATCTCCACTCGCTGCCTTCCCCCCACCTCTTTTCCCTGTCTCTGAAAAGCTACTTCAGGTGGCAGATCCAGCAGTAGGCTTCATAAACATGGGGCTGTTCCCTACCTTGAGGATCTAGTTGGCTCAGAAGGAGAACACAGTATTTGTAGCTGACATTTCAAAACACTGCACAGAAATGATTGACAACTCGTGCTAAGTCTAAATCTTCTAGGGCTACCCAAGAGTGCAACTCAGACTCATTTTTCATGCAGTCCCTGAAGGCACATTAAATGCCTCAGACACTTCCTACAGTCATTGGTGTTACCAATCTGGTTACTCTATGCTTTTTTCTGTAATTTTGACAGAATCAAACCAAACTTTTTCTTTTTGGAACTAGGCAGCAACTGAAGTATTACTGGGAAACATCTCTATTTAAAAAAAGCTCCTTTTTGTTTCATCCATATTCAGTCTGACATGAAGCTGCATTAAAATTATCATGTTATCAACAGAATATTGTAGGAAGAGTTGGTAATAATGAAATCATGCTGCTCCTTAATTCAGATTAAAGGTTCTCTACACTGATTGGTTTTATGTATTGATTTTTATTCTTGCTGTGATTCAGCTGCACCATTCAATACTATGCCCACCACCCTTCCCTCGCAATGTGTGGGATGCATTGTTGAGTACCGGCTCCTTGGAAGATGGGGTTTTTCTGGCGCTGAATTTGGTTTTGACTCCACAAATTTTGGATGTATGCTGAAGTTAACCTGCAAAAAACAGCTTGTGAAGTCTGGCATGCTTCCACACGTGGAAGATAATTCTAACTAACGATCCCTGGAGAGCTTAAACAGATGCACAGGGAAGAGGTAACCTGCTGCTGAAAAGTAACCTCTTCTGGAGTGAAATGTATCTACTGTGTGACAATGCAGAGCAACAGACCACAGCAGTCTACATCAGGAAGTTAAACTAGTGGAAACTGCTGGGTTAACATAAGAAAGGCAGAATATAATTATCTGTGTTGCAATTTTAGCCAGAATGCAGGGATTCACCATCCTCAACTCAGGTTGAGAATGAATCATAGTTTTGTAATGATCAGGGCTGATCAGAATCTGTTTTTAGACTCATCCAAAGGATTATTCTTTCAACAGGCAGTGGCTAACTGACCTAATGGGCATTGATTTAGATTCTGAATTTTAGAGAGACAAATAGAACATCACTGCTAGTTCCTTTTGCACCTTGAGTTTTGCTTTGCTCGGAGACCCTCTTCAAATAACTCTGTTTTTTCTCAGTTTTTGTTGTTGTTGTAATACCGTCGGGCATACTCTGTCCACTGCGGAGTAGGCAGAAGGCAGAGTAGAGTGGCATCTTAGGCTGCATCCCCACGAGTGGGGAATATGCAGTTTGCGGTGCCTCAAAGTCTTTTGAGGTGCCAAAAAGTGCATGTGGCACATGTTAACTGCTACATATTTGTAAAACTAGATGCCGGAAAATTCTGGTATCTAAAATACCGCATCAAGAAAAGGTGGCAGGGTGCATGAGGCAGCAGTGTATGCTGCCCAAACCCAGAGCCTGGCCAGCCAGAGCCATGCTCCAGATGCTGGCTAGGCTTTGTGCACCCAGATCACCATCACTGCAGCCCTGAGAGATCCCCAGGATCCAGGTAAGGCTGCTGGGGCTGGTCCTGGTGCTGGCCCCAGCCTCCCCATCCCCACCCAGGGCAATTTGCTGGGTGCCACAGCGTGCATGCAGGGGCATGCCCAGGCATAAGCAGCATTGGCACACATATGTGCCACTGCTGCTTATCTCAGGGAAATGCACATGCACGCTCATGAGGATGTGCCCTTATAGACTAACTTATTCAGAGTGCCATGAGCTTTCATGGGTTACAGCCTGTATGAGTTAGCCCAAGGGTTCTCAAACTGTGGGTCACAACCCACCAGGGGATCACAAGCAACTTTAAAAAGGGGCCACAAACTTCCCAGGCGTATGCATGGTGGCGCAGGTAAGTGCCACGTGTTGCAGAGTGGTGGACGGTTGCAGCAGCTGCCACATGCAAGCTCCCCGTCTCCCACTGCCACCATCCAGCAGTCCGGGTCATGGTATTGCAATGTTTGAGAACCACTGCATTAGCCTATGAAGTGCCATTCTGCCCTAGTTAGTCTAACTTCAGATTAACACAGCTGCTACCTCTTTGTACTATATAGTATGTCAATCTATGCAGTCAGAAGTGATTCTGCGCACACAGGCTGACTCCACTGCAACAAAGCAGGTTCTATCCAGTCTCTCACTTTCCAGCTCCAGATTAAACTCTCCAGTCCTTGCTCATTAAGAGTTTCCTGTGCTGTAGTGTAATGGCAGAGAAAATGCCAACTGCACCTTATGGAGCGGCACCATTGGTCTGTATCAGTAGCCAAGAGCTTGAACTATGGATCAACCCCCACTCGTGTGCAGCAGCTGTTGATTGTACTGTAAGGATGTGGGCATGGCTGCAGGGACCAAATGCCATCTTGTACTTTGGACAGCAACAAACGACATTAATCAACAGCAGGTTCTGATTGCCGTTGTGTTGGACGTTGGTAATCTCTACGTAAAAATCTTTACGAGTTCTCCGCCTTCAAGAAAAGCAGCTCACACATTTCCTTCGGCCTCTCCTTGGAAGCCAAATGTTTCTCCAAGAAGCAATGATTTGTAACAAAGAAATATTAAATAAAAGTAGGTATTTCCTATGGAGAAACAGATCAAATTGGTGGAAATCTAAATAAAGCATTCTGGTTGCTATTTTTTGCCGATGAGATTACAAGCCTTGTGTGATAGATGGAGTGCAGAAGCCAATGAATCCTGGTTTCACTGCCACTCCGAATTCACAGGATTCCTCTCTTGCTTTATCCTCTTCTTGCAAACTGGGTGCTCACTCAAGCACTCCCCATTACAGCCTTGGTTATATATTTGTCCTGACATCGCTAGGAAAAGAGCCAGACCCCAGTGTCTTGTATTCCCTCTCTTCTCTGAAAATCAAGGTAAGGGTAGAAGCCAGAAATTATCTAAAAAAGTTTGCTTAGAATCCTTTTTCATTAGAGAATTCAGTTTTGCCAAAATGAAAATACTCGGTGGGAAAATCTATAAATTGTTAAAACTTTGTTTTGGGGAAAACAGTGAAAAAAATTCTATCCGATATCAAGATTTGCAGAATATGCTTTTTTGTTTTGGTTTGAAATGTTTTCTTTGAATTTGGTATAATATTATATGTTATAACATAGAAGATGAAAGCAAAAAGAGATATTTTGATTTTGCTGACAGTTTAATTTCAAAATAATTTTTCCTGATTTTTTTTAAAGAATATGTTAAGGTTTTGGTGTTTTGCCCCTAATCATGACAAAGCAAAGGTTGAAATCTTGAAACTCTTCACAAGAAAAACAACTCCCTCTCAAAAAATGACCTGTCCCCTGTGCTGATCTAATAGAAGCTCATCCTTTTAGAAAAGCAATGAGAGATCCTTTGTAAATGCTCAAAGTCAATGTAGTCAAACTGATGGTAAATGTTATCAGTTACTGATAAATGTTATCAGTACCACCACCATTATAACTGTATGACATTTTAGCCTATATAACTCACAGTTGGAAGGAGAATTAATTGACATGTTCAAAGTACTTTAGCATCTTTCATTTGAGACTCTTACAGAACCATTGTATAGTGCTGCACTTAATAAACATTTGCTGAGTGTTTTCATTAGTAGCTCTCAGAGTACTTCATAACAGTGGACAGTATCTCTATCCATCCATCCTTTCTTGTCTTTTAGTTCAACTGAAAGCTCTCTATGGCAGAGACTGTTTTAATGCTGTGTTGGTACAAAACCCAGCATTTGTCCTGATCCATGATAAAAAGCTTCTAGGTGCTATGCTAATACAAATAAATCATCGCAGTATTCCACGTTGTAATGATGGGGAAATGGAGACAGACAAATTATGGCCCCTAATCAGCAGAGCCTTGAAGCACATAAGTATTCCTCTTGAAATTGATGGCCCGAGTGCTTAAAGTGATACATAAGCAGGATCTAAGAGACTTGCTTAACATGACTGAATCATTGACAAAACCGGGAATAAACCCCAGAAGTGTTGTACTCTAGCTCCAAATCTTTCTAAGTTTCCTGAAGATTCAGTGGGACAAAATGTTTTTGGCCATATCCTGCAGGGTGCCTCGGCTCTTAATTCCTCCAAAAGAGAGCTCTAATCCAGGCCTGACCACAACTGGGGAGGAACAAATTAATGATGGTTCACTCATTCGAAGGTATAAAATATTTGCCTATATTAAAAGGCACCATACTGGAATCCAAGTTTTACCTATTTATAGGTTAAACTAGATAAAGGTATGGAATATTTTGACTCTGTTTATAACTCTGTAGGTGGGAGCTCTGAGATGTGGTGTGAAGGACATAGTCAGCCTTATTTGGGTTTAGTCGAATGTTACCATTTAAATGACAAGCCCTCTCGTAATGAGAGCTTTTTCAAAAGCAGATACTATGTCTTTAGGTGGCTTACCTGTTCTTTGTGAGCTTTCCCTTTTTTTAACAACGTGAAATTTTTAAATCAAATATAATTGGTTTCTGCTTTAGAAAAGTGGTATAAATTACTCTCTAATTGCACTGATGAAAAAACTAGTTAAGGCTGTAGAAATTGCAATAGAAGTACAACCTTAAAAGGACTGAAAGTTAATATCTCTGAATCACAAGACAGTCTTTTACCTGATAGCCTGTGCAATCTTGTCTTTCACTTGTAGTCATTATCATTTAAGAATACTACTACTAATCATAATCATCGTAATATCTTTTCTTTCCAGTCTACCTCTTCCATGATTCTTTTAGCTGCATAGCAAAGTGTTTAGTATAGATAAATACTAAGCATGTTGTGATTAACAAAAATATAGCAAGAATCAAACCTTCCTGAAGAAAACAATAAATTACCACTACTGTCATTTTATTAAGACACAGGTTATGTTAGACCTGTCCTGGGAGTCCTTAACTCCCAAACACCAAGTACTACAGCTTCCATGGTAATAGTGCTAACCCTCTTACTAGATGCAATGAAAAAGAAGCATAAAGGGTGGGAGAAGAAGCCATACTATAGAATCTGCTCTTGCCCTGGGCATGTCTGCTAGAGAGGATGAAAAGGGTGGAGGACTGGCACAGCATAAGTATGGGACTTTCTGAGTTAAAGGCTGTAGGGGAATGGACTTTATACAACAACAACAACAAAAAAGCTATAATGCTAAATGATCATTTTGCTTGCCAGTCACTCTCTTTGCCAGCCCTTGCATATGTGAATTTTTTTTTTTTTTTAGCTTAATTGTCAACTCTTCCAGCCAGGGACTGTTTCTTCCTAGTGGTCTGTGAGGCCCCTAGCCTGCTTTTGGGCAATAGACAAATAATAGCACACATGCCTTTTTGAGGGCAGTGCAGAGGTGAGCCTTCCAGGGTCACGCTTTCTAATGGAGAAAGTCCCAGCCCTCTACCTGGCTTCATTAGATTAGGGCAGGCATAAGCTTCCTTTTCACTTACCTTCCTTGCTGTGCTGAAACACAGAGCAACAGAGAGATCCTCAGGGAGAACCACCCTATATTAATCAAGGCTTTAAACAGTAATAACAAGATATATGCATTTGTTCACTGAGCTCTGAATTCAGTGGGAGCCTTTCATGATATTTCGAGCAATCACAGTCCTGGTGACTGTTGCAATGATCAGGCCCATCAGTGGTTTTCATGCATTTGATGGATGTTCACCTACCAAATCGGTTCACAGACTACAGCCATCACTAAATCTGACAGGTATAAGCTGTTTGAGCTGCTGCAGCATTGACCAAAATAAAACACATTATTGGAAAGGTATTATTTTGGCCACTGGAGGGCTCTTATCTTTATTCATTGACACAATAGAAGGAGATGGGGAAGGTAGAAAAGAAGCGAGGGAAGAGCTTAGCATGAGGGAAATATTGTTTGTTTCTTAGTGCATCCCCTTGCTCATGAAAGCATCTTGGTGAGCTCAATATTTCACTAGATTCAGACTTGATTTACCAAGAATTTCACTCCTGCACCTAAACCACGTGGCGATGAAGAGGAAGCAAGCTAGAAATGTTGCCTATAGAATGATTAAAGGCTCACTTGTACTAGATTTAACACAGATGTGTAGAGGAGTAGGTGAAAGTAAATTGTGCCAGGCCCTTATGTGTGTTAGGATTCCCCTATTTTTGGGTATTCTTCAAGCTGGGAGAGAGGGTTTTTCTGCTCTTTGTACTGCAAGTCAGTAAGCAGGGTGGAGATGGGGGTAGGAAGAGCTATTTGTCAACCCCAGGTATAAGCTAGGGTGAGGAAGTAGTTTCATCAAGAAGAGCTGCATTTTATTGCCAGCATCTGCTGCCACCCTTCCCCCCCCCCCCACACACACACACACACTCGGGTGCAAGGAGGAACAGGGGAAAAACTGATTCTCTGATTCATGTTTCTGTCCTTTCCCTGAGTGGTGCAGCAAACCCCAAACATAAGACTGAGCCTCAAGTTTTGACCTAGCTTTCAGTAGTATATTGTATTCGTGTTACGGAGGTTTCCTTCTGGTGTGACCTTATTCGCATAGCAAGGTCTTTTATCCCATGGTGTCTCACAACCCATACAAAGAAAAGCCAAAGACAGCTTGATCGTAACATTAACACAAGCCATAGAGCAACAGCCAAATGTGGCATGGCGCTCAGAGCAATAGCACAGGAGGGGGCTTTTCCAACCTCACCCCCTGGGAACTTATAGTTTGGATCTTCATAGTTTGGAAAGTCTGGATTAAAAACGGTTATATTCTATGTTTCTATTTTAGCCATTTGTATTTACAGGAACATGGGAAGGACCCCACAGGATTAAATCTGTGGTCCATCTGATTCAGCAACTTGGCTCCGACATTAGCTGTGACTGGATGCTTTAGGTGTCACCCCCTCTGTCCTGGTCCACAGTGGAGTACGTTTTGTGAAAGGCCAGCCTTTTAGATGGTTTAGGACCCAGATAATGGATGAATAGGAAATAACTCAAATGCTAAACAAAAGCCAGAAGTTTTAGATACTCAGCCAAAGCTTGGCACCTAGATTCACTCTCTACTGTCTAAGGCATGGAGGCAGTTCAGAGATTAAGGGAAACCCATCTTGACAGCTAAATGCACTGTTCATGCTATTTACTTTCAAGACTTATTGCCCACAAAACTACCACTGAAATGAGCTGGGCTTATCTTGCACAGCCCTGAGTAGGTACAGCTCCCATTTTGGTGGGAGCACTGAATCTTAGGAGTGATGATATATACTTCTGAAATTCTGCATTATGAGGAGCACTTGTCTAGTCCTGATCCTTTTAAGGAATCTTATATTTCAGGTACAATCAAAGATTTTCTAACCTTATCATATGCTATTGGAATTGGTATAGGCGTCACTGGGTGAAATCCTATAGACTGTGTTATGCAAAATGTCAGAGTAAAACACTATACCGACAATGACACCCATGAAATCATCACAAAAGTGGTTGCTCAGAGAGTAAACTTGGATTCATGAAAATTTGTGCTCTCTCTATATATCTTATTTGGTTAGTCTATAAAGGTACATATCTACCCTGCCTACTACTAGGCCATACTACTAGTAGTGAGGTACATCTCTGCAACCTGGTACCCTTTGCTTCTCCCCCTATTAGACAGGAAATAGCCATATACAATATCTCCGTTTTCCACGAACCTGATTGCTACTTTAAATTTAATCTTCTGTCTTTTGCTCTATAGTCAAGAGAAGTTTTGCCACTGATTGCAGTGAAAGCATAATTGGGTTTGCAACCGTTTCCACAATAACGCTCTCAAAGAACCTATCAGACTCCCTTATTAACTTTTCCTCTCTTATGATAATTTAGATATAGATGTTCATCTCTTCATGTAAGAAGCTATTAAAATATCTCCATATTCATCTCTGTCTATCAGTCAATGACAAACTTAGAAGCATTAATACTGGGACAGTTACAGTGGAATTCAATTAACTTATTAATAAGTCATCAGGATGTTTTAGAGCCTGTTAGTGATATGCTTTGGGATGTGATTGACTCTCTGATACATTTTCTAGAATGGGTGAGCAGTCAGTGGAATGGATCTCCTTGTCAATGACTTTGTGGCCACATCTACATGTCAAAAAACAGGACACCTGAATTTCTACTGGTATCCACTAATATTGTGTCCTTTTTGGTAACAATGGGGAAGCTCCAATATGGTTAGAGCTCATCTGTTTTCACCACTTTGCCTTTGAACTCTGGTAAAGGTAACAACACCAAGTGATAACTTTTTTAACCCTTGCTAAACCATAGGCTAGAGCTGTACCATTGGCTGTGTAAGTGATGCAGCCACACAAGGCAGTAGGAGAGCTATTTCATTCGTTCTCAAATCAGAAGTCCTGCAGCATGATACTACGTGCTTCTTAGCAGACCTAATTAACTTAGGTGTAGCATTACCTGAATGCAGCTACACTGTTTCCTGTGCAGGAGCTAGTGCACACAACGCCTGTATGTGTCTGCGTGGCATCATCTTGCACCACTCAGACATACTCAAAGTGTAGTGACACTGTGGCCAGGCTCATTTGATCTGTGGGGCTGGAAGTGTGCATTCTTGTGAAGTAGGGAAGCATCTTGCTATGGGGGGAGTTAATAGGGGTGAGCACAGGGGAACAAGTCTCACAGTTTGTCTGACTAAAGCTTCCTTTAACTGCCACAAGTAAGTCTTCGCTGGTGGCGTCTTGCATCCCTAGTTTCTCCAGGGCATAAGAGAATTCTGACTCCTCTGTGAGTTCAAAGGACTGCAGTTCTGTGAAGCAATCGGCTGGGGTAGTACAGTGATTTTAATACTGCCGTCACTGTAGGTTTTACAGCATACACGCACAGCTTTTGCTCTTTTTATGTATGCATATATGTCTGTAGCATTTAGAAGTCAACCTCTTTGCTGGTCCCTGTTCAAACGTATGAAAGCCCCTGCTCCAAGGAGCTTACAGTCTGAAAGGCAAGACACAACTGATGGATGAGAGAATAAATGAGCTAGTGTGGAAGGGGAGGAGGTAACAAAAATAAAGAGCTGTGTGTAACTATCAGACCAGACTATGGATCTGTCTATATGTGAACTCCTACAACTTCTGTTCAGCACAGTATGCTGCTTTTAACATTTGCATTTTGTTTGCAGAGATATTCTTAATATTCCTATAAAGCCAAAATATTATTAAAGTACAGGCCCTGAAGAATGACATGAAAAAAACTGAAAGGAAAAAGATCCTTCACTTTAGAAACCACTATTTCTCCCTTTTAACTCAGTGGAAAAACTAGCTGAATTCAAATTAAATTAAATAATTAAAACTACTTTGAGGTAAACCCACCTTTACTTAAAATGTAGTGCCCTTAAGTGTCACATCAGAGATGGGATGCAATAATAATCCCAGGTAAATTTAAATGGTTTATGTGGCCTATCTTTTTAAGTAAAAAAAAAAAAAAAGGCAGAAGAAGAAATTGTTTTCCTTAAGGACTAGTGTTTATTACTTGTTTTTCTTAAAGTGCTGAAGATAAAATTCCTTATAGGGTTCAGTTGCAAATAGCTGGACCCTCACCAGGTGTAAAGCAGCATTATTTTACATCCTCTGAGGAGCTGTCCCCCGGCACAATCTTACAGGGACATGAATCATTTATAGTACGTACAAACATAAATTGATTTTGACCACTGGCCTTCTGTATTAGAGGCACAAACTCTCAAAGGTGAGTCGAGAAGCAAATCGACCCATGGGAGAAATGGAGTGAAAGTAATGGGAAATATGTCTTGGTGGATCAAATAGTGTTTACTTGAGCTCAAAAGGTTCCTTGGGTTGCAAAGTTTAAATGCTTCTTGGAAAGGGAAAAGGAAAGTACCAACTGACATTTCAGAACAGAGAAGCACCCAGTCAATAGAAAGAATTGTGTGTTGGTATGACCAGTGTTTCCCATGCACTGCTCTAAAATTATCTCTCTAAATATCCATTGGAGTTATTTATAATTACCCAGAAAAATACAGAGGAAGCTAGTGAGTTAGGTAATACCAGAAATCTCAGGACCTGGAAACACTTCTAATGGCTTAGGTTTATGGCATAATTATATACAAAGTTCCCCCAAAAGACGAATGGTTCATACATCAATAGCTGGTCGTTATTTAGAAAAAGTTGTGTCTAGAATTGAGACTGTTTACTGAGTATATTAGCAACTCATTATTACTGTATGGTACTGGCAACTTTATCTTCATAATTTGAAATGAACTATGCATGTAATATACTGGATGCAGAAAAAAAAGCACGTGCTGGGGTATATAGGCAAGTTAGTGTTACATAGATCCAGAACCATGCTGTTCCCATGCCTTTGTGGTGTCCCTATGTTGTGGGTCCATCAACACAGATAGATACTTAGGTTAATTTTCAATGGGATTCAAAGTAGTCCAGAGGTAGAATTCACAACCGAAGGTTAAAAATGTACCTGAGCCTCATTAGTCCAATTGCTTTAAAGAATGCGTAGGTGACTTGCATGAGGGAATGAGGGAAAGGCAGAAGTTTCAGTGACCAGAGGAAAATGCATCCAGAGTACTGTCAGCACAGAAAATACCATATTTACTCAAATATAAAATGATCTCCCCAATAATTAGATTCTATATATAGGACATTTATAAATTTGTTATAATTTTCCAGATATATAAAATCTAATTATTGGAGGTTTGTCTTGAATTTCTCCCCCTCCCCACTGCTATAGCAGGAAAAATAAATCTGGAGGATCAGGTAGGTCTCTTGCCCTCTGCCCCCTGCCTTCTCACAACTTCTATCTCTTGCAGTATCTTTTCTCTCATCCTTACTGTCAGATCCTGCTCTCCCTAACCATGTGGAACTGAGAAACAAATTTGAAAGCACTGGAGTGGATACATCTACATGAGAAGTTTACTGCACAGTTGACTAATGAACTGCACAGTAAATGTCTTGGTGTCTACACTTGTGCCCCTATTAGGGCGCACAAAACTAATAAACTCCACTGCAGGGTAGTACTTGTAAATACAAGTACTACTGTGCTGCAGAGTTTTTTTTCATGTGCAGCAGTGCACAAGTAGGCACTGCCCCAGCTGCTTGGAGCACAGGGTACTTCGGTGTAGGGGCCGCTTGTTGGTTAGCCCTGCACTGAAGTACTCTTGTGCCTCAGCCACCTCTTCTGCAGCACCTGGAGCCCAGTTGCAGCATCTCTGGCTGGGATGCTGACCCCCTGGGTCTCCTGCCAGCATGGGCTGCTCTACCTGGGCTCCATGTACTGCACACAAATAAACTCTGGAGCAATATGACTCAGAGTTTATTCATGCTTATTAGTCACACATGTAGACATGCCCACTGACCTACAAATAAACATACCTGAAGTAACTTGTGTGTAGAAAAATTATTACAGATAATAATAGGTTTAGTTCATCCAGAATTGATGCAATTTACTGTTTGGACACTGTTTCAAGTTTTAGCACAAGTACTCCATAAACACACACTTAAACCGTACTTGTGTATACATATAGAACAAACTGGGTGCATCTACACATTCATTAATGCACTGTAATTATGGTGTATTAAGTTTAGTACCTGCAATAACAGGTACTAACTTAATGCTCCATAATCAGCACTACTGTGCATTAGCACAGATGAATACTTTTTAAGTGACATTAATGTGCATTAGACTAAACTTACTGTGCATTGGTGCATTAATGCAATTTTTGCCACCCACACTAATGCACAGTAGAATTAGATTTTTGTGCATTATGCATCTTATGTTGACATGCCCACTATGGATCCTATTAGTCCAAGAGCCAAAAGATCTATGATTTACCATATAGTTCATTAGTCTGGACCCCAGCTGAGAAAACAGTGTTCTAAGTCATGGTGGCCCCACAGTTTTTAGCACTGATCAGTATGTGTGTGTACTTCAAATACTCCCACAAAGAATCCATGTGCTTATTAGTCCCCTACTCATGACTGGAACTGGGTGTTCTTGTCATAAGTCATGAGAACCTCCAAAAATGTATATGCAGATAAGGTGCAGGGCAACCTAGTCCAGCTCCACCTCATGGAGGGCAGTACCATATAGTCAAATATGATAGGCTGAGAGAGGGCAACAAAGGGATTCTAGGTGAATTGTTTGGGGCCCTGTTCAGTGAAGTTTGTCAGTCATTTATGGCTTGTAAAAAACCAGGAATCAATCATTTTAAGGATGGTTTGAAACCAGGAATCACTGGAAATGGGAAAGAAAGGCACAGTTGAGCTGTGGGAGTGAAGAACAAGTCAAAATGTATTCACTGTAGTGGGCCACCATGACTTGAAAAGAGTTCTCACTGAGGGGGACTGAGTGCAATAGGTATGACCATATATCCTGTCCGTTGACCTTAGTTTCCTGTCAGTATGTTTACCCCATTTGGGCTATGTATTTTATAATTGTGCTCAGTGTTGGATGCATTTAATCAGCTTTATAGCTGGTTTCCATTACTGAGCGCATGCTGCTTTTGGCAGCAGTTTAATGATATATAATGCATTTAGTTAGGTTTCCTTGTATGTAAAATGTAACATGAAGAGCTTATTTCCCCATGTTGATTACAGGGGAGACCCTCATCTTGTTTTTGAGAAAATAGGGTATATTCATTTTGGAGGTTATTGACTAGAAAGAAGGCAGTTGTCAAAGTTAAAGCAGAATTTTTTTAACACCCACAAAGGGTTATTTGTATATTAACATTTCAGTCTGAGATGTCTTTGATCATTCTGGGCATGTCTAACTAACTCCATGCTCTACCAGGTGTGCCTCCATGAAGCAGGCCTGCTCATTTTTTCCTCTCTGTGAGCACTCTCACCCCAGAAATGAGGGTAGCGTTGAGCATGTGCCAACAAAAACACTTGAGACAGAGCCTAAGGGTGGTGTTGTGTAGTAATACACCACTATCTAGAAGTTTCACCAGGGATGTCCTCCATAACTTAGCTCTTTCCCACCCTGCTGACCTTGTCGGCTTTCCTTTACTGCCTACATGTTCTTCTTGTATTAAGGCTCTCTTTGTTATTTGCCTTCATCCTGGTACTTACCATTTTATTCTTTCAGTCACTCCCTCAAATAGTTTTCTGGTAACATATCCATGGTAGCAAATGGCTACAGTGGTACTTTTGTTCTGTTAACAACATCTAGGCTTTGCCATCTGTGAATAAAGAGAATTCACCCTAAATTCATATAGATAAGTTTGATGTCTACAGCAACATGTGGTATCTCCCTACCTATATAAGCCATATTTTCAAAATAACTAATGATGTGGATTTTGATTTTCCAGGGGACTTGAGCAGGGTGGAATAGGATCACACCCACATTAGCATCTGGCTCCATGATTTTCACTGAGAAGTAGAGAAAGTGTATCAGCTAGGCATTAAAACAATTCCCCATTCCCCACAGACTAACTTTGGCCTTTCCTGGGGTCAGATTGATTCAGCGACTTTTTAATCAAAGGCTGACTTTTTTTTCTAGGGTACACTGATGTTTTAGTAATGATAGTGGTCCGACCAGATGAGCACAAGATATATGGCTATGTGCCATCAACATAACATGGGGGAATCCATTGTCACTGTCACTCACAGCTGTCCTATGTGAATATTGTAGAGTAGTGGGGATAGCATGGATCTCTGTGGGATCCATTGCGTGAATAAGAGGAGCAGTTATTCATCATCACTGCAATGTTGGATCATCTATTTCCATATCATGTGGGAAGGGTAGCCATATCCTGGCATGTCAAAAGTTGTAGATAGATGCAACAAAAATTGAGGCTGTATGAAAATCTTGGGATGCTCATCCATCCATCCGTCCATCCATCCACACCTATGTGTATGTGTATGTGTGTAGGCAGAATAAGCAAGGCAACGCTCAGAGCACAAAAAACCCAGCTAAACGGTTTGGAGTCAGGAGTCTGGAGTGTTCAGCTGACCTTCCATTTTATATATCTTCTACAAAGAGTACCAGTGTAAGTCACCCAGGAAAACATGTGATGCTCTTATCTACAGCTTTGTCTCTCTTGCCCTCAAGTATTTGTCTCTTTTGTTGCAACTTGATTTACAGACAACATCTCTAGTCACTACTGAGGCAAATCTTCTCATTGATTCTTCAGATTTTAATCTGGCAAAATTCAGTTTATCAGTGAGGAGAAGATTGGCCTTGCAGTGGTTACAACATCAAAATTCATGATGGAATATTACCATAGTCCCTTATTAACTATTCCTCTTTCATGATAATTTAGATACAGCTGTTCAGTTTCTAATGAAGCTTTTAAATATCTACAAATGCATCTCTGTCTATCAGTAATGACAAATTTAGCTGAATTAATACAGGAAAATGACAGTAGAATTCAACTTGTAATAAGGCACTGGAATATTTTTGAGACCAGTAGCACTGTGCATGGGGATATGATGCATTCTCCGATGGATCTTCCAGAGTGCATAGCAGTAACTGGAAAGCTTATGAGTGATTATTTGGTTGCATCTAAATCGAACAAAATGTGACTTGCAATCCACTCCAGGTGCCTCTTGCTTATGGTTAAAGTTATAGTTAAAAAAACCCCAAAACACAACAATTTAGGCCTTTTTAAGGGCTCCAGCAATGTCAGTTGGAGTTCTGCTTGATTCAAGTGTATAAAATTTGGCCATTTATTAGTAAACTCTTTAAGCAGGGCACAGACTTCATGTTGTGCTTTGCAAAATGCAATATGCATCTTTAGCATTATACAAATATTCGTAATTGACTGAGGTAACAACTTAGCAGAAATACAGACCCCTTTCCTTTAGTGCAGAGAGAGATGGATAACACTGAAAGCTCTTAAATTCTGAAGAACATAGAGTTTAAGTTCTTTCTCTCCAAATCTGTGTACATTGTTCTATAAATAGCGTTGGGACTATACTTCCTGTTTCTACACCCACACATTAACCATAAGTACACTGATAATATATTAACTTTGTAGAGTCCTCCTAATCAAAGAGCAGACCACACATTATTTAGAAAGCTCCTCAGCTTATACCTGCAAGTGACAGGAATGCCATCTGTGCCATCAGAACCCAGGCCCTTCACTTCCTCGGTGACTCTAGCCATATGATTATTATAGAAAAGGTGAGCGCTAGCACCTGATATGTGTGCTTACTATGTCATGCAGGATTAGGCCCTGAGAGAACTTGAGGCCACTTAGAACCTTGTTACATGTTAATTTTAGGCGGCTCCTGGATCTCTTAGGCCTAAAATTGCCCACACATTTTGTTTTCTAAAAGGCCAAATCTTTCCTGCCAGATCCTGCATCAGCACAAACTGACTTAACTCCATCCAAGTCAACAAAGCTGTTTCAATTTGCCACTTCTAAGGATCTGGCCCTTAACTTTAAAGGCAAATGTGATAATTTTAAAAAGTAAAGTTTTATGTGAATCAGTGAAGCAGGGAGCAAAATTAGCTGTTGAAATAGTATTGCAGGTATGAAACTGGAGGATATGTCTGCATCTGGTTGAGGAGGCATGATCAATAGCAGGCTACAGTTTCACACTCGGCACATCTACAGTGTGCCCGACAGTCTACACTGTGCCTGACTGCAAAGTTACTGCTGGTACTGAGGAAGTACTAAATGACTGCACAGTAACCGCCAGTACTGAGCAGTCCGGGCACCACACAGGTTGTTTCTGACCCTACTGCACAGTAGCTCATGGCTACTTCACAGTAGTGGTGGCATCACACTTTGTGCCTGCTGACGCAATTTCGCCACAGCAATATAGTGTCTCATGTAGATGAGCCCTCTGGCACCTACTGAATGCCTCCTTGATGATCTATCCAAATGTAGCAAAAAGCTTCTCCCCATCTTTTTCATTCTCTGTTAAGTGTAAGCGTAATGTTTTGTCACCTTTGAACCAAAACTGTGTACTTATTACCAGTTTCATAGCCCCAGATGGGTAACTGCTCTCCAGAAAGGAAATTAATTCTGCATGGAAAAGAATGGGGGTGGGGGAGAGGGGGAGTGTATTTAAATACATAATGTAATCTTACCTAGGAATGCAGGACTTGCAAAACTGGATCATAGTCATCAGTCCAGTTCAGGGTCCTGTTGCAAATGGCATTGAGTAGGAAATGTCTAAGAGGAAGATGCAAGCATTTAGTGTGTAGATGTGACATGATTTCTTCCCCATTAAGGTCTCATTCTAATTCCTACTACAGGTTGGCTTTACTTCCAAAGTGTGACATTTTATCCCTTCCTATCCTTTTTTGCATTCATTTTCTATCTTTAGATATTTTTCCATCCATGTAAATACCTGGGCCTTTTCTGAATCTTGCTTATTATTTTTAGTTCAAATCAAACAGTAATAGTAGAATACTATTGCCCATCCATCACAACAGGAATAGTGGAACATTAGAACTGAGGGCTCCTAGATACGTAAGCAATATATGACAAGGGGTACAGCAATATATAGTAGTATATAGTATTATATAGTACTTTAAGAATCCCAGCCGCAATAAGTAAGGGCATGTCCCTGCTGTCTGCTGTTCTTCAGCATGCAAGTGTTCTTAGGATTTGTTTGAAGGTAGATTTTTAATGTTTTAAAATAATTATTTCAGACGGGAAGAGTTGACTATTTTGGGTACCATTTTGACCCTATCTTGAAGTGGAAGTTTGACTAGAACTTCTAGAAATAAAGGAAAAACTGCCTCCTTAAGCTGCCTACATCCATTCTTTAGGCACCATTGGCATCCTCATAAACACCCTTCAGCTGCTGCGTAACCTTACAAGTAGCCGTTGTGGCCCTGTCATGTGAAAGCAGTCAGTTTGTGCCCTGCAAAGTGATAGACAGTCTCTGCGTCAAAGAATTTACATTCCAAAAAGACAAAACAGGCACAGGGTAAGAGAAAATGATGTAAAATGCAAGCAGCGCTAATAAGATAATGGTGGCAAACATCCCATTAGTTCTAAATTTCATATAAGCTACAGAATGTAAATGTGACGTCAGCGAAAGACAAAGGAGAGAGCTGAAGAGGATCATGCAAATGAGAGGAGGAGCTGGATGATGGGAAGGAGGGCATGTGATGGGTGAGGAGAACTTGAAAAGATTCTGAAGCGGGATGGAGTAAACAGTCTGTGGGTGTGTCTACACATGCTATTCATGCACAGCAATAAACTGTGCAGCTTATTTCTTTGCAGTTTATTGGTCCTGGGAAGCTCCTGGGCACACTGTTTACACATGCGTGCAGACCACAACATATTGAGCTGTGACGGAGCAGCTTTGGCTGGCAAGGGGACCAGGGGTTCAGCCTCCCAACCCAGATCTGCTCCAGCCAGGCTCAGTGTGCTGCAAAGGGGCTGGCTGGGGCACAAGGGTGCTTCACTGCAGGGCTAACCTGCAGGCAGCTCCCCCCCCCCCCATACTGAAGCACCCTCATGCCCTATGTGAGCTCCTGTGCATGAAAAATCTCCACAGAAGTACGATTTACAACTGTTACCCTGCTGCGGAGTTTATTAGGTATGTGTGCTATAATAGGGGTGCACATGTAGACGTTGAGAGGTTTGCTGTGCAGTTAGTCAACTGTGCAGTAAACATGTTGTGTAGATGCACCCTGTATAATGTAATGCACACCTATTCAAAACCATAGAAAAATAACCTTATTAGATAATCCAAGTCCATTGGTCCCTGCTTAAACTGTTTCTGCAGCTGTTTTTACTGGCTCTAGTATCTGGTTGCCTCCTTCCTTCAGAGTCTTTCTCCAAAGCCATATGATGAAGGAGATCACCAGGTGCATCTTAGTTCCCTTTGGGGGAGGGTCTCTACTGCATATGTGCAGGCAGCAGAATGATGGAGGAAGACATCAAGTGAGGCTCAGTATATGAGAGACGTGGGCTTGTAGTTTTTGACAATGGTGTCTTTGAAAGTGGAGAGCTTTAATTGTGATTGGACATTGAAGAAGCTGAACTTTGGATGAACAGAGCTCATAATTAATACTGGTATATTGGAAGATATCATTGCCAGAAGCAGCTGAGCCTCATCTATGACACAGGAATTAATAAAGTGGAATGAATGGTGTTGAGTGTCTTGACAGATTAACTTCTTTTGTAAGTGCATGTGCATCTTATAACATTCATTGAGAAAGTGAAAAGATCATCACAAGATAACATCTGTTTTCTTCATTACAAATGGTCGGAACACGTACCATGGGGCAATTTTTGCCCTCTACAGCAAAATGATTAAGTAAGTTTGCAAAAGAAGCGGATGTTCACATGGATCCATAGCCGCGTTATCTATGTAGGACTCTTCTCATTGCTCATTTCTTAGTGTGCATATGTGACTAGGGAAGTGATTAAAATACACTGTTGAATGAGAAATATTTGCTATAAACTCATTTTGCTGTATTCACAGATATGGGGAAAAATCAGCAAAAAATAAACAAACAGCAATTATTTCTAGCAACAAACAAGTTTGCAGTGAAAATAATTTACTACAAAGATAGTCAGCTACATTTGAGCTAAAATAACCAGTTCTGCAGTCCTAACCTTTCCCTGATATGGTTACAGTTTTAGTCTTTGCTCTGTCCTATTCATAATTACCTGTAGGTTTATAGCTCTCTCTCACTGGCTTCATTTGGAATGCTGGTGCTTGGCTCATCTGAAAATTAGGACTTTTGTGCCAAATCTGGCTCTCTGCTACAAAGATGTAAATCTAGGGTAGTTCCACTGAAGCCAACAGAGGTGTTCCAGATTAACATCCCTGCAGCTACAGAAGAATTTATACCTTTGGCTTCAGGACAGTATTAGAAGAGGGCCTTATAGAGCATAGGATGCAAGGATCTTGACTCGCAGCTTGCAGTAATAGACCTAGTGGGGTGGGACAGCTGGCACAGAGTAAGGTGACAGGCAGGTGGTATCACTTTGTCCAACTGTATTGATCATCCAGAGCAGCAAGGAGGAGAGTGGTGGAGTGTCAGTTAATAGAAATGACGCTTGGCTAACAAGCCCAAGCATTGGTTTTACTTTTCAAAGTGTTGCATCCATAGTGTTATGCTGCATCTCTCATTATTACCTACCCACCAAGTTGGATATAATGAAAATTAGACCTTTTGTTAGCTTAGCCTGTTATAAAATGCAGCCAGGAAGGAATATTAGAAAACATCATTTTGTGGAAGAATATATGAGCAAAATTAAGTACTTACAAAATTAAGTACATGTCGAAGTCAGCAACCCGAGAGAGACAGAACCAGAGTCTCTTGATCTGGAGTCCTGATCTACTCAGATAGGAAGATAGAAAAGTTTTAAACTGATTTAGAGGAGGGTGAAGTTTTTTCATTAGGATTACATTTATATTTCTCACCAAACAGAATTTTTTACAAGAAATATAATATTTTAAAGATTTGTTTTGGGACGTGCAGTCATCTCAAAATGGAAAACTGAAAACAAAAATGTTTAGGTTTCCAGCAACTAGAAACAAAATTTTCATCCAAAATATGAAAATAGTTAATAAAAATGCAGACATTCAGATTTAAGATGGGAAAAAAATTAGTGACAAAGGTTGATTTTTTTAGGAAAAAAACCCTACATTATTAAAGAGAATATTTGATGAAAAAGGCAATGATTTTTTTTTTGTTCTAGTTCAGTTTTTTGTAGCACTTAAAACCCTTTTCTGATTAGCAAGATCTGTGAGGTGAGATAACATCTTTTATCAGCAACAGAAGTAAAGCTATTATGACTTGTTCTTTCTGCTGACACAGTAATCTATAAAAGTAGCATGGGGAATAGTGTCCAGACTACTGCAATATGAATTATGTCATTGGCAGTATTAATAGTTAAGGCTGAGATTTTGCTGCAGTCCTCTTAAAGGAAGTTTAATAGATGTTAATTCTGACACTGTTAGCATAGCAACCTAATGATCTCCTACAGGTCTGCAACAATGCACAGAGGTGCCACATTAACACAAAAAGTTATGTGAAAGGCTTTCCTGGAACTAGTCCTCAAAGCTACTATTGTGTCTCTTCTTTAGAATCATTTCTTGCTATTCATGAAGGAATATATGGCCTTTGGATATTTCTGATACTGTTTACTTGTATTCCATTGACTCCACACTGGTGATGCTCAACCTATGGTCTGCAGGCTGAATCTGGCCCACAGAGTGGTGTCATCCAGCAAGTGGGTCTCCCCGTGGGTATAGAAATCTGGCAGCTGGAAAGCGGTGGCTGCACTAATTGTCATAGCAGAGCCTGAGACATGGCAATTCATGCTGCCACCACTTCACCTCCTGCCTGGCAAATTTCTGGACCTGTGAGGAGCCCCATGTGCTGCTGCATGACGTGACCTCACATGCTAGATTGCACCGGTGTGTAAGGCTGGGCCTGCTCACAGGGTGGCTTTATGGTCAGATCTGATGTGTGGAGCTGAGCCGGCGTGCCAGGTCACTCTTCAGCTAGATCCAGCATGTGGGGCTGGGCCAATGTGTGAAGTTGCACCAGTTGGCTTGGAAATGGTATTTAAAGGTTTGCTTTTTGGGAATTGGCTTATAGGTATAGATGTCTGCATTAAAAGGGTTCAGAATGGGCAGCAAGGGTTCATTCATTTCTAAAGAGCTTAGGTCTTACACACAAAGTTCCTTCTGGCCTTGGAAGCAGACAGGCTGCCTAACACAACAAGGCCAATGGATGGATAAGTAGCCTAAGAATTGAGGGGGGCATGCCATAACATGAGGTCACAGCCTTCAAAGCAGTCAGGCTCTCTAACACAACAAGGACATATAGTCTAGAAAAAAGTCTGGGAGCATATACCCCATAACACGATATAAAGTGACACTAGCTGTAAAGCCCCAGAGCAGGAGGGTGGGGGTTGCAGGGGGTGACAAAAGGTCTTGAGGGTAACAAAGGGTCCCTCCCCATCCCTTCCTATCCCCCGGGAAGGATCCCCAAAGCCACCATGAACAGAGGGCATACCAGCCTATCATGCCAGGGGGAAGTGGGGCATCCCACCTCCAGACTGCTGACATCTGACTAAGAGACAGCCTCAGAGTGAAGACTGCATCCTTGCCAGATGTACTTGGACTCTGATGATAGCCCTAGGATTTGGCAGATATATAGAATTGCTTGACTGTTTGTATTGCTTCTTTCCTGTTATCACTGTGTATCAATAAATTTGCCTATTATCAAATGGCAAAGTCGAGGTCAGTCTGAGGGTGGGCTTCTGGAACAAAGTTTCTGGGTCCTAAATCCAGAGCCAACAGCACCTGAAGACCAAACCTTCAGGCAGACCCCATGCTGGATCCAGCTCACAGACTAGTCCCGTGCTGCTCATCTGGCCTGCAGAGCCAGGGAAGTTGCTCGACACTGATTATGTTCACTACTAGTAATGTGCTCCTGTCTATTAAGATCATACCCTCATTACCCTGCCCGTTCCTGCATCTAGTTTTAAATAAATATGTGCATTCATCAGAGCAGCAATTGTCTCTCATAGGGTTGTACTGGGTTCAGTCTTGATTTCTGGCTGGTGCTTCTGAGGCCGTGGGCACATATGCATTTGTAGTGTTGTAAGTGCTGCTGGACTTCGAAGTGTTACAAAATGTAGCAGTATGAGGTGTAGAGAGCTGTACAGAGCTACTCAGCTGAAGTACTGCAAAATCACATCAAAGGCAGTCAGAGATGTGCTCTCCAGCTAGGGACAATAAGAGTTTTCCCAGCTCTGCAGCTTTGCCCTCACCTGAAGAGTGGAGTACTGTGGGATGCTGGAGGACCAAGAACCCCGTTCAGTGTTATGGTAGATTGTATACGTACTGCTACACACTGTAGTGCTACAGAGAAATTCCTGGTTTATCCACAAACATTTTGTACCACTTGCACCATTTCTGTAGTAGAGGTGCACCGATACATTGGTCCAATATCGGGTCAGTATTGATATAAAGAAAACTGACTAACAGATATTGGCCGGATGGGCAAATAAACGCCCATGCTGAGTGCAGCTGCAGTACAGCACTCAGGCAGTGAGGAGCACAGCCAGCAGTGCAGCTGGAGAGCTGTGTTGCAGCTGGTAAGTCTGGTGTGGTGGAAGGGGAGGAGGGAGGGAAGAGGTGTGTGGGGGGCAGATAAACATCCCCTGTGGTGTGGGAGGTGGCAGCAGCAGGTGCTACCTAGGTTGGGTGGGAGGGGAGCCAGAGTTGTGGCTCTTGGGTATGGGGGAGGTGACTCCCACCATTGCCTGCACCTCAGGAGAGGGGTGCCCCCTTGGATCTGCACAGGGTGGGCTGCAGCCAGGGCTGCGCAGGGCTCTTCTTGGCGGGGGTGGAGCTCAGAACAGGTGCTGGTGGCACTGGGAGAATGCTTCATCCACCCCAGATTTCACCACCACTCCGCTCCCAGTGCCGCCACCACCAGCTCCCTGGCTCAGTGCCCCTCCTCCACCTCTGCACTTGGGAAAAGCTGGGGTTGTGTTGGGTGGCTGGTGGCAGCAGCACTGGGAATGGAGCAGCAGCAAAATCCTCCCAGCACCACTAGCGGCTGCTCTCAGCCCAGCCTTTGCTGAGAAGAGCCCCACACAGCCCTGGCGGCAGCCTGCCCCACCCAGATCTGGGGGGCACATGGCTCCCCATGCCCTCCTGGGTTGCAAACAGTGGTGGAAGCTGCCCCCCACAATGAGCCGTGGCTCCAGCCCTCCTGCCCTGCCTGTGCAGCATCTGCCAGTTCCCCCTCCCTCACCCCAGGAGGTGTTGATTTGCCCCCACACACACACCCCTTCACTTCCCCCTCCCCTTCCACCACACTGGACTTACCAGCTGGAGGCAGCTGTATTAGAAACTGGATCAGTATTGGCTGATAAGCCTCTTTAAATATCGACTATTGGTATTGGCCCCAAAAATCTCTATTAATGCATACCTATTCTGTAGTACTAAAAGGGAAACGTAGATTTTGAGTAAAGTTTATTGGAGGAAAAGGGGCATTTTGATAAGAAATGTTTTGATTATCTGTATCAAAAGGACTTCTTGTTTCAATTGTTAAATAATCTATGATACCTCTCCCTGTAATGTAGATACTTACGTAATATTGTGAACAAACACATAAAATAAAAAATAAAAAACCAGAAGGGAAGCATTTTGATGTGAAACACTAATAGAGCTAATGTTCTGGCTTTTAAAAAATATATTGTTGGTGATTTTTTTGAATTGTTGGTGAATATTGTTGGAATTTTTTTTTTTAATCGCTCCCCTCATTTTGTTTCAGAACATGGCCCCCTCCACCCCCCACACCAGCCGCTGCTTATAATGCCTTTCCAAAAGAAAAAGCTGGTTCTTGTCCAGTCCAAGTCTTCACTGTATAATGAGCCAATAAGAGTTTTTGATGATTTAATGTGTGTAATCTAACATCCTATTGAGGATTTCAGTGTTGAAATTTTTGTGGAACTAGAATTACAACTGTAATTAGATTGCTCTTTCACATATATTTATGCTTAAGACCACTTGAATTAGTTTTTTGGCATGAATAAAGTTTCTGTTTTTAGATGCTACAGTATATTTCTTCCCAAATCCAATAATAGGTATGAACTACATATTCCAATGTATTTTTTTATGATAGGCACAAATTTTTATGAAAGCTCAGAATCTTTTTATAATCTGGTTTATACATAAAACAAAGAACAGCTGTTACCAAAACCAAAAATAGAATGGGAAAAATAAATGTAAACAGCTTTAGCAATGCGGTAATGGCAAATACATCCCTATTCCAAATGCATTTCATGGAAAGCAGTAGTGAAGTTAAAAGTAAATAAAAAACATGGCTTGGTGGCTGTGTACTCAGGAAAGCCAGATGAAAGTGGACTAGACCAGTAATTACTAAACAGGCTGCCACAACACTGTAAGAGGTGCCTGTCTCAGGGGTGTCCATGATGCCCCTTTGTGGCTGTTCAACCCCTGCTCTACCCTTACTGCTCAGGCTTACTCCCCTTCTCTTGCCTGCCACACCTGGTTGTTCTTAGCTCTTTAGAAAACGAGGCTGCCCCAGGGATCCCCAATCTCATGTGGGCATTTAGATGTCCCCGCTCTCTGCCTTAAAGGCTAATTATGTGGCTGCAACCTCCCCTGTACACTATGTCCATGGCTCACACATGTACTGTCCAAAGACTGCCTTGTTGGAGCCCTAGCCATTTCAGCCTCTGCTCCTTTTCTCTGGCTGGGTCTTCTGTACTGGACCTGGCTTCTAGGCACCAGCTCTTCTCTGGATTACTCAAGATCTGGGCCCCCTGGACCTGGCCCAGTCCTGCTCTGGGCTCTGGGCCTTCTGGCCCCAAGCTCTGGATTCACTGCCCTCTTGGACTCCAGGCCTTCTTGGGCTCCAGGCCCTCTGGCCCCCAGGTCTAGCATTACTCTGCACTCTGGGACCACCAGCCCCCAGTCTGCATCTTTAGCCTGCCCTAGGCAGGACTCAAGGTGGTCACACGCCTCTTAGGCACTAATGGGAGCTCCAAAATCACCCCTCACAGTCCCATGCAAGCCACAGGTGCAAACCATAACTGAAAACATAAGCCATCTGGCTATAACTAAGCCTCTAGCCTCCAGGCTGTATATCAAAAGTCCTATTCAGTCATGTGCCTTAATCCACTGCCAGCCTTCAGCCCTTCACTTGCTGCTTCCAGGAGTAGCATACTCACAGTCTGTCTGCTTTTCAGCAACAGGTGCCTCACTGCAGAGCCCTTCGCTCTTCAACCTTCAGGGACAGACTGGCTGCCCTTCTCTGATCCTGGCTTATAGCTCTCCAAGGCCCTGCCCCTTTCTGATTAGGTGACTCCACCAGGACAGACTGGCTGTAGGAGCCCCCTAATTAGGATCCCGAGCTGGTCTCAATGGCAGCTCACCTGTACAGTGCCTTCCCTCCCCATCAGGGCTCTGGCATACAGTCCTACTGTGGAACAACTAAGCACTGCAATAGGCTTCCTACTGCTTAAGTAGGTATTGTCCTATTGTGTTACTCAGACCCACTAGCTCTGCAGTAAGCACTCATAGTCCATCCATCCCTGAACCAGATCTTCTGCAGCTTCTTCCCCACAGTCTTCCCTTATCTGGGGCTTTCCCAGGCTCTTTCTTCCTTCAAGTAACAGAGAGTCCCAGGCTCTCTGTTACAGATACCCAGGGGTGTCATGAGACTCATTTAAGACCACCATGGAATACCGTACAATATTAGCAATGTTAGGGACCAATATCGTACCTAAAGGTAAACACAGAGATTTCAAATAGGAATCCATTGTGTCAAAATTATTCTGATCTGTTGTGGTCTTTCTGTATTCACAACAGATGAATTGCTCTATTATTTTTCCATAGTCAAAAAATGAGAGAAAGCTAAGAGCTGGTATTTTTCAACAGGTGCTTTGGTTCTACAAAGGTTGAGAAACACTGAGCTATATTGAGATTCACCTGCTGATTAATATAAAACAGGGACTAGTCCTAAACTTTACAGTTTAAATACTATGTTCAATTTGGCTTTGAAGGGATTAGCATCATCCAGTCTATAATGTAATGATAAGATGGTTTTTACTAGGTAAATTGAGGTCCATCCTGATTGATTTGACGATCCACCCTAGGCCTCTTGCCTATGAAAGAAATCTTTTAACATAGCTCTAGAAAATATATGTTCCAAATTTCATATGGTGTGCACTGAGCTGTGTTTTTTGCTCCTTGAAGAATGGCAGGTTTTTTACTAGACTCCAATTTTGCCAATGAATGGAACTGATCCATATTAAAAATGTAAAGAATCATCAATCAGTGATTATGACTAGTGAGAAAGACCTGAATTAACATTTAAAGACAGATCATAAGCATCCATGACTAACGCTAAAACTGGTTGTAATGTGATCACTTCATTGATTAATTTATCCCTTTCTCTTGTTATTTAAAAAAAGTTTTAAAATGTAAAAAATATCAGACATCTAGAATTGCACCTATCTGATATAACCTTTACTCTAAGAATGCTTTTCAAACCGTTTGTTCCAATTCTTGAGTATGTGTTATTAATGATACATGACTGGTTATTTAAGTCACATGCTGGTATTTCAGCTTATTGAATGAACAACAATTTTCTGTAGAACTGGAGGGTAGCTTAACTATAACCTTGTCTACATTTGGATATTTTTGCTACCAAACCTTCTGCTGGCAGACAACATCCATCACAAGTGAAGCTACTACAGCTGGTCCACATCCATACAGCTCTTACAGGTTCTGCCTAGCTCCAGGGCCAGCTGAGAAGGCTGCAGCAGCTTAAGGGACCACAACAGATAGTAGAGGTGCAGGAATGTCTATATGTGCCACCTTCTGGCTGCAGGTTGGTGGCAGACACTTTCTTTTGGTTGGGGAGGTGGTGTTACTCTACTGACAGAATGCAGCGGGCCTGCTGAATGCAGGTCTACAGAGTGGTTTTCTTCATCACAATCTATGTAACGGACCCAACCCAGACTGTTTGGGGTGTAAATATTCCAGGATGTATTAGTGAGAGTATTACTAGCAGCAAGAATTCATTGTTTGCAGAAAACAAGCAGGAGGAAGGGATAAAGTTGTGATTAAAGCACTGGACTGTGACTCAGGAAATAAGAGTTCAATTCCTGCCTTTAAAAGTTATTGGAATACAAATAATAACATAAGCCTCTTTCTTTACTTTCAATTTCTGGTTCTTTTTTTCTTCTTTTCTCTTCTTGGTTCAATCCACTTGCCCTGCATAAAGAGGATACTGTATGTTAATACCAAAAGGTTGACAATATTATGGAACACACTTTAAAATCAAATGACCTGAATTATTGCTGCAGTAATTAGTATGAGAGAGAGATTGTAGGTGAGTCAGCATTGTCCTAAAACAGCATCATCTAAGTGGAAGGACATCAAAATATTAACCCTGTGGGCATTTGGGAAATATTTTCTAGGTTCATTGGTATGGAACCAATATCCTTAGGAACTGAAATTGAACGCAGTTAATGTGAGGCAGAAAAGACAAATGCAGCAAGATAATGGAATATGGCATACTATAACCACAGTTCTGTTGATGGTCCAGAAATAAGCTACAGTTTGTCAATATAGCAGATGCATTTTCTTTAGGACATGAATACTGAAAGTAGAATGTCATATATGGAAATTATTTACTTTGGGTGCAGAGATAGGGGTTACTTGCTAAAAAGGAGAAAGAATCCCAGGATTTCAGTCATCACAGATCCAACAAACTAAGATTTCATCCTAATTTTTGCTGTCAGAGAGAGGGCTGCAAAGACAGTTACCTGGTAGTGAGAGGAGAGTGAGAGCGTGGAAACTTTGCTGAGGGGAAAGAAAATATTCCACTGTATACAGCTTTCACATGGAATGAAAAAACAAGGGACAAGATTGTGTCATGGTGTTTAATACTGAAAGACAGTCATAATCCAGGGATGAACACAGTATAAGAACTTCTAAGAACGGGACAGTGGTGCCCAATCTTTTGGCTCCACAGGCCAGATGAGTGGCATGAGGCCAGTCTGTGGGTTGACACCTGCCAGGATAGGGCCTGGTGCAGCCTCTACCCAGCCCCAAATGCCTGGATTGGGGCCCGATGCCTGCGCTACTCTTGACTGTTGAGATTGGACCCAGCTATACGCTGGGCACTGGGATTGGGCCCAGCACAGCACTGCATACTTGACCTAGGACAACGGTTCTCAACTTTTTTTGTAGCAGGACCCATTTGCAAATATTGATGGCCAGTCCCAACCCAGTGCCCCTCACTCCTGACCTGATGCTCCCTGCCCCCAGACTCCTGCCTCCCCAGTGTGTGGGGCTGGGGGTGGGTGTGTGGGACATGGGGGCCCCCCAAGAAGCCCCTTACAGTTGGAACTCTGCCAGCCTGCAAGGGAGAAGCCACCATTTCCCACATTTTTCTCCTTTAAAGAGGAATCCATTTTTAAAGTTTGTTGACCCCTTTTAAAAGTTTTTCTGCAACCCTTTTATATATTCTGACAACCCACTTTTGGATTGCAACGCATGGGTTGAAAAGCACTGATCTAGGGCAGGGGTGGGCCAAGTCTGGCCCATGGGCCAGATGCAACCTGCAGTGGACTCCATTTTCCAGCAGCCCCTGCCTGTATCACTGCAGCCAGTTGCCACTGAGACCGCAGGAGTGGCGGGGATGTGACAGTGTGAGGCCAGGGTTTCCAGTGAGACTGACCCAAGCAACACTGGCAAGGCACATGGCTGCTCCAGGGCTGAGATCTTATGGCAATGACAGTGCAGGCTTGAGCTGGAGCAGAGCTGTAATCTACTGCTCACATGTCCTGGCCATTTTGCCCACCACTGATCTACGGCCATGCTACTCAGTCCCCATCGCTCCCCATGGGTCTGAAAATTGAGCAGCAGGGGAGCAACAATTAATGCTGCCATCACTGTCAAATTTCCAGATTGGTGTAAAGGCCCACAGGCTGGGTGACAGCGTTCTGCAGGCCGGATTTGGCCCCTGGGCCAGAGGTCAAGTATCCCCAGCATAGGTTGATTCCCATTTCTTAAAAAAAAAACCCAAAATATCAATAGTAGGATGGGAACAACAGAATAAGAGAATCAGAAAAAGGCAAGGTAAACCAGAAAGTCAGGGAAATTACTGGAAAGTTAATGATGCATATGCTAAGGAATACTATTTGTAAGCATTTGGAAGGAGGAAAGGCTGATTGCAAGCAGCCACCATGAATTTATGAAAAACAAAGCATCTCAAGCAAACCTGATCTCCTTCTTTGACAAAGTAACTACTTGGGGGTGGAGGGAGGGAGGAGGGGGAGGAGGATGAAGGGAAAGCTGTGGATATAGTGAATTTGGATTAAAGCAGGGCTTTTGACAAGGTCCCACATGAACTTCTCATAAACAAATTGGAGAAATGTGGGCTGGATAGAAGCACCACAAGCTGGATAGATAACTGGCCCAATAGCCACAAGCAAAGGGCAATTATTAATGGGTCCATGTCAGAATGGCATGAGGTTTTGGGTGGAGTTCCACAGGGGTCTGTACTGTGCCTGGAGATGTTCGATGTGTTTATTCATGATTTGCTGGCACAAGAAGCTTCTTGAGCAAGTGTTTGGAAAATACAAAACTGGAGAGGATTGAAAACATGTTGGAAGATGCGAGTTCATTTCATAAGGTTCTTGATAGATTGGGAAGTTGGGCTAGAGTTAACAGGATGAAGTTCCATGTAGACTAAATGCAAGGTGCTGTGCCTGGGGAGGAATAATTCAAAACACAAATATAAAATAAAATGGGGGGGCTGCCTAGATGGCAGCTCAGTGGGAAAGGATTTGGGAGTCTTGTTAGACCATAGACTCATTATGGGTCTGCAGTGTGATGCAGCTGCACAGGAGGCCAAAGCAGTTTTGGGCTGCATCGATAAAAGCATTAGGTGCAAGTTATAGAAGGTGATAATACCTCTCTACATGGTGCTGGTTAGGCCTCATCTGGAGTAGTGTGTGCAATTCTGAGCTTCACATTTTAAAAAGGATGTGGTCGTCTAGTCCAACCCCTTGCTCAAAGCAGGACCAGCTCCAACTAGATCATCCCAGCCAAAGCTTTGTCTAGCCAGGTTTTGAAAACCTCCAAGGATGGACTTCCACTACCTCTCTGGGTAACCTCTTCCAGTGTTTTACTATCTTCCTAGTGAGAAAATTCTTCCTAATAACTAACTTAAACTTTCCTTGCTGCCACTTGCGACCACTGCTCTTTGTTCTGACATCTGCCACCACTGAGAACAGTCCAGCTCCATCCCCTTTCAAACCCTCCTTCATGTATTTGAAGGTTGCTATAAAGTGCCTTCTCAGTCTTGTCTCATCTTCTCTAGACTAAAGAAGCCTAGTTTCCTCAGTCTTTCCTCATAAGTCATATCTCCCATCCCCCTCACCAGTTTTGTCACCCTCCACTGGACTCTCTCCAATTTGTTCATATCTTTTCTGTAGTGGGTGCCCCAAAGCTGAACACAGTACTCTGGATGTGGCTTCACAAGTGCTGAATAGAGGGGAATAATTGCTTCCCTTGACCTGCTGGCAACACACCTACCAATGCAGCCCAGTATGCCATTAGCCTTCTTGGCAACAAGGGCACATTGCGGCATCATATCCATCTTATCGTCCACTGTAACCCCCAGGTCCTTTTTTGCAGAGCTGCTGCTCAGCCAGTCAGCCCCCAGCCTGTCCTGGTGCCTGGGATTGTTCCATCCAAAGTGCAGGACTTTGCACATGTCCGTGTTGAACCTCATGAAGTTCCTTTTTCCCCAGTCCTTCAATTTGTCTAGGTCACTCTGAATCCTAGTCCTACCTTCCAGCATATCTACTATTCCTGCCAGCTTGGTGCCATCTGCAAACTTGCTGAGAGTGCACTGTGTGCCAGCTTCCAGGTGGTTGATGAAGACATTTAGTAAAGCCGGCCCCAGGACTGACACCTGGGGCACTCCACTTGATACCAGCTGCCAACTAGGCACTGAGCCATTAAATAGTACTTTCTGAGCCTGATGCTTCAGCCAGTTTTCTATCCATCTTACCATCCATTCATGCAACCCATACTTCCTTAGCTTGCCTGTGAGAATGTTGTGGGGACCATATCAAAAGCCTTGCTAAAATCAAGGTACACCATATCAACCAGTCTTCCCGCATCCACAGAGCCAGTCACCTCATCACAGAAGGAAATCAGGTAGGTCAGGTATGACTTGCCCTTGGTGAATCCATGCTGACTGTTCCTAATCAGCTTTTTCTCCTCCAAGTGCTTAGAAATGGATTCTTTGAGGATCTGCTTCACGATTTTTCCAGGAACTGAGATGAGGCAGACTGGTCTGTAGTTCCCTGGATCCTCCTTTTTCTTAAATATGGTACATTGTTTGCCCTTTTCCAGTTACCCGGGACCTCTCCAGATTGCCAGGAGTTTTTAAAGATGATGGCCAGTGGCTCTGTAATCACATCAGCTGACTCCCTCAGCATCCTTGGGTGCATCCCATCTGGCCCCATGGACTTGTACCCATCCAGTTTTTCTAAGTAGTCCCTAACCTGTTCTTTTACCACTGTTGGCTGCTCACCTCCTCCTCAAACTGTGCTGCCAGGTGCAGTAGTCTGGGAAGTGACCTTGCCTGTGAAGACTGAGGCAAAAAAGTCATTGAGCACTTCAGCCTTTCCTGCATCCTCTGTCACTAGGTTGTCTCCCCATTCAGTAAGGGACCCACACTTTCCTCTTGCTACCAACATACTTGTAGAAACCCTTCTTGTTACCCTTCACATCCCTTGCTAACTGAAACTCCAATTGCACTTTGGCCTTCCTGACTAGCCCAAGCAATGCTTTTATACTCCTTCCTATTTATTTGTCCAAGTTTCCACTTCTTATAAGTTTCCTTTTTGTGATTTAATTTACTAAAGAGTTCTCTGCTAAACCAAGCTGGACTTCCACCATACTTGCTAGTCTTCCTGCACATCAGGATGGTTTGTTCCTGTACCCTCAGAAAGGTTTCTTTAAAGTACAGCCAGCTCTCCTGAATTGTTCTCTCCTTCAAACTATTTTCCCAGGGGATCCTGCCCATGAGCGAGTCAAAATCTGTTTTTCTAAAGTCCAGGGTCCTTACTCTGTTGCTTTCCATTCTTCCTTTCCTCAAGATCTTGAGCTCAATCATCTCATGGTCACTGCTTCCCAAGTTGTCATCCACTACTACCACATTCCCCACCAGTTCTTCCATTTGTGAGCAGCAGGTCAAGAAGAGCATGGCCGCTAGTTGGCTGCTCCAGCACTTCTACTAGAAAGTTGTCCACAGTACTCTCCAAAAACATTGTCTTGATGTTCCACTAATTAAGGCATCATTTCCTTGCAATTCTTCTGTCTGTTAGTCATTCTGCTAGTGTAGTTCCTATTTCACAACCCTGAAGACGCTTTTTGACTCTAGCTAAAAACATGTTAACTCAGGCGAATACTACGTCAAGTATGGAAATAATTTTCAGTGAAGCATTGGATACACTGTCAAGATGCTCAGAAAGACCAGGTTTTGTTTTATGAATCTGAAAAATAGATGTCAACTTAATTCTAATGATTACAGGACTAACAAAACAATATATTTTGATTTTTTTTTTCTTGGCTGTGGTTTCTATGCATAATATATGAGATAGCAAAGTAATGCACATTCTAACAAAGGTATAATTGTTTTGGCTTTGATCTTAAGCAGAATAATGTAGCCCTAGGCCCCTAGCCTAGTAGTAAAGCTTCTAGTTCCTTTTTTAACTGGAGAAAAATGTGTTAAATTATCATGATGAACTACACCATCTGTACCCCATTTTCAAAATCCTAGATCTGCTCACGATAAAACTGTTAATTTTGTTGGAAAACCACTTTAATGTTGACTCTGCTTGGCTTTCCTTTCATTTTTAAGCAGCCAACTCCTCTCCTAATATTCATCCCCAGGAAGAATGAGAAAGGAGGTGGCCCAAGTCCATTTTGTTTTCCTCAGGCTTCTATGATGGTGGGTTTTTTGAAAGTCAGAAAGGCATAAGGATGTGGTGAAAGATTTAGGTATTCATCTAGCCATGTGACTTGCAATTTTTTTTACTTGAAGTTATATTTGTCCTCCAGGTTCCACATTGCACTTTGACAGAATAAACCATTTCTGTGCATTTTGATATGGGAGGTCCTTTCCAGAAAGATTGTGATGTCAACCTGGCAGCAAAGGTACAGGAGATCACATCCTCATGCAGCAAATATGATCGTTTATGAAAAATATCAAATGATCTAATCAGCATATTCTCTTCAAGTATGCATTGGTCTCATGGCAATTTACTTAGGTTTTTTTTAAGCATTTGTGAACTTCAGAATATTCTGGCCTTTTAAATGACATAACATTGGGAAACTAGCAGATGTGCTGCTTGCCTCAATAGCTTTTGATCATAACCATAACTTCTTTTATATTTTATCGCAATAAATGCTACTTATCATCCCCTGACTACATTTTTTCTAAGCCCAGCTCAAGTCTGGGCCCTTGTTCCTCATAATACAGGCTATGTATGGGGTCTGCTGCAGCATTTCCAGTCAGCCAGGATCACTCTTCTCCTTTGTTGTTAGTGGGACCACAGGAGAAACACAGATTCTGACATCTGTGCTTGTAGTTTCAGATGCTCCTTAGAAAACTATAGCTTTAGGTTGTTCTGCCAAGTCACGCCGCACGGCGGGGTTTACCTGAGCCAAGGAATCCCTGGTTCTGAACACTTCACTGCTTGCTTTGACACATCGCCATACACAAAACGACAGTCTAAGGCTGAAGGCAATTACCGACTTTAAAAAGAAACTAATTTAGCGACTGCACTCGATGAGATAGACCCACTGGAGTCTGTGATGGGTGAAGACAGATTGATATAGATGAATGGTATGCTGACTCCATGCTGCAGAAAGGTGGCGAACAAAGAGATGAGGAGGCGGAGGAAGAAGCCGAGCAGAAACACGTGCAAAAAACTTATTTGAGAAAAGAGAACGGTGCCAAGTCTGTCACTGTATGAGCTGTGGCCGCTCCGTGGATAAACTGTATGAAGCAAGGAATAATTTATATTCCCCTAAGCCAGGCTGAGTTGAAAGCATCCAAGGTACCAAGATGCTAAGGCTCTAATGCACACTTCCAACTTATCTTTTATATTGAACCTGTGGGGAGATCTTGGCAGGGAGACTGACAAAACACAGTCAACAAATATGCCACAGGCTGCTTAATACAAAATGGTTTGAGATGAGTCCACTCCAGGATTAATGGAGGGAAAGTCTTATGGCCTCCATTAGTAGAATTGGCTTTGGAAGAACGGGAGAGGTGAGAGAGTTCCAGTCCACAGGAGCTGCCCAGAGGGAGCTCCATATGGCACATATAGTGAGCTGTCAGGGATCGCTCAGCTCTGCAGGATTTATGCCCTGCATATGTCAGGCACATTGGAGATGACATTAAGAAAAAAAAATCAAGCGAAGGAAGCTCTTCAGTTTTTTCTCTTACATGTAAATCTTGGTGCTGGCAATCATTTTCAAGTTGAGACTGTTTAGGTGTGAAAAAAAAAAGAAATCTGTGGCCAGAAAAATCCTCCATGTCAAGACTTAAGAAAATGAGAGTGTATGACGACTGAGACTGACTTCTTGTTTGTGTATGTGTCTACTTCATGCATTCTGCCAAGGGGCTTCAGAAGAAACACATTTTTTAACAGGCAAAGCAAGCAACTCTTTCACTGAGGCATGGTATATGATAGGGCCATTGCTTTGGTACTGTCTGGAAATAAGGAAACTACCTGCTTCATGTTTTTGCAAAAGCCTGTGAATTGCCTTTGTCAGGAAATCATTTCTGGGAGTCCCACACACCTTTCTAACGTGTTTTTCATAGCAGAGCTCAGCAAATATTGCAAGTATCATCAAGCTTTTGCTTAGCTGGATTTTCAGAGCCTTTTGTTACTGTCCTTCATTGTCTCATACAATTGCTACCACTAAATTCAACTACCTTACCTGTCATCCCCCTCTATAGTCTTGTCACCGCTATCATTTCTGGGAACCCCACACACCTTTCTAATGTGTTTTTCATGGCAGAGCTCAGCAAATATTGCAAGCATCATCAAGCTTTTGCTTAGCTGGATTTTCACAGCCTTTTGTTACTGTCCTTTGAACATCTCTGCCTAGAAACCCCAACTGTGGTTGGGATCAATACCTGACCTTTATAGTTAGCTCAGGGCAGGCAAAGGGTAAAACAGAGAATGACTGTTACATCAAAATTATAGATGGGGAAACTGAGGCACACAGTAATTAAATGACTGCCTCATAGTTGCTCTAGATTAATTTGTGACAGAGACAAGAAATGAATCTGTATTTCCCAACTGAGTGACTCAACCATAAGGGCATTCTCCTTTCTCCATCAGGGAGAATAAGACTAGAGTTTATGCAAAGATTATGCAATTTTGCTACTGAAATAGCTACCCACTAGAACGAAGAGAGTCTACACCAAACTGGTGAGGCTGTGTTCTTTTAACAGAGTACTGTTATAGGTAAAATAGTACAGCTTTTACATCTGGAGGATGCCTGCATGAGGACTTGGCCCCTGAAGGACATGCACAAAGAAAAGGGGATTGGGCCTCGAATTCCAGTGCTACCTGCAGACTCTGATTGCCTATAAATACAGAACCCTGGCCCCAGTCCTGTGTGCCAGTGGTTTTAGCAGTACAACTTCAATTAATTCCAGTAAGTAAACTGTGTAATTAAATTTTTATTGCCTTTGAAAATCCTAGCTTGCTCCTCACCTCATGCCATGAGTAGAGAGCGTGCCATGCACAGAGAGTGGCCAGTGCATGTTCCCAGGTCCTTCTATAGGACTTCAGCTGGGCAGCCTGTCCACATCCCCCTGACTTTCTGTTGATATTTATTGCAGAGTTTAGCCCCAAGAAGTGAGAATTTCAGAAAAGAAGTGAATTTGGGATTCAGTTACTTCATACAAATCTTGTTGACCAGATTCTCTCCTGCTGTTGGGGGATGGAGGTTCATTGACATCAGAGGTATACCTGTTTATTCTGGCTGAAGAGCTGGCCCCCATTTCATTTGTATCTTATTGCTGAAGTCTGATTTTTTTTTAAACTCAGATTGTGACATTATCAGTGGATTCAGTGGGAAGTTTAGGTTAGATAATAGGCAGAACTTTCTCACTGGGAGGGTAGTAAAGCACTGGAACAGGTTACTCAGAGAAGTGGTGGAATCTCTGTCCTTGAATTTTTTAAAAGACAGCTAGACAAAGCCTTGGCTGGGCTCATCCAATTGGGAATGGCCTTCATTGGGCAGGGTGTTGGACTAGATGACCTCCTGAGGTCCCTTCCAACCCTAATTTTCTATGATTCTATAACTCATAACAAGGCACTGCATGCAGTTCAATAAGGAGCAATCAACACATACTTGTTGAAGGCAATCAATAAGGCTGTGTGAAATTTCACTGAGTGTTTCATTTTAAAGCTGTTCTGATGCATTTTGAGCTCAAAACAGCAAAATCAAAATGAAACAAAAAGCTTTAGAACAGCTTCGAAATGAAACGAGGGCACTTGAAACTTTTTGGAAGTTTCAGAATGTTTTGAGTTTCAAAGCAGCCCAGTGGTGGGAGGCAGGGGAGAGCCAGGGCTGTGCTCTGAGCGGCTCTGCAGCCCCATGAAGCTCGCTCAGCCCACTGGCAGGAAGTGGAGCAAAGCCCTGGCTCTCCCTGCCTCCCTCTACTGGACTGATCTCCACAGGGCTGGTGGACCAGGCTGTGCTCCGAGCAGCTCTGCAGCCCCATGGAGCTCAGCCCAGTGGTGGGAGACAGAGTGCAGCCCTGGCACTGTCCACTTCCCGCCGCTGGGCTGTGCTCCATGGAGCAGCGGAGCCGCCAGGAGCAGAGCCCAGCAGCAGGAGGCAGGGAGAGCCTCCCACTGCCGGGCTCAGCTCCATGGGGCTGCAGAGCCACTCAGAGCACAGTCCTGGCTCTGCCCTGCCTCCTGCCAACAGGCTGGATGACAGGAGCCTGCCGTTGCTTCCTGGCACTGGACGTGGGCTGCTCTGAGTGCTGGTCCCAGGTGGCAGGAGCAGCCTCCTGTCATCTGGCACAAATCCAGGGGCCCGCACCTCTGGGAGGAATCCAGCGCAGCCCCACAGCCTTCCCAGGGATGCCGGCCCCCAGATCTGCGTGCCAGATGACAGGAGGCTGCCCCTGCCAGCAAGCTTCATGAATTTTGCGTTCAAGACTTTGAGGTGCAGTTTCCAATAAACCTCTGCACCTATCTCCTTGAAACTTAGCAAGCTTCATGCTCTCAGAAGGGGCTACCATCCCTGTAATGTTCCTCCAAATCAGGCAAAAAATGACAAAGTTTTAGGCATTTTCATGATTCCCCATTATAGCCTATGGGTGAAACGTCAAAATGGGTTGAAACAGTGAAACCGTTTTGACAAAAAGAAATGGGACAGTGATGCAAAACGAAACAAAATGATGAAATGAAACACTGTCCCTTTGAAATGGTGAAATGGATGCTGAAATGAAGTGATGGTGTTTCTCACAGCCCTAGTTATCACCCCTTTGAGGGCACTAAGTGCATCTAAGTGTTTGCTTTCCAGGAAGGTCTGGTTTAAACTATCAGGTTTTCCAGCATAGTTGTTTCAGAAATATGAAAAATATCATGCTGCTAGTGGATATACCTGTGCTGGCAAATTGTCCCTGTATATCATTTATACTAATGAGACTCCTTTTGCCAATATAGTTTGTCATGGGGAGAGGTAGTTTCTGTAGACCAGCAGAAGAACTCCTTTGTTGATATTAACTGCTTCTGTATCAGGGGACATCTCCAACATAATTACAATAGCAAAAGCTTTGGAGTCCAGAGTCAAATTAGCTCTAAAGCTTTTCTGTGTTAGGAATAGTAGGAAAATATCGGGTTCTACTCTACCGACTAGGTTAACCTGGCAGGCTGAAACCAAAGGGCAAAGACAATTCAAGATTTAATAGTATTAAAAAAAGAATGCACTACTCCCCTCCCCTCAACTATGGCTATGACATGCATTTCCAGTGTTTTACTCACTGCTTCGCTTCTCTTTCCCCACAGGTCTTCTAACTACTGACACCAACTCACCTCATTAGTATTCATATTCTATTGAGTGCTCTATTAGCTTTGCCATTGTATTAATGACAGCTAAGGGAAAATAACTCAGAAAGTGAAATCTAGAAATGGAGGAGACTTAGAATGCGATCAGTGGAATAAATAGCACATTTTAAATAACTAAATGTCATTTCAAGGGCTGGAGGAAAAAGTGACCTGAAAGTTACTTCCAGTCAATACAAGATACTGTAATGAACTGGCAAGTGTCTTTTTACACCACTGCACTTAGTGTTCTCGGGACAGAATCACAATGACATGGCTCTATTGTGTTCTTCAGGCATAATGGTAGGTGATCATTGACCTTCTGTGTGCCAGCAGGTGGGCCACTGCTTTCCTTGTGTCCCATCACTGGAACAACCAAACCACCATTGCCTTCTGGGTGTTGTCTTAATGGAAAGGCATGCCCATCAGCTCATTATATGTGTTCCACAATGTTTTGGTGATGGAATAGTACGTCCTGCATCCCTCTATGTTCTGGTAGTGGAATAATCTCTTGTATGTCTGTTCTCTGTGGATAGTATTTCTGTGCAAGAAACTGAACCAAATGCTTGATCAGAACTGTTTGACTGTGTAGGGACCTAATTAAATCACATTTTTGTGATTTTCTTGGAAACTGTGAAAAATGCCGGTTTCCATGACCACTGCAAAAAATGGCATTTTCCACGATTTTGTCCAAAATCATCAAAACAATAAAAATAAAAGCTTACTGGAGTAGAAAGAAAGCATGGCAATCCCTGTAGCTATAGAGCACATCATTGGAGAAAGAGCTACTGAGAGGCTGAGCCAGTGGTGTAGACTCAGTGAAGGCACCAGTCAGAAAAGCGAAAGGGTTTTGGTGTCTTCTTTTAAGAAGCTAGATATAAGGCTGCAACAATACTGTAGTCTGAAGATGAGTGACTGGCCTCTTAGTCAATCAGCGGTGAGGTGGGGCTGACCCTGAAAAGACTGCAAAATCAGCTCCATGCACTGAAAGTGACCTGCAAAAATATGTTTCATATCATCATGATTTAGATCCCTAACTGGGATCCCCATCCCCTTAGTGGAAATACATAGTTTGTGGTGCCTCATAATTTTGTGTGTGCTGCAAAATGCATGCAGTGCATGTCAATGATTGGGAAATCCCAGCATCTAAAAAAAAGTACCAAAAAAGTGGTGTGGTGCACATGGCAGCAGGTGCATTGCCCAAAGCCACACCTGGCCAACCAGAACCACTCTCCAGCCACTGGCCAGACTCCATGTGCCTGGATCACCACTGCTGCATCCCAGGGAGGTCCTCAGGACCCCAGAAAAGGCTGCTGGGGCCAGTGCAAGTGCTGGCCTCAGCCTCCCCTACTCCATCCAGGGCAATTTGCTGTGCAACACAATGCACATGTAGGGGCATTCCCTGGGGACAACTAGCAATGGCAAAAGTATGTGCTGCTGCTGTTTGTCCCCAGAGAAACGCATGTTTCTCCACATGGAAACATCCACAATGCTTAAACATCAAGCAGATTCTTTTTTAATTGAAGATGGACATCCCTGTAATGTTAATGCTAGAAGATCAGAGGTATTCTATCTGAGGGGAAGGGCTGAATGGCAGTATGATCCAGGAGCAGAGAGATTTGACTGAGACTCTGGGACTTGCATTTTAGTGTCATTCCTGCCTGTGGGCAGGAAGTTTAGTCTCTAGATGTTTGGCTTCCCATCCCCCCTTATGCTGCCCCTTTCAATTAAAATCTTTTGGGGGCAGGTACTATTTCTTACTCTGTTTGTAAAGGGCCTGATACACTGGGACCCTGATATTGGATAGAACCTCTGGGCACTATTATAATAATGATATTAATGTTAGTGGGCAAGCAGTTACTGCCACAAAACATCTGTTTAGCAACCACAGAATATTTGTTACAATATGGCATTTTCTTTGGCCTGAGTATATTTCCTGGAACCCACTTAAGGGATATTTTTTATAATCTGTGTAAACATGGACAGCTAAGTTAATATCCAGCTTGCATATACTTTATAGACATGAAACCATCCATCCTCATACACTCCTTATTCCAAATTGCCCATTGTCTAGGGTCTACTAGTATAGTATACAGGGACATCTAGAGTCTCAGTAGTCAGTTTCAAAGGAGAACTCCTCTGGTTACCGACATTAAAATAAAATGCTCTGTGTTCCAGTATTTAACTATTTGTTTAATGTATTTCTGGTGCTCAAAAGTCTGCCAGTCTGAAATCACTTAGTGGGTTCATGCTGATAGCATCAAGGGAAGAAGAACATCTTATATTCAATGGCGTGGATATATGTCACTGACAACTGGAACTTCTTGCCATCAGGTCTGAAGCAAATAATGATATTGGGAGCATGTGAGACAATTATGAGTTCCCAGCTTACATGCAATCACATGCTGTATATTTTACTGGAGATTGTGTGGGAACCTTTAAGTTTCTGATGCTACTTTTAGCTCTGGTCCTCCTTTTTGACTTTGAAAATGATGTGAAAGTGAGAAGCTGTACCTTTCTGAAGCTGTTCTGGAAAAGGAATTTTAGGTGAATAAATCAATCACTTCTCAGTGCAAAGCAACCTAATTTTCCTTATTAGGATTCAGAGCATGGACCTATAAGCAAATTACGGTTCAATAAAAAGGGGGCGGGGATTTACCACATGTGCAGTGTAAGTTTTGTCCTCAGTGAAAGAGAGGAGAGTTACTGAGTTTAGCTTCCACTTACCATTAGGTAAAAGTGTTAGTATGGGTGGTTACCACAAAGCTGCAAATGAGTGATGAAAACTCATTCTCTTTTATCCCATGGCCCGTACCTCACCTCTGGCTTTCTGTTCATGTAAATGTTATGAAAAGAAGTGAGATAAATTCAGTGTTATGGCACTCAGCATTCAAAGGGATATTCCATGTCCAAGTTCAGTTTGACCTTTGACATAATTTTGCAAGTCAAACAGAAATTGCATTAAACCATATCCTTCCAGAGGCTGCCCTCTGCATAATACAATCAATATTGTTTAATTAAAGGATGATACTATTGATTCTAATTAAACAAAATTGCTTACCTCATTCATTTACAGTTCATATGTGTTTCTAGAGACAGGATGATTTAGTACTCTTAATTCTACTTTCCGTATACAAGAGAGGCATGCCTACTTTAAAAAATGCTAACTCCGGCACTCGGTGCCTGATATGTCATTCCTCTCATGATGAATGGACAATTTTATATGTATAAACATAATTTAAAAATAATAAATTATGTAAGTGGGTGGCCTAAATGTGCAAACATAGGATTTTGGAAAATTGAATTTTAAAGTGTTGGAATCATAAGATTACTGAAGAAACTCTGCTATTAATGCCACACTTTAATACTCTTGGAACTAATATTTTTCACTCTAAGTAATCTGTCAGGAAATCGTTTTTGTGACATGGGTGCATGCATTGCGAACTGGAGTGTGTTAAAGACAGACCCTTATGAGCATATTCATCATTTCATTTGGAGAGAAGAATCTTGGTTATATCGATACAATATGGAATCTAATTTGAACCTTGAAATGATTATTTATCTTCTTTCTTCATAATGGGAACAGACACATAACTGGGGAATTAATGACCTTTTAGTTCTCTGAAAAGCTACATTTTAATTCTCATCAATGATGATTTAAAGGTGCAACTATATGTGGAAATATTTCTGTGTTAACTCCTGGAAATACTATACCCTTGCCATAGCTTGCTTAATTATGGGCTTTTTTAAAAGGGAGAGTCATTATACAGTAATTAGTACACCATGATGCAGGCTGAAAAATATATTACCCAAGGGCCACACGTACAATCCAGCTGAGGAGATATATTGTGCATCCACGAACCCAGGGAATAGTGATTTGGGGAGGCATTAGCTATATGGAGTTTATGAGAAAACTTGAAATGAAATAGAAATAAGCAAAAGCAATGAAAAGCCTGCTGACATCCCACGAAAACACTGAATATTGCAAGTGTCAGTTGGTATACTTGATTTATTTCTGAGCTATACTTGATCTGATTTATTTTCATGGTAACACCAGCAGATAGGCTTAGAAGAACTGCTCTGTTATGATGTACATGGAAAAGTTCAGCAAAGCAAATGTGGCAATTCCCAGAAGACTTTTATTGACGTATAATTTGGAGCAATGCAGTTACAGAGGGTGGAAAACATTGTGACAAGCTGAGTAACTTAGGTTTAACACATTACCTAAAATACAAGGCACCTCCTAAAATGTTGATGTTGTACTGGAGAAAGCATGTATCACAATATATCAGCCTGCTCAAATGGTATGGTCCCTGAAAACTGCCTTCTTGGGCTGTGCTCTTAAAATGAAGTTCATGCAAGGGACAGTCCTACGGCTTTGTGAAGCCCCATTGACCTTAAGAGAGCTCTGCACCTGTGTCTACCCATGAGGATCATATTGCAGCGCTGGACCCATAGTAATTCTTTAGTGATTCTTGTATCTTAGCTTCTTAAAACAAAAGAAAATGAAGCAAGAAACACCACATGCTGTCTATGCACTATTTCCCCATTCCTACAGCATGCTACAGCTGCCTGTTGTATATGGTGCTGTTTTAACCTGCAGTCCTGCAATGACCTGCACACAAACTCCTGCCTTGGAGCTCTATTTATTGCTGTAAATGAACTGGGCTGTATGCAGACACAGTAGTCTTTCCATGTAAATTCACATGAAGCATTGCGTTGTTTGATTACAGATTCTAAGTGCATAGGATTATCTTATATTATGAATGAAAACGTGGTGTATCAACTACCACATTTAGTCTGTGTACTGGACTGGGAGTCAGAGTCATCTAAGCTTTAACATGGGTTTGCTATGTGAATGTGGGTAAATTAGTCAGCCTATCTGCCCCAATTTTACCATCTTTAAAGTGGGGATACGTACCCTGTGCAAAATAGCTTGATAAAGTAATAAACAGCATAATTAAAACTGGATTATAAATACGATGGAGCAGGCACTAGGTGTTTTTCTCTCTGTTTTTGTACCATCTATCATACTAAAAATCAATCCTAGATCAGTGTGGCCATTTGGGTACTACAAGACAAATAAAAATGAAGTGTTTATTAATCCTGAAATTGCTGTACAGTCCCAGTCAAATTAACAAGCTCCTATGTGCAAAATACTTAAAATAGTTTGATCATAGAATACTAGCGTATTTGAAGTAAATTCAAAAGAATAAAGCCTTTGTTTTGAAGAACAGCCTCTAACTTTTTCTGCAAATAATAGCAGGCATATTTCATAACACTTCAACATCTAAGTAACCAATTCATCTTCTTAAGGTTGCTTCCATAAAACAAGTGCTATACATTATGCTAACGATCATTTGTATCTACAGAAATATGAAAGGAATATTAAGATGTCATTGTCGTCATAAGGCTGCAGTCAGGGATTTTGAAAGTATGAACGAATGACATCAACCGTTTCTCTTTCATCCACTATTCACTGAGACATTAAAAAAATGGAGTATGATTTTCTATTGTAGAAATGATAAAATCCTATCATGTGGCCCCTGGTATCTTATAGGTGTTTTAAAATTAACCAGGACAGAAGATTTCTTCTTCTGTAATTCCTGTGATTGTTCAAAGAACCTTTAATAGGTACAGGCAATGTAGATTTACCTGAATGTAAGTAATATAATCAGAAAGTAAGAGGAAGTAAGATGTGGGATGCAAAGGGGGAACATCATGTAATCAAACCGTGAAAATGAGGTGGGGGGATTTTAAAGGCATGACTCTAATATCCATATCTGGATGCCTACTTTAGCATGTTGTGATATATTTCCATGCATATTATATTGTCATATTCTGCCCCAGGATACATGCATCAAAATACGTGAATCTTTATATAGGTGAAAATCAGTACAACCATTCAGTCTCTAGGTACTTTTATAGGATTCTTATGTAGGTATCGGAGGAAGCAGCAACAGTAATAAACTAAAAACAGTTTGGCTGGTGGAAACATGTTGTGGGATAATATATCTTATGTTGGCTTCTGCCAGTTCTTGTTTCATGACTCTGGGCCTTGTTACACGTTACATAGTGAGCCACACAAATGTTGATTGATTTAGAGCTAGCTTGCAGTCACACCTTCAGTCTGAGTGGCGCGTCTTGGGGAAGGGCCACACTTTAATGGAACTGGAGCTGGGTTATGTGGATCAAGAGATAACCCTGCCCTAGAGTGATATAACTTTGAGCTGCATAACACATGCTTTAAGCCGCTTTAAGGTGTGGACAATCCAAGCATTAAGAGCTCCAGGAGCTGCCCAAAATTATTGTGCGACTAGGTCCTGAGTCTACTGTGTGCTATAGCCAGTTATCTGATTATAGAGGTGACAGGAGCCATAAGCAGTGAATTTCAGTAGTGCATTGATCTTGCTGGGAATTATTAAAAAAAAAAAGAAAAAAATCAATTGGAACATCTTGGTCACCAGCCAAAAATATAGTATTTAAGCAGTGCAGACTTACTGTATGATAGGTCAGCTTAACAGGTCCTGTGGGTAACTGCCATGATAAAATGTAATGCTTATTGTGGACAGGCACTTACTGTATTGACAGAAACACAGTGGGATTTAAGGCAGATTGAGACATACATGGTGAGACCAGAGCCAGTGATTCTTAAATATTTTTCCATTGAGGCTGGTTGTATTTTTTTACCTGAAAAACACAGCAGTAAAGCAAATTGATTATATTATTCTGTTAGGTGATATGTGATATCACAACCTGGGCAAACTGCCTGAGTGTAAACAGCTTGAACAAATGACAAAATGATTTGGTATTTGAAGCAAAATTAGTGTATGTAAAACAAGAAATAAAGCCAGCTGGGCCAACTCATTATATTTATAATAAAAATGGCAATTGGAATGAAAACAATGATATTTTATGGCATTCAAATTCCTATATATCTTATATATGGGCTACAGGCTTTGGTTTGCCTGTTCATTTTGTGGTCTGTTGACCCCCCCAGGTAATCTGGGAACCAAGAAATGGTCAAAGAGCCAGTCTTACCAAAATTAAACACTTACAGGCATAAATACAGATAGATTTTTATAACAAATTTAGAAATGAGATAGAGACAAGATACAAATGACAAAATAGTACAAGTAAGGCATAGAAAGCAAATGATTAGAATTTATAAAATGTGAATTTATCCAAATAAATATCAATCTTATTAACAGTTGAAAGAAATTAACCTTAAACTCTCTATGTTCTAAAGTCTTAAAATGCCTCTAACAGTTGGCCAGTCTGTTAGGGAAGAGGACTTCTGGCCTAGGTTTAAAATTAAGTTTCAAAAGAGAGCTTGTCTTGGTTCCTTTGCATATAGGCAGTTCAGTAAGAACCATAGTTCAAAGCTAAGAGTAGAAAATTCTGAGATGAACCTAGATTGTCACAGCTTATTGTCTGGCTCAATATCAAAAAGCTTACTAAAAAAGTACACCTGTACAGTTTAAATGGGGGATTAAAATAGGCACATGTTTATTTATTAAAGTAGAACCTATTAGGAATATATATATATAGGTTCTACTTTAATAAATAAACATGTGCCTATTTTAATCCCCTATTTAAGCTACATCATTTCCTAAATCAGATCTAACTGGAATAAAACCAGTAAATGCACTCTAAGCCCCTTTTAGATGACTTCTTTCAAGCAGTCATTCTTGCACTTTCTAAAATTATTCTCACCTGTAACATGTTCTTATCTGCTCATTTCCTTTCCCACTTCTGCTCTTGCCCAAACTTTGATCAAGTAAATGCAAGCAAATACTATACCATATTGCCAGTAAGTGGCTTAGGGCTTATTATAGTCTGCAGGTTGGGAAGGGAAAAAATCACCTTTCTGTTAAGGACACTTAAATTCCTCATACTCCAGGAAAGACAGGGAAGACTCCTTTTGAGAGCCCATAAAAAAGAAAACAGCCTAATGGAATTATGTCATGACATGACTTCTTTCCATCCAGGCCAGTAGCGCTGTCTATTTGCACTTGCGGTAGGAGATAGGATTATAAAGGCTCCTTGGTGGTTCCACTCCACTCGCTAAAGTGGGTCACCAAATAATATGCTGAACCTGGCTCCTTGGAGTTTATTGTGTATAATACACATATCTCTATTTGCACACTGTATGTACATATATATATATACACTGTATGTACACACACACACACACACACAGAGTATGTACATACATATATACATGGTATGCAAAGCAACATGTACAAAGAGACCCTATGTTCCAAACTGACTAGTTACAGTTGAAGTGGGAATGATTTTCTTTTGGGAAATTTTTGCGAGCAATTATTTGCAATCACTAGAACAGAGTTCATCACTATCTCCCCTTCTGCACGCTCACCATATGTGCACATACTTAAGTACCATGTCTGCCTGTGGATGCCCATAAATTGCCCACTGACATATCTCTCTGGTTCAACATTCCCCTGGGATGGAGGGGTATCTAGAGCACAGATCAGTTCTTTAACTGCTATTTGCTTGCTATGCCCACATCCCCATTAGTAGAGGTGGTATATTCAGACAAATAATTCAATGCATCATGTGGTGCAGGGTTGGAAAATGGTTTCCTTCCTTGCCATGTCTCATGGAGGGCTGTACTTATGTCTCAGGAAAAAATAATCCAACTCTTCCCCCTGCAGGGCCAGGTTGAGACTGAGCTATGCCCCCATCCCCATCCACAGGGCTGATTTGGAGGCAAGCCATGCCTCCTTCTCCACCAGACGGGCTGGGCCATACTCCCTTCTCCCCCCGCCATTCCCCCTGCCCCCCTCGGGGCCAGGCTACCTTTCCCTCCTCAGGACCAGATGCAATAGCACTGTCTAGTGAATCCTATTGCGAGAGCAACACCTGTAGTCTTTGACTACATATTGTCCGCTGTCTAGCACAGTAGGCCTTATCTTGGTTTGGTAGGCGAAATATAACAGGGCAGCTCCCTGCCCTGGGCAACACATGGGGCAGTGCTGGATGCTGTGTTGCTGGTGGCAGTGATGGGTGTTTAGGCATGCTTGTCCCCCTTCAGGCTGCTGCCCAGTTACCCCTCTCAGTTACTCTACTGTTTGTTAGCCCCAACATAGCCCCGATGTGATTTGCATTTCTCTAAAACATCCTGTGTTTATGATGATACAAAACTTGTTTTAAAATAAAAGACAGTGTGTATGTGCAAGAGATAATTGGGTGGACTCTGGAGCCTTTTATAAACTACAACTGATCTAAAATGAAATCTCTTTTTTTAAGGGAACTGTAAAATATGTGTTTTTAACTTTGATGTCAGAAGTAATGATTCAACCTGTAGGATCATTTTTCTTTTAGCAGTAACCTTTGGATTTAGAACCAAATAAACAGGGCCAAATTAATCCCTACTACGACTTCATTGATTTCAGTGGAATTGCACTGGAGATGAATATACCCTATTCTGTTCAGCCAAGTGTTGAAATCCTGTATGTTCTGGCCTTTCGTGTTTTCAATGGGACAATTTTCTCAGCAATAGGTTGGAGATTATCTGCATGGATTTTCAAGCAGTCTTTTTACTTTTGATGAAAAAACCAGTGACCCAAGTTATGTTTCAAGTCATATATCATGTTAGATATTTCTATGGCTGCATGAAAACCACCCGTTTCAGTTCATGTGGATTTTATGATCTGAATCTAGTGGGACTTAGACTTACCATTCCTGAAGTTCAGCTGGACTGCCCATTTCAAGCATACCTGAAAACCAAACTAAGCTTGCAACACCAGACAGTGATGTTGTTCCTGCCTCCCCTGCTGCAATGCATCATTCATAGGAGCAAATCCCAAAATAGTCCCCATTTTTTTCAATACCACTTCCTGTAGGTGAGAGGGGGACAGGCTCATTTGCTGGCCACTCACGATGGTCCTCCTTTCAGTGTCTATGGGTCTGGTGGCTGGCTCAGACTTTTATCCTAGTTTCTCCAGGGAGAATGGTCAGTTATTATAATGATATATAATGATATTCAGGCACTAGAGCTCCCAATGTGCTGTACAAAGTTTTAAACAAGATCCCTAATAAATAAGATCCCTGGTAAAGAAGATGGATGCTGGTTCCCGTCCTTGTATCAGGAAACTAAGCTATTCTGCTGTCTTATTTTCAGAGAGAGAGAAGTTTAGGCTTTAAAGATAATGGGGGCACCCTTACCACCCGTAATTACCTTGTGTCTCAAGAGCCATTAATAATTGTTCAGCCCTCCCACCTGAGAAGAGAAAGACTGCAAATAGCGCTGCTCTGACATAGACTTTGGCCCTCACCTTGGATCTAATCATCTGCAAAATAGATGGTGGGATAAGTAAATCTGCCTTCCTTATCCCACCATGTAGCACAGCTTTGCCCAACACGCAGGCAAAGGGCAATACATTTAGCAGCCATAGAGAAAGTTGCAACCTCCCATTTGCTTGAGGTTATAATGGGCTATAAAAACATGAACTTCAGCTGGCTCCCTGAGAAATGCAAGGTATTGCCATCCAGGTAGCAGCACTTTTGAAGAGCTTGGAAAGGAAACAGCTGGTTATTTTCTGAATACATAGAGGGAACATGGTGGTGAGGTTTCCAGATCACAGTGACATTGCCTTAGAGAGAGGGAGAAATAAAAAGAAACAGAAAGTAAGGGAGAGTCCTAAGCTCACCATCAAGTAAAACAGGCAATGTCTAGGGAGTTGTAGGAGGAAGAGTAGATCTCACGGCTTATGCAGAGTAGGTGAAATGGAAAGAGTGATGTTACTTGTTTTTTGCTTTGCGCAGCTGCTCATGTGGCCCCTGTCAAGTGGCTTCTCAACCTCATTTGGCCTAGGGACAGACATTCAAAAGGCCCTAACCCAAATTGATTCAGTCTTTGCAGGTCAGTCTAGGCTGAACTGGTTTACAAGTGGATAGATGTTCGGCACATGCCTGCAGTGGCTCAGGCCAGAAGCTCAGGGCCACTAGAGCAGGCCCCCTTCCCTTCCACAGGGAAGCTGAGCTGGGGGGGGGGGGTTGGGGAGGGCATGGCCAGGCCCTGGCAGGCCTGCCCCAAGGCTCCCTGACAGCCGGGAGCAATCCAGCTGCCCTCCTCCCTCTCCCTCTCCATGGCGGGCCGGGAGGGGGCCCTGTTCGGTGCTGTAAGGTTTCATAGTTTCATAGTTTCTAGGGTCGGAAGGGACCTGAGCAGATCATCTAGTCCGACCCCCTGCCATGGCAGGAAAGAGTACTGGGGTCAAACGACCCCAGCAAGATGTTCATCTAACCTCCTCTTAAACACCCCCAGAGTAGGAGCCAGCACCACTTCTCTTGGAAGCTGGTTCCAGATCCTAGCCGCCCTGACCGTGAAGTAGCGCCTCCTCATATCTACCCTAAACCTACTCTCTGCCAGCTTGTGACCGTTATTCCTGGTCACTCCTGGCTGTGCTCGGGGGAACAGTGACTCCCCCAATGCCTGCTGATCCCCCCTGACTGGTTTGTAACAGGCCACTAGATCCCACCCCAGCCTTCTCTTTTGGAGGCTGAACAGGTTCAGGTCCCGTAGCTTCTCCCCATAGGGCCTGCCCTGTTGTCCCCTGATCATGTGAGTGGCCCTCCTCTGGACCCTCTCCATGCTGTGCACATCCCTCCTGAAGCGCAGCGCCCAGAACTGGATGCACTACTCCAGCTGTGGCCTGACCAGTGCCGCACAGAGGGGGAGGATCACCTCCTTGGACCTGCTCAAGATGCATCTGTGGATGCATGCCAAGGTGCGGTTGGCCTTCCTGACTGCCCCCCCACACTGCCGGCCCATGTTCATCTTGGAGTCAATGATCACACCTAGATCCCTTTCCACCTCCGTGCTGATAAGAGGGGAGCTCCCCAACCTGTAGGTATGGTGCCGGTTGTTCCTCCCGAGGTGCATCACCTTGCACTTGTCTGTGTTGAAACCCATCCTATTCTCGTCCGCCCACCCTTGTAACCTGTCTAGGTCTGATTGTAGCCTGTTGCATCCTTCCAGTGTGCCCACGTCCCCCCACATCTTAGTGTCATCAGCAAATTTGAACAGGGTGCTTTTTACCCCCTCGTCCAAATCACTGATGAAGGTTCTTCTCCCCCCTCCCCGCTGGCACCGTGGGGTAGGGAGGGGGGCTCTGTGAGGCTGCCTGGCCCCAGAGGGGGACTCTTCCCCCTCTTTTCCCCTCCTGCTGCAGGGTTTCAGCCATTTTGTAATTGGTTTATGTGCACTGAACATCTGTTCTGCTACAGGTTTAAACCAGTTTCTGATCACTTAAACCAGTTTATTTGTAGTGCCTGTCACTAGCCTTGGAAATTAACAAAGAACTCATAAACTCCCAAAAAGATTGGTCAGAGAAGATCCAACTGGTTGGCCCTTGAATTCATCGGAGAAGAAACTTCAGGATGCATCTTACCACACATATGCTCAAAAGCAGCAGAAATAAGAGGGGGTGACAACTCCCTTAGCACCTGCTTCTCCATTGTGTCCTACCACCACTTCTCTGCCCTTCTCACTGCTAAAGCCAAAGTTTGAGCAGGAAAGTTTCAGGGGGGAGAGGAACAGGAAGATAAGGTGCTCCCTAACTCCATTCCAGGTAGTACTGCCCCATACGCAGTATTTGCCCACCCATCCTTCTGCTATTGCTCAGAAGACTCTTAAAGACAATTATGGATAACAGTTATGGACAATTATGGGGTGTCTCAGAATCATAGAAGTAGGGTCAGAAGGGACCTTGTAGATCTTCAAGTCTGACCCCCCACCTGGGCAGGAAAAATACTGGTCTCAAATGATCCCAGCCAGGTAGGCATCAAGCCTCTTCTTAAAGACCCCCAGGGTAGGAGCCAGCACCACTTCCCTTGGAAGTTGATTCCAGATCCTAGCCGCCCTGACTGTGAAGTAGTTCTTACGGATGTCTAATCTAAACCTCCTCTCCAACAACTTTTGGCCGTTATTCCTTGTTATGCGAGGGGGCGCTAGGGGAAACAAGGTCTCCCCCAAACCCTTCTGATCCCCCCTAGTGAGTTTATAGATGGTGACCATGTCCCTCCTCAGCCTTCTCTTGTGAAGGCTGAACAGGTTCAGGTCCCACAGTCTCTCATTGTAGGGTCTGCTCTGTTGTCTCAGAGGTATCATTTTCAGTTTTCCCAGTCCATAACCAAATTGGGTAGATTGTTCCTCGGTTTGGATATTGCAAAAAAATTGCATAACTCTTTACAGACTGGCCCTATTAACAGGAACTTTAGGCAAGTGAAGGATGCATTCAAACTGCCAGGCTTTGTTCATGTGCCTGACTAAGGTCTATATTAATTGTGGCAAACAGCTTAATTTGGGATAGGCAGCCTCCAGCATGGGTGCCCAAGCATGGCTTGTAATGGCATTTTGCTTGGCATGTATACCTTTGGGCAGATAGCAGGGAAGGGGCCAGGGCTGCACCGCTGTAACATGGTTCAGGCCCTTGTAGCTTCCCTGCTGTCCACCCCTGACATATCAACATCTTACAAGCTGAGGTTGCGGATGTTTTTGGCACTCTACTGAAAAACATTGCTGAACCCTGGCTTAACCAGGACCTAGAAAATGTTGTGTAAGAAAAAATTGTTTGAGCAAATGATTTAGCTTGTGCCAGAGCTTCTCTAAGATACAATTCCCTCTATACCCAGACCCTCAGAAGTACTAATATGGGAAGGTTTGTTTAATAACCTCCATTTTATTAAGTAGTTTCTCATGTGGATATGAAATGGCATGCATCTCCAGGAAAAACTCTGCTGTGTGTAACCTGGCAGTGGACCTAATTTTATGACAAGTGATATCACTAGGGATCATAAAAGAAGTAAGAAAGATAAGAAAAATCTGACCCATACCCTTTCTGAGATTGTTTGGATGAAAAGTGCGACAATATAGTTTCATAAATAAAATGTGTTTTATTTAATATTTATAATACATGAGAAGATAAATGCCTCTTAATTTTTACTCTTGAAAAAATATTTTAATATGAAAAAATTGAGATTTTAAAAAGACAGTTCAAGGAATTAAAAATGAGTATTTTCAAAAAGCCATCTCTAGATATGTTGAAATTTCTTGATCTAGTACAGGGGTTCCCAAACTGTGGTATGCATGCCCTTACGGGTATGTAAGACATCTCCAGGGAGTAGACAGGAGAAACTGTGTAATGGCATATTTAACTTTCATTATAATAATAATTGGCATTTAAGAGATTAAAATGTAAAATGTATGCTGGTAGGAGTACACAGGCAGCTGGTAAATTTGAAAGTGGGTACAGAATAAAAAAAGTTTGGAAACCTCTGATTTAGCATAACTTAATGTAGGTGGAACTCAGAAAATTGGATTGGATTTTTTTTTTTTTTAACAGAAATGAGTTTTATGCAGAAATCCCTTTTTTAATAGCAACCAGGTAGAATCCCCCGTTTAGTATTTTAGAGCCTTCCACTCTAGAGCAATCTCTCTCATAGGGTCCTCCCTTCTACAACAATGCTATAATCTCTCCATGAGATCATTACCCAGAACACCTGTATCTTTTAGTACCTGCTAAATTCCAATGGCCCATTTAAAGAGTTGCTTCACTTAAAATTATCTTCCTTTGAAACTTTCATAATGGTACTAACTATTCCACTCTATTAGATGCTAAGGGATGCAATTAAATTATTTTCTCATCCTATAAAAATTTTTGAAAATTAAAACAAATCAAAAACCCCTGCCCATCACTAAAGTTAAATAGAGCACTTTCTATTTTTTATGAAGAAAACAGATGAAGGGTGAAAGGAACCTCTTGGACTTGCTCCATGCCACACCAGAACAACCAATGGATGGGGCACTGAAGGAAGGAGGTGAAAGAACAGTTTGAATCCCTATTTTGCTAGGGATTTAGAGCTCACTTACATTCCCAGTCAGCTCCAGAACTAAATGTTGTGTATGCACATTAATCTTTTGTAACCAACCAAAGTTTCATCATTACTTTCTATCAGGTGAAGACTCTTCCCTGAACACAGATCAAATAAATAGGCTTTTCTCCCATGGGTATGTAGGTAAAAAAAGTATTTCCTTCCATATATGACCATTACCATAGCCTACAGAGCTACAGTAGAGCATACTAAATCCAAATGCAAGGGTTCAGAACATCACTGAATCCTTACACATCCTCTAGATCAGAAAGAGTAGTAAGAAGAGAGTTGGTGTGGGACAGGGAAAAGGAAAGGGGTAGAGGTTGGAAGTGTTTGAAAGGAGAAGTAGTTGATGGAAGAAGAAAGCCCATCACCCTTACCACAATCTGATTAATGACTAAGAGTAAGGAAGAAAAGGCCTCTACAAGAGTGGACAGTTGCAGATACAAAAAGGAGGCCAGGTTTCTGTGACAACCAGGGTCTGGTGGAGTGAGTAACGAAGGAGTGGATAGTTTTGCTCTTTTTAGAGAGAGAGTGGGCATTCCAAAAATAACACAAAGGGTGATGAGGAAAGAAGGGATAGGGAGGGAGGTTAGGGATGATGACATAATGGAAGAATAGTTACGGTAGTGGGAGGAGGAGAGAGGGCTGTGATAGAGGCTAATGTACCACATGGGAGATGGAGGAAGCATAAGAAGATTTAGATGTGGCAACTGAATTAATGTTGGTGGGAAGAGAGGAGGAGATGGGAATCAGAAGGGGAAGAGGAGTAGATAGACTTGGTGGGATCTCTTTAAAGGTCAGCATGACAAAGGTGAGGACCTGGAGAAAAATCAGGAAAAGTGTGGGTCCCTTACTGAATGGGGGAGGCAACCTACTGAGAGATGATGCAGAAAAGGCTGAAGTGCTCAATGACTTTCTTACCTCAGTCTTCACAGGCAAGGTCAGGTCCCAAACTACTGCACTTGGCAGCAGAGTTTGGGGAGAAAGTGAGCAGCCAACAGGGGCAAAAGAACAGGTTAGGGACTATTTAGAAAAGCTGGACGTGTACAAGTCCATGGCTGGATGTGATGCCCCTGAGGGTGCTGAGGGAGTTGGCTTATGTGATTGCAGAGCCACTGGCCAATATTTTTGAAAACCCATGGTGAATGGGAGAGGTCCCAGATGACTGGAAAATGGCAAATATAGTTCCCATCTTTGAAAAAATGAAAGAAGGAGGATCCAGGGAACTACAGACCAGTCAGCCTCCCTTCAGTCACTGGAAAAATCATGAAGCAGATCCTCAAGGAATCCATTTCTAAACACTTGGAGGAGAAGAAGGTGATTAGGAATAGCCAGCGTGGATTCACAAGGGGTAAGCCATGCCTGACCAAACTTATAGGCCACCCCAAGATCACCCCAAGCCGGCGCTTTTCTAGGCTGAAGAGTCCCATACCTCTCAGCCTCTCATCACAAGGTCTGTTTTCCTGACCTCTGATCATGTGTGGCTTTCCTCTGGACTCTCTTAAGCTTCTCCACATGCTTTTTAATTGTGGAGCCCAAAACAGGACGCAGTACTCCAGCTGCGGCCTCACCAAGGCAGAGTACAATGGGAGAATGATGTCCTGGGATTTGCTTGAGAAGCACCTATGGATGCAGCAGCATGGCATTGAAGGCTCATGTTCATCTTATGGTCAATCATAACCCCCAGCGTAGCACTGCCGAGCCTATAAGCATTCCGCGGGTTATTCTTCCCAAGGTGGAGAACCTTGCATTTTTCATTGTTAAACACCATCAGGTTCTCATCCACCCATTTTCTGAGTCTGTCAAGGTCAGCCTGGATCATCTTCCTGTCCTCAAGTGTGGATACTTTACCTCAAAGTTTGGTCTCATTGACGAACTTGGCCAGTCCACTTCTGACTCCAAAGTTCACATCATTAATGAAGATGTTGAATAACATAGGTCCAGAGACAGAGCCTTGAGGGACCCAATTGGTCACAGTGCACCACAACAATTGACTTCTGTTAGCTACCACCCTCTGAGTCTGACCACAGAGCCAATTCCCCAGCCAGTGGATCATAGTAAACCCAAGGCCACAGTTGGAGATTTTTGCTAAGAGGTGACCATGGGATACCAGCTCGAAGGCTTTTTTAAAGTCAAGATATATGATATCAATCTCTTCTCTCTTGTCCAGGTGATAAGTCATCTGGTTGTAAAAGAAAATAAGATTGGTCAAGCAAGACCTACCCACAACAAACCCGTGCTGGCTGTCCCTCAGGATGTTGCCATCAGCTAGTCTTTGAAGAATGGCTGCTCTGATAATCTTTTCTAAGACCTTCCCTGGGATAGAGGTCAGGCTGATGGGACTGTAGTTTGCTAGATCTACTTTCCTCCCTTTCTTGAAGATAGGCACCACATTGGCCTTCTTCCAATCTTCCAGCACTTCACCAGAGCGCCAGGAGTTCTTGAAGATCCATGCCAGGGACTGAGCTATGATGCTAGCCAGCTCTTTGAATACCCTGGGGTGTAAACTGCCAGGGCTGGCAAACTTGAAGTTATCCAGCCTCTCAAGATGTTCCTTCATGAGGTCAGCATTGATGGAAGGTAAGGAATCTCCCTAACCCAGGTCTTCCCATCCCATATTGGGCAGGGTCGTCCCTTGGGACTGGTGAAAAACCATTGCAAAGTACCCATTTAGCAAGGTGGCTTTTTCCCGGGTGTCAGTTGTCAGTTGTCCCATCTGGTTTAGCAGGGGTCCAAAGTTTCCTTTGCTTTTCCTCTGGCTTCCCACATATCTGAAAAAGGACTTTTTATTGTCCTTGATATTTGTAGCTAGTTGGAGTTCAGTCGCAGCCTTGGCTTTCCTGGTTCACTCCTTGCAGGTCCGGACCAGTGCAGAATATTCCTCCTTGGAGGTGGATCCTGTCCCCCATATTTTGTAGGTCTTTCTTTTTAGATGCAGGAGGTCCGCTAGTTTCCTGGAAAGCCAAGGTGGCTGCTGTGCCCTTTTGTTGCCTTTCCTCCGGGGTGAGGCAGACTTTGCTTGAGGAGCCAGCACTCTTCCTGAAGTCCCTTCCCCTTTGGGTCATAATTCCTTAGGGCCTCACTGACAAGCCTCCTGAGCTAGTCAAATTCAGCTTTTCTGAAGTTGAGGACTTCTGTATTGCTGACTGACTTGCCACCTTTACGGTTCACAGGAAAGGTGATCAGCTCATGGTTGCTGTCACCCATATTCCTTTGATCATTAGGTCACTGATTAGGTTGTCTCCAGCTGCCGGTACCAGGTGAAGCAGTGCTTTACCTCCCATCGACCCATAGACCCATGAGCATCAGACAGAGCTCATCTACGCATGTGAGGAAGCTTTGCAACCATTCAGATTTGGCCAAGCGCTTTTCCCATGAGATGTCTGGGTAGCTGAAGTCTCCTATGACAACCATGCACCAGGAGCGTGCAGCCTCAGCCAATTCCCTGGCAATCTCCTGATCAAGCTCTTGATCCTGGGTAGGAGGTCTGTAGTAGACTCCCACTATTGTGTCCCCTGTGCTGTGTCCCCCATAGATTTTAACCCAGAGGGTCTCCAGTCATCCACTGTGGGTGCCAAAGTTGGCTTACAGGGACACGTCGCCCTCCTTGACATAGAGAGCTACACCCCCACCGCTTTTATCCACTCGGTCTCTCCTGTACAGGGTATAGCTGTCTATACCAGTGGCCCAGTCATGGGTGGAGTCCCACCAGGTCTCCATTATCCCTATGACATCATAATTGTTTGTGTTAAGCAGGAGGACAAGTTCCTTCTGTTTATCCCTCAAGATCCTGGTATTGGTGTACAGGTAAGCAAGTGTCTCCTTGGGAGCCCTTGCCTTGCCCACAGATTGTTCCAGGGCTGGGGCAGGGTTGGGGTCCCTTAAGTACCTTGGCTTGATGGCTTTTGCAAGGGTTGCTCAGCAGGCCAGCAGTGGCTGTAGTCTCCCCGTCCCCCAGCGGGCTTAGTTTAAAGCCGGGTGGAGCAGGTCAGCCAGTCTGGCTAAGAAGAGCCTCCTTCCCAGCAGAGAGAGGTGGAGGCCATCCCCTCCCAGCAGCTTGCTACTTCCCTTACCAAAGAGCGGACTGTGGTCATGGAAGCCAAAGCCTTCCTGATGACACCAGTGCTGCAGTCTTCAGTTGACTACCTGGATCATCCTCTCCCTCATCCCGTGGCCCAAAACCAGGAGGACTGAGGAGAACACCTGTGCCCCTAAAACTTTAAGACCTGCTCCCAAATCCCTGTAGTGCTTCATGACCCACCTGGGATTGCTCCGAGCTGTGTCATTTGTGCCCACATGGATAAGGAACATAGGGTAGTGGTCAGTGGGCCAGAGGAGCTCAGGGATCCTCTCCGCAATGTCTTGGATATGGGCTCCCAGGAAGTAGCAAACTTCGCAGGCTAAGGGGTCAGGGTGGCAGATTGCCCCCTCAGTCTTCCTCAGGATGGAGTCTCCCACGAGAAACACTTTGTGTTCTGTCTTAGGGAGAGCAGGGCCAGTAGCTATAGTTCAGCCTGTGTTGCCTACAGGATCAGGCAGCTTGGCAGGCTCTGCTGGGGCTGCAAGAGGTTCATAGCTGTTGCAAAGCTCCAGCAGGGCAGGGACCTTGGTGTGGTGGGCATTGGGGCCCTTTGGAACAGGTATGAACCTCTTGCAGCCCCAGCAGAGCTTGCCAAGCTGCTTGATCCGCCTGCATATGTGTCCTCCTGCAATATTGTCAACACTTTGATCACAGGTAAAACCACTGAAACTGAACCTATCATTCACCTAAACACTGAATAGACCCTACAATGATAGATTGCACAATTCTATGTATTTTCATTCTATCCAGGGACCACTGTTTCCCATAAGGGCATCTAGCTATGTCCACTGTAATAGATTAAATAGAAATAATCTATTATCCAATTACTCATGCAGATTTAGACTTTAATCAAGCTCTCTTGGAAAATCCTCACATATTTTGATTAATATTTCATTTATTGCTCCTTGTATCCTTTCTACTTCTTCCTTTCCTCTCCTATTGCTTTGGTCAGTCCCTTAGATTCCTTTCCATCTATTTCTTCTTATCATTACACCCCAGCTTTGTGTTTCTCTGTCTCTTTACACTTGTGTAAAATGTAGTGGGTTTCTCTTCACAGGGGTTCATGTGAATGCTTTCTTCAGTTTTAATGTGCATAAATGTATGCTCTCCTGTTTCACACTGAGCTGCAGATTGGAATGAATAACTCATCACAGAGTATAGAGTTTCTGCAAGTGCAGTGGGCATATGTTAAAAAAAATCATCCGAGTTTTCAAGAAATTACATTATACAGCGCTATTTCCTCTACTTAAAATAAAAGCAATGATAATATCTCAGAGTGGAAAGGACATTCAACATTTCAAGTACATTTTGGCATGCATCTTGTCTGTGAGAGCTTGATTGTGGGTATTGGATATTTGCAATTTGAAATCCATCATGTTTTTTTTTATTTTAGATATAGGTAAGTGAATGTTCTTTCCAGTAAACTCATTTGTTAATATACTGATGAAAGGAAAACTCACAAGTGGCTTAAACAGATTTGAAGTGCATTTGTTTTAACATTCAAATGCCGAGTTGGGTATTTTCTTCATATTATTTACTGGATGCAGAGCAATGTGAGTGCTGGGCAGGAAAAAAAAGGAGGTTTATTCCACATCTAGTTATTAGGGTATTAGTGAGTATCATTTAGTGGTGTTTCATTCTTGGCAGCCACAAGTAGTGCCATCAGGAAAATTATTCTGCACAAAAGAAATATGAATCAAGAGGGCCAGAGCCTCAGCTAGCATCATTCATTTTAGCTTTATTGACTTCTGGTTAAAGTCAGTGGACCTGATGTGAGCAACACCAGCTGAAGATGTGGCCAAAAAAACCACTGAAAACAAAGACCTGGAAAAAACTATGTCCAGTGTGCTCTATGGACCATAATAACAGTAACAGCTAGCACTTGTAGATATATATATTTTATTGATAGATATCAAAGCCCATTAAAAAGTTTAAGTATCATTATCCCCCTTGGGGCTGAGGTACAAAGCATTGCAGTTCCTAGTGCAAGGTGATACACTGGGTCAGGTCATCTGTGTCCAGAAGCCAGCAATGCTTCAGGAGTGGGGGGCTAAAATTATCCATCTCAGTCTGAGATGAGCTGGCCCTTCTGTACTGGCTGCCCCTTCTCCCTCTTGCCTGGCCATCACACAGGAGAAGCCCCCCCTGCCAACACACCACAGGACCCCCAAGGTCATGGGTCAGATGAAATGGCTCCATAGGCCATACCCAACCTGTACTCTGTAGGTTGCCATCCCCTGTCCTAGTCTATTGTTACTCCCATTAGAGTAAATCCATGATAAAGTGCCGTCTTCTAACCATTACTAGATTACATGTTTTCAGCTCATTAAAAGGAAATGATAAAACTCTTCTAGCCAGCTGGAAGGCTGTCTGGGATAGAGATGAGCAATATTCATTAAGAGTACCTTAGCAAATGTTGCACTCTGGTAGCTGGTTTAAAAACAAGCTACTGTAAAGATATGTAAACATCCCTTTTCCACTTTCTGATTAATAGCAAACGTGAGATCAAATATGTTGTCTTTTGCTTTTTTTAATTTAAAGGAGAGTGCAATGAGCTAGAAAAGCAGTGTGTACCAGGAGAAGCAGATGCAATGGATCCAATCCTATGAACACAATTTTCTAAACATCTGCTATGATTGCACAGTACTAAAATCAAAGGACCAAGACATTAATGGCTCAGCTCACTTAAGACGGTAGCTTGGCAGCTATAAGAAAATTGCACCAAATAGACTCACTCCTACAAGCTGAAATTCACCCATTTGCAGAGAGCTAATGTAAGACTTTGCACAACTTAAAGATTTTAATGGAGCAGAGAGCCTGTCTTGCAATAGGCATGTGTATGTTTGAGAGAGATTACCTTCAATTACAAGTCCAAGTTTATGGGACCAGTGCAAAGAATGATAAAAGGACCAAGGTCTCGTATGATATGATGATCAGGCACAGCCACTGGATTTAACGTTTTAGTGTGGAGGTATTGCACCCTCTATTCCAGTCTGCAGGCTGGAAGGGGTGAAGGTAATGGAAGCATAGTGTAATTTCATCTCTGTATCCTAGTACCAGTGTGGACAGGGCAGATATACCTGCCCCTCTTCTTAAAATTTTCAGGTGAAATTAACTTGGCCCTATTGGAATGTATGGCAAGGTGACTTACAAAGCTGGGTTGACTTACAAAGTGGGTTGCTAAGATAAAACTTATGACTTTTTTTATCAAAAGATCAAATATTCACGTGATATTAGATGGCCTATCAAGCCAATATTAAGGTAAACCTGTTTCTTAGTCTACAGCACTCAAGGGAGTGTAGCTAATGTCATCCATATCCACTATTCACTCCCCAGCCATAATAGACAGGCACACATTTACAGTTTGATGGCAGCCTTCAGTGTGAATTTGGAGAAAACTTGACCTTCCGTCTTCTGATTGGTAGAAAGACCCCTTCACTACTCTGCCACCACACCTCTTGTATAAGAGAATAACACTTACTAAAAAACCCCCAACAACTTGCATATAGCACAGCTAACTTACGCTACTGTAATTCTCCTGTTAACATTGTGTTCTGAGAACTTATGAGGAACATAGAAGTGGAAGGGGCATTCTGGGTTGTTGAGCTTGGTCCTCAATGATCCACATTAATTGGGAAAAGAGACATTTAGATAATAGGGATAAAGAACTATTTGCATGTATTGTATATCTCTCTGTCACAATGTTTATTGCAAATGTACTGAATCTACTTTGTTTCACTTGTCTAAATGTACCAATGTAAGTGTTAGAAAGTATTTTGTTTGGTGGGTTTAAAGTAAGATGAACTCGGAGGGCTTTCTACTATATTTTGCATACACAAAATTCTCTCCCAAGCCTTAGCAGGTTGCATTACCCTTTCCACTCTCTCTTGCTGGGATGGGCTGAGCTGCTTGCACTTGGATGAGTTAAGAACAGCAGCTGTGAATGATTTGGCCAAGAATGCATGGTGGGATAACAAGGTTGACCACCTGAAACCTGAGATCCTGCTCCTGCCTTTGTCTAAGGTAATTTGCATCATCACAGCCTCACAGGAGAGCTGAGACCCCTTACCAGCTAAGAACTGCTGCACAGAGGGTTTTTCCATTTTTGACTCCTCTGTGAAATCCTATGAAATATGAACTTTCATTTCTACCCAAGAGAACTTTTACAATCTTTTCTCTGATGAAGGGTGTTTGTGCCTGAAAGCTTGCAATTAAAGATTTTTTTTTGCAAAAATCTTGTTGGCCTAAGAAAAGATATAACCGCTGTCCAGGACCACTAATTGGTGTGATAAAGGCTTTTTTTGATCATCTTTCATCCCCAGGTCATAGGCTGCCCAAAGTCTTACCTTTCATAAACTTGAGGCCCAGGTGTATAATTTAAACAAATAGAGTTTTGTCATCTCCTCCCTCTCACCCTTTCTTCCTCCCAATAAATTATTGCCTCAGCTTCCCCACATTCAGGCTTTGCCTTAGGTGAAAGTGTGTTTGCACCATCCAGTTTTAAATTACTGTAAATCCTTGGTTTACCAGGACACCCTCAAGTCTTCATATGATGGGCCTTACCCATTTCTCATTTACATTGTTCTTCTCGGTCACCAGAAACATGTAAAGCTTTTTTTCCCCATTTCATTAGTCAAAATGTTTGTTAAAGTTTTATTGTTGTAGAGTAGAATTGGAGCTAGCAGAAGCAACTCAGTCTAGTGGAAGGAGTGCAGGTTGTGATGAGCAGTATTTGAAGAGGAAAAAAGCATGCGAGCAGACTTTCCTCAAAGCTGATCTTTTGCTTAAAGTGACTTGTTTATAATACTTAGTAAGTAGCTTATGGTGAACTAATTTGCAACAGTAAGGGCTCTCCTTTCAAAAGCATCAGAGATGTTTTAGGAGCACAAGTGCCCTTAAGTCACAAATCTTTGCCTAATGAGATGTAAAAGGTAGGTGGGAATATCTTGTGGTTTCTGCTGCCCCTTTGTATTACCTAGCAATTAGGATGCCACAGGCATTCCAGGGCATGTACTAAAGCCCATTAAGTCAATAGAATGATTCTTACCGACTTCATAAGCACTTGCTTTAAACCCACAGAAAGGGTAGAAAGCTTCCCAAGGTGATTCTCCCACTGGCCCACAATTGACTCCTGTGTCTTTGCCAGATGAAATTTCAGTCCACTCAACATATTCCTAGATAAATCCCAAATCAGGCAGGCTGTGGAAAACGAGCCCAAACCTTTTCACTGATTCTTGCAACAGCTCTATGCATCTGATATATGGCGACAGTGACCAGTGACCTCTCTCGGAGCTAGCCAGCAAGGCATTGTGATGAAAGACTGCCAGAGGCTGTGGCAGCTTTGGAAGAATGAACATAGATGGTTGACTAATACCTGCTGTGCTAAAAGGATTATCAGTGAGATCACTGCAATCCCAGCCTGGAAAAAGAGCTGCTAGTATGCAAGCTGTATAAAGACTTTAAGCACCACCAGTGTTGGTTCAAACAGCCAGCTAAATAACCTTTGACATCGTGCATGGGGCTAGGAAGAAATTGAGTACTTACCAACACCATCCCTGTAACACATTAGATGCGTGGGTTCCAGGTGCTTTGCATTATATTTGAATGACGGTGTGATCAGTGACAAATTTCAGCCTCTTTCTCCATGAAACATAGTAACAAATTGTTTCATCAAATAGCAAGATTTGCCAAGGAGCATAAGCCATGGGGAGTGTTAAAGTAACCTTGCAGCTCTGATTAACAGGCATCCAGATGCTAGATTAATGAGTGGATCTGAAAAGTTTGCATCAGCATAAGTCGCTGATAACAGTTGCTTTTGGTTGCTAACTCTGTGCAGTAGGAGAGAGAAGGCTGTGCTCTCTAGAAGTGCAGTTTGCAGAATTTACCCTTGGTAAATTCTACATACAGAGTCACATTTCTAGGAGATGTTTAAACTGTTCCTGGGTTTTTGTTTTTTTTAAACCCCAAACCATCTAAAGGCTGAGATAGCTTTCATCCTGCTGCTCATTTTGATCCCAAAAGAGCAATGAGCTGTTTTGTGGATGTGATTGTTTCATTTATGACCAGCTTTGTTCAAAATAATAGTCTCATTAAAGCAAGACAATGAGCCAACAATGATGTATTAATTTTAATATGGAAAAGGCTAGGGGAAAAACTAAAACTTGCAGGGCAAAAATACTGTGCATTTAGAGACCCCTCTAGGTAGACTGGGCTCTGAAAAGATGTGCTGAGTAAGAATTAAAAGAGGTTTTAGTGGTGAAAACTAGGATTTCAGCAATATTAATCTTGTCACTGATCCTTTAACCAGGTGTAAAATCAACTCATAATCAGACCTGATTACTAGGGATGTGCGAAGCTTCAGGTGGTGATTTGATTTGGAGGAGATTTGGCCCAATTCAGTGGCCAAATCTTCAAATCCAGATTGAATCAGGGGACCAGTTAAGAGGTCTGAATTGATTCAAAGCTCTCTGAATCTTCAGAAAAGATTCGGAGAGCTTTGATGATTTGGGCAGTCCCTTCCGGCTGCAGCAGGGAGTTGCAGCTGATTCCAAGCTGGTAAGTACTTGGGGTAGGGGTCCCTGCCAGCCCCTTGACCCCCCACCTCCTTCCCGGCTGTCCCCAACCCACCCCAGTTCCCAGCCTTTTAAAAAAAAAAAAAAAAAAAAGCTGTGGTGCTCACCAGATGCTGCTAGGTGGAGGGCAATCACTGCTGCCCCCCACTGTCTCACACTGCATGGGGGCCTCTGTATGAGTCTCCCAACTGCCCCCTGCTTCCCTAGACCCCCCACCCCAGGTGCCCTACCTGAGCCAGCACTGGCTCTTTAAGAAACAAAAGAACAAGAAAAGCCCTGGGACTCACTGCTCCTGCAGTGGTTTGGGGGCTTTGGGGGTTTGTGGAAGAGCCTCCCACATGGTGTGGGGCTGTGGGGATCATCCCCCACTGGCAGGAGTGGTGACTGCGGGGGATTTTTTTTTTCTTAAAGGGCTGGAGCTGGCCTGGGTAGGGCACCCATGGGGGGCTGGGGGAGTGAGGGAGGGTGGGGGGCTTGTGTAGAGCCCCCCATGCAGTGGGGGGCAGCAGGGATTGCCCCCTGCCTGGCAGCACCTGCTGAGTTCGGGCTCTTTTTTTTTTAACAAGAACTGAGAGTTGGGGTTGGTGGGGCAGCCATTGCTGGGCTGGGAGAGCGGGTGGGGATGGGCCTGGTCTGGCTCATTTGGAGATTCAGCAGCAGCTGGATCTCCAGATCATATTTGGCCAAATAGAATTGGGACAGTGATATGAATCGCCAAATCGAATCGCTGTCCCCTGAATCAGCCGAATCTAGCACAAATACTAGCTGCTTCACACAGGCTTACTGGTTATACCATTCATTTCCAGGCATTTGTGCGGAGGCCATTGTGTTTTGCACTTCTTGTTTCTGGTTCATCGGCTGACAAAAGAATGAGTGCAATCTAATCAAGTTCTATAAATAATGGAACATAACCCCAATTATAAATAAATAGATTGTGGTAACTGATATAAGATATGTTGTTCAAATAGCAAACCTGCCATTATAGCAAGCTTGGGTGGAAATTGCCCTTACAGTCCATTTGATCGTCTCAGAATGACACACAGCTGATGGTGAGACAGTGCATTTTCATGAGCATTAGTCTCTTCTATTGTTGTTATTCTCCAGTTGGTTGTTATGTAGTTCCTAGTGGAGCTTTATTCTGCCGTTTTGTGCTGAGGCACATTTCTCTGTCTATAGAGGCAGCCTGGCTGTTTGGGCACGCTTATATATTTAGCAACACCTGCTGTGAGCATGTTGTTTTATGTTTAAAAACCAAAATATTCCTTTGTGAAGAAGAGGAATTAAATGGAAATGGCATAAATATGGAGCCATTACTGCTGTGATTTATTTCTTGTTCGAAGAGGAGATTTACTGGCAAGCAGATAATAGACTGTTTTCTTTCGGCTAATTTTGATGGTGTTCATAAATGTTTGGCTGAAGTTATATACGCTTTGTGTGCTGACTAAGATTATGACCCGTTATCAGTTTTATGTAGCACCGTAAAGTCTTTCTGTTAACCAAACACGCTGTGTGAAGCTGCCAGTACCGTTTTTTTTGTAAAGCTCCAAAATACGGTCAGCCAGAGTGGCTACTTTAAGTAGAAAGAAAAAGGGGACTGAATGACTGAGTCGAGGTGTCTGGCTAGGCAGGGTGACAATAAATAGAATAGGTTTTATTTTCCTTTCTAGGGAAAAAGGCTACCCCCTCCCTCCCACCTCCAAATCTCCCCACAATAGACCACCACAAATCACTGACAACCAAAGTCATAAGAGACCTTCGTTCAAGTTTCTGCAGTGGGTTCAGTTCATCCCAGGAGTCCCAGCACCAGTGAGATACCTATGGAGTTATACCAGGGGAGACTGAAGGAATGCATGGATGAAATAGTTTGGAGGCAGTATTTGCAGCTGACACCAATGCTCTGCCATCTGTGTACTTGGTGCTTACCGTACTGACTGCAGCAGAATTGCAAAGTATTAAGATTGAAGAGACTCTCGGTAATGTTCTCTGTCGTCCAGTTTGTCCAGGAGTATGTGTCTTGGGACTGATTAGCAGCTTTACCTGAACAAGTTAAGTCACCCTAGATTCTAATTTATCTCCTAATCTTTATGCAGGCAGTTATAAATGGCACTTTGCAGTCTTGGAAGTACTCTTGCCCTGAAGCTGACAGTAGCCCTCCAACAAATAATAATATAAAGTGAAGTTCAGGGGCAGAAATCCTGCGTTAAATAGAAGATGATTCTGTATAATAATTGAAGGTTGAAAACCCTTGTCAGCTTGCATACATGTCAGACAATTTACCATCTGTGGAATAATCCCTCTGGTCTCCAAAGGTACTTATACGTGTAGTTGCGGGAGAGAGTTTGTCTAATGCATTTGCTCTGCATCAACTGTTGTTTGCTCTTTTCATGTCACCGCTGGATGGATTTATTTAAGTGAAAATGAAAGGGACATCCCTCAACAGTGCTGGCATTTGAAAATTTGTTACAACTGAGACGTTGCTTGAGGGACCAAGGGGGTTTTCATCCTTTCTGTGACAAACCATATAGTGTTTCCTTCTCCTAAAAAGCCACCTGTAGCCTGCTGAATTAATAAATAAATAAGAACAAGCTAGTATGAGTGAGTTGTATAAAAAAAAAATAAAAATCCTGTCCTTGATATTTCAGATGGGAATTGGACATGGAATGATATGCTGATGGCCATTGTTAGATGGTCCCTTTGAAGATAATTGTCTCCCAGAGGATGCATATCTTACTGTCTTGGCTGTCTTACTGCTTGCCAGGCTCAGTTTTTGTAGGTTGAGTTTGTCTCCAGAGATTACCAGATAAGCAGGGCTGGGTCAGTAGCCAATATTTTTCCTTCTAAGTACACAATCAGAACATGAGCATTGTTTGGGGAGGACAACGTGTCTCTGGTGACGTTGTATAGGTAGAGTAAAAACCAAAGCTATGTTGCCAGCTTAAACTGAAGCCAAAATGCGAAGAGAGTGCTGCTACCTACACATGTACCAGTTAAAGGTTGTGTTAAAATGTTTTTGATACAAAAACCTGAGTGGAACAGTAGAGTTTTATGATCTGAGTTCTGCAGAATAGTCGGATAAATTTTATTGGGCAAAACTATTTTTTCCCATGAAAAATGTGTATTTGGCAACACCACAGCATGGCACAGTTTTGTCTGTTTACCTGATTTTTAAGGCAGCAGAAAAAGGTCAAATTAAATAAGTTTAAAAAAAAAAAAATTTTTAAACAGGCCATGTTGAGGTTTTACTTTGACATTATGATTCCAATTTCCTTCAGTTTTATTTAAAAAATGAAGTTAAAAATGTTTGAAAAGGAAACAAAACATGTAATTTAGGATCAAACTATTGCTATTGCTACTATGGCTTGCTGGGAGCTCCTGAAAACTTTCCCTCAGGTTGACCTGAAATAATTTTGATTTTCTGGGAATTGCCAATGAACCCCAAATTCAATCATTCATAAGCTCTGTCATGGACTGCAGGTCATGGGACATCATTCACTAAAAGGAGTTCTTCCTTGCCTCCATGCAACTGCAGTACATCAGAAAAAAATCCTGCCGACATTTATCTGGGTTCCTCAGTGCCGATGGAACTGGCAGCTGTGCTAAACCTAGCAAATACATTTAATGTATAGCAAAGACTGGAGTAAGAGAATATCATTTTATAGGGTCATTTTTCTGAGTAGGAGCTCGCTTGATATTTAGAAGTTGTTCTTTATCATAGTAACACCACAGATCCCATGCTCCATGCTTTAACATAGGGAGAAGTAGCCCCTGCTCAAAACAGTTTACATAAACAGAGTAGAAGGGGAAATGGAGGCGTGATGAATTGCCCAATAGTCCACTGCAGGCCAGTAGCTGAGCTGGGAATAAAACTTAGGTTTCCTGATTCTTGATCTAGTGATCTACTAACTAGGACATGCAGTTGCTTTCCACACTGCTCTTTGCTAAGCTGTCATCAGCCTCAGCAGAGATGGGAAGCCCACTAGCAATGCATTACATCAGCACAGCTTTAATATCACAGGCCACAGAGGCATATCAAGGCTTCCACCTTATCCCTGTCTCTCTTGGCAGATTTCCACAATGAAGGCTCCAAGGATGTTGATTAAATTATTATGAGATTTTATTCGGAGATGCTTGATATATTATTCAAAGTCAGATGCGCCCGGGGTTTATATATCAGAATATCTGATTCGCTTTTTCAAAGGATATGGCACTATCAGGCTGCTAGAGCCAGGAGCCAAAGAACAACCCTGTCCAATTGTATAATCACTTTGAAAGCTTAACTATTAAATGAACACATTTTTGGATGGCTGGAGAGGCTATTTCTTTATTTCATATCATTTTAGAGAACTGTGGATGGTAATGATTGTGAGTCACATTTTAGGAAGAGTGTCTTTCATGCAGAGATCCAGAAATGCTGAATAAAGTTTATCAACTATTCTCTTTTCCATGACCTAGAAATGTGAGTACAAAGTGTTCATTCCCCATCATGCTATGTGTTCCACTTCCTGAATATCCTGCTTTTTCTAGTCTATTCAGTCGAGCATATTTCTAGTGGTCTGAGGAAGGAGAGGTTGCGGGTAGGTGTCAAACTTTCTGTAAGACCCAGAAGATACCTGAGCACAAATCCATGCTGAAGATAACACTTCTAATTAACACATAGTATGGGTAGGAAGCACTTTTCCTGAAGGATGCATGGCGGTGGGGAAGGCCTACACTGGGAAGGATCAAGTCTTCCATACTGGAGACCCCAATGTTCACAGGAACTGGAGCAGAGTTTGCCCATGAATCCTGTCTCCCCTGAAATCCACAGCTTCCCCCAGTGGATGGAGCATTAGTCAGAAATGTGCCTTATTGGATTTGGTGGGTTTTTTGTTCCCTCATGTCCTTAATTTTACTGCATGAGATGGGGTCTTTACATGTTGTGTATAGGGCTCCTCACTCTGAAACATACTAGATCCACATCACTTAGTACAGCAACCACATCCCTTGCTGGTGATGCTCTCACTGGGGACTTACTGATCCTAGCTGAAGTCAATGAAGGGTGTTTTAATGTACCATGTATGAGTCTCCTCATTCCAGAACTGATGAGGTACAGAATAGATGTGTTGCCCTATCCTATAGAGGAAGACACAATCCACTACTAGGATCATTGGGGTATGTTGTGGGTAACAAATTTCCTACCATTGCAGAGGACCAAGGCATAGGTCATACTCTTCATATCTCTTGTTCACTCCCTACAGTACATTGAGGTTGTTCTGAGGCCTTTGGTTCTCCGTACTACAGCTCCTAAATTTGTTACAGAGATATAAGGGGAAAGCTTTCAGGATGCTTGTTGGAAGAAGAGGGAGGGCTGTTGTGGCTGTTCCTGTTGGCACTTTTGGACTCAAGATTGGTAACTTAGTTGCCTGCCGTTCCAGGTAGCTGGACATGAAGATAGAAATCATAGAAAATTAGGGTTGAAAGGGGCTTCAGGAGGCCACCTAGTCTATCCACCTGCTTAAAGCAGAACCATTTCCAACTAGATCATCCCCACTAAGGCTTTGTCTACCTGGGTCTTAAAAACCTGAAAGGATGGAGATTTCACAACTTCTCTGGGTAACCTGTTTCAGTGTTTTACTAGCCTCCTAGTGAGAGAGGGTTTTTTCCTAATATCTAACCTAAACTTCCCTTGTGGCAACTTGAGACCATTGCTCTTTGTTCTGTCATCTGCTACCACTGAGAAGTCTAACTCTATCCACTTTGGAGCTCTGCTTCAGGTAGTCAAAGGCTGCTATCAAATCCCCCCTCAGTCTTCTCTTCTGCAGATTAAATAAGTCCAGTTCCCTCAGCCTCTCCTCATAAGTCATGTTCCCTAGCCCCTAACCACTTTTGTTGTCCTCCACTGGACTCCCTTCAACTTGCCCACATTGTTTCTTGGGGGTGTGGGGGTGCAAAACTGGACACAATACTCCATATGTGGCCTCACCAGTGCTGAATAGAAGGGAATAATTACTTCCCTTGATCTGCTGGCAACACTCCTACAGACGCAGCCCAGGATGCCATTAGCTTTCTTGGCAACAAGGGCACACTGTTGGCTCATAAGTGGTACCTTCCAATTCTGTGATCCAACATGTAGCAGCCTTTAATGGATGCACAGGAATAATATGCAGTACACAACCTATTCAGCTTATGTGCAGAAGAAATCTAGTTGGGCCACATGCACTTATGAAGTTGGAACCAAATCGGAGCCCTGTTGCCAACATCCTTACTCTTCTTATGAAAAGAATGTGTGATTTTATGCATCATAAAAAGGGATCCAGGTTCTCCATTTCCCATGGGGAAAAAAACATGGATTTCTCATTTTAATGGAGAAACATGTGGATATTGCACTTTTGCAAAGAGCTCTCTGAAGGCTGGCAGCGTTCCAGTCTGCAAGGTTTAGGGGAGAGTGGGAAGAGGACAATCAGGCAAGGGGCATTGTGTGCATGTATATGCACACGGCTGCTAGGAAGCCTGGAGAGCTACTTTTGCAGGTAAGTCTGGTGGGGGAGGGGGATTGAGCCTTCGTAGGGAAGGAGGGAATTGGGCAGGGCTGAAGCTGTTGCTCAGCTGGGCCGTGCGTGGGGTCCAGGGCTGGAACATGCAACCACAGGGCCCCAGCTTGGAACAGGACAGGGCCATGAGTAGCTCATCCAGGGGATGGGTGGTGGGGAGGGCTGGCTCTCCACTGCTCTGTATACTCCTGGCAGGGCAAGGAGGAACTGTGCCCCACAGAGCTGTGCACAGGACGAGGGCACATGTGGGTTTGGGCTGCCTGAGGCAGACTCAGGCTCCCTGCCCCAGGCCCTCGGCAGCCCAGCAGGCAGGATCCAGTATGGAAGGGCAGGGCTTTGTGGGAAAGCTCTTTGCCACTGTGAGCCCTGCATTGCCCTGGTGAGGTGTCCCCTGCAGGCGTGGTGGCACAGGGTTCTGCCTCTTGGTGTTGTGTGGCAGGTAGTGAATGCATTGCCAGGGCAGTGTGAGGCTTGCAATGGCAAGGAGCTTTCCTTCCTGGCCCCATTCTGTCTTGCTTTGCTGGTCCTCCCTGCCAGGCCACAGAGGTCCCAGGGGGTGGGCAGCAGGTCTTGGAGCCTGAGTCCACAGTGGGCATCCTGCTCCCACCCATACCCCACACATGGATCTGGGGGGCACAGGGACCCCCTGTATCCCCTGAGAGTGTGCACATCGGCAGGGAGCCGGCCTCTCCCTGCCCAAGCCTGCAGCAGGCAACCTGCACCCCACCCTGCCCCCACACAGGCTCTGCTCCAGCTGTGCTGCTTGTGGGAGTGGGGAGCCCAGCTCCATGCTCTGGTACACTGCAGTAGCCACTGCCTCCCCTAGGTAGCAGCCAGGAATTTGTTGCTGGCTGTGGACCTGGGTGCCAGGCCCTATAGCCCAGGCTGCTGGAGGCCCCCTCTGGCAAGTCTGGGGGAAAGGAGACTGTGGGTACATCAGCAGAGCTGGGGGGCCTGTGGGTGGGGAGTGAGATACACCAGCAGGGCCAGGGGGTTGTGGTAGGGGGTGAGGAAAGAGTGAGGGGCACCAGCAGGGCCAGGGGGCAGTGGCTTGGGAGTGAGGGGCCTCAACCTCTGTTCTGTGAGCTAAAGGGGCAAGGGGAGCTCAGATCTCTTCATAATAAACTTCAAATCAAAGACCAAGATTTATAGGTACTTAGAATTTCTTTTATTATAGTGATTGAGGTGCTGGTAGGTTTCCAAATTGCTTTAGAATTGTGACTATACCAATAAAATATTGTGTTCAGATAACACCTATTTGTACAGAGGCATTTCAATTTAATTACAGATTTTGAATTTTTTATCAGAGAATTTGTGGGGTTTTAAATCAGAGAATTTGCAGGTTTTTTATCAGAGAAAACTAGGATCCATAATCATAAGCAACCAGGGTTTAGGTCTCCTCTCATCTCATGCTAAAGGGCACAATGCTACATCACTGATTCAGTGATGACTGTGAAGTGCATTAAGTACCACTTCTGGCCCTCAGCTCCTTCCTAGGTGATTGCCCATCTAGTACAGCCTAGAACTACTGAGTTTGGTAGGGCCAAACAAAACAAAGCCTGCGATGGAGTAGCTGAAGTCTACACATCCTGTATTTTCGGAGTCCTGCATTCAGTTCTGACTTCTTAATTTCCAAAGAGCACTGGTGCTAGTACTGAAACCACTCACTGCCTTAAAGGGTACCCAAAGGATTTTGTTTGCAGTTCACTGGTATGAGAAGAAGCTCTAGAATTCCTCTGTCTATACTCGGATACCATGGTGCCAGATGCCACAGTGTAGTAAACTAAGCAGAGCATAATAGAAACCTATTAAGATCCCACTTTCCTTTCTTGCAATGTGACTACTGTGATGTGGCTTTTGCTATTGACTTTAGTGGAATCAGAATTTCAGTCACTTCCTTGGTTCCCACTGATGTAATGGAGGATCAGATTTAGGCTATTAAGCAGTACTTGGACACAAGGGGAGGATTTTTACTCCGTGGGGGAGAAGGATACTTTTGGTTCTGGTTCAACTTAGTGTGATGGAAGCACTTATATCACTTCGGCCCCTTCTACATGTTACATATATTATGTGATTTACTGGGTTAACCGCACAATTTATTTAGACTGGCTACATATGCTAATTAACTATTACACCATAAAAAGGTCCATCCAGCTATAAAGTTTAGTATACATTTTCCAGCTCTAACTTTATAGTTGGTTCCAATCCAACTTTAAATTGCACGTACAGCATAGCTATAAGGTGGCACTTTTTGATACCCCCTGTTTGAAAAATTTGATCCCTACCTGAAGTCAGAGGACATAATTTGAAAACATTAGAGAGAACTTTTGAATAGTTTTTTTCATTATAGTACATATAAAAAGCTCTTTATCCTAGGCTTGATGTAACACTACTGTGTTGCAAGCTTAAACAGTTCTCCAAATCAATTCACATTCTGTTTGCAAGCAGCAATTTACAGCATTATTGGCTGAAAAAAGACAGTAGTGCTGATAAATGGTGACTCAAAAATCCTTACTGCCTGCTTAATACCATGTGAATTTGGAGAACTTTCTGTAAGAAGCAGACTTGGTTCTAATGTGATGTGACATTCTTGCAGTGTGTCACAGACATACAGATTTTCTTGAAACCCGGACCTATAATTATATCAGTAGCAACTATTGTCCTATTTCAAGGGTGTATAAAATTGATACAAAAATAAATTGTATATGAGACAAGTGGAGTAGTCCAGGTGTTCCTGGCAAGCTGTGTAACAAGAATAAAATGAAATAAAAGCCCTTTAAGAGGATTTGAACAAGCAGTTGTTCCAATTTCATATTGAAGCCACTTGACCACCAACACCATCTCACTACAGACAAAGAAGGAGACCTTTTTGAGGGCTCTTGAGCCTTATGAATGATCACAGTGAATCAGCAGAGTGATTTCAGACAGGTGTTCCTGTAATGGGGCTGCACTGGAAACATTCTTAGTGCACTCAATGGCCCTCAATGTCACCTTTCCAGTGGGGAAGTCTTGAATGAATCCAGTTGACTTGAATGTTAGTCACTCTAGTTACATGTTTGATGTAACTTCAGTTTCTGCATTTCCCTTTAGCCCTTGCAATTTTATGTACCTTGTTTACCCAGGTGTGTGCATTTTGTCTCCTGGAAAACATCATAAAACAGAACACTTGAAAAACCTCAAACTGTTTAATAAAATTATCCCTGGAGTGCTTATATGACTATGAGTTTGTTGCGTTTCATCTCCTGGAAAACATTTTGTCTGTGCCCTCAAAAGTCAGCATTACTTATTATGTCCTCAAAATTCAGTGAATTGACTTTAAACATTTTATTGTACATTCTGAAATTGTGCCAAAAATTAGTTTGAGGGGAAAAGACTGAGAAATAGAAAACAAAATAGAGAAGAAAAAAATGAAGAGTGGTCACTCCTTAAGGACACGATCCTTGAAGCACAAAGGAAGTCCATTTCCCACACATAGAAAGGGTAGCAGAAGGGCTTGGAACCGCTCCTGGCTAAACGAGGAAATCACAGTCCTCCTTAGAAAAAAGAAAGAGGAACAATCAATCAATGGAAGCTGGGGACAGGCCCCAAAGAGGACTATACAGCAACAGCCTGCACTTGTAGGGAACAAATTAGAAAGGCTAAGGCAGTGACTGAACTTAGATTAGCAATGGGAATCGAGGACAACAAAAAGTCCTTCTTTAGGTACTTGGGGAAAAAAAGAAAGCAAATAAGAGTGTTGGGCCACTCCCTAACAACTCATGACAGCTGGTTACTGACACTCAGGAGACAACTGAACTCCTGAGTGACTACTTTATCTTGGTATTTCACCGGGCCACGGGGAAAGACACGTCAGATAGGGTACAAAATGAGCAAGGCAGAAATGACTGCCTTTCTACTGTGGCCGTAGAAATGGTGTGTGATCAGTTAAAGAAATTAGACATCTATAAGTCAGCAGGGCTGGACGAATTCTATCCAAGGGTGCTGAAGGAGCTGGCTGATGTCATTGTGGTTGCTCCTCAAGGAAGCGATCCTCAATGCACAAGCTAAATCTATATTCCAACACGGAGGAAAGGCAGCAAGAAGGCACAGCAGCCCCCCTGGCTCTCCAGGGATCTAGTGGACTTCCTGTGGCTTAAAAGGAAAGCCTACAAAGGATGGAGGACGGGATTCACCTCCAAGGAGGATTACTCCGCGCTGGTCCGGTTCTGCAGGGAACAAACCAGGAAAGCCAAGGCTGCAACTGAACTCCAACTAGCTTCAGGCATCAAGGACAACAAAAAGTCCTTTTTCAGATATGTGGGGAGCCGGAGGAAAAGCAAGGGCAACGTTGGACCCCTGCTAAACCAGATGGGGCAACTGGCAACTGACGCCCAGGAAAAAGCCAACCTATTAAATAGGTACTTTGCGTCAGTCTTTTATCAGTCACACGGGATGCCCATGCCTGCTATGGGACAGGGAAATCTGGGCGAGGGGGATCCCCTACCCTCCATAAATGCTGACCTCGTGAAGGAACACCTTGAGAAGCTGGATACCTTCAAGTCAGCTGGCCCTGACAATCTGCACCCCAGGGTACTCAAGGAGCTGGCGAGCGTCATAGCCCAGCCCCTGGCACGGATCTTTGAAAACTCCTGGCGCTCTGGTGTAGTGCCCGAAGACTGGAAGAAGGCCAATGTGGTGCCGATCTTCAAGAAAGGGAGGAGAGTGGATCCAGCTAACTACAGGCCCATTAGCCTGACTTCTATCCTGGGGAAGATCTTAGAAAAGTTGATTAAGGAGGCCATCCTTGAGGGACTGGCCCAGGCTAACATCCTAAGGGATAGCCAGCACGGGTTTGTTGCGGGTAGGTCTTGTTTGACCAATCTCATTTCCTTCTATGACCAGGTGACCTATCATCTGGACAAGGGAGAAGAGATTGATGTCATATATCTTGACTTCAAAAAAGCTTTTGATCTGGTATCCCATGATCACCTCTTGGCCAAACTGCCCAGTTATGGCCTTGGCTCCACCACGATCCGCTGGCTGGGAAATTGGCTCTGTGGTCAGACCCAGAGGGTTGTGATTGATGGTAGTCACTCATCGTGGTGCCCTGTGACCAGTGGGGTCCCTCAAGGCTCTGTCCTGGGACCCATCCTGTTCAACATCTTCATCAACGATGTGGACATTGGAGTCAGGAGTGGACTGGCCAAGTTCGCCGATGACACCAAACTTTGGGGCAAAGCATCCACGCCAGAAGATAGGCGGGTGATCCAGGCTGACCTGGACAAGCTCAGCAAATGGGCAGATGAGAACCTCATGGTGTTTAACACCAAAAAATGCAAGGTTCTCCACCTTGGGAGGAAAAACCTGCAGCATCCTTATAGGCTCAGCAGTGCTACGTTGGTTAGCACTACAGAAGAAAGAGACTTGGGGGTCATCATTGACCACAAGATGAACATGAGCCTCCAATGCGATGCTGCAGCTAATAAAGTGACCAAAATGCTGGCTTGCATCCATAGATGCTTCTTGAGCAAATCCCAGGACGTCATTCTCCCCTTGTACTCGGCCTTGGTGAGGCCGCAGCTGGAGTACTGAATCCAGTTTTGGGCTCCACAATTCAAAAAGGATGTGGAGAAGCTTGAGAGAGTCCAGAGGAGAGCCACGCGCATGATCAGAGGTCAGGAAAACAGAACTTACGATGACAGGCTGAGAGACACGGGACTCTTTAGCCTGGAAAAGCGCAGGCTCAGGGGTGATCTGATGGCCACCTAGAAGTTTATCAAGGGTGACCAGCAGGATCTGGGGGAACGTTTGTTCACCAGAGTGCCCCAAGGGATGATGAGGTCGAACAGTCACAAACTCCTGCAAGACCGTTTTAGGCTGGACATAAGGAAGAATTTCTTTACTGTCCGAGCCCCCAAGGTCTGGAACAGTCTGCCATCGGAGGTGGTTCAAGCACCTACATTGAACACCTTCAAGAGTAAATTGGATGCTTATCTTGCTGGGATCCTATGACCCCAGCTGACTTCCTGCCCTTTGGGCAGGGGGCTGGACTCGATGATCTCTCGAGGTCCCTTCCAGCCCTAATGTCTATGAAATCTATGAAATTGTAGAGTCCCTGGTGAAACTGTTTCAAAACTCATGGGGATTTGGAGAGGTCCTTGAAGACTAGTAGAAGGCCAATGCTATGCCCATCTTCAAGAAGGGGAAGAGAGAAGACCTGGGTAGCTATAGGCCAATTAGCCTAACTCTATCCCAGAGAAAATCCTAGAAAAATTCATTAAGGAGTCTGTGTGATAGGCTTGCAGAAGATAGAATTCTGAATGACAGCCAGCATGGCTTCATCATGGGCAGGTCTTGTCTTACCAACCTTATCTCCATTTACAATCGGGTAACTCACCAGCTGAATGAGAGAGAAGTGGTGGATGTTATATAGCTTGACTTCCAAAAAGCCTTTGATCTGATATCCCACGATGTTCTTATGATAAAATTGGAAGATAGTTGGATTAACTGTGAAATGGGTGGGTACGATGCTAGCTGCATAGTAGGATCCAGAGAGTCCTAACGAATAGTTCTGTGTTGTCCTGGTGAGAAGTGGGCAGTGGTGTCCCAAAGGGGTCGGAGCTTGGTCCTGCACTTTTCAACATCTTTATTGGGAGGGAGTGAAGAGCTCACTGGCCAAGTTCGTAGATGACACCAAGTTATGGGGAAGCATGGTCACATTTGAAGATAGGCTACAGATACAGGCAGATCTAGACAGGCTAGCAAGTTGGGCGAATCAGAACCAGATGAAGTTCAATGTCAAGAAATATCAAGTGCTCCACCTGGGGACGAACAATCTCTTGCACAACTTCAGGCTTTGCAATGCCAACCTGACCAGCGCCACAAATTAAAGATACCTGGGGGTAATAATAGACCACAGCATGAATATGAGGCGGCATTGTAACTGTGTTGCCAGCAGGGCAAATAATTCTCTGGCATGAATCAATCGATGCATCTCTAACAAGACCAAGGAGGTGATTCTTCCAGTCAACTCAGAACTGGTGAGTCCCCAACTGGAGTATTGCATCCAGTTCTGGGCACCACACTTTAACAAGGACATGGTAAAACTTGAGGGAGTCCAGAGCGGGGCTACCCATATGTTTAGAGGCTTGCATGGCAAGCCATATGAAGAAAGGCTGAGGGACCTGGGACTCTTCGGCCTGAAAAAGAGAAGGCTGAGAGGAGACCTGGTAGCAGCTTACCACTATGTCAGGAGAGTACATCAGGGGCTTTCTGAGTAACTGTTCACCCTTGGGGAAAACCAGGAGTAATTGCCGCAAACTCCTGGAAAACTGTTTCAGGCTCATCATTAGGAAAAAGTTCTTCACAGTCAGGGTGTCCAGACTGTAGAATAAGCTCCCTCCAGAGGTGGTGCAATCACCTACCCTGGAAATCTTCAAGAGGAGGCTGGACAGTCATCTTGTTGGGGTCACCTGACTCCACCTGTCATTTTTTTGGTGCAGGGGACTGGACCCGATGATCTTCTGAGGTCCCTTCCAGCCTTACAGTCTATGATCAAGCTACATGAGGAAAAATAATGACTGGGAAAGGGGAAACCTGGGAAGATTAGTAAATTCTTTTCCACTTGCTAACCTTGAATATCAGAGTTCAGTATGGACTCTGCTCTTAACAAGGCTCAGAATACAGACCTTAGGCCAGAACCTACTTCTTGATTTGAATCTGGAAGTAAAATGGAATACTCTTGTGCTCTGTACACTGTTGGGATTGTGATGAAAATTCAGTACCACAAACACTTGCATTTTAAGTCACCTTCACTCCTAACAGCAAATAGTGACTCTGTGGCTATATAATTCCACAGTAATTAGAGCACATCATTTCTGTGTCATTGACATAAAAGAGTTAAAATTCTGTGTTAACATTTAACATCTTTTAAAAAAAGTAGCTCATTTTCCATCACATTGGTAGAGCAATGGTGTACTAAGGTTTCTTTTGTGTATTAGTTCCTTGAAGATTTAATGCTTGGGGGGGTGGGGTGGAGTTCCAGGTATATTAAAACTCATAGCAAAGCTTTGGGTGTGGAGTAATTAAGTAGAAGCACCCAGTTTTACAGATGAAGAAACTGAGGGAGAAAGAAAGAGAGAGAAAGATCAGCAAACTGATCAAAGTCTCCATGAGTAAGCAGCAAAGCAGGAATTATATCCCTTTAGCCCCCTGGGCCACTTAACTATTAGACTCACTGAAAAGAGAACAGTACCATAAAAATGTATGGATAAGCAGGGCACAAGTACGGGGTGCTGATGAAGGGGATGCTGGCACGGAGCTAGGAGTGGATGCATAGATACTGCTCTCCCTGCCTGCCATTCCCACCACTTCTCTTCAGTGGCTCTATCCCTGGCAGCAGAGAGGGCAAAGCAGTGGTGATGCACAGTGCCCTAGGTATTTGTGGTGCATGGTACAAAAGAGCAGCAGCTGGAGGTTTGCTTCTGTGAGGGTAGATGTTAATTCCTTTTTGTTATTGAAAATTGGTGTTTAAATGGTTATTCGAGATGTATGGTGGTAGCAAAAAAGGTGAGGTAACAACTCCCCCACAGCAGCAAACTTCTACATGTTTCTACCACACAGTTCACTGCCACCGCTAAGTGTGCAGAACTGGCTAGTTATGTCTCTAAAAAAGAAACCTGTCAAGGCCAAGAAAACTCCAAGGGAAGGGGTGTAGACTCTCTATATCTTGAGGTCTTCTGATCCAAATCGAGTGTCTTTCTAAAAGGTCTTCCACTCCATTTAGCACTAGTGTAACCTCACTCGGAGTACTGTCTTGAGTTTGGGGCACAATACTTCAAGAAAGGAGTGGATATATTATATAGAGTTTAGCAAAGAGCAACAAAAATGATTACAGGTCTGGAAAACAGCACTTATGAAGAATGCCTGAAAGACTTGAGATGATATAGTCTGGATGATAGAAGACTTACAGAGGCTATGATAACAGTCTTCAAATAGCTGGAGGGTGCTTATAAAGTGGATGGTGATAGGCTATTTTTTCTGTCCACAGATGACAGGACAGAGAAGAAGTATCATAAGTTGCAACAACAGAAATATAGGTTGGACATTAAGAAGAGTTTTCTCCCTGTAAGGTTGGACAGCAGATCACTTGAAGTGGCTGTGGAAACTCAAGCTTCATTTTTAAGATCATGTTAGGCAAATCTGGAATGCTTTATACAGGGATGATCCTGCCTTGAGCAGGGGGGTGGATTTGAATAACCTTCTGAGGTCCTTTCCATCCCATTTTTCTGTGATTCTATGATTGTCACATCTGCTTCACTTAACCACAAATTGCTGGGCTCAAGGCAGAGATATCTGGATGAAACGGATTAGATGACCTGTGATTAGATGATCAGATTAGATGATCTAATGATCTCATCTGTCCTTAAAAAATGCCCACATCAATCTTGTGCTAATTGTCATAGCTTCATCGATTTCAATGGAATTATAACAGTAAACTTTAGGCTGTGCAAAGCTTCAGTCGCTGATTCAATGCAGTGGAAATTCAGCCTGATTTGGTGGCTGATTCTCCAAATCTGAATTGAATCAGGAGCCTCTTTAATGTCTCCGAATTGAATCGGAACCCTCCAAATCGGTTTGGAGAGATTCAGAAAGATTCAGCGATTTGGACATAGACACAGCTTTAAATGTTTTTTCTATATACCTCAAGGCACCAGGGGGCTTGGGAATGCTGTGATGGTGGGGCAGATAGAGCGTCCCACAGGAGCGCAGGGCGGGGGGAGGGGTACCCAGCATGCTCGACAGCAGACCCGGAAGTGGACCATAAGTGCTTCCAGTCCACTTCTGGGTCCTCTGGGAAGCATGCTTGCGGGTCCCCCCAAACCCTTTCAGCTCAGCAACTGGAGCCTCCTGGGTCTGGGGGGGCACCCAGGGTCCCCCCATGGCTGGTCACTGAGCCAGAGGGGCATGGTGGGGGGGGGCCCCCAGCACTCTCCCTGGTGGATCTGGAAGTGGACCAGAAGTACTTCCAGTCTACTTGTGGGGGTTGCCCACACACTTCTGTAGGATACTTTATCTGCTCCAGCATTGCAGCATTCATGAGCCATGCCTAGTACCTCGAGGTATGCAGAAAAAACATTTAGAGCTCTTTCAATGGCCTAATCGCTGATTCTGTCCATCAGCATTGAATTTTTGGATTCAGCCAAATTGAATAGGGGACAGTGATCCAAATCACTGTCCCTGATTCAGGCAGAATCTGAATTGAATAGGGCCCATTTTGCACATCCCTATTAAACATTAAGTTAGGACTGACCCCTTTCTCCATAGCTAAAAGGAAAGACTTATCTTTTTAGTGAACTAATCTATCTATCTTTACATAAACATGTTGCATATCCAAGGAGTCTGATCATACATTTAAAGGCACTATCACAATGCATGCAGAGAGTGTGTGTTAAAGAGTCCAGATAAGAGCCACGCACATGATCAGAGGTCAGGAAAACAGACCTTACAATGACAGTTTGAGAGCCATGGGGCTCTTTAGCCTGGAAAAGCGCAGGCTCAGGGGTGATCAGGTGATGGCCACCTATAAGTTTATCAGGGGTGACTACCAGTATCTGGGGGAATGTTCATTCACCAGAGCACCCCAAGGGATGACGAGATCGAACAGTCATAAACTACTACAAGACTGTTTCAGGCTGGACGTAAGGAAAAATTTCTTTACTGTCCGAGCCTCCAAGGTCTGGAACAGCCTACCATCGGAGGTGGTTCAGGTACCTACATTGAACACCTTCAAGAGGAAATTGGATGCTTATCTTGCTGGGATCCTATGACCCCAGCTGACTTCCTGCCCTTTGGGTGGGGGGCTGGACTCGATGATCTTCCAAGGTCCCTTCCAGCCCTAATGTCTATGAAAATCTATGAAGCTGGTGGGATACTGCGTCGGAAGCGGAGCACCATGAAAATGAAACTGCAGAGCTCCTTCCCACTGTGGTGAAGAAGGAAAAGAAAAAAACCTGCTGAGTCGGAAGGAGCCAGGATCAGCTCCTGTGTCAGTGTGGGCATGCTTTAAAACAATGTGCTGGGACCGATTCATGGGCCAGAACACTGCAGCCAGGATAAAAAGACCGGCAGGGGCCAGATATTGAAAGTGGTCCCAGCACAGGCACATGATGGCTACCGCAGGACAGGGTTTCATTGAAGAGACAAAGCCAGAGATGGCTCCATAATTTACTGGAGGAGGCATTGGGAAACAGATCCACAGCACAGACTGGATCTCCACACAATTAGGGAGAGCAGGTACCATAAAATAACCAAGCCATGACAAGTATAAAATGCCAGTAGAGAGCAGGACTCCTAGGGAACATGACAGTTGTTGACCCACAAGATGTGTAAGTAAGTCATGGTGTGGCCATGATCAAATGAATAAAATAATGTCTCAGTTCTGCTGCAGTAAATCTAAAGGTGTAAGATACCAAAAGAGTGTGTCGTAATAATCTGGGTGGCTCAAGTAACCATGTCTTCGGTTGGTGTTAGGCAGGGTGTAGGGGAGGTAGAGCCCCAAGCAGGAAGGACAAATGGAATGACCAAAGGAAGGTACCACCAGGGACATGATAAACCATCTTCTTGCCAATCAAAATTAATTTTCCAGCAAAGATGTGGCAGACAAGACACCCCCTGGGATACTAACTGAGGTCCAGTCTATTAACAAGCTTGTTCTTCCCTTAAAGCAACGGTGAAGCCAGTAAAATCCACATGGACTTGACCCACAGGTGAAAGGCATAGAAATTTACTGGGTGGAATATGATCAGTGCAGAAGGTCTCCTTGGAACTGTGTCTTCTGAACTCCAAGAAATCTCATCTGGTGTAAGATAAGGTATGAAATAAAATATTTCAGAGGCTTAAAAAACAGGCAGATTTGGATAATGTTGTCCTTTGGGGGCAAAGGCAAAAGGTATATCCTTGTTGCCACGCTGAACCTGTCCTTTCTGGCTACATTTCTAAATTTCATTTAAAAATGAAACTTCTCAGTGAAATGTTTGCAAACAGAAGTATAATATAGAAAAAAACAAACAAAACCCTTAGCATATCTCCCCTTTAGAAACAGCTACATTGTTTCAGAGGATTTGTTTTTAATATTCAACTTGAGACAGACATTCAGAATGGAAAGTGTAGACTTAAGCTAAAATGTTCAAATTAAAAGCCGCAACAAACACGGTTTCACCCTGGAAAATGCAGAGCAAGCTCAATTCTAGACATTGCACTACCTGTTCTATTATTCAGCTTCTCCCCACCCACAACTGTACAGCTCAAAAAGATTTTATTCTGAGGTGTTACTCTCTGTAGGAAGTGATGTTTTCTACATAGAACCCCACAGATAGTGCTACCTTTACATTATCCTCCCCCGTACAGAATGAAAAATATGCTTCTCTCTGAGAGAAGCACCTTGTACATAAGACAAGACTGTTTTTTTCTTTCCTGCTTGAACATCTTCCTGCCTTTAGTAGGCACCTGTTTTAGCTGTGATCTGGTCCCACCTACATATCTATACATTGCTCTTGCTATTATATATGTGAGGATATGGACATGTACTAGGAAGAGGATTTAAACTCAAGACCCTATGAAATAATATCGGCAGATGTGTGCTTAAGTAATCTGCATCTTAGAGACAACCTAGGGGAGTACCTATGACTGGAACCGGAGTGACAATTTCAAGATGGCCAGAATGAGGGTTTTTGGTTCATGGGGAATTCCTGAAAATGAGAAATTCTGATAAAGTTTCCCTTTGGAAACACTGGCTTCCCAAATGAGAGGAGTTTCTAGGGGCCTGTAACTGCTGAGAGATGCAGTCTTTCCAGCCAGGTTCAACAGTCAGACTGATAAGAATAATTTTTTACTGAGCAGCAGGGGAGGGAGGGATCTGTCAGGATCTTTGGCTCATGGGTACCCCCATCATGCCTCTCCCCTAAGCCACAGGCTTGAACAGCATGCTCTGACTTACAGCTTTGCAGCAAGCACATGGTAACTGTAAACAGTAACATAACAAAGGATGGATGAATGGGACACCAGTGCCCACCAGGCACTAATGTATGGGGGTGGCACAATGGTGGCCCCTGAGTAGCCTGAGCAGTGGTGGCAGCAAGAACAGCTTCTGCTGATCAGGGAGCCCATGTGGCAGAGCAGCCCATGGTGGCGGCAGCAGCAGCAGGAGCCAGGTTCATTTGAGTCTTTAGTAAGACTGTCAGTAACCTTGCTCAGCAACCCTCCTCCCTTCCCCCTCCTGCCCTCATTACAAATCTTCCATTCTACCCCCCACTACCAGCACCTTGCCCAGCATACCAACGTTCCCAGTTACACCTTTGATCTGTAGTAGAGATGCTGGAAACTGACTGTTCCAGCACCCATCACCCAGCAGCACTAGATCTGACAGCCCTGGGGTGGTGTGTGTGGCAGGTCTGTCCTAGAGCTGCAAATGTATTCCTGCCAAAGGCTGGGGTTCCTGCAATATTGGATTCCCTGCTCTGGGGACCACCTATAAGGTAGATTCCTCCAGACTTCAGATTCAGAGCTTCCAGGGGCCCCAAACCTAGGGCAGCCTGCCAGGAATCAGGCTTAACCTGGTGAGGTTCAGTAGAAATTCTTTGAGTCCCGAAACAAAAATACTGTAAGGATGGAGAAAGAGGTGTCCCACAAGGTTTTGTCTCACCTGAAACTGTTTACCCAGCTCTTATCTGAACTGTGCAGGAAGCAGGATCTCACAGACACCACAGAAGCCACTTCCCTGTGGAGTTGGTATGTTAAATTTTTATGGGTGGCTGCTTTATGTGGCAGAGGGTGTTTAAGCAGCATCACATTTTGTTATGGAACAATAGGTGTGTGTATTTAACAAAACTTAACCAATCCAGGGGTCGTCCCCCCCCCGATGTGATGGAGTCAAGTGTGCAAAACATACAGAGCTCATTCTACATATACATTATGTTCTGGTCCCGCATGTTTGAAAGCATAGAGGATAATAAAAAAGTGGGGTTGGAAGGGATCTCAAAAGATCATCTAGTCCAGCCCCTTGTTCAAAGCATGATCATCCCTAATTAAAACCATCACAGGCATAGTTTCAGATGCAGTCAACACCTACAGCTTCCACTGGCATCATCAGGAACCATGGGGACTGGGTTTTTAAACCAGGGGATTTTAAACAAATGTGCTCATTAACTGTCAAGGTGCAGGACACAGTAACTAGATGAGGATATGATATTGGCTCTTCCCCCATAAAGCATTTTGAAATCTGTGAGTGGGAAGTGGTGTATGAGTGAGGTATTAATTATAATTGTTATTACTGTCCAAGAAAGGACCTTGTTATTCTAGTATGGTTAAAAATAGTGAGAGGCAGTTAAACATCTAAAATCTAAAGTTCTCCCTTTAGGATCAAATGCCAGAAAAAACAGATTTAAAGATCCCTCATTGGCAAACCAAAATGCACAGCAGTAAACTATGCACAAGTCAGTCCATGATCCAGAAATGTTAAAGCCATAGACAGTGGAAGCCATCCCTCCTGGATATAAAAGAGAAAGCTCCAGAGAGTCCTCCATTGCAGTCTATTTGTTGCCAGGCCAGATTTTGTGTAGTTGATGTGAAGGTCAAATTGCCAGAGCAGTTAATCAGCTGTTTTATGCCTGGGACCTCCACTCTCAGGAGGAATTTAAAAACCGATAAATAAATGCATACAAGTGATGTGAGCCACATGCCCAAAGTTGTCTCCTGTTAAGCCCTTCATTGATATGAAAACAGGCTTGTTTCTCTTTAGCATCTATAAATTAGCAGGGAGTACCCATTGTGGTAGAGTCAAGTAACACAGACATCAAGTTCCCTTAGTAACCAGGAAGAGCCCACAAGTTGTGCATTCAGTCTGACAGCATGGCAAACTGCAGAGAGAGAAAAAGCAGGACTCGGAGCGGTTGTCTGGTTCGAAAGAGAGAGGTGATGGCTGAAGGGTTCCTGTAGGATTCCAGAGGATATAGCTGGAGACTGGGGAAACTAGGGGAGCATACAGCTGGACCAGGCTACAGGAGCAGAGTGGGGAGCTGAAGCATGCTGCAAGGAGAAGGGCTCTGTTCCATTAAGTTGCTGAAAGACTACGGGCAAATCGTGTCACTCCTCTCCGCCTCATTTTGTTTTCCCATTTATAAAAATATATAAAATGACTTGAGAAAGGTTTCCCTTTTGAAGTATTCTGTGGTATGTGAGGACTTGTGTACTGCAGGCATCCTTTCACTCTGACATCTTCAGGGCAGGACAGTATGATGTCTTCTGTCCTGAAATTTGCTAAGTGTCTTAGATCAGCGTTTCCCAAACTTTTCCAGCCCAAGGCACACTTACATTATAAAAAAATTTCCGTAGCACACCAGTTAGGGCATTCCCCGTCTTCATATCTATTGTAGCTCATTGCCATGGCAAATGTCCGTGGCACACCTGTTCATCGGCACACTTTTGTGCTGCTTCACACTGGTTGGGAAACACTGTCTTAAATGGCTTTTCTCCTCCTTGTACCTTTAGTTCTGAATAGAGCCTTTTGGGGAGGAGGGGGCACTTGTTAACCCAACAGTGTAACCAGGACTGGGTGAGTGGACCCTAATTTAGACCCAAACTCGCCCTGGACCCCCATTTAGAGGGGCACCAGAATGGCAACCCTTGGGGAGCCTATACTACAGCAGCAGCTCATACCATAGCAGCAGTGGCTGCAGCAGCAAAGGTAATACTGCCCAGCATTTGGCACCTCCTCTCCTTCCCCTCTCTGCCCAGGGCACCAAAATTCCTAGTTACATCTCTGTGTTGACCCTCTCAATCCTGGACTACTAGTGCTAGGAAGCCTTCTGGTCAACTACTATTAGCTAATGAAGTTGTAGGGTTGAGCCAAGCTACAGATGCTCTTGTGTTGCCAGGTGAACTCTGAAGTTTTCTATGACCTGAGCTGTAACTCAGGAAACTCCCACATCTCCATAAGACTCATACAAGGTGAAGAGGGAGGGATGTTCTTCCTGGATTTTATGTTCATTACAACTTTTACGATCTATTCATTTATCAGCAGACTGAAGATTCACTATGCCTCATTTAACTTGGCTGTTTCTCTCTGGGTACTTAGAACTCCCCCATCAATGTGATATCTAACTGCCAATTAATGTATCATCACAATGTCCCCTTGGGGTAGTGTGGTTCTACTCTTCAGATCTTTAAAAAAAAAAAAAGACCAGGAAAAGTCCCAGGACAATGAAGACCCATATTCACAAATGTAGTACTAGAGTGTTCTGTTGTAGCCATGATGATACAGGAAATGTGTAAGAGGCAAAGATTTTGAAAGATATCTTCTGTTGGATCAACTATAGTTAGGAGAGCTGCTTAGCAAGCTTTTGGATATCAAATGCCCTTTCCCAGGTCACTTTTTGTCACCAGGCACTTTTCAGAACTAAAGGCACAAGAAGGGAAAGAAGCCACTTAGCTAATAAACCCTTAGCTAATTGCGTTGAGGAAAGGCACTTAATGCCTGAAAGCTTATCCAACAGCTTTCTCAACTATAAAGCTGGTCCAGTAAAAGATATAAAAATCCTTGCCTCATTCCCAGTTACTCAAGCAACTACTTCCTTTCTGAATGTCTCACTCCCATGAGAATCGGCGATAAACCACAGAGAATTACCAAATGCCTTTGTGGATCTGTACCTGCAGCAGGAATTGCCCAAAGCCGCACAGAAAAATTGTGGCGGAGCTAGATACTGAACCCTTAATCCTAAATCCCAATCCCAAACTTTAAACACAAGACCATCCTTACTCCACTATACTGTTTTCTGTTCACTGGAGCAACCAACATATAGCTAAAGCCATGTCTGCCCAGTAAAACTTTCGAGCCTAGTAATGATGCCCTCAAATGTGCTGTGCTCTCCTCTGTAGGCTGGTGTATTATGTTCTTTCCCTCTGTGCTCTCCTTATACTTTTTTCCCTCTTGATGATAACTCAGAATTTAGGCAGCTTGAATGTGAAGGTTTGTCTTTAACTCTTGTCCTTTCTACTTCTTCAGAGCACAGGAGAGGATAGGAGTTGGGACTCTTGAAACTTGTGTCCGATTTCTAGTGCCACATTGGCTTGCTGAGTAACTTTAGGAAGTGACTTTCCCTCTCTGCACTTCAGTTTCCTCATCTTTAAAAATGGTAATAATGCTATTAATATCTCCACTACAGTGTTTTGATATATAGGGATGCAAAATGGAAGACAAGAGCTAGGTATGGTTCACTGTAGTTGCTTCTATGTATTCAGTGATTTCAGTTTTGACTACTTTGGCAAAGAACAAATGCTGTTAGAAACTGGTTAATGTAGATTTGGGGCTCTTCTGGCAGCATCTACAATTGTGCTGCTCATTACAGGATATAGCTGTGATAACAGGGGTCTGACAACTGCTCTTGGGAATACTGCACCTGATTCACTGATGCATTGTTCCAGCTTTATTGTAATGCGACTCCAAACAAAGCACTGATAAATCAGACCCACTCTCACAGCTTCCTTCTGACAAGAGGGGCACCTCTAAATTGCATACTGACTGAACATAAGGATCCATCATGACTTGGCTGATCATGTTCTGCCTGCTAAAAAGATTTTGAGCTGCCTTATTTTTGTGTCATTCCACCTGAGACCTGTTGAAAGAGATACATTTTTTAGAAAGTACTAAATAGAGCCGATCTGAATTTTTTCATCAAAATATTTTTTTCCACCAAAGATGGCTTGGTAAAATCAGTCAATGCTTTTATATATCATAATGTTTCATAAATATTTTGCTCCGAAACCTTAGGGTTTTTAATCAATTGAGATTAATACAAAAATGTTCATTTTTCTTAATTTGAAATAAAAATACCCCATCTAGTTTTAGGTGCAAAAGTTAAAAAATATCAGGTTTGCATTTTTAGGCTTTGTGTTTGGCTGGTTTCTCCTGTCGTTCCCTCCATCCCTTCTTGTCTCTCATTTTCTCATTTTTTACTTTCTCCCCCAAAATAGAGGTAAAAACACTTAAAATCTATGTCTTTTAGTCTACAAACACCAAAGTAAATTGGAATCAATCCATTTGAAGTAAAATTAAAATGACAATTTTTTTTTTGTTTTGATAAAAATAAGTCCAAGAAATTTTAATTTCTTTCAGAAGTTTATGCCAAGTACTTGCAGGGGGTTGGCCAGAAGGTTCAGAATAATTCTTTGAGAGAAACTTGAATTTTTGAGGAAGTGGGGGGGGAGGGGCTGTATGTAATGCACAGGATTTCCCTGTCTATTTTTTGTTTGCTTTTACTATCAGAAAATGAAGGATCCCCAAACTGAAATTACTCAGGTACATTTTTTCCCCCAGCTTTTGGCTGGAAGTTTTGGTGTTCAGTTGTTAAACTGATGGGGGAGGGGCTAGATGTAGAGGGTCCTTTTCCTCAGAAACCAGTTGAATTTTTTGGTTGGAAATCTCCCTTCCTCATTTTCAGTCATCTCAAATACCTACTTTTTCTCAACCAGCTTTCTTGCTAAGCACCAGCCTCAGAAAGCCTGCCTTCTCCAATGCATCTCAGGCTGGAAATCCAAAAAGGGAGGGGGTCATTTGTTGACATTTTAGGCCATTTTATTATTATCCACAAATGGTCATAATATTGTTTGCCTTTCCTTGCTGATTTCTGAGCAAAATCATCATGAACTTGACTCATTCTTTCACTCACATGCTCAGTTTCTCAGTTTTCCAATTTTTAAAATTATCAAAAGAAATTTTTCTAACAAAAATTAATGTTACTGTTAATGAAAAACTTCCCATGCCAAAACTTCCCCAGTTCTTAGACACTGAAATGATGAGCTTTGCATATTTTTCCCATCATTTTCTCTATTTTTTTCCCCATGACTATAATTATATACTGTGACTGAGGTGATGTGATACTTGCTGAGAATCCTGCAAACCTTTTCAATATTGTATGTGGAGGATGAATATGAAAGTGTGCCATCTCAATAGAGAGAGCCTGCTGTCTCTGACTGACTTGTTGGGAAACCTGACAACGATGCTAGTGGCTCCATCTCCTTCTTTTAATCCCCTACAAAACATGGGGAAGACATTGATTGTCACATTTACAAAATAAAGTATCCAACCATTATGTGCATTCGACAGGTAAAGAATATGTTGGAAATAAAAACCCTTTCCCAAGTTTCCTATTCTAAATGTAACAGGTTAGATCCTCAGCTCCTGGTAATAGGTTGCAGTGCATCTACACAGATTTACACCACCTGTTGTTCTTTTGAAGGTGTACTAAATCAGTGGGGACCAGTCTTTTTGGGGTGCCAGAAATTAGCCCAACACCTGTCCCAGCTGCCTCCCGTCTCCTGATTGGCTGCAATGCTTTCTGCTTCCTGCTTAATTTGCTGCTTTGTTTTCTTCTCCCTGCCCTATCTGCAGCTGTGTTGTTCCCTGTCTACTCTTGGGTCTGCCATGTGCCACGCACAGAGGCTATCTGTGCCATTTGTGGCACGTACCACCAGTTGGCCACCCCTGTATCAGTTGCTGGCTATAAAAGGTAGCCTAAAGCCTGTCATTTGTTAGGAACCTTTACTACTTCCCTCTGCTTTCCTTGTTGCACTGGCTTTCCCTTTTGACAGCCATATTATCAGTCTTGTCTAAAGCATTGTTTTGAGATTTTTTTTTTTAGTTCATGCTCAAGCTAAAATGGGAGCAGTTAGGTCTCCCAAGCATAGGTGACTGGTGCCGCCTTAGTCAAAGTGGGGGGGGGCACATGCCCCCCCTGAAACCAGCCCTGCCACCCAGGGGGAGGGAAGGGGAGAAGTTCTTTCCCATCAACATTTCACTTGAGCTTCTAAAGCTGTGCATGAGGAAATGTCTTCCTGTTGTCTGCTTTTCCTGCATCCTCAGAGCTCACACACTGGTTCCTGAGAGCTGCCATATCGGATTAGGCTATTGGTCCTTGTAGACCAGCACTGCATCATTGGCTGGAGTGAATGTCCCACTCTTCACAATAATATTTTACCTTAAAACATGAAAGTAATTGTGTCATACTCACAAGGGGAAAAAAGGAAAGAAGGACACCCCCTTACTGACCATCACAGGTGACTGGTTTACATTTCAAAGTATGAAATTTTATTATCATTTTTATTACCTTAGCTTGCCTAGCAACATATGCTGTTAATAACCATTAAATTATCCAACCTTCTTAAAAAATCTGGCCCCAGTATTTGACTTAATGATCTCCTGTGGCAGTAAATTCCAGTGGCTGGCTACAGCTTGCCTGGACTATCTTATCTCTGTATTCATTATAAATTGGCTGCCTTGTCATTTAATTGAGTGTCCTGTTGTCCTCATGTTAGGGGAGAGTTGAGAGGAGGTATGGATCATTCTCTATGCCCTTCTGAATATATCTCTCCTCCTCTCCAGGCTAAATAAATATAAGCCATTCTGGCTTTTCTGATCTCAACTGAAATATTTTTATTACCTTTTTCTGTGTCTTTTTAGTCACTGTTGTTTGGCTTCTAGGGGTGCTTGTACACATGATAGGATTGTAATCCTTAGGGTTGCATTCTATGCCTCCTAAATTGAAAAGGTGAGATTTTAATTGAAACAGTAGCTTTTATTTTTCCATCACTGTATATATGCTACTGTTTTGGTGGCAACAGGCACGTACTGAAGGCAGAAGAGGCGAGAGGCCCGATCCTTTTTCTTTTTTCGGCAGAGCCTGCCTGCCTTTCCCACTGCTGGGGGGCCATTAATCTGTCAGCTCGCCTCCCAGCCTCAGGAGAGGCAGGCAGTCTCTGTAGAAAAGAAGGATTGGGCCCTTCGCCGCTTCTGCCATGTGCTGTCCCCACTGCCTTCTCTGGCCACCAGCTTACCTGGCTGCCCTCCTGCCACCTCTCTACACTGCCCCAGGTGCAAGTCATCCCATTTCTAGCTGACCCCAGGCATCTTGCCAGCCACAGGAGCCTGCTGAAGGCAGAAGCATTGAGGAGCCTAATCCCTTTTTTTTTCTGCAGACGCTGCCCACCTCTCCTGCGGTCAGGAGCGAGCTGACTAATGGCTGCAATGTTCCAAGTTGCAATGCTGCAAACTAAATCACATTGGAATATAATTTAGTTTGCAGTGATGCAAACCCATTCAAAACCCCCATACTCACAGTCAGAGCAAAATTTTTGATTAAATGCTGCCAACACAGAAGAGCTGGACTGACATGCGCATTTGACTCTGTGAGCAGAAAGTCCCAAGGCTCACCCAGCCCGTGCCCCCTGGGTGACCTGCAGACCTGTCAATCATTGTTGACCTACTTTCCCCACAGAGCATGCTCAGACTGTGTCAGCTTCTGACTGAGAGCATGCTCAGTCAGAACCTGACATGAGGTAATCTGACTAGAAATTTCTCTGCAGAGAGCGTTCTGATTGGCCACTAAATTCAGATAAAAGTTCAGTGAGCCCCTCCCTCGGGTGAAGACAGGGAGAGACGGACCCAGCATGAGTACAGAGACTGCTCTCAGCAGAGACTGTCTCACAACTGGGGGGAGACTGCGCTAGCTGAAGACAGAGGCTGGCATTCCAGGGACTGTCTCTCAGCCGGGCCTTCTGGCCTATCGGTCTCCTCCGGCGTGGGCTCTCACTGCGTTTCCGTTCTCGGTACCACATATGTGCTATATTAATCCTCTGGCTTTTGGACTGATTTGGCTTTCCGTCTTGACCACGATTCCTGTGCGACCCTACTTACTTCCATCATGTCGGTTCCTGTCTTTTTGGCAATCGACCTCGGCTTTCACTCTCGACCATCCCAATTGTGCTTCGTGGACTGGCGTCACGACTCCATCGTCTCGGTGAGTTACAGTTCTTGTTCTTTTCGTGGTTCCTTTCATGAGCTGTTGACCAGCCCTGGGACTAGCAGTGGGCAGCCGCACCTATCCCTCAGGGGTAGAAAGCAAGGGCTCACTGTGAACCCCGTGGGCCAACAGACCCCTCCGTTGTTTGGTGTTCGCATTCGTTAACTGTAACTGAAGAAAGAACTGTGCCTCCACTTCAAAGTGTGAGTAAATAAACCTATCTAATTTCGAAACCAATACGCTTCCCGTGCCGCTCAGACTCCGCTGCCACTAATTCCACCTGTTCACGTTCCAATCGCCACCCTGGCCCACCGTGACCTTGGGGCTCGATTCATTCGTTTCGGCTTGCCCCGACACTCACATATGTGTAATATGTGACATCATTAACACACACAACCCAATCTTTTATCCCGTTTACATCGTGACATCATCACGTGTACAAGTGCCCTAAATTTTTAAGGCCCAGTGAGATCATGTGCTCTCTTGCCAGTTGAGTCTTAAAAATGCTCTTTAGTCACTTTATAGCAGCAATCAGTTGCACTGAGGTTTTTCACAGACTGTGTCCCAGTCATGGACTCTTGAGCAAATTTTTGGGAGACATTGTTCCACTCTTCCCAGCAAGGTGCTGTTTGGATCAGTGCCTCAGGATACCATGTGCATCCCAAAGATCTGTGCAACTTCATTCTTCCCCTCATGAGGCAGATATTAATATTTAAAGAGAAACATCTTTGTAAAAGGCCCGTCAACTCTCACTTCCATCCCTGGAAATGCAAGTTAATACTTTCAACTTACATTTTCACTTTTGGGTTTCTGCAGGAGAGGAGCTTGGAAAGGCTTGTTTGATTCAGCACCCAAGAAACACAGCAGAGCACTTCATGTGATAGGATAGGGCAGGATAGTCACACCTGGGATAGCTGCAAGTGTGCAAAAGCTGGAACCAGAGATGTCCTGGGAGAAAAGTTGGAAGGGGAGATGGGAACCAGCTCTTATTAAGACTGATACATTTTAGAAATCTCTGGCTTTTTCGCAGTGATGGTCAGGTGATGCTACTTACCCATCTATCACCACTGTCTCACAGCTCCACTATTTTTCATAGATCCACCAGTTAAAAAAATTATAGCTCATGCTTTCAAAAGAATGATGATACATGGCTACCTGGTGTAGCTAGCTCCATGTCTCAGTCAGAGAGCCTCTGCTCAAAATCTTAGCAGGAAAGGACATCCCAATTCATTTTCCATCCTGTCCAAATATAGGAGCAGTCAGTTCTTTCCTGTGGCATTACATTTAGCTGTATCTAGCTTCACAGCATGGCCGGAGCACCACTGTTAAGCCTCACTCTGCCCTTCAGGAAAACAGGTGACTCCCTTGCTGTGCTGACTTCATTGCTGCTGGTAATTCTGCTGTTGCCCTGTCATGGGGTGAAGCAGCTAAGGGTTTTGTTGCTCAAGGCCTGAGGAGCGACTTGCTTCTGAATCATATTCTCTCAGTCACAGCTTTGGCAACATCTAGACTGCAAGGGATGATGCTGTTACACAGAGGATTTGTTTGATATGTGATGTCACTTGCTTTTTATAGGTTGGTGGATACTAATTTATTTTGGCTTGCTGCTGCCTGATGAATTGTCTGTGCGCACTGTTTGCTCAGAATCCTGGTTCCAGCCTTGGCCTTCTTACATTTCAGATTTCTCTTATACTCCTACCTGTGAAATCGATTCCCCACCAACCCCTGTCCTGCAGCAGGAAAGCATGGAAAGCCAAGAAGGTCCTTTTCAGATCTTGATCAGGTATGGAGTGGCTGCATTTACACAAGATGCTGACTGTGCAGTTGTTGCTGCACAGTAACTGACCATGCAGTAACCCAAATTACTGCTCAGTACCACTAACAAACATCTTTTTTGTGATGCTGACTGCACAGTAACATAATACTACTGTGCAGTAGTGTTGCATCATGGTTGTTGTCATGCAATGCTACTGCACAGTTGTATTACGCTACTGCACAGTCAGTGTATTGTGTAGACATGACCACATTTTTGGAGTAGAGCTCAGTTTTGAATTCAGGGTGGGATTGGATGAAACGGGGCCAATATTATAGGAGGTGTTGCTCTTTTGGGATATAATCTGCCTAGTGTAGCTGCCAATATTACCTCATTGTATTTAAATCAGAATGGGAAAATAGGCCCTATTCAGTTCTAGAATAAAATCTAATTAATCTTGAATTTGAAGAGATTTCATTTAAGCATTTGGTTACGCCTCCCTGCTCTCCCCCAACATATCTGATAGCTGTCTTTGAGAGGGAACTGTTAGATTACCTTTAGGGTACGGACAGATGAACATATACTCTAGTGTAATTTAGATCGTTTTTGTGTATCAGTGGCTGCATCTACATGAGACACTGACTGCACAGTCATTACTGCACAATCATTTAGTACTTGTTTATACAAGTACAAGTAGATGCTGCTACTCCATACCTGATCAAGATCTGAAAAGAAACTTCTTGGCCTTCCATGCTTTCTTGCTGTAGGACAGAGGTTGATGGGGAATCTATTTTACAAGTAGAAGTATAAGTGAAATCTGAAACATAAGAAGGCCAAGGCTGGAGCCAGCATCCTGAGCAAACAACGAGCACAGACAGTTCATCAGGCAGCAGCAAGCCAAAATGTATTAGCATTCACCAACCTATAAAGAGAAAGTGACATCACATATCAAATGAAACTAAACAGCTCCTTTTTATATAAGTACTAAATGACTATGCAGTAATCTGTGTTACTGTGCATTAGCACCAATGAATGGCTTTTTAATGACACTGACTGCAATAGCACAAGAGTGCAGTAGCATCATGTCAAAGTTTCTGCCATACGATGCTACTGTGCAATAGTCTTGGGCTACTGTGCAGTCAGCCCCTTGTGTAGATGTGGCCAGTGTAAATTCTAGCAGGATCAGGAATGTACAGTGTAACAAGACTGGCTTCGGGGACTGCCGTGGTGCCCCCTAGTGGTTCTCCCTTTCCCCTTCCTCCAGCTCTTCAGAGTACCCCTTTTTTCCTATCTTTCCTGCCATGCCTTGATGTAACTTATAGCACATAAGGGGGCTGCCCCCAGAGTCTTTGAGGGATCGTACTGATGCCATCCACAGTCTCACTTTACTTACTCTTCCCGACCCTCAGACCTTGTCACCAGATCTGTATTCCGCTAACAAAAATATTCTACCTCTGGTTCACACCACTCATGCCCTATCGGCACTGAGCTAGCCCTTTGTGCATGGATCATTAGCCAACAGGCCCTAATCACCTTAGGATGATATTCATGGCCCTTTTGATTATAATCATGCCTTAAGGGCATTAATCATGGCCTCCATCCTCCCCCATAGCCATATCCATGCTTCACAAGTCTTACCCTGGATTCATTTCTCTGGGCCCTCTGGCCTTGTCTGTATGTCAGCCCACCAAGTCCCTGGCCCTGGCAAGGCTCTACCTGTTTCCTGGGCCCCTGGCTCTATCTGGATTTGTTACTCAGGACCTTCTAGCCTTGTCTATCTGTTTGTCAGGGACCACCAGACTCTTGATGCTCTTGGCCTTAGCCTGTCTTTAGGCCCCTGGTCCATCATCAGTGGAGTTGTGTCCTGATTTTTCCTGGGTTAATTTTTCAATGGATTAGGCAATGTTACACCGGTGAAAATATTTTGTCTGCCTGGGCTTTAATTCTGTATTGTCTTCCTTAGCTGTATATCACTATGAAGGGCTAAGGATTGACTGGTGTTCTGTAACGGAAATTTGTCTTCACTGATGCAGGAAAGGGAAAGCTTTTGATCTGTCCAGTCTGTCCCACTCATAAAAGGAACCACTTTTGTATCAAATATAAAGGGATATTTTCTTAGGTGAATTATAAACAGGGATCTGTTTTCCAATGGAAAAACAGAGAAAACCACAGGTTTCCCATTTTTGTCAGAGAAAACATAGATATCCCCTTTTAGAAGAGAAACCCATGGATTTCCCCCTTTTGCAAAGAGCTCTGGAGGCTGGCTGAGTTCCGGCTTACAAGAGCTGTTTGAAAAAGGGGCAGGAAACCCTCAATCCTGCCCAGAGGGGAGGGGAGAGGAGGAAGGGTGGGGCCCAACACTTGCACTTACTGGAGGTTGCTTCCAGCTTGCTCTTCTTGCTAGAGATAAGTGGGGGTTACGGAGCAGGGTTGGTGGGGGGAAGCAGACTCGGGGCTGAGGGAGTGGGGAGGTTTGCAGCCGGCTGGGCACTCTTGCAGGGGGGGAGCTTGCAGCCTCCCCACTCCCGGTCAGAGTGCTCAGCTATTTGCAAACCCCCACCACTCCCAACCAGCTGCAGACTGGAAAACCCATCCTCCTGCAAACCTCCCTGCTCCTTTAGCCCCCAGCCAACTTAGGCACTCCAGCCAGGAGCAGGGGAGGTTTGAAGCCTCTCTGCTCCCTCAGCCCGCAGCCAGCTTGGGCACTCTCTGGTCCGAGGGGGGTGGTTGCAGCTGGCCAGGCACTCTGGCCAGGAGCAGGAACTGCAAAAAAAACCCTCCCCCAGCCAGAGCGCCTGGCCAGCTGCAAACCCTGGGTCACAAACGCTGTGCTCTCCACTCTGCTGCTGTCCCCCAGGCCCTCCCTAGCACCACATGTGCAACTGGCATGGTGGGGCACAGAGTGGCCAAACATGAAAGCTGCCTGCCACTGCAAGCTCTGCACTACCCTGGCCACACTTCCTCTATGTGCACAGGGGCAGTGCACACCTGCCTTGCCACACAGATCTGGGGGGTGCGAGTCCCTCCTGTGCCCCTGAAGTGCATGCTGCCACTGGGAGCTGTCCCTGCCCAAGCCTGCAGCAGGGGAGAAGCCAGCTTGTGCTGCTGCTGTAGCAGTCACTGACTTCTGTTGGGGACAGGGGGCTGCAGACTTGGGTCCTTGACCTTATAGCCCTGGAAGATAGGGGGCCCCTCTTGCAGGCCTGGGGGGCAGAGGCTGTGGGTGGGAGGCAAAGGGCACAAGCAGGGCTGGGCAGTTGGGGTGGGGGGTGGGGAGGGCTGTGGAGGGCATTTCATTTTAACCACAGATTTTGGGATTTTTAACAGAGAATTTGTGATTTTTTTTTTTATCATAGAAAACCAGGATCCCTGATTATAAATTGATACAGAAAATGAAATTCAGCACATAGTTCTATACTGCATAACTTCACTACCCAGACCATGTGAGGTCATTTGGTATAGGCAAACATGTTAATTAATAATAATTATTGCACCTGCAAAATCCCTTTAATACATCCAGGTAAAGTTGAAATATTCCAGGATGTTTTGTTAACTTACATTTTAAACCACTGTTGTTTTTTCATCATGCTTTTAATAAGCCCCAACCATGTGTACAGTATTGTTATAGATCCAAACTAAATATTCCAGAAGTTTTTGATGTATGGATATAGCATATTGGAATAAGACCTTTGGTATAAAGAACATGATCTTTCTAAGAGTCCGAGATATTTCCTTTGGATATAGTCAGTACCTACGTTGATATATGGCTTCATGTATAATGTACATGTACACCTATAATGGATTTTAAGTCCTATATTGTGTTTTGTACCCTTCAGCACATGAGAGAGTACGTATTTGGCCACTGAAAGTGGGAAATAAAATATGACATTTCACAGATAGGTGTCATGAATTTGTTGGTGACACTTTCTACAATTTTTTACCACTTTAGCAAGTAGAAGAGGAATATGCTTCTAAATGTACTCCTACATTAGAAAGTGTGTTTGACTCTATCCCAGTTATGGAGTTAGTTCAGTCACCCTAGGAAAACCTTGCCTCTCTCCTAAATTTAGACACTTATTTTACTTGCAAAGGGAAATCTTTTATAAACCTGACAGTGCTCTCTCTATTTCATGATATTATACCATTGTGGTTTTCTCTTGTTGGAAAGGTAAGCAGCTGCCAATGGTATTGTGAGTAACTGGAATGGTTAAACAGGAGTATTGATTTTTTTTGGTTTGTTTTTAATGGCAGTCAGAGCTGAGGTTTAGCTTTATGAAGAATGTGTAAGTATGGTTGTTATGCTTAACCAGCTGTTTTTTTAAAAGCAAATCCAAGGCTCTAGCAGTTGAGAAATAATTCTGATGTGACTTATACTAGCATCAATCAAAAACAGCTCCATTGAACTCAATGGTAATCAGGGTTAAACTGATGCAAGTGAGTCAAAGTCATGGCCAGGGCATCTTCAGTGGAATATAAAATTCTGTCATATATCCTAGTAACATGCAATGGCCCCTTGTTTTAGCCCCATGGCCATCCCAAATTTCAGTGCCAATAATACTCTGCGTTTTGCTCATTTGATAGTAATAGTTTCTTGAGCTAGCAGGTATGAATGAATAATTAATCAGACAAGAACAATGTTTTTATCTGAGTTACACAGATGACACAGCATGCTTAATTACACTCCATTAGCTGAGCATCAAACCGCAAAATGCCAATTCACAATGGTCTGGGAGAGGTAGCCTCTCACCCTCTCGTGTGGCTGTCTCTGTGAGCAATGAAGACTTGAGCAGGACACTCTTACTCTGCAATGTTGTGTGAATGTAGAGTGCGCTGAGTGTAAAATAATAGACAACCTAATTCCTGGGACTTCAGCTGGCTTTTGGAATGCAAATTTCAACTGTCAAATCTTAATTAAAAACTACCAGTCAGCACTATTTAAAAAGTGGGAGAGAACTAAGTGGTAGGTTGTTGAGGAAAATGTGCAACTTGCCTTCTAAATGCAGTAGGTAGGTGACAGGTATGTAATTATCATCACATAAAGTGAAGGACAAGAAACAGACTACAGTTCCTGAAGGGGTGGAGCTACAGCAATTTTCTATGTGGCAAAAGGGTTCTTCAGTCAAAGTTAACGTATAATTCCCTTTATTTCAAAAGAGAATCTCCTTTTATACTGAACTTAGAAAGTGGTGACATTTGTAGGGTTGAGTTCTTAGATGAAGAGGTTAGCATTGACAAATGCATATGCTTCATGTGCCAATTAAAGATGATTTTGAGGTGCTGCATTGTGTTCAGGTGTTTGGCAGCTTTTGTGTTGCAATACATTACATTACAGCTATGCTATAATCTCCCAGTCAGCACAGGAAATGAACTAATCTGAAGTATATTGATGTCAGTGGCCCCAAGGAAAGGACTTGCATTGAGGATAGATAACCTTGAAGTTTTGTTGTTTTTTTTTTAAATCCCTCTTCATCTCACTAACATGCAGAAATTCCTAGTAAAACAGTATGATTGGGAAAAAACCTTTATCAGTGGTCTGGGAGATGGGATGGAGGTCACCCTCAGTAAGTCTGTGGATGACACCAAGCTGGGGGGTATAGTAGATACACTGGAGGGTAGGGGTAGGATTCAGAGTGACTGAGACAAATTGGAGGATTGGGCCAAAAGAAATCTCCTGAGGTTCAACAAGGACAAATGCAAAGTCCTGCAATTAGGATGGAAGAATCCCATGTACTGCTACAGCCCGGGGACTGACTGGCTAAGCAGCAGCTCTGCAAAAAAGGACCTGGGGGTTATGGTGGACAATAAGCTGGATATGAGCCAGCAGTGTGCCCTTGTTGCCAAGAAGGCTAAGGGCATACTGGACTGCATTGGTAGGAGTGTTGCCAACAGATTGAAGGAGGTGTTTATTCCCCTCTATTTGGCCACATCTGGACTATTGTCTCCAGTTTTGGGCCCCCCACTATATAAAAGATGTGGACAACTTAGAAAAAGTACAGTGGAGAGCACCAAAAATGGTTCAGGGGCTGGGGCACATGACTTAACGAGGGGAAGTTGAGGAACTGGGCTTATCTAGTCTGGAGAAGAGAAGACTGAGAGGGGATCTGATAGCAGCCTTTCACTACCTGATGGGTAGTTTCAAAGAGGATGGACCTAGACTGTTCTCAAATGGATGGAGCTAGATGGTCCTGCCTTGAGCATGGGGTTGGCCCAGATGACACCTGAGGTCCCATCCAACCCTAACTTTCTATGATTCTGTGAGACAAATCACCTGTACTGGTCAACACTCCGTGAGGACACAGGCTTATTTATTATTACTTTTATTGGGGAGGTGCTGAGGATGCTCAGAGAACAGGTCCCTTTGTGCCAGGTGGCCTCCAAACATAGAGCTAAAAGATGCTTCCTTTTTACAATCCAAGTAATAACAATAGGCTTCATCCTAAGCCTAGTTAAAAATGATGCGACTTCAGTGCAACTATGCTGATTTGTATCAGCTGAGGCTGTGATTGAGTTTGTGGCCTATGATATATTTCGCTCTTCACACTGGGGTATTAGGTCATAATTTTACTCTGATGAAATGGCACTGGAAAATGCACTGGGATATACTTGCTTACTGAAAAGATTCAAACAGGAAGGAGTTCAGAGAAGAGGAACACAAGCAATTTGGAGAATGGCTCAGGGGGGTATAATAGCACTAATGATGGTTTGCATGGTAAGATGCAGGGAATGGTAAGTATAGGTGTCTTTAATGCCTGTAGAAAACCAAGGAAAGAGAATTACTTGAAGCAGTATAAAGTCTGGGATGAAATTAAGGGTGAAAAAAATTATGTGAAATAGCAAGAAGAATGACCTAATTGAAATTGTGGAATATGCTACCAAGGGAAATAATGAAAACCCTTTCTCTTAATAGATTTAAACAAAAACACTAGAAAATGTATTTGCAGGAGTTGCAGACCAATGGATAAAACCTGCCCTTCATCTAATTTCTAGGTTAAAAATCTGTTTTAGGATTTTCTTGTGCATCTCCGAGTAACTGTGATTTGTGTGTGATCCTCTCTGAATGCAGAGCATGGCCTATGGTTTATAGGACAGACATGCCCTACTCCCTCAGCTGGTGACATCGGCAGCTACATGTTCTGAAGACTGGCACTGCTTGTTTTTATGGCACACTAAAACCTAATTGGTCTCTTCTGTTCTGCTTTGCGTGCGTGTGTGTGCACACATGCACATGTTTGTGAATGTGGTCCCTCTGGTGTCAGTGTATGAAGGGAAGGCAAGCAGAAAAACCTTCTGAAACTCAATAGTAATTATTTATCTTTGAGAAAATTTTATGGAAGCGATGCCAGCTCTAACTTTGAATTTCTTGATTTTTTTTTGTCTAAGTCAGAGTGTTAAATGATGTAATGATTTTTATATTTAACCTGAGGACTTGGTTAAGCAGGCTTAACAATCAAAGCTCAAAATCAGAAATGACAACATATTAAATGAACTTCCCATTCTCCCCATTATAGAATGGGTATTGCTAATCTGTGAGACCAGGAGAGTTTTGGAGTTTTCAGTCTTCTGGATAATATATAATTAGTTCTGGATAGATGCAATGTATTAAGTGCCCAGATGTCAGTCATAAACGTATCTGTTTAACAATTTTTCATATATTTGTAATCTGTACCTGACAGACTAGACTTCAGCCATTATTCATAAATAAAAGAGGCATTATGATACTTAATTATAGTACAACACCAGTGTTCCAAACCCCAATTAAACCAAGTTCACTTCTACATATGCCAGATTGAACTGAAGGGAAGAGATGAAAAGGGGCATTTATGATTTCTTCTTCTCCTGCCATTCATTTGTCTTGTCTATTGTAAAGTCTCTGGGGCAGGGGTTATCTCTGTGAACTCTGGTCTCTGGGGCAGGGATTATTTTACTATGAACTCTTGTGTCTATCACAGCACTGTATTTTCATATGCATTTAGTATCCATCAATCCCTAGGCTGCAAAGCAGAAGATGACAGGCTTGGTAGGTTCCAGTCAATGTTTGTAGACTCTGCCTCAGTTACTCCAAAACTAGAAACCAGGGAATATGTGCTCTCAGATGTCTTCCAAAACTGCCTAGTAGAATTCAAAATGCTGGAGTGAACTGAAGACAGGGGTAGCTGGCGTTGAAGATTCACACCCGAAAGGAGGTGGCCTTTTCAAAGAACTAGTCTAGAAATCCAACTGGACTTACCCACACCATGATCTCTGTTTGGGAAACGCAGAGTGTGTTCTTCAAATCCGGTTGGTGTGCGAGTAAGGCGAGTGTACTCTCGAATTAAAGGTGCTGGACATCAGATTTTGATGGCTGCACAGTGAGGCGGGGAGACCTGGATTGTGGGCTTCAGAGCCTGTTGCCTAGTGGATCTGGCTTAAAGTTTTCCATCAGATCTATTCTTGATGTAAACCACAGTTTTCACTTAAAGTAACTGTGTGTGCGTGTGCTTTTTTTATTTTTTTTTTAAACTTTTGATTTCTTTTTCCAATTAAAAACTGAATGCCTGAAACTGAAACATATCATCCAAAGATCCAAAAGGGATCTGCTGTGATGGTGCATCATGGGAATCGTAGTTTGATTGCTTCATGTCTCCATTCTCTTCTGTGGGTGAGAGTCCTTGATGGACTACACATCTCCAGGTGCATGATGTGTTTGGATCCTGATGATATACCAGAGTGGAGAATGTGATGCATGACAGACGATGCAGTTAGATTACGGAACCCTGTTTGCAATTCCCCTGAGCCCTGTAGCAAATCAAACTGTGGTTTGTAGGTGAAATATCACAGTATTTAATTATTTGGCAAAATAGTCAAAATTGTCCAAGAAAAAAGAATTGTCCAGCCGTACTAGCTAACTTTTGCATGATCCTTCAGCATCTCAGATGTCTGTTTTGCATTATGCAGAAACATAAGGCAAAAGGATTTGGTTTTCATCCTTATCATCAACTCATCAAATAGATATTTTTGTCAACACTGCATGTTCCAGGAAGGCCCTAACTTCCAGAGTTGCTGGATCTGGTACTGGCCAAAGGGGATGATCTAGTAAGTGACCTAATAATCGATGGAAAGCTGGGTGATAGTGACCACAAGCTGATCATCTTTACTATCCATTGCAAAGCTGGCAAGTCAGTCAGTAATGCAGAAGACCTTGACTATAGGAAAACTGGCTTTGATAAGCTCAGGAGGCTCATTGTCAAGGCCATAAGGGACCACGAATCAACAGGAAGAGGATTCCAAGGGGAGTGGTTGCTCCTTAAGGGAGTGATCCCAACAGCACAAGTGTTGTCCCTCCCATCTCGGAAGAAGGGTAGCAAAAGGGCACAGCAACCCCCTTGGCTCAGCAGGGAACTCGAGGACCTCCTTCACCTAAAAAGAGAGACTTATAAAGGATAGAAGGCTGGAATCGCCACCAAGGAGGAGTAGTCAGCACTGGTCTGTACCTGTAGGGAGCAGATCAGAAAAGCCAAGGCTGCAACGAAGCTCCATCTAGAATCACATATCAAGGATAATAAAAAGTCCTTTTTCAGATATGTAGGGAGTCAGAAAAAAAAAACCCATGGGTAACATCGGACCCCTGCTGAACCAAATGGGACAACTGATAACCGACACCCAGGAAAAAGTCAACCTGCTTAATGGGTACTGCACGTCGGTCTTTCATCAGCCTAAAGGGACTGCCCTACCTAGCATGATGCAGGATAGCCAGGGTGAGGGCGTACTTATACCCAGCATCAGTGTAGACCTTGTAAAGGAACACCTGGAGAGGCTGGACACCTTCAAGTCAGCAGGTCCTGACAGATTACACCCTAGAGTAATCAAGGAGTTGGCAGGTGTCATAGCCCAACCATTGACAAAAATATTCACAAACTCGTGGTGCTCAGGTGAAGTACCTGAAGTCTGGAAGAAGGCGATTGTGGTACCCATCTTCAAGAAAGGGCAGAAAGTAGATCCCAGGAATTACAGGCCAATCAGCTTGATCTCAATCCCAGTAAGATTCTGGAGAAAATTATCAAGGAGACCCTTCTTGATGAGCTGGCTGATAGCAACATCCTGAGGGATAGCCAGCATGGGTTTATCAGGGGTAGGTCTTGCCTGACCAATCTCATCTTCTTCTGTGACCAGGTGACATATCACCTGCACAAGGGAAAAGAGATTGACATCATATATCTGGACTTTAATAAAGACTTTCATCTGGTGTACCATGATCTCCTCATAGAAAAAAATTGGCCAACCATGTCCTTGGCTACACCACTGTCCAATGGCTGGGAAATTGGCTCTGAAATTGGACCCACAGAATAGTCGTTGATGGAAACAAATCATTATGGTGTGCCGTGACCAGCAGTGTCCCCCAAGGCTCTGTCCTTGGACCGGTTCTCTTCAACATCTTTATCAATCATGTGGACATTGGTGTCAGAAGCATACTGGCCAAGTTCACCCATGACACGAAACTTTGGGGCATAGCATCCACACCTGAGGATAGGCTAGTGATCCAGGCTGACTTGGATACACTTAGAAAGTGGGCGGATATAAACTTGATGACATTCAATACTGAAAAATGCAAGGTATTCCACCTCAGGAAAAAAACCACGCAGCATACTTATTTGCTCAACAGTGCTACGCTCAATAGCACCACGGCTAAACGAGACTTGGGGTCATGATTGAGCACAAGATAAACATTAGCCACCAATGCAGTGTTGCAGCTGGTAAAGCAAACAAAACTCTGGCTTGTATCCATAGATTCTTCTCAAGTAAATCCCAGGATGTCATCCTCCCACGGTACTTGGCCTTGGTGAGGCTGCAGCTGGAGTACTGCATCCAATTCTGGTCTCCGCAATTCAAGAAGGATGTCGAGAAGCTTGAGAGGGTCCAAAGGAGAGCCATGCTCATGATCAGAGGACAAGAGAACAGGCCTTATGAAGAGAGGCTTGGAGCCATGGGACTCTTCAGCCTGGAAAAGTGCAGGCTCAGGGGTGACCTGGTGGCTGCCTATAAGTACGCAAGGGATGTACATCAGGATGTGGGAAAACATCTGTTCACCAGAGCGCCCCAAGGAAAAACAAGGACCAACAGTCTTCAACTCATAGATTCATAGATGTAGGGTCAGAAGGGACCTAAATAGATCTTCAAGTCCGACCGCCTGCCAGGGGCAGGAGAGAATACTGGGCTCATATGACCCCAGCTAGGTAACTGTCAAGCATCTGCTTAAAGACCCCCAAGGTAGGAGCGAGCACCACCTCCCTTAGAAGTTGCTTCCAGATCCTAGCCATCCTGACTGTGAAGTAGTGCTTTCTAATGTACAGCCTGAACGTACTCTCAAACAACTTATGGCCGTTATTCCTTGTTACTCCGAGAGGTGCTTGGGGGAACAGGGTCTCTCCCATTCCCTGCTGGGCCCCCCTGGTAAGTTTAGAGACGGGCACCAGGTCCCCTCTCAGACTTCTCTTGTGAAGGCTGAACAGGTTCAGGTCCCATATCCTCTCCTCATAGAGTCTGCCCTGCTGTCCCCAGATCATGTGAGTGGCCATCCTCTGGACCCTCTCAAAGCTAGCCACATCCCTCCTAAAGCACGGTGCCCAGAACTGGATGCAGTACTCCAACTGTGGCTTGACCAATGTCGCATAGATGGGGAATCACCTTCTTGGACCTGCTCGTGATGCATCTGTGGATGTATGACAAGGTGTGTGTGGCAGAGCACTCAGGTGCCCTCCGCCTAAGAACAGAAAATGGCTCAGGAGAGACCCCAAGTGGCAAGAAGTGGGAGGCTCAGCTGCCAGTCACTAGGGCAGCCAGAGTCACAGGTGCTGTGGAGCCTCACGCCTGGTGGAGCCAGCTGACAGGAAGGGGTAGGGCTTGGCCCTTCTTAAGCCCCAGGCGTGAGGCCAGGAGGACAGTTCCCACCTGGCAGCCAAGGGAGCGGGAGCTCGGCCAGTGCAGACAGAGGGGAGAAGCCCGACTGCATGAGCATCCCAGATCGCTGCTGTGGGTTGGAGTATTTCTCAGTAGGGACTGAATGTTGCTTGGCCGGATGGCTTAGTTTTTATGTTCTAGCCCAGGGCTTTTGTGTTTTTATGTTTTTGTGTTTGCTGTTTTGACTGGAGGACTGAGTGAGACTATTAGGGGTTGGAGAAGACCTCATAGGGGCTCCATGGTAGCATAGGGACCCTGGTGCCAGAAGGCACAACATTCAGGGGTGCACTGACCCCAGCCCTGAGAAGGAGAGCAGACGATTGAGAGGGGGCCAGGTAAGGCCGAGGCCGCCTGAGCCCTAAGGAGAGAAGCTCCATTGCAGGCAGTTGTGAGAAGCCCCAAAAAGGGGACAAGCCAGAGTGCGCCAGTGGAGGTGCAGGCTGCGAGGCAAGCCAGACAGCGCCAGTGGGGCATAGAGAGGGAAATCAACCAAACAATGTCTGGTACATCTGCGAGGCTTGGGGCGTGGTACAGGGGTGGTTGGAGCCACGCATAGCCCATAAGGCTGGGGTGCACCGAGTCACCCAAGATGGAACTAAGACTGGGATACATCAGAGCACCATGTCAGAGAGGACTAAGGGTAGCCTCCCTTAAACATTGTTAACATCAAAGATGTGGGCGAGATGCGAGGGTGCTTTAACACCAACTTGGTATGGTAGGGGGCACTAGGGGAGATTACGGCCACCCCTAGGACTCTGTGCTGCTACAATTGTGGTTAGCCTTACTGACCGCATTCTCATGTTGTCGGCCCATGTTCATCATGGACTGAATAATTACTTCAAGATTTCTTTCTGCCACTGTGCTTTTGAGAAGGGAGTTCCCCAGCCGATAGGTATGCTGCTGGTTCTTACCGCCCAAGTGCAGCACCCTGCACTATCAGTATTGAAACCCATCCTATTCTCATTCGCCCACCCCTGTAACCTGTCCAGGTCCAGCTGTATCCTGTCCCTCCCTTCTAGCACACCCACCTCACCCCAAATCTTGGTGTCATCAGTGAATTTCAACAGGGTGCTTTTCACCCCCTCGTCCAAGTCACTAATAAAGAAATTGAACAGTGCAGGCCCGAGGACCCTCCAAGACCATTTTAGACTGGACATAAAGAAAAACTTCTTTACTGTTTGGGCCCCAAGACCTGGAATAGACTCCCTCCGGAAGTGGTGCAGGAACCTACTCTGGATTCATTCAAGAAACGTTTGGTTGATTATCTTGCTGGGATCCTTTGACCCTAGCTGACTTCCTGCCCCTGGGGCAGGGAGCTGGACTTGATGATCTTCAAGGCCCTTTCCAGCCCCAACGTCTATGAAATCTATGAAACCAACAAAAACAGCCCAGAAGTCAAACAGAGACATCGTCAACTAATCCTCACATTAAAATATGTTTGACCCTCTTTTAGCAAATTGTTAGTCCTTATGACATGCAGCATGATCTTTATCCAGTGCCACAGGCAACTGTGCGGTGATTTCAGACCTTTCATTAAAAAGTATCCACAGTAGAGAAACAAAACCCAGAACAAATTCTAAGAGAGGCTGTGTACAAAATACTGTCCCCCAGGGTAGTAAGATGCATTGAATTCCCTCTTGCCAGAATGGTAAATAGAATCACTGAAGCTTCAGAGATACTTTATTGCATTGTGTGTCGGTTACAGTACATTTCAAAATCTAAACAGAAAACAGACCTGGCTCCTGTCAAGACTAGCTGAACAGCTGTTTGTCTCATGACTTGAAATCATAAGCAGTGGCATAATATTTCTTTAATTTTAATGAATTTTGTTCTTGCCAGATTTACATCTCTCCTGAGCATCTGAGATATTGCATTCACCAGCACAATATAAATCATCTGAATCTATCTAATCTATTCTCTGTGCCTAAGGCATTGCTATATTATCAAAGCTTGGGAGGAGCACCCTGTCAACATCAAAGGTACTGTATTGCCCTTTTGTATATCACTTGTTAAAACTGTCCTTTGCCATCATGCCAACAAAAAAAATTAACAGTAGTAGGCAGCCAAGGAGCTGTGATAGCTGCTTGCTATGCTGACCAATATTGTCTCTGCTGCTTTTTTTCTCCATCTATCTGTAACCATTTCTTCTTCTTTAAGCAATGGCCTCTTTGTACTTCACTCTTGGGTGTTCTTGTGCCCTTGGCATCAGAGCTTTTCTGATCATCGGTACCCTTCTATTCCCTGCCTGTGCACTAGATTTACCTCTCTTTGAAGCCATTAAAGCAGTGGTCACTAACCAATGGATCTTGATCCACCGTTAGATCTCGGAGCCTCTTGGAGTCAAACTGAGGCCGGGAAGGGAAGTGGGGGCTGAGTGCCCGTGTGAATGCATGTGTGCGCTCTAGCGCAGCAGGTCAGTCCATGGGGGGAGGGAAGGGGCAGGGGCTTGATTGAGGCCCCTGTAGTGAGGGACAGTGCTGTAGAAGCAGGAGCAGGGGTGAGTTGAGTGGAGCCCCAGCTGGATGGGACTTATCTGCTGGGGACGTGTGCCCCCAAATAATTTTTTTCTCCCTTTGCTTCAGTCTTCCCTCCCCTTCCCTCCCCACAGACTTACCTGCTGGCGGGGGGGCAGGGGGCAGCAGCGCAGAGTAGATTTTGGGTTGCTTTTAAATGCCAAAGGTGATCTCCTGCTTAAAAAGGTTGGAAACTACTGCATTAAAGGGACAGGACAGGGGCAGCCACCTGTCAGCTACTTCTAACTTCAGCCTAGGCAAAGAGGTGGAACAACAAGCAGTCTACTTGTTCTTCAACTCCTTTGTTCATTAGATTCTGACGTTGTGTCATTGTTTTGGTGATATAGGAATAAATTAGGATTAGTTCAGTAAATAGTTTAGGTAAGCTTGCTGTATGTGTTTAGGCTACTATAAAAAAGCAACCAGGACTGATGAAACCAGTTTTTCATGTGCATATACAGATGAGTTACTTAAGTGTCACTTAGACATGTGGTGCATGAAAATATTACATGCAAACATGCATGTGCTCATAAGAAACATCTTAGCTCTGTTTTGACGTCTATGTTGCAGCTTAATATTAAATTAACTATACTTGTTCCCTGGGCTGGGAAGCAGGGTAAGAGTCATGATCTTTTTTGTAGTATTCAGGGAAAAGTTAAGATGTTAAATTAGAGTTCTAAGATACCAACTTTGTCTTCAGAAATGGGCTTTTCTGTGTGGCCATAGGGGATAGGATTAGAAGCACCGGCCTCAAACTGCAGAAATTTAGGTTGGAGATTAGAAGGAGCATTCTGACTATGAGGCTGGTCAAGAATTGGAATAGGCTACCTAGAAACATTATGAAATCTCAGTCCCTGGAAGTATTCAAGACACTTGGCTGTGATGATTTAGTCAAGGATGATCTTCTCTTGAGCAGGGTGCTAGACTAGACAACCTTGTGAACTCCCTTTCCAATCCTGCTTTCCTATTATTCAAGAACTAAGGAGAAATGGAAATGTAATAAAAATGAATCTTAATTGATTTTATAATATAGTGTTGATCTCTGGGCAGGATTGGAAATGGAAACAAGAGGAGAAGCATAGTTCTTACGCCTCCTTGAGCTGGTGCCACTGCAGGATATAGACTCTTCAGAGAAGTGTCAAACCAGTAGCAGATAAGCCAGGGGAGGGGGCAGTGACACTTCTACATCCCCTTTTGTTTCCTACTCCACCCAAAGTTTTAAACCTTCTAAACTTAATTCCAAAGGTCTTAACAGCCCTCTCTCTCTTTAATCGTCTTGATGTTCCACTAATCAAGCTATCCTGCAATTCTGCTGTGTGTTTGCTGCTTCTGGTAATGTAATTCAAATTTCACAGCCTGTTTAAGTCTGAAGTCTTGCACCTTTAACTATAGCTAAAATCAATAATTCAGGTGTGGAAATAATTTCCAATAAAGCGTTGGATACACTGTCAAGGTGCTCAAGAAGCTTAAACTTTTGTTTTATAAATCTGAAAAAAGACGGACACTTAATTCTAATCACTAGGATGAATGAAACAACATCTTTTGATTATTTTGTCTAGTTTGTTTTATTTTATACATAATTAATGCACATTCAAATAAAGTTATATTTGTTTCTGCTTTGATCTTAAACTGAATGATACAACCCTAGGCTGTACAATATTAGTAAAGCCTCTAATTTGTTTTTAACTAGAGAAAAATATGTCTTGTGTTTATATGTGATGGTGCACCACATCTTCACCTCTCTCTGCTTAAAAAAATCCTAGATCTGCCCATAGTTGAAACAGTGGCTTTGCTCTTCCAGAGCAAATGAGCTTCCTGTTGGATGAATGCACCTCCTCACTGCTTCCTGCTGTTAGATGGGGTTTAATGGCACAAGTGAGCCATGCTGTGGTATTAAAAATAGAACGGGTTGAAGACTATTTGTTGCATAATTTATTCCACACATTCTGCAATGGTGTTTGAATGCATTATTCATTAAACTTCCCCTTCCTCCCATTATTCACTCAGTTTACAGAGCTAATAATTCGTGAATGTACATTGTAGGATTTATCCAGCACATTTCATAAAATGCTTAAAATAAAGCCATTTTACATAATTTACTCTAAATAACTTAAATGAGAGAAACAGCCAGATTGGCGTTAAACTCAAAAGCAATATTGATTTGTAGCTTTTTCTCTATTTTGATGATGATAATAAAGGGCAGATGCTGCCAAAGGGATCCCCATTAGAATCGCTTCATTGATGAAGGGAGAAATAGAGGACGGATGTGTGTGGTGGGGAGGTGTGTATGGTTGGGGAGGGGTAGGTGTGAGTGTTTAAAAGAGGGCACTATAAAGTGTATTGGACTGGAGACCATACAGATCAGAAAGCACCTGTAGACTCTGGGTACCAAAAATCCCTATGCTCTTTTAACATATGACTAAATGGAAACTTTGTAATGGTTCATTGATATGGGGTTAGGTCCTCAACTAATATAAGTTCCAGCTCTGTTGGCTCTGCCATTAATACCAACTGAAGTTCTGGACCTTGGAATTTATTTTCTCCTCTTCAAGCTTTTCCAAGCTTGTCAATCTGGATCACTGTTTTGTAATAACAAATAAATTCTTAAATTTAAGAGGAAATGTAGGATGGAGATTAGGAAGAACTTTCTGATTACGAGGGTGGGCAAACATTGGAGCAAGCTACCTAGAGACATTATGGAATTTCTGTTCCTGGATATTTTTAGGAGCTGGATGGATAGACACTTGGGTGGGACGTTTTAGTCAGGGATGATCCTGCCTTGAGCAGGGGGCTGGACTAGATGACCTCGTAAGGTATCTTTCAGCCCTACTTTCCTATGATCCTGTCATTCTATTTCTTTTTGTGGGAGTGAAAACATATCCTAAAATGTTGCAAAGGACTGGAAAGTTGGCCATTGAATAAAAATCCATTTTGCACATTTGCAATTTATTGGGGAACAGGATAGAGAGCAACAACTAAGAGGTTTTGTACCTGGCTCTGCCAATGAGTCACAGCTTGAATTTGAGTAAAGTGCCTAATGGGACAAATTCTTAGGTGTTGTAGCTTGATATACATCTAATAATTTTAATGAAGCCACACTGATGTATAGCAGCTGAGGATCTGGGACAACAAGTCACTTCAGTTATAAAAAATATCATTAACACACAGTCCAGACTACCCGGTGGTATCTTGTGTTTAGGTCAGTAACACTCAAACTTCCAGAAATGAAGAGTTACAGAGGTTCAAGTTCAAACCTCTGAAAACCAGAAGTTATAGGGGAAAGGCACAAGCGTATGTGTTCTTAGCTCTGTTTCCTTGGAACTGACAGTAACCAGTGGAGGTGATATGCATGCATCAGTTATATTAAGCACATCTCTATGGAATAGTGGAAGGATTAGTTGGAACAGCTTCACAGAACTTTGATTGTAATAGCAAAGCAATCTCTACTGACTCAAAGGGCCGGATAAGCAGCAATGGTCTTACATTTCAATAAAGGAAACATAGGCTGGATATGGAGAAGAACTTTCTAACTATAAAGCTAGTTAAGCACTGGGACAGGCTCCCCAGTTTTGAAATGCAGGATACATGAGGACTTGCCTGGAATGTTTTAGGAGGGATAATCATGGGCAGAACCAAGATCATGGGGGATGCAACCACAGCCACTTTGGTTGAGTGGTGGAAGCAGAGTGAAGACAGCAGGGGCTACACTGCCAAAGGGGCTCCTGATCCTGGATGCCAGTGAGCTCTCGGAGCACACTGGTATGTCAGCATAGCTCCTGTTTGGAGTTTACATGTGCTGGCAGTTTATAAGCCCATCACCATGGGGGTCTGCCTAGAGTCTGTACCTTCAAACAACTCTGCAGTGCAGGGGGTGAGTGTTGCCATTGTTAACCCCTCATTGTTAACTCTTCCTCTCCCCACCCTCCCATCCAATTCAGCAGAAGAAAGGTGGGAATGAGTGGTATGCAGCCCCTGGGCTCTGGAGCTGCATGAAAGCAGGGGATAAGTGCCCCTCTTTTGCCCTGTTGATGATTTTAAGAGGGGAGAAAGAAGAGCAAACAGCAGAAGTACTCACCTCCTGGGCTCCAGAGCTGCTTGAAAGCAGGGATTGTGGGCAGACCCTGCACAACCAGCTGGAGAGCTCATAGAGTCTGTAGAGTTCACAGCAGAGCTCACTGAGCATGCATCACCAACCAAAGTGGAGTGTAAATATGCCTCTGCACCCCTTCTGGATCTGCCCGGGGATGATGCTGTCTTGAAGTTGCATTGGGTGACATCCTGAGGTTCCATCCAGTTTAGCAGTTCCCAATCTGTGGGACAGGTACCACCAGTGGTACACAGAGAACCTGTCAGTGGTACGCGGTAACAGATTTATTATAATTATTTTATATGACATAAAATTGCTGGTGGTACTTAAGGTTGTATCACTTTAAATCAGTGGTGCACAATCTGTTGGAGTTTGGGAACCACTGGTCTAGCCCTATTTTTCTCTGATTCTTTGGTAGGACCATGCCCCTCTGAAGGAGGGGTGAGCCCCTCTCACGGATCTTTGCATCTGCAATAAAATGCAGGAGAGGAATTTATAGTGTGCGGCATAATAGAGCTTTCATTTCTTCTCATCTCAGCTGCTTTCTGTAGGTTATATGAATAACTGGGCTTCTTGCCAGGGGATAAACAGCAGTTAGGTTGGAAATAAGTGTAGTCTGAGAGTTTAATGATGGAAATAAAATGTTAGATACCACCATCTATAGCAGTGGGGGCCAAACTTTTTGGCAGGTGTGCCATAAATTAGCCCCTCACCCTCTCTGAATTTCACTCCATTCCCTTGCCCTTGATCTGCTTTCTGCTTCAAGCCCTGTGCTTCCTACCTGATCTGCTACTTTGCTTTCTGCTCCCTGCCCTATCTGTCTCTGTGCTCCCTGCTCTCTCCCTGTTCTGCTGCATGCCACACAAAAAGGCTGCCCAAGCAACTTGTGCCACTTGTGCTGCAGGTTGGCCACCCTGATCTATGGCGCTAGTAATCATGGAGATCTAGAGTTGGGATGTACCTATCATTAGGTGAAGGTAGCCATGCTGTTCCCAAGTCCTGGTTCTTTCATCTCTTTTTTGCTGCACATCCCTGGGTACAGTGCAAAGGAAACTCCACTGAACACCAGGATTTCAGTTATACACTGAAATGTTTGCACCATATAATTGCTAAGAGAGTCAATGAGAAAAATCACATACAAGCTCTATGTTCCAAATTCTTGACAGTTTTATTACATGACAGTTACAGTACCTCTAAGTGCCTGAGAGAAGACAGACCTGCCTCCTGCTTCCTCTGCTGCCCCTAAGAAATATAGCCCTCCCTTTTCCCAGTTCAACTTCCCCTTTCTGTCCCATTAGTCCATTAGCATTTTTAGATGCTGTTATCATGTAAAATACACTCTCTGCCGTCTGGGGCTTTCTGTTGCTTCAGACATTTATCAGAAGTAGACATTTGGTGACTAGTTGCATAGCCTGAACTGGACACTGAGCCAGGCCCTGCACTTCCCAATGCCACCTGTCTGCTTCTAATTTGCCCAGGTGTCCCCAGTCCACCCACTCAGCTTTCCTTCAGGTTTTCTCCCTCCCCTTACCTGGAGTGTGTTCTCCAGTGACAGCAGGGGTGACATGCTCCTTAATTTTAAACCTCTGAAAACCAGAAGCTGCAAATTTGGATCACTCTGAGGGAAATCCCACAAAAAGCTTCAGTTCACCCAAATGAAAATTCAGGTTATGCATGAGTAAGACTGTGGGATTTGGTCCTTAGTCTCACAAGGCTTTGTAAAGGAAAAAGGCCAGATCCAAAGACGACTTAAATTTTTCTGGAGGCTTCAGTAGACTTTGGAGTGGGAAATTAAAGAAATGAGCATGCAACAGAATTGGAGAAACAGTTGTGCAGTGTGGTTCTGGGCTGGAGTGGAAGGAAGTGGGTGGGAGAGAGAGCTTACTGAAAAGCATCGTCTCCATTGTTCCTCTTGTGTTTGCTGCGGGGGGAGCAGTGTAAGAAGCAAAACATGTAGGCAAACAGTGCGGCAGATGGTGCAGTCTACTACTGAGGAAACATTTGAAAGGGTAACTAAACTATGGTTGAGACCAACTTATAGTTTACATTGAATGCAAAATTGTACGCACTGTTTTCAGCAGGTTGCAGCCGTTTTCCTTGGTAGTTACCAAACTTTATGGTTATTATGGTGTCAGCATCTTCATAGTGGGATTATAGTGGCAGGCACTCATGTACATTCATTGACTTGTCCTTTCTGGGCAGATAAGAGTGGCCAATATTCTCTCTCAGATCTGATTTATCCTCTCCTTGTTCTGGCAGTGAGTGGAGCTCAGGTTCAGGTGAGACAATAGCCCACTCTTATCAGACATGACACCTATCCTTCTGCTAGGCAGTTGCAAACACAGAGATGGGGGAGTCCCAGTCTCAGAGAGTTTACAATCTAAACACGCAGTGAAAGACAAGGGAGGGAGAGTTGAAATGAAACAGCAAACCCCCATGGCAGGTCTTTGGCAAACCTGAGAATAGACTCCAAGTGTCCTAAGATCCAGTTCAGTTCTCATTTCTTTAGACCACACTGCCTTTCATGGGAGGTCTTGTGCAGGTCTTTGTCAGTAATGCTTCAAAATGTGGACAGAAACCAGAAAGGAACATACAGAGCTGGAGATGTAGAGGGTGTGTGGAAAACTGTGGCTTTTTACTCCGATTCATATTTTGATTAGACATATGGGCCAAGTACAAACATCATACTTTTACCAGTATACTGATTGGAAACTAGTCTATACCCATAACAGAAGTTTGGCGCACAGAATGGCTTGAAAACGGCAGAACCCAGTCTGGTGCGCTCTCCACCAGAGGGTGAACGTGTGTCCTTTTTGCCACCGATTTCAACTATGCTGCTTACAGAAAACTGTAAATTAGATTCATTCTGCCTTGGGGTTTTTGAACTTGGGCTTTTCCTTGCCAGTCTGCAGGGTTCACTGTACTCTAGTTTACCAGCTCTGGCATTAGTTGCAAACAGAGCATGCCTCACCATGCCAAGGGAGGGTGTCAGTAGGCTAACCAAACCAGCTTAAGAAACCCTACCTTAGAAATAACTTTATCCAGGAAAGGCTGAAGTGCCAGAGGCTCCTTAAAATTTATTAGCAATGTTGCCATTGTTGTTCATTGATAGAACATGCTCAGTACTGTGATGATGGGTGCCAGTATGAAACTTTGGCAGCAGGAGGGCAAGCTGTCGGAGGGCTGAGCAATCCCTGACTTGGGGAGCAGTGGGGGGATGGCAGGGTGGTGCGTCCCTCCGTGGTGGCAGTGGTGTCCCCCAGGTGGCACCCACCCACAGGCACCTGGCCCAGGCAGTCTTGGGGGGCACCACAACCCCAGAGGGAAGCATCAGGCCCCCACACAGCTCAGGCAGGCAGGCAGGCTCTGAGAAGGAGAAAAAAAATTAGGATTACCACATCTTTCTTTTTTCTTTCCCCTTCAGTGGAGCCTGCCTGAATGGGCAGTAGCTGTAAGGGGGCAAACTATAACACCTTGAACATGTTTTATTTTGCTATGTCCCAAAGTCATTAAACACTCAATACTCCCTGGCAGTGTAAACAGCAGCACTATTAAAGCAGTGCAAAAGGTCATTAAAGCTGCTTTAAAGGCCAATTTTGTGGCATATACAACCCCCCCGTATATGTAACATCTGTATGAAGCCCCTACTAATCACTGAGCTGAGATCCAGGAATTTCATCTGTTAAATGTATGTTTGAAAAGGGAGCTTTAGCCTGTGAAGTCCATGGGAACTGATGGCACTCAGCACCCTGTGGGCTCAGTCATCTGGTGGTGAAAAATAAGGCATTTATTTTGTCAGTTTTTTGCATGCTATTATGTTTTATGTTAGCAAATTCTCACTGTGCATAATGTCATTTGTTCAAACTAATGAATATGACTAGAGAATTACGGTAAATGTGAGGCACTGTGTAAAATGACAAATCAACTTTGAGACTTCTGTGGACATGAGCAGCAGGAAATATGTTTAACAACGGAACTTATTAGCAGGGCTGCTGCATACGCAACATGTAGGAGTTTAACCAAGTCTGTACAATAACTGGAAGTGTGTTCACACTGGGAGATCATGCTCTTATGTGTACAATGTAAACTTGGGAGTTAAAAATAATTGCTGACAAATCTTATCTTTAACATGAAAGTGTATAAATTATACAAGAAGTAAAGCATAATGGAAGAGGAAATGTAATATAGTTCTGAATCCTTAGGAGGACAAATCTTATACAGAGTACCATGTCCATGCCACAATGATGAAGAAATCTTACAAATAGACAAGGCCCTTTCCTATTCCTTCCGCTGACCCAATTTTCAGACCTCTAAGGTCCACAAGGGACACGTGTTTGATCTGCACAACTACACAGTCATCCATGCGTGTTGGGTTACACATATAGGAACAGAATTCCCCAAGTCACCTAAGTACCAAAAATGCCCTGTAGATGATGAAAAAAGTAGCCATTTAGATGACCAGAAAAGAATAGAACATGGTCCCCATGTGGCTTGAGAGAGACTGATTTACAGCCCCTGGGTTTCCACCCAGCAGCTGCTCTTCCCATTGTGCCAGCTGCAACAGCAGCTGGGTCTCTGGGCTCTCCCTTCATCCTCTGGCTTCTGTTTCCTGCCCCATCTCCAGGGGGTGTTGTTACTAGATTTACCCACCACTTTGCGGTGTGCTCATTTATTAGAAATATGTTTCTAGGGTCTTTGTAATTCTATCAATGTGCTGCTTGTGTTACCTGTCTTTCTATACAGATCTGTATCTCTCCCTTCTGCAAGTCCTCACCCCTAATGGAGCTATCTTGCTGGACTCAGTTTCAATGGGGCTGGGTTCCTCCAGTCACCAAATCAGTCACACACAAACACACACAGATTAATGTGACTTGTCTGACCCAGCCGGATTGATCGGCATGGACAGGCTGACACCCTTGTATGCCAGGAATCAGTTCATTAAAGTAATGATACAATGCAGTCAGACACAGGCACACAAGTAAACAGAATACCTCTAAATCCAACTGGGTGTCCAGCTGACACCTTCATGAGCCGGCATTCAGTTCATTATGGCACGTCTGAGCCAAACTGGGTCAACCAGCCCATACAAACTGATCCCCTTATGTGTCTTAAACTCAGCATGTCCCAATTGTTTGCCCTAACTATTCTAGTAGCAGTAGCCTCTTGATGAGTGGACCCCACAGTATTTCTGGGCTTCACAGGGATCTTTGCCTTATGTAAAAGAAGTGTTGCTGCAGAGCAAGTGGGGAAGGGGAAGTAGAGAAGGAAAAATATACTCAGTTCCTACCAGTTTGAGTATAAAATTTATTTATTGCTGAGAATATGAAATGTATAATGGTACTAGTAATAGTAGACATGCAAAGGAAAACAAACCAAACAATTACAATACTACCCTGGTTTCACTAAGTATTTGGGGAAACTTAGCTCAACTTAGCTTTCTGAACCTGAATTGTATTAGTTATGCCTAGAGAGAAGAAGAGAGAGAGAGAGACCCGGGGTCTCACCAGTCCAAGGCACTCAGTTTCCACTGCTGATGGGTAAAGTTCTTAGCACAGTCCTTGAAGGGAGACAATCTGTTTCTTCCAGCTTCTCGAGAACAACAGCGGATTGTGTCGGAGAGATTTCTGTCTTGAAGCACACCTTTTGCTGCTTTTACAGCTTTTTTTTATACCCTTAGTTTAGCTTCTTCAAAGCATTCTTTTAATTGTGTAAATAGTTGTATTTTATAGTGACAAGGGGTTATCTGGTTTGGAACATCTCAAGAAACTTATTAGCAACCAGGAAAAACATAAGGTTAAGGAGTAACCAGACACTTAGGAACCAGCTTGAAATCCTTATGGATAGCAGATATACTGGATGGGATACCTCATTGTTCCTTCTCAGATGGCTTGTCACGTCAGGGTTTTATATTTTACCTGTTGTGAATAAGCCTCAGTTTAGCATGAATGTTCATAAACTCTGTGGGAAGGACTTCCACCAGTCATCCCGGGAAAAGTATGACAGCATTTGTGGTCAGGGCTCCAATGGGCTGAATGCTATGATGAACTCTTAATCATTGTTCAAATGTCACCCATACCCCTTCTGACTCCGCCTCTTGCCTCAACATCCCTTAACCTGGCAACCGAGTTTTAGTTCATCAAATTTAAGTAGGTTTCCCATAGTGGGACTGGGGAATGTACAGCCCTAGATACCTATTAAACTTTACTTCTGTTTGGTTCTGGTTAGATGAGGTGTGTGTGGGGAAATAGAAAAAGTCTATTGTAAGTCCAGCAAGCTGGGTGCCAGGCCACCCACAGGAAGACAGAGCCCTTCACAGTGAGGGAGGGCTCCCACATGCACAATGTAGCAGAGGAGCACTCGCATGGTGTGCAACCCAAGGGGCCCACAGTCCTCAACCTCCTAGGTGTTAAATAGCCCTGATTATCCTGTTTAACACTGGCATCTACAACATGGGCAATATTTGGTAATAGAATTGGGAGTTTTGAATCCACAAGGTCAATACAAATATATGGTGAGAGTAAAGTCGTCATTAGGCAGAATACATTTCAAGTCTAAGGACTGTCTAATTCCTATTTTTATAATGCTGACAATGACAATTGTCAATAGTGACAATGACCCCGACAATGATAATGTCCTCTTTATTGTAACATATTGTCCTTTGCTTCCCTCCCCTTACAAAGCAATTTTCCATAATGCAAGAAGAGAGAGGTGTTGGGATTTCCATGAAGTCCATTAAGGATTAGCTATTGCCAATCTGGTTGGTATGGAAGGCATTGGCATACTGTAGGGCTGGGTAGGAAACCCTGAAATTAAAAATAGATCATGAGGAATTGTGCTGGCCCTCTGAAATGGGGGAGAATTTCATCCGAGATGAATACTGGCATAAAGGTCACCATGACAGGAATATAGGAGCTAAAGGCCTATGGATTTGTAGTCATACAATGTGTTTATTTTCATGTTTTCTTTGCCTCTTTTTCGCTAAATGAAAAGTTTGATGAGAAACTTAATTGGTATTTTCACTTAATACCAATTCTCTGCAGCACCATAAAAGACCCTGCATTTTATGATTCTTCAATCATACAATTGTTTAAAAATATTTTAATAGATTTTGAGTCCTCATTATCCCTATTGTATGTCTGCAACACTATCAGTTTTATTTTCTTGTACTATGCAGACTGACAGCGGGTTTTAAAAGTTGGGAGATTCTACATAAAATAAGTAATAAGCCATCCCATCAGAAAGAATAACTAGACCATGAAATAATTGCAGAAAAAAAAAATCCAGTGAGAGGGTGGAACTGAGAAAAACACTAGCTCTGATAAGAACATTATACTCGGAGACTATGTCAGATTTACTGAAAACAATGAAATGGGATGAGATAGTGTGTGAGAGGCAGATAATTCAATGGAAAAATATTTTGTTCATAAAGATTGTCTTTGTAATGAATGTGGGGATAAAAGAAGACCAGTGTGGATGAATAGCAGGGTTGTAAAATGATCAGGAGAAAGAAATCAGTTTTTTGGAAGCTCACAATAATAGAGATGATAAAAATGTCTTGATAGCACTTAAAAAGTGTAAAGGTGTTAAAGGAAGATTAAAGTAGTAAATGATATAATAACTTGTGTCTTTTATTTGAAAAATCCCTGTGTTGTTTGCTCAGAACACCAAGAAGGCACACTTACATGAGAACTGTTGCTGGCTTTTTAGGCAACAGTTTTGGCGTACGCTGTAATGTGGCCATCACTGGATCGATGAGGTCTCAAGCTTGGCTTGCCACTAGGGTCCTATCTCATTACCCCCCACTGGCCTTCCAGGGTTTGCCCACACTGTTAACTTACCTGCCATGCCTTGATGTTACAATTTATAGGAAGGCTTCCCTAGAAGGTAGGAGTGGATTTTGGGTTAGGTTCTTCTTAGAGCTGAGACCTCTTTCAGCCTTGGCCCATGTTAATCTAGCTGGGTTCTTTCTGCCTGGGGCTCACCGTGCCTGAATCTCAGGTTTATGGACCCCAGCCTGCCCCTCAATCTATGGACCTCTAGGCCTCCTTGTTATGCTGCTCACAAATTCTGGGCTTGTACCCTCAGTCTTTGCTGCCAGGTATTCAGTCCTCTGCATGCCACAGTCTTCCCTCCACAATGCTTATGTTTCTGCTCTACACAACCCACCAGGCTTCAGGGCCTAGGAGTGCTCTGTGCTGGGTGGCCCTGCAGCACCTGATGGCCTCCAATACTCCCCTTACAGCCACACCTGGTCAAAAGCATGATCATCTGCTTTCCAAACATAAAACTTGCAAAGGACAAGCTGCCCCGTCAGGGTCAATCTTACCCCACAGAAGCCCCAGTGCAAAAGGCTCAAGGCACTATCTTGTGTTGCTTGCAGTGCAGGGTTTCTTCCACCCTTGTGTGGTATAGGTTGCTTTCTCCCCAGGCAGTTTAGACTGGCTCCTACCTGGAGCTCTGCCTTCTGCAGCTCCCATGGCCAGACTCCCCTTCTGGGCCAAGCCCTGTGCTTATGAGCCTCTCCCTAAGTCACCTGACCCTCTACTTCCACCCTAGGCCTGCCTATCACCTTCTATACCTGGGACAGGTGGCCATTGTATTTAAGGCCCTGCTTGCCCTTAAATGTGTTTAAGGGGCTGCTGATCAGTCAATGGGCCATAGGTTCCCTCCCCCTCTCTGTAATGGGGCAGGGGCCCCATTATATACATTCACCTTTTGTCTTATACTTATTTTGCAATGTTCCTAGACACAGAGACCAGATTTTAATTTTGTATTTGTACAGCACCTTACCCAGTGGGATCCCATGACTGGGGCTCATACATAGTATATGATACAAGCAATATCTTATTATAATAGCAAGATAATAAGAGGCTGAGGTTTTCCAAACCACTTCAGGCTATGACTGCAGCCACCTGCTTACATCAATGCTACAAAAAAAATAAGTGAAAAAAAATGTGAATGGGTACATCTGCAGATGCTTACTGCCAGGGTTGGTCCTCCATGCACCTTGCCTGCTTTCCTTCTATTCTGCCTCCCATGGGTTTCCTTAAGTTAGCCAATTTCAAATATGCAGGTTCTTTTGGTCCCTTAGGTGCCCCTCTTTCCTGGTATCCTCATTCCAGGATCACTGTTGCCTTTCAGAGCGGTTGGTTGGACCTTTTCTGGAGTCTTAACTTGCCCAAGCTCTCAGTCTAAACTACCCAATTCTCCCTGTGCTAGTGAAGATCAAAGGTAACCCGTCCCTCCTACTGGTCTCTCTCTATTATAAGAAAGAGCCTGAATATACACAATCCCTGTTTCTCAAGCTTCCCACGTCTGCCTTGGCCACTGAAAAATATTGTCCCATGAATTTTACAAGTCTTTGGACTCATAAAGAAGCAAGAGCCTGGGTTAATCTTAGTTTCCCTGTACCAGTACAGGACTGTTTCATAGGTTTAATAAAGTTAATAGACATTAGGCCTGGAGGGACCTCGTGAGACCATCAGATCCAGTCCCTTTCCCAAGGAGCAGGAAGTCAGCTGGGGTCAGATGACCCCAGCAAGATAAGCATCCAAGCGTTTCTTAAAGGTATCCAGAGTAGGTGCTTGCACCACTTCTGGGGGAGTCTATTCCAGATTCTGGAGACTCGAGCAGTAAAGAAGTTTTTCTTTGTGACCATTAGACCTTGTCTTTTCTTGGGGTGCCCTGGTGATCAGATGTTCTTCCAATTCCTGGTGCACACTCCTTATATACTTATGGGCTGCCACCATGTCACCCCTGAACCTTCGCTTCTCCAGGCTGAAGAGTCCCATTCCCCTCGGCCTCTCCTCATAAGGCCTGTTCTCCTGCCCTTGGATCATGCACGTGGCTGTCCTCTGGATTCTTTCAAGCTGGACTCTGTGGTATCTCTGAAGCTGTTTTCTGGAATCACTTCCTCTCTTCTGTTGCCTACTTCTGATGTTTTCAGTCTTCAATTGATTCCAAACCATGGAACAGTGTGGAAGTGGACAGATACATGAATACCCCTTTGTAATAACGAATATGTCTGAAGAAAATCAGAATCAGTGAGCAGAAAGACTTTTTATTTATTGGATAATTTATTATTATTTCTGCTTTTATTATCCCTCTGGGGGTGATAACCAAACAATTAACAGCAGGGACATGAGAGAACTTACATTTATCATCCACCTTTCCCTACCACCTCTGTGCTTTGCCCATTAATTCAGCTATATTAGGATTTATACTCAGATCCCAACCCCATATCTTTGTTAGATTTCAGACTAAAATGAAAGACTACTTAGATTATAAGGTCTTTGGGGCAGAGGTTCATTGACTTTTTGGTGCCATTGAACTGCCCATGAACCCTGGTCCTGTCTATTAGTAGCATCTGATTAAATAGCCATTTGCCTAATGAAGCTCATGTCTCTAAACTGGTTAGTTTCTAAGGGCATCTTTACACCTGCTTTGAGGGTGGGAGGATGCTTTAAATAGAGCTGCTCTTGGGAGCTGCTCTAATTAAAGCGCCTGCAGCATCTTGTGTATTTAACGTCTAACTCTTCAAAATGGTGATGGGGGTGCTTTAACTAAAGCTACTTTGATGATCTTTAATTAAAGCACCTCCACCATTCTGAAGTACAGGGATGCTGAATACTCAAAACGCTGAGGCTGCTGGAGCATGATATCAAGTCTGCTCCAACATGCTATAAAGACAGTGGGTTGGAGCAGGCATCCCGCATGTCTTCAGGCATCCTAAGATGGCATGATGGCTTGCCTTTTATCTAATTTTAGGATGAACTTCAATGCATTTAATGTGCAGTAACTTGCTGTGCAGTAAGCTGCTTTTTTGCTGGCATCTACACAGGCAGGCATTACAGTGCAGTAACAGTGTGTGTGAACTGATTTAGGATTAAAGTTAGTCTCAAGTCAGTCCACACAAACAGTGTTACTGTGCGGTAAGGCATCTACACATGCCTTACTATGCAGTAACTACTTGGGCATAAATTTGCTACCTACATCTTGTGTATTTAACGTCTCACTCATTAAATATGCAATAAATTTGCTACAGATAGCAAATTTACTCCCAAGTTCGCACAAGTAACCATAGTTACTGTGCAGTAGATTCATAGATTCATAGATTGTAAGGCTGGAAGGAACCTCGAAAGATCATTGGGTTCAGTCCCCGGCACCAAGCAGGAAAGATAACTGGGGGTCAGGTGACCCAAACAAGGTGACTGTCCAGTCTCCTCTTGAAGATTTCCAGGGTAGGTGACTGCACCACCTTTGGAGGGAACTTATTTCACAGTCTGGACACCCTGACTGTGAAGAAGTTTTTCCTAATGTTGACTCTGAATTGATCTTCCAGGAGTTTGTGGCCATTACCCCTGGTTTTCCCCTCGGGTGCCCTCATGAACAGTTGCTCACTGAGCCCTCAATGTACTCCCCTAGTGTAGTGGTAAGTGACTATCAGGTCCCCTCTCAGCTTTCTTTTCATCAGGCTGAAGAGTCCCAGATCCCTCAGTCTTTCCTCGTATGGCTTGCTGTTTAAGACTCTGATCGTGTGGGTGGCTCTTCTTTCGACTCTCTCAGGCTTGTCCACATCCTTGTTAAAGTGTGGTGCTCAGAACTGGACACAATACTCCAGCTGCAGTCTCACCAGTGCTGAGTAGAGTGGAAGAATTACCTCCTTGGTTTTGCTGGAGATACATTGATTGATGCATGTCAGAGTATTATTTGCCCTACTGGCTACAGCATTACACTGCCAAGTCATATTCATACTGTGGTCTATTACTGCCGCCAGGTCCCTTTCATTTGTGGCACTAGTCAGTTTGGTGCCGCCAAGCCTGTAGGTGTGATGGGGGTTGCTCGTCCTGAGGTGGAGCACTTTATGTTTCTCCATGTTGAACTTCAGTTTCTCAGTGTTGAATGGGTATAGACTAACTCTCATACTGCACAGTAATTTCTGGTTACTGCTCAGTATCCTAAGTTATTGCAAAGTAACATTGTGTGTGTAGATGCACCCAGTCTTATTTAAATTAGGATCTGAGCACTGTCTGCCCCTTTCCTACCTAATTCTAAGTTGATAAGGCACCAGTGCCTGCTAAAATGACTTCTCAAGACAAAGGGTAGAAAGCCTAGGGCAGATATTCTTGAAGATTTCCCCCTTCTTCATGTCTATGGGATTGCCTATTTTGAAGGAAAAGTGCTGCACCTGTTAGTTTTAAAGCACTGCCTGAAGATTTACGATGTTTAGTGCAGCCAAAAGGGTCAAACAGGCATTATGTCTGGGAACTCATACATTGTGGCCATGGTTCAAAAAGCATCCAGACATCTGAGATCTTTGAGAGTCATTCGAGACACTGAAGAGCTCATAGGCCCAAATTGTGTCTGTGGGGAGGATGCTGGAAATGTTGATAAGAGATGGGGATTAAATAGCATTTCAGAAAGTTTTAATGTGATAAAGGAGAATAGGCCAGAGTTCAAGAAGGGGAGGACTGATGCAGATGAAGTAGTGTGCGGTGTTTGAGAAGATTTTTGATATGGGAGGCAGGGGGAAGCAGTGACATAAGACATCCATAGATCAAAACAATATTTGACTTTGCAAAAGACAGTCGATTTTCCCCCCAGCAATGATCCAATTTTGAAAGCTATTATTGGAATGGATTGTTAAAATATACTTAGTAAATGGAGAACAGAAACTTTGGCCAATGAGTTCAGGAAGCTAAGATGGGTTACATGGAGGGCTCTGTTGGGTGTGTATTAGAGTCATCTGTATGCATTTTATATGGTTACTGAGTATAATTCTGTATAATAGAACATATCCAATATTAGTATCAAGACAAACTACTGGGATACAGTTACACAGAAACACATCACAGTACTGAACTGATGGAAATCTAGACCAAGGAAGAAAGAAAGTGGTTGGGGGAGGAAGGAAAGAGGATGGAATTAATGTTTAGAGAAGAAGACTGGATTTCATCCTATTTTCATCTCTAACACAGACACTCCTGTAGGATCTTGGGTACATAATGATGCCCCAGCCAAGTAAAACGTATGGCAAAGCACATAAGCGTGGGCAAAATATTAGCACATTCTTAAACCTCATAGAAGATGTTTGGGTTGAAACTCATGTTTAAGAGTTTTGCAGAATAAGGGTGGGTGGCTAAATTAGCCCTGATGTCTTTTGGCTTTAATTTATCCAGCTGTAATATGTATATACTGTGGGAAGAGGGAGTGGGAAGAGGGAGACTGAGAGAGTTTAGAGCCTTAATTAGCAGTCATTTCTAAATTGCTTTCTGGGCCCCTTATCGAAGGTCTGTAGCATTATTATTCTTTTATAAGTTTCAAAATAGATTATTTGGCATAACTTCCTCTCATCTAAAGCACTGGAGGTATTACAGCTGGGGAAGCCCATTCTGTATTCTATAATACATTAGTATATGCTCCGTTTCTTGACATAATGGACTTAGGTATATTCAGCAGTCTCTATACAGAGCCTTATGATATATTGAGAACTTTGAAGAATAAATCATTCTACAATGACTGAATATTTTTACAGGATGAAAAAAAGAGGAAAGCCTGGTACAATGGTGCAACAAGGCAATCCAACCAGCCTTCCCCGCAACAAGGCAATCCAACCAGCCTTCCCCACCAAAAAGGATTGACTAAACCTTCATTGCAACATGTATGAGAAGAGATCAGGAATCCTAAACAAATAGGAGCAGGACACAACAGGGGTTTTTTGGAAAAAAAAGACCATACTGATGTTGCCAAATCATCTGCAAGCAGTGACAAGGAATATTAGAAAAAGAGAAGAGTTTGTGTGTCAGTTTCCCAGAAGCTGAGGTTTGGAATATAAACCAGTGGGCCATCTGTGGCTAGACAGTAGGAGTCACTACCAATTAACTCCAGTCCTGGACATGATCCCACAGGATCAGGCAGATCTCCCATTGAAACCTATGGGAGTTTTGCCTGAGCAAGAGCTGCAGGCATGGGCCTTCCAAGCAAGAGACCCAGGCCCCTGATCACCAGATTTGCTTCCAGACCATGGGCCCCATGACCTTCCGCTTGCAGTCGTACAACTCAGTTCTTTTCATATATATATAAAGTAATGTAAGATTATTTTGGCAATATGCCTGCATGGGAAAGTTATATTAGGGAAGAATTAAGGGTACCCTTAGTTTATTTTAATCCACTTTATCAGCTGCAAATGGGGAGGAGGGGGAGCCAGTACCACATAGCCAGCCTGATCTCTCCAGATCATGGACCACAAGTACTCTGCAGCCCCGAGTTCCTGAACTGCTATCAGTGGCTATCTGAGGAAACAGTGAAGGCAGGAACAAGTGGAGGCACAGTAGAGAGGAAGGATGCTTTTGTCATTAAAGCACTGACACAGAGGAACCACCAGGCAGGCACAGATTCAGTGGTTTGCCCAAAGACTATCAGAGCCTCCATCTACAAAACAAAGGATAAACTGTACTCCCTTACCGTGCACACTGTTCACTAATAGCTGGGGTGCACTCACCTTCTACACCAATTAGTGCCAAAGCAGTGCCTATAAATAAAACGTGAAAAATAAATATATTAGGAAGTTGAACCAATTTTTAGAGGAAGCTTATGGAGCAGATTTTCAGTGATAAGCACAAAAGGCTGTCTCTACAGTAGATTTAGATACCCAACCCTGACATTTCCATCCACAAAAACAAAAAATGACACACATCTGTGTCCTTTCACACATGTAACAGTGAGGTGATGCAGGCAACCAGCACATTAGCAACTTCACTGCTGCAGCTATTGTATTCAGAGCTAAAAAAGTGATTCTCCATCTTGATTTAAACTTATGAGTCTCCCTATTGTAAAGCTTACTCTTGTTACATAATGAATAAGTACATTCGTTTTCTTAACCATTGCTTATAGCCTAGCAAAAGTTTTATGTTTTAAAATGGATGTCAAAATTGTCTGACAGTTTCAAAACAAAGGAGAACCGGGAAAGAATGTGTGTGCTAAAATGTATCATCACCCATTTTAAAAACCAATACAATTTTTATCCAGCCTCAGACTTGAGTGTGTTTTTCCTACTGAGAGATTACATTTATTTTTCAACAGTGACTCATTGAACATATGACACAGTCTTGTTTTAACAAATTTATTGAGTCTGAAGGAGATGCTAAAACCAGACAGGCACCTGGAAATGCCAAAACTGGAATAGAAGAAAATATCTTTTGTTTCGAAAAGAGCCATGACATATTCTATGATTTTCCTCCCACACATAAAGCAAATATAATAATTTGCCTCTCTTCCACTTCTCTCCTCTTAACTTCTCATATTAGATTTTTGGATAAACTTAATTTATCAGTCTGGTAATAAGATTAATATAGTTTAAATTGATCTCTTCAGAAAGCTAGCAGGTGATGTCATTAGTTTTCTGAGATTTACTCTCTATTTGTTTTTCAGAGGCGCCGTCCTTTAACTGTAACATTTACATAGGAGTATACTAATTAGAATCCTTTGAATCTACCTAGAAATTACTTATATGAAATCTCTGCTTTCTGATTTTCTGGGATTAGAACTACTAGATAGTATGAGAACAGCTGTGCAAGAAATAAAAGGGATGCCCTTTTATGAAAAGCAATAGGATCTATTGCTGGATCCTGAGACATCTTGCTGTTCCTAATCTGTGTGCCTCAGCAGAAGCTTTGCCTCATCTGGTTTAATGTAATATCCAGAGATGCAACTGGATGACATTGGAAATTCTGCGAATAAATGACCAAAGATCAACATTCAGCAAAACGTGTAGGGGAGTGCTTAACTTTTAAGGAAATGAGTAATCCAAACCTTTTTCATCAGTGCACTTACGAACAAGTTTAACTCCCACTACATCTATGTGTGTGCTTTACTGTGGAGTTGACTAATTAGCTCCACAGTAAAGCGTCACTGTCTACACGCAGACACTTTACTGTGGAGCTAATTAGTCAACTCTACAGTAAAGCATGCACATAGATATAGTGGGAGTTAAACGTGCTGGTAATAGGGTGCAATAAATTAATCAACTCTGCTGTAGGGTGGTACTGTTGAGGACCGTACTATTCTACAGTGGAGTAATTATGTGCACTGAAATGCACATGTAGACAGTGAATTTCAGTGGGCTGACTGAAGTACAGGGGACTGCCTGCCACCTATCCCCACACTTTAGCACCGTTGTGCCCTAGCCAGCCCCTCCACCACCCAACGCTGCCACCTAGACAAGGGGCTGACCCCCCAGGCTCCCTGTCAGCTTGGGATGTTCCACCCTGGCTCAAACTGCTGCAGTCCTGGGTGCATGTGCAGACCCTGTGCCCAGGAGCAGCTGACTCTGACACAAAATGCACTGTAGTTTAACATGTTTCTGTAATGGCATGTGTAGATGCACTCACTTGCTGTGTCCAAACGAGCACGGATCTTCAATTCCCCGGGGAACACCTGTGGCACATGCACTTTGGCACATGCAAGTTACCCCAGGGGCGGTAGGGAAGGCTGAGGCAAGCAGCCTTACCTGGGGTCCTGGGGGCCTTCTGGGGCTGCAGCGGTGCTGATCCTGCTGGGCGCAGCCTGGCTGGCAGCTACAGTGTAGCCACAGGTAGCTGGCTCCGCTTTTCAGTGGCATGTGCTGCCTGTGTGTGTGTTGCTTGGGTTTTGGGGATTTTTTTTGTTTGTTTGGGGGTTCTTTTGTAGGTTTTTTTGACTCCTGGATATCCATGGAAAAAAAAACAAATCTGAAGCAGTGCATGCATTGGCAGCACACCCTTGCAGTGCAGAGAACACCAAACTGAACAGTATGTGGTACTGCAGACATGCTTAAAGTTAAGCATGTGCTTAAATGTTTTGCTGAGTCAGGGAGTATAGAGGATGTTCCAAATGCTAATATTTTTCTCCTTACTAAAACTTTCTCATACTTATTTTTCCATCTAGTCACACTACACACTTCTGTTGGCACAGCTAGGTTGGCAGGGGTATGAAGAGGTGTGCTCCATAGATAATTTAGCTTTATTGGCAAAAGCCCTCGGTATAGATGCAGTTTTACCAGCTAAACTGTTCTTTTGCTAATATAACTTATTTTAGTGGCAGTAAACTATCCTGGTGAAAGTACGCTTTGCCAGTCTAACTGCACATAAACTAGTGTAGCTGTAAAGGCTACAGTTCCTAGTAGAGACTTGATGTTAGTAGTTCTGGGGTTTAAAGTATGAGGCTGAATATACGATACTTGGGCCCAATGCCAGTTTTAACCAAAGAAGAATAAATGTGAAAACAGTTTCTTTTAAAACACTGATAGTAGTTGTGATAGTAGTTGTGAACAAAGGTGGTAACTGTGAAAACAGATAAGCACCTGAGTAACTTGATATATGTGAATAATCCCACAAAGCTCTGGCGATTCTGAAAAGAGTGCTAAAATGTTACTTGAAAATGTAAATGATTGGAAGACCAGGGATTTTCTTGAGGAGTCAACAATTAATTGATTCCTATTAACCAACAGTTAGAATGATGAGGGTGTCTCCAATTAATAGGTTCATAGGAAATCAAGGCTGGAACGGACCTCATGAGGTCATCTAGTCCAGTCCTCTACTTAAGGCAGGATCATCCTTGACTAAACCATCCCAGGAGGATCATCCAACACTGTGTACAAGACCTCCACCCAACCCAGATGGTGTCCAGTCTCACCTGGGGTAGTGCCCTGCTAGACCTGGTCCTAGCAACAGGGGATGATCTTTTGGGGGACCTGTGGGTACATAGTAACCTGGGTGATAGTGACTGCCACTTGGTAGAGTTCACTATCCAGCGAAGGGTGACAAAAATATCCAGTGATGCTAGAGTTTTAGACTTCATAAGGCCCAACTTTACTAAACTTAGGAACCTAGTTAGTGAGGTGGCCAAACTCAAGAGCATTGGGCTAACGGGAGTCCAAGAGGATTGAAAGTTTCTCAAGGGAGTGATTCTTGTAGCACAAAAGGAGTCTATCCCCTTACACAGGAAAGGGACTAAGGGGATAAAAAAAGCCCCTTGACTGAACAGGGAGTTTCAGAAAAGCATGGGGGCAAAGAAAGAGATGTAAAAAGTAAGAGACAATAAGAAATTGCTTTTTAAATATATAGGGAGTAAAAGGAAGGCCCAGGGAGGAATAGGACCCCTGCTAAATGGGCAGAAACAATTGGTGACGGACAGAGGGGACAAGGCTGAACTCCTCAACGAGTTCTTCGCCTCAGTGTTCCTAAGCGAGAGGCATGACAAGTCTCTCACTGGGAGTGTAGGGAGGCAGCAGCAAGGCACCAGACTTCCATGCGTGGACCCTGAGGTGGTGCAGGGTCACTTGGAAGAACTGGATGCCTTTAAGTCGGCAGGCCCGGATGAGCTCCATCCGAGGGTACTGAAGGCACTGGCCGACATCATTGCAGAGCCACTGGCGGGAATATTTGAACGCTCGTGGCGCACGGGTCAAGTCCCGGAGGACTGGAAAAGGGACAATGTGGTTCCCATTTTCAAGAAGGGGAGGAAGGAGGACCCGGGTAACTATAGGCCAGTCAGTCTCACCTCCATCCTTGGCAAAATCTTTGAGAAAATCATCAAGGCTCACATTTGTGAGAGCCCGGCAGGACAAATTATGCTGAGGGGAAACCAGCACGGGTTCGTGGCAGGTAGATCGTGCCTGACCAATCTAGTCTCTTTTTATGACCAGGTCACAAAACGCCTCGATGCAGGAGGAGGGGTGGATGTCGTATACTTGGACTTCAGGAAGGCCTTTGATACGGTATCCCACCCCATACTGGTGAACAAGTTAAGAGGCTGTGACTTGGATTACTGCACAGTCCGGTGGGTGGAGAATTGGCTGGAGGGTCGCACCCAGATAGTTGTGGTGGATGGGTCGGTTTCGACCTGGAAGAGTGTGGGCAGTGGGGTCCCGCAGGGCTCGGTGCTTGGACCAATACTCTTTAATGTCTTCATCAGCGACTTGGACGAGGGGGTGAAATGTACTCTGTCCAAGTTTGCAGATGACACTAAGCTATGGGGCGAAGTGGACACGCCGGAGGGCAGGGAACAGCTGCAAGCAGACCTGGACAGCTTAGACAAGTGGGCAGAAAACAACAGAATGCAGTTCAACAAGGAGAAATGCAAAGTGCTGCATCTAGGGAGGAAAAATGTCCAGCACACCTACAGCCTAGGAAATGACCTGCTGGGTGGCACGGAAGTGGAAAGGGATCTTGGAGTCCTAGTAGACTCCAAGATGAACATGAGTTGGCAGTGTGACGAAACCATCAGAAAAGCCAATGGCACTTTATCGTGCATCAGCAGATGCATGACAAATAGGTCCAAGGAGGTGATACTTCCCCTCTATCGGGCGCTGGTCAGACCACAGCTGGAGTACTGCATGCAATTCTGGGCGCCGCACTTCACGAAGGATGCAGATAATCTGGAGAGGGTCCAGAGAAGGGCCACTAGTATGGTTAAGGGCCTGCAGGCCAAGCCCTACGAGGAGAGATGAGAGAAACTGGACCTTTTCAGCCTCCGCAAGAGAAGGTTGAGAGGCGACCTGGTGGCTGCCTATAAGTTCGTCAGGGGGGCACAGAAGGGAATTGGTGAGTATTTATTCACCAAGGCGCCCCCGGGGGTTACAAGAAATAATGGCCACAAGCTAGAAGAGAGCAGATTTAGATTGGATATTAGGAGGAACTTCTTCACAGTTCGAGTGGCCAAGGTCTGGAACGGGCTCCCAAGGGAGGTGGTGCTCTCCCCTACCCTGGGGGTCTTCAAGAGAAGGTTGAATGTGTATCTAGCTGGGGTAATGTAGGCCCAGCACTCTTTCCTGCTTATGCAGGGGGTCGGACTCGATGATCTATTGAGGTCCCTTCCGACCCTAGCATCTATGAATCTATGAATCTATGTATAGGCAGTGGAAGCAGGGGGCAGCCATCAAGGAGGCATACACCACCCTGCCCATTTTTAAGAAGGGGAGAAGGGATGAGCCAGGTAACTTTAAGCCAGTCAGTCTTACCTGTATCCCTGGGAAAATACTAGAAAAAATCATCAAAGAGCATATTTGTGAAAACCCAGCAGGGGAAACGATGCTGAATGGAAACCAGCACAGGTTCGTCACAGGTAAATCCTGCCTGGCAAACCTTATAGCCTTTTATGACCAGGTCACACACTGCCTTGACACAGGAGTGGAGGCCGATGTCATCTATCTGGATTTTAGGGAGGCCTTTGACACAGTTTTGCATCCTATTCTCATAGGAAAGCTAATGAGCTGTGCAGTGGGTGCCTACACAGTCAGGTGGGTGGCTAACTGGCTTAGGGACCGCACCCAGAGAGTGGTGGTTGATGGGTCATTTTCAACCTGGAAGGAGGTAGGCAGTGGAGTTCCGCAGGGTTTGGTCCTTGGGCCAATATTATTTAATATCTTCATCAGTCATTTGGACGAGGGTGTGGAGAGCACCCTCTCCAAGTTTGCAGATGAATCCACATGATGGGGCAAAGTTAATACACCAGAGTGCAGGGAGCAGATACAGGCCGACTTGGACAGGTTGGATGAATGGGCAGAATGTAATAGGATGCAATTCAACAAAGATAAATGTGAGGAGGAGGAGGAATCCCTAACACAACTACAGGTTGGGGGATGTCCTCCTCAGCAGCTCAGAGGCTGAGAGAGATCTTGGAGTCATAGATGACTCCAAGATGAACATGAACCAGCAGTGCAATGAGGCCATCAACAAAGCCAATCACACTTTGTTGTGTATTAGCAGGTGCATGACCAACAGATTGAGGGAGGTGATGATCCCCTCTACGCAGCACTAGTCAGACCACAGTTAGTGTACTGCGTCCAGCTCTGGGTGCTGCACTTCAAGAGGGACACAGTCCCTCCAATACCTGGAAAGGGTTCAGAGGAGGGCCACCCGCATGGTTAGTGGTCTCCATGAAAGACTCTACAAAGAGAGGTTGAGAGATCTGGATCTCTTCAGCCTATACAGAAGACAGCCGAGGGGTGACCTTTTGGCCGCCTATAAATTTATCAGGGGAGGACAGCAGGGAATTGGGGATGCGCTGTTTACCAGAGTAACTAGGAATAATGGATGCAAACTAGTGGAAAGTAGATTCAGGTTAAACATTAGGAAGAAATTTTTTACAATAAGGGTGGCCAGAGTCTGGAATGGGCTTCCGAGAGAGGTGGTGCTGCCACCTAACTTGGAGGTCTTCAAGAGGAGGCTTGACAGTCACCTGGCTGGGGTCGTCTGACCTTGGTCCTCTTTTGTGCCAGGAGCAAGGGGTCAGACACAATGATCCATTGGGTCTCTTCCAACTCTATACTATAAATCTATGAATCCTTGACTAAACCATCCCAGCCAGCTACCTATTTAAGTTGCTTTTGAAAGTTTCCAAGTATGGAGATTCCACATCACCTCCAGGTAGCCTGTTCCAATGCCTGATCACTCCCATAATTAGAAAGTTCCTCCTATATCTCCTACTGCCACAGGAAAAAAAGTCTATTTTTATCCTCTTTATAGTCACCCTTTAGGTATTTGAAGACTGTTACTAAATTCCCTCTTTGCCCTCCCCTTTCCTGCCCTCCATACTAAATAGCCCTGGTTCTTTCAATCTTTCCTCATAAGTCTCGCTTCCCAGGCCTCTAATAATTGTGTTGCTCTCTACTGAACTCTTTCAAATCTATCCACATCCTTCTTGAAGTGTGGATCCAAAATTGGGCACAGTCCTCCAGGTAAGGCAAGATTCCTCTGGCAAGAGTTGGTGTTGATTCTAATAGCATCAAATGTCTTTCTAGTAAATAAAGGAGCAGATCTGAAAGGGCTAACTCCATTCACAAGCAAAATCCTCATTGACTGAGACTTTAAGGTGCTGAGACAGTTAGTTATCAACTTAACAGAACTCTGGCACAATAACAGGGGATTTTGGATTCTTAAGCACATTTACAAAAGCTAAAAATGTGCATTAGTTTTTTATACTTTATGCCCATCATAATTTCTTTTTAAAAAAGCTTTATTTAAAACATTGCTAAGCTTGTATTGACCCTGATATTAGAGGGTTTGTGGGTCTTATTCTGGTCTCTTTTACAATATCAAAGAGTGTATTTACACTGCACATTAGTATAGAAATGTCTGAACTAGCCCTTACTGGCTAGCTTTGGGGACCAGAAACTATCTAGTTGTAGTAGCAATGAGCTTCTTGTGGGCAATTTTATGCAGTGGAGTAAATATCCTCATAGAGTAACTCCTTTGAAAATGAATGTGAAACAGATGTAATTTAAATTAGAATTAACCCTTTGTATGTTGTCTCATATATTTACTTGGTATTTCCTCCCCACCAGTGACTGAAACGCATAAAAAGTAGCGATATATTAAGGAAATAAGCCCTAAATGATGCATTAAGTGAGTAATAAATGTATATGTCTGTAAAATACTGCCCTTTATACTCCAGCCAAATACAAGCTGCCTTCTGTCAAAGTTTCTCTGTATTAGGTCACTGCACCAAGTGACCCTAATTCAGTTAATAGTGCCCAGAACTACTGACAGCACAAGACATTTGGACCACATTAAGGATGATATTATGGAAAACCCCTTTGGGATTTGGATCTTTGGGAATTATGGAGGTAAGTCATTCTTTCATTTGCCTTTTTCATTTGAAGTAAATCTTATAGGCAACTGCACTCATTCATATATTGGATGCATATGCCACCCTCTCCCTAAAATAGGCTCAAGGCAGTTTACAATGAAAAATAAAATTATAAAACTTGCTTGGCTCCTTTAAAATATTTAATGGAACTGTTAACTAATTGTTGCAATTTAGGTTTTCTATTTTTGTTGCTATAAAAATCCAGAAGTCGTCCCTATTATATGGGGCTTAATTCTGCACAGTACTGATTAGGCTACTGTGAGGCTGAGTCCCTTCAGCTAGAGCAGACATCAGTAGGCTTCACTCTCTTGCTGTCCCTCATCTGATGGTGAGGTAACATTACTGATTTCAGTGAGTTATTAATAATTTGCAGCAATAAACACAACAAAAAAGAAGCATCATAAAAAACTGATCACTCATCTTCTAGTGGCTGCAGAAATTACAGTTACAAAAGCCTGGAATAGACGTGACACTCCTAAAAATCAGTGACTGGCTTTAAAAAGTTTAAAAACTTTTAGTGATGAAACGATCTTATCAAGTCAGTGTTCAACAGGGGAGAAGGAAGAAGGCGATTTCTTAGAAATCTGTTGGCAGTTCTTGAAATTTTATGGGAAAAAAATATCTTCCCAAAGCAGGAAGACTGAGAAACTTGGAGAGGGTCCAGAGGAGGGCCACCCACATGATCAGGGGGCAGCAGGGCAGGTCCTATGAGGAGAGGCTACGAGACCTGAACCTGTTCAGCCTCCACAAGAGAAGGCTGAAGGGGGATCTAGTGGCCTGTTACAAACTAGTCAGAGGGGACCAGCAGGCATTGGGGGAGTCCCTGTTCCCCCAAGCACTACCAGGAGTGACTAGAAATAACAGTCACAAGCTGGCAGAGGGTAAATTCAGATTAGACATCAGGAGGTGCTACTTCACTGTTAGGGTGGCTAGGATCTTGAACCAACTTCCAAGAGAAATGGTGTTCACTCGTACCCTGGGGGTCTTTAAGACAAGGCTAGACGGACAACTCTTTCCTGCCATGGCAGGGGGTTGAACTTGATGATCTGCTCAGGTCCCTACCAACCCTACAAACTATGAAACTATATATATCCCAAAGCAATAGATACTATTAGAGAAAATTAACCACTTACACTCTTATACGTACATATACATACTTTTAACTATATTCAGGAATGGGGTTGCGTAGGGTATGCTTTGAGAGAGGCCCCCTTACCTAGGACCCTGAGATCCTTAAGGTAAACCACTAGGCCCACAAGGTGATCCCGTGTGGGCCTCCAGCAGATAAGTACCAGATTCCCAATATAATACTCAACAAATTAAACAACAAGAAAAATAGACTCCAATAGAAAAATAACAACCTGAAAAGTATTTACCAGCTAAAATATAAAATAACTCAAACAGTACAGCTAGTTTACAAAATATTAGGTGCAGCTCCTCATTTTGTAGGGCACACTCCCACCCAGTTCTCTGAAAGGAGGCGGGTAGGGGGTTCCTTTTTTCCAGCCCCTCCCCTGCAAAGCCCCCATTCCCTGAACTCATGGATGTCCCAAGTGGGGATGTGGTAGACTTGTTTTCCCCTCCATGTGGATCAGCTGCTGCTCCGGTGTGCCACAGGGGGTTCCTTCTTCATAGGCTGACCTCCAAGGCCCTGCCTTCTGTCAAGATGAGGGGTGGGGCTCATCCCACCTTTTCTGGGCCCAGGCCCAGTGCCCCTGTAGGAGGAAAGGGACTGGCAATGTTCCAAGAGTGCCTTAGGGCAGTTGCCCCTTGATGAGGCCGGAGCAGTTTCTCACCACTCCCAGGGCCAAGGCTTTGTGCACTGGGGTGTGCACCATGTGGGGCCTGAGCAGAGGGTCTGTTTGTGTGAGGGCAATAAAGTGTTTTTCTGAAACCTGTCCCCACTGAGCATGATTCTAGGGGTGGGTGGTGGGGTAGTAGTCCGTGGTTGGTTGTCCACGTGTGCTACAGTGCGGAGTGCAGTAGGACATGATTAGCCAGTGTCTCTCACACCAAGCGCCCTGGCCCCTGCTAGAGCCCGCTGCTGTCACTGTTACTGCAGCTGATGCTCCTGCTGCCAGGCGTAATCCACTCACTGCACCTCCTTTGCCCAGGCCTTGTGAAAAAGTTCCCCCTGTGTCTTCGTAGATTTCATAGATTTCATAGACATTAGGGCTGGAAGGGACCTCGGGAGATCATCGAGTCCAGCCCCCTGCCCAAAGAGCAGGAAGTCAGCTGGGGTCATAGGATCCCAGCAAGATAAGCATCCAATTTACTCTTGAAGGTGTTCAATGTAGGTGCTTGAACCACCTCCGCTGGCAGACTGTTCCATTCCTTGGGGGTTCGGACAGTAAAGAAATTCTTCCTTATGTCCAGCCTGAAACGGTCTTGCAGGAGTTTGTGACTGTTCAACCTCATCATCCCTTGGGGCGCTCTGGTGAACAAACGTTCCCCCAGATCCTGGTGGTCACCCCTGATAAACTTATAGGTGGCCATCCGATCACCCCTGAGCCTGTGCTTTTCCAGGCTAAAGAGTCCCATGGCTCTCAGCCTGTCATCGTAAGATCTGTTTTCCTGACCTCTGATCTTGCAGATGTTATGCAGCACTCAGGCTGTGATGATGAGCCAGGGGCTGTGAGACCTTGAGTTGGGTGGTGAGGGTGCACTACTGTCCCTTCAGCTGGCCGAAGGCACACTCCATGAAGGCATGGGTCTGGCCCAGGCACCTGCTGTAGTGGGCCTGGTGGGGGGCCAGGTGGCCAGTGTAGGGCCACATAAGCCAATGAGGTAGCAGGTAAACGTTGTCCCTGATGAGGAGGAGCGGGACCACCACTGCACCCAGATGGAGGTCTGCCCTTCCCTGTGGCATGAAGTGCCTGATCTGCTCAGCTGGCAGGGTAGAGTTCTGGAAATTTCATAGATTCATAGATTGTAAGGCTGGAAAGAACCTCAGAAGATCATTGGGTCCAGCGCCCTGCACGAAGCAGGAAAGATAACTGTGAGTCAGGTGATCCCAGCTAGCTGATTGTCTAGTCTCCTCCTGAAGATTTCCAGTGTGGCATACTGGGTAAAGATATGGCTGTTGTGGGCACTGCCCATCTAGTTGGCACTCACGTTCATAAAGGTGCTGTGATGATCGATAATGGCCTAGAGCACAATGGAGTGGAAGCCCTGCTGGCTGTAGTAGAGGTGATCACCATGGGGTGGGCAGGTGATGGGGATGTGGGTCCCAACCAGGGTTCTGATGCACTAGGGGAATCCCAGGGCATGTAAGCCTGCCACCACCATGACAGTATCATGCACATGGAGCACTATGTGCCCCAGCATGTTCTGGAGTGTACCACACACCTCCAGGATGGCCTCCCCAGCGGTGGCCTTGCCCACACCAAAGAGGTGAGCAATGTAGCAGAGGCTGGTAGGCATGGCCAGCTTCATCAGGTCAATTGGCAGCTGGGTGTCCACATGAAGGGTATGCCACATGATGGTGTCCTGCCTTTCCAGGTGTGGGTGGAGCTGCTGCAAGAGGTCCAGAAAAGTGACCCAGGTCATGCAGAATAAAAGTGGCCCAGGTCATGCAGCCACCAGTCCTAGCTGTCTGGGTGGGACCAGAGGGGTGGGACTGGAGGCCCAGGAGGGCATGGATGGCCCTGGCAGTGGCATATGGGAGCCTAGATGGAGTTTGACTGCTAGATGTGGTCCAGGTGGCAGCTGCATGGTGGTGAGGGCCTTGGGATGGTGTGGTAGGGCCAGCCAGGCAGTTACTGAGCGTGGGAGACCTGTTGGGGCCCAAATGACAGTGTTCCAGATGGCAGTCACTGCGGTGGGCCAGCAGGAGCTGAGGATGCTGGACATCACTGCCAGGGGCTGGAGCAGCCATGGCATGGGGAGGCATAGGCTGTAGTGACAGAGCTGCTGTATGCTGCCCCCACACTCTGCACACTGCTCCTGGCCAAAGAAGTGACTGGCCAGGGAGTGGAATGTGGTGTGGGGAGCAGGGAACGGGGCTACCATTTCAAGGTGGTCTCCGGCCATAGGCAACTTAGACTATGTAGAACAGTGAAAGTCTACATGTGCGCCATATGACTAGAGGTGAGAAGTTTCTTAAGGGTTTGAACTCTCAAACTTGATGAAGTCATGATCTACTTTTAAGGTCTGGGCATGCATAGTGTATAATGGTAGTGCAGTTACGATAATGTTGCTTGTATTGAGTTGAAATAGTTTGAATTGATTGGTCCTTTTAAGTATTGCCCATGTTTGAATTTGATTGGGTATTGTGAAAAGGGCAATCATTGGACCACTGGATGACTGACAGGTGGCATGATTAGAAGACTATAAATCCTGTCTGGAACAGTCAGCAGGGTCTCAGGCTATGGGCTCGGTCCCACTCTGGCTGGAGAGTTCTGACTCCGGGTTCTCAGGGTGTGGGAGTTTACTGAGTGAAGGTTCCTTGCTGTGACCTGGTTGTTGGAAAGCTGCAGTTGGGTAAAGTATCATGCTTTCCCTATTTGAGGTGCTGAGTACCTAAACAGGGAAAAGATAGAAATCCTTAGGGACTGTCAGAGGTTTTCTCCTGCTGACTAGGTGCAAGGTGTTCTTGCTGCCATCTGTGGTTTCTGGGTTTTCTATAAAGTTGCATAGCAGTTAACTGTGTAGTGACTGAAGCTCATTGTAATGTGTAGTTGATTGGTTGTGTGACCAGGGACATTGGGTTTGGGATGTGGGTAGGGTTATTGTCCCATTAGGTGTATTTTATTGTGTTGTGGCTCAGGTGTTACAGGAATATTGTATCGGGTAGTTGTGTGGGTTTTGTTGTGTAATACATCTTATATTGTTCAACCTATCTGTGTTGTAGTGTGTAGCTACTCTTTCTAACTCTGAGTGGGGTCGGGCAGTAGATCAATGCTCAGAGAAATTAACTTACTTTAATGCCCAAACCTAACTACTTGTGGGTCACAGAGGATTAACAATCCTCTGGATTAATTAGGTAATTGGCATCCCCACAGGCGGTCCTTAGCCAGAGCCTCCAGTTCCCCCTGGTGGTAGTAGTAGCCTGTGGCAGGGCCCCAGGAAGTGGGTGCTGTTTGCTGCTAGGAGCAGAAAATCTTCCCCCTCTTCCCTGCACATGTAGATATCTGTCCAGGAGCATTTACTTCCAAGCAGCTTACTCACGAGTAAACTACTCCTAGAACTAAAGATGGGCAATTAAGGTCCCAAAAAAGTGTCCCTGAAAATCTCCATGGACGTTTCCTAGAAGTTTTGAGGTGGTGGCACCCGGCCCCGCCACCGGGGCAAACCACCCAAAGTGTCCGCCCTCCTGGATCAAAGGGTCGGATGCCGCGTTCAAAAACGACCTCATAGGGACTTCCGGGCGCACGCTGGCTCGAAATTTTTCTAAGTCCTGGGTGGGACACAAGGTCAACCTGATGCTAACTCCGTGGCCCTTGAGCCAGCAACGCAGCCCGCCAGACCTCCGTACAGGTCACTGGGGCGAAGCCGGAATCGTGCCCGGGCTCCTGGAACTCCCGCTCGGCCTCGCTGCTGGCGTGGTCCCCCTGCGAGCTCCGGGTTGACATATACTTGCGGAGGGCTGCCCGGGTCCCTGCTGCCTCGGCCCGGGCCAGCCACCCCTTCCCGGGGTCACTGGGCTCTGACCCCAGGGCCCCGCATGCTTGCCGGGGCCCTCGCAGCCGCCCCCAGCCTGCCCGGCTCCGGGGCAGGTCAGCAGGATGAGGCCAGAATCATGCCCGGGCTCCTGGAACTCCCGCCCAGCCCGGCCCCGCCAGGATCGGGCCCCCGGTTGACAAGGCACCGGGGCACCGAACGTGGACGCTGCCGCTCGGAGCGGCACGGTTCTGCCCCAGAGGTTTCTTTCACCAACCTCCTGGAACTAAAGATGCTTGAGAGAGTCCAGAGGAGAGCCATGCACATGATCAGAGGTCAGGAAAACAGATCTTATGATGACAGGCTGAGAGCCATGGGACTCTTTAACCTGGAAAAGCACAGGCTCAGGGGTGATCTGATGGCCACCTATAAGTTTATCAGGGGTGACCACCAGGATCTGGGGGAACGTTTGTTCACCAGAGCGCCCCAAGGGATGACAAGGTTGAATGATCACAAACTCCTGCAAGACCGTTTCAGGCTGGACATAAGGAAGAATTTCTTTACTGTCCAAACCCCCAAGGTCTGGAACAGTCTGCCAGCGGAGGTGGTTCAAGCACCTACACTGAACACCTTCAAGAGTAAATTGGATGCTTATCTTGCTGAGATCCTATGACCCCAGCTGACTTCCTGCCCTTTGGGCAGGGGGCTGGACTCGATGATCTCCCGAGGTCCCTTCCAGCCCTAATGTCTATGAAAAAAAATCTATGAAAATCTATGAAAAAATCAAATGCATGTGTAAACACACCCAGAGTGTAGTAGAGTAAAGTCTAACACACAAATGGCTTCTTTGCAACTGTATATATATTTCCAAGTATGATATTTGGGATCTGTATTAAACCTACTGACATCCTTTTTCTTAATAATTAACAAGAAACATTGTTCATCAGTTGAATGGTCAAGTACTTTGTCAATATCCATCTTGGCCAGTTCAACTTCATCAGCTGGGCTTCTTGCATATGGAAGGAATTAAATTTATGTGAAACTGTTCCACTAACATGTAGCTTTAGACTGTAATGAAAAAAACTGCCTTGCACAATTTCAGGTATGTACTGCTCTCTGACTTCCAGATTAAGTTAGGTATATGTACAGTAACACCCATTTTTTTATTATTTATTTTCTTTTTTTACAGTGTCTCAGCAAATTTAGCTTAACATTCATAGATTCATAGATTGTAAGGCTGGAAGAGACCTCAGAAGATCATTGGGTCCAGCCTCCTGCACCAAGCAGGACAGACAACTGGAGTCAGGTGACCCCAGCAAGGTGACTGTCCAGTCTCCTCTTGAAGATTTCCACGGTAGGCAATTGCACTAACTTTGGGAGGAGCTTATTCTACAGTCTGGACACCCTAGTTGTGAAGTATTTTTTCCTAATGTTGAGCCTTAAATGGTCATCCAGGAGTTTGTGACCATTACTCCTAGTATTCCCCAAAGGCACCTTGGTGAACAGTTGTTCACTGTGCCCTTGATGTATGCCTCTGATATAGCAGTAAGCTGCTACCAAGTTCCCTCTTAGCCTTCTTTTTTCAGGCTGAAGAGTCCCAGATCCTTCAGCCTTTCCTCATATGGCTTTCCTTGCACGTCTCTGATCATACAGGTTGCCCTTCTCTGGACTCTCTCAAGCTTTACCACATCCTTGTTAAATTGCAACGCCCAGAACTGGACTCAGTACTCCTGCTGTGGTCTTATGAATGCCATGTAGAGTGGGAGAATTACTTCTTTTGTTTTGCTGGAGATGCATCAATCGATGCATTCCAGGGTATTGTTAGCCCTGCTGACTACAGTGTTGTGCTGCTGGCTCATGTTCATACTGCAGTCTATTATTACCCCCAGGTCCCTTTCATTCATAGTACTGATCAGGTTGGCATTGTCAAGCCTGTAAGTGTGCAGAGAATTGTTCATCCCAAGGTGCAGCACTTTACATTTCTCAACATTGAACTTCATTTGATTCTGGTCTGCCCAACTTGCAAGCCTGTTTAGGTCCACCTGTATATGCAGCCTACTGTCAAGCATGACCACACTTCCCCATAACTTGGTGTCATCTGTGAATTTGGCCAGTGAACTCTTGACCCCCACATCCAAATCACTGATGAAAATGTTGAATAGCACTGGACTAAGCACTGACCCCTGCGGGACACCACTGGCCACTTCCCACCAAGATGACACAGATCCATTCATTAGAACTCTCTGGCTCCTACCCCACAGCCAGTTTCCTACCCACTTGACTGTCTCGCAGTTAAGCCCACAGTCTTCCAATTTTCTCATGAGAACATTGTGGAATCGCAGACTGAAAGCTTTTTGGAAGTCAAGGTATATAATGTCAACCTCCTCTCTCTTATCCAGGTGGCGAGTCACCTAACTGTAAAAGGAGATGAGTTTGGTAAGCCATGCTGGCTGTCATTCAGAATCCTACTTTCTGCAAGCCTATCGCACAAAGACTCCTTAATGAATTTTGTCAGGATTTTCCCTGGAATAGAAGTTAGGCTAATAGAAGTTAGCCTAACTTCTATTCCAGGGAAAATCCTGGAAAAGGGTATTCTCTCCTCCCCTTCTTGAAGATGACCCTTTTCCAGTCCTTGGGGACCTCACTGAAGTGCCATGAGTTTTGGAAGAGATTTGCCAGGGGTTCCGTGATTACTTTGGCCAACTCCTTCAGTATTCTTGGATGAAGTTCATCTGGTTCTGCTGACTTATATATGTCCAGTTTCTTTGATTGTTCATACACCTGTTACACAGCAATAGTAGGAAGGCAGTCATTTGAACCCTGCTCATTCTGTACCCTAGCTGGCACGATTCTCTGCTTGGCCTGGTGAAAGACCAAAGCAGTCATTCAGGAGTTCAGTTTTATCCTGAGTGCTGGTGACTAGCTACCCTGAGTTGTTGACCAATAGCCCCACACTCCCATTTGTTTTCCTTCTGTTATCAAGTTATGTGTTTTGGAGATTGTAAACCAAAAATGTGCAGATTAATTTTTGCTGTCAGATACACCTTTGAGATTCCATCATCTTCAAAAGGGCTACACATATGTGACACAAAACTTGGAACTTTGTGTACAATTCTGTGGCTAATGCAACCAAAATATAATTCAGGGGTAGAATTGTAGTTTCAAGGAAGTCATAAGAGTTCTATTAGTGGTTTCACCAAGTCCAGAATTTCATCCCAGGTTTTTATTGACATTGTAGTGCTAAAGGGAATAAGAAGCAGTATTTAAATTAAATAGATACATTATGTACATGGAAGGCTTTATATACTCCACTGCCTGCACCTTGTTCACCGGTGCAGAGTATACAAACAACTTTATCAAATAAAAATTCCCTATTCACTTCCATTCATGTTAGCATCTCACAAACACTGAATCCAGGTGCTATGCTCAGTATGTATTTTATGTAAATTCCTTTAAGGCATTTTCACACCACTCATCTACCAGGGTATATGCTTGCTTGGTAATCAGGACACCTAGCACCATGATTGTGGCCACAGAATGAACAGCAAACTGTTAATTGATTTATTGACAGCAGGAACTACGCAGAAAGCAAGCCACCTTAGGATTTGGAGTGTTCAGCTGATTACAGTTCTCACCAAAAGTCCTTGCGTTTCCAACATTTTTATCAAAGAGGATCAATGCAGCTCAAGGCTGATGGCTTTTCACACCCACCTCAGCTGCAGCCATATGGTCTACTTTTCTACTGAGCCTCAAGGGTACCCAATATGTATCTTGCATGGCTGCCATTACAGCTTATATTCTGCAAACAGTACATACTAGTGGAACTTCCTGACAATATTACAACTACTCACACCTCTTTATTAATAATGAAAGCACAACCAGAAAATGAAGAGACAAAGTTGTTTTTACCCAATCATTGTACAATTCTGGGTGCCGCACTTCAAGAGGGATTTGGCCAACATGGAGAGGGCCCAGAGGAGGGCCACCCAAATGATCGGGGGCAGCAAGGCAGGCCGTACGAGGAGACGCTACGGGACCAGAACCTGTTCAGCCTCCACAAGAGAAGGCTGAGGGGGGATCTAGTGGCCTGTTACAAACTAGTCAGTGGAGACCAGCAGGCATTGGGGGAGTCCATGTTCCCCCAAGCACTGCCAGGAGTGAATAGAAATAATGGTCACAAGCTGGTAGAGGGTAAATTCAGATTAGACATCAGGAGGCGTGACTTCACTGTCAGGGTGGCTAGGATCTGGAACCGACTTCCAAGCGAAGTGGTGCAGGCTCCTACCCTGGTTGTCTGTAAGACAAGGCTAGACAATCACCTTGCTGGGGTTGTTTGACCCCAGTACTCTTTCCTGCCATGGCAGGGGGTCAGACTTGATGATCTGCTCAGGTCCCTTCCGACCCTACTAACTATGAAACTAACTATGAAACTATGAATTTTCATGGGGTGCTTTAAGTTGTATAATCAGCCTCAGATATTTAACCACAACTAATTAGCCCTACTCAAATCATTGTTTAAATTGTTGGTGGAAGGGCTTTAACAGTTATTTACTTCCCCTGGCCCCTCCTTATTTCAACGTTCAAGATATATAATTTGTAATAAAAATGGGAACATTATTTTTAGATGCTGTTAAACTGTCTTTTTAAATGTTTAAAATGCTGAAGAACTATTTATGGCTTTTACAGTTTAATCAAATGCAGACCTGCCATACCATCACTATTTCTGAAATCACTGGTCATATTTTAGAAACCTTTATACTTGAAGAAATAGCCAATGACAAAAACGTTATTGTGTGATGTAAGACCATATTTAAAATGTTCTTGTTTAGCTGGTCTCAAAAGGAATGGATTTAGACACCTGCAATATGGCCTGAAAAGCCCACTGAAAGCAATAGGAGTCTTTTCGCTATCTTTAAACTCTTTGAACAGGAGGGAATTCTAGAGGGATGGGACGTATTTAAATCAGCAGGTCCTGATGACCTCCACCCCAGAGTGCTGAGGGAATTAGCAGAAGTCATTGCGAGAACCCTGGCATGGCTTTATGAGTGCTCATGGTGCTCTGGTGTAGTGCCAGAGGACTGGAAAAGGGCCAGTGTGGTTCCCAGTTTTAAAAAAGGGAGGAAGGAAGACACAGGAAACTATAGGCCAGTCAGTCTTACCTTGGTCCTGGGAAAGCTTTTTGAGAGCGTTATCCTGGCACATGACCGCAAGGGGCCAGCAGGGGAGATTATGCTCAGGGACAATCAACACGGGTTCATTAGCGGCAGGTCCTGTCAGACCAACCTGGTGACCTTCTACTACCAGATCACCAAATCCTTAGATGCAGGGGTAGCAGTGGATGTAGTCTTTGTGGACTTTAGGAAGGCCTGCAACACTGTCTCTCACCCCATTCTCATTAAAAACCTGGGGGACTGTGGTGTCAATACCTATACAATTAAATGGGTTGCCACCTGGCTGGAGGGCTGCACCCAGAGAGTGGTGGTGGACGGGTCATTTTCGACCTGGAGGGATGTGGGCAGTGGGGTCCCCCAAGATTCGGTCCTCGGGCCTGCACTGTTCAACATATTCATCAGTGACTTGGATGAGGGGATAAAAAGCATCCTGTTCAAATTCACAGACGACACTAAGATGTGGGGAGAAGTGGGCACGTTAGAAGGAAGGAATAGGCTGCAATCGGACCCAGACAGGTTACAGAGGTGGGCGGATGAGAACAGGATGGGATTCAACACTGACAAGTGCAAGGTGCTGCACCTGGGGAGGAAGAACCAGCACCATATCTACAGGCTGAGGAAGTCCTTTCTTATCACTGCAGAGGCAGAAAAGGATCTTGGAGTCATTATTGATGCCAACATGAACATGGGCTGACAGTGTGGGGACGCAGTCAGGAAGGCCAACCACACCTTGTCATGCATCCACAGATATATCCCAAGAAGGTCCAAGGAGATGAACCTCCCCCTCTATGCAACACTCGTCAGGCCACAGTTCTGGGTGCTGCACTTCAGGAGGGATGTGGACAACATGGAGAGGGTCCAGAGGAGGCCACTTGCATGATCGGAGGCAGCAGGGCAGGCCCTATGAGGAGAGGCTACCGGACCTGAACCTGTTCAGCCTCCACAAGAGAAGGCTGAGGGGGGATCTAGTGGCCATTTGCAAAATGGTCAGGGTGGACCAGCAGGTATTGGGGGAGTCCCTCTTCCCCCCGAGCACCACCAGGAGTGACTAGGAATAACAGTCACAAGCTGGAAGAGGGTAGATTTAGGACACACATCATCAGGAGGTGCTACTTCACGGTCAGGGCGGCTAGGATCTGGAACCAGCTTCCAAGAGATGTGGTGCTGGCTCCTACCCTGGGGGTCTTTAAGACAAGGCTAGACAATCACCCTGCTGGGGTTGTTTGACCCCAGTACTCTTTCCTGCCATGGTAGAGGGTGAGACTTGATGATCTGCTCAGGTCCCTTCCAACCCTGCAAACTATGAAACTATGAAACTAAGATCTTTAGTCCTTTTTATCTCTATTACATAAGCAAGGGTCACACAATAAAAATTTTAGGAACTGAAAACTATCACAAAAACTCACAGCGGATTCTTTTCCCAATGACTGGAATAACTAAGACCTATAGCAATGACTTTTGGTGATAGCCTCATTGGTTTGATGCCAGTCCAAGTTTGTTTTTCAGTTAAGGATAAAGCTTGTCCTGAAAGTACAACCCAGAAAGACAATTATGCTAAACTAAACTGATGGAAAAACAATTTGGGAATGTCTGCCATACCTATTAGTCATGGATAGTTTGTAGTAGAATCCTTTTCTATTATTGAAGCTGACAGGGCTCTACGTAGTCACAGCAGTCCACTCATACATATCATAAAGTGGGATCTATGCCAAAGACTTGCTACCCAAAATGATACAATGATTCAGTGGAGAAAATGCACAGAAATAGTTTCTGTTAGTCCTGACTCAACAAGATTACTCAACTAACCCCCAAACCAGAACCAATTCTACATGATCTATGCAGTTTCCCAATCACCATAATCTAAGAATTACAGATGAATGCCACTAAAATTTCTGAGCTTGGCTTACAAACCATAAAAGCCATTGTGGTTAAAAGGGGAGCAGATAAGAGACAGCCTGACTTTGTAACCCAGTAATGGAGACATTTTCTTGTAAGAGAAGGTGCTCTGGGTTCTTGCCCTTTCATCCAATGTCTTTATGCATTTGGCATTATGTAGCCCTTTATAAAATGCATAAACAGCACTGGGAAGGTGAGAGCAGGGGCCAGAACCCACAGCTCCCGCCCTCCCTCCCAGGGCAGTTTCCTTATGTGGCCACGAATCCAGAATCATTGAAAAGTTGAACTGGGAGGCACCCAAGAGGCACATCCCCACAAGTGTGTACATGCAGTTTGTAACATCTCAAAAGCAGTTTGAGGCACCGAAAACTGTATACCGCACACATGCAAGCATTCACTGCACTACTAATTAACAACACAGCAAGTTTTTTGACACTGGGAGATCCTGGTGTCAAGAAAAACCTGTCACTAAAAAAAGCAGCATAGCACACGTAGCAGCAGCATGTGCCACAGGAAACTGGAGCCTAGCCAGCCGGAGCTGTGCTCCAGCTGCTGGCCAGGCTCCAAGCAACTGGCTTAGCACCACTGCTGCCCTGAGAGACCCTCAGGGCCACAGGTAAGGCTGCTGAGGCCAGCACAGATGTTGGCCCCCACCTCCTCTACTCCACCCAGGTACCTTTGCTGCATGCCGGGGCATGCATGCAGGGTTGTGCCAATATAGACTGTGTGTGTGTGGGGAGGGGGGGTTACCCTCTCTGTAGTAGTGGACACAGCTTTCTACCTAGGATCTCTTGAGCATGTATTAACAACCTTTTATAGAAACAGGATGTTGGTTGCCATGGTTACCCTGCTTGACCTGGGGCAGGTTAGGGTGTTGGGTCTTGTGCTATGTCATGGTTGGCTCTGGTTTTGCTACGAGGTTAGATAATAGATATGTATAGGATAATTTGGGTAGAGATGATCCTGTCTCAGGCAGGTGGTTACTCTAGAGATCTCTTGAGGTCTCTTCTAGCCTTACTTCTCTATGACTGTATGGCTAAGTACAGACAGTCAAAAAGCCAAAGGTGGAATCAATTCAATCTTCACAGGTTAGTCTAAGCTCCATAGATTGAACCAATAAACCAGTGAGCAGACATTCACTTTTGATTCTGGAAATGCAACCACATGCCTTTAGTGGCCCAGGCCAGAAGCCAGGAGGTGATACAGCATTCCCCTTTTCCTAGCTGAAGCAGACAACTTGGGCCAAGATTAGCCTGCCCACCCTGCAAGGGGAGGGGGGGGAAAGGGGTTGAAGGTGTGGTACGAAGCAACCTGGGATGCTGGGAACTGTGAGTTAACTTGATTCTGGAGGGAATCTGGGACAGAAGTTGAGTAAATTGTTTTAACCTAAATCAGTTAAGTCTGATACTGCATCCACCCAGCTTTATCTTATACCAGTTTTGGCCATCTTGAAAGTGGTTTATGTGCACTGAACTTCTGTTGTGTTACAGAACTGGAGTGGTTTCCAAACACTTTTACTGGTTTGTGTGTCATTTCTGTCCCTAGCCTATAAATCTGTATTCCTCTAGGTGAATGCAAGTCACAAAGCCCAGGATGAAGCATGTACCAGCTAGGGGCACAGTTTTCTCTCTAAACAAGTTCCAGCTACAGAACAAACTTCCAGAGTACATCTACATGCATGTAGATGCTTTTGGGGAATGTTTAGAAAATTCTATAAAATAATTTCTTTTCATGATATCTTCCATGATATTGATGACAATCATTACACTGGCACTCCTTTCTAATTTTAAGCCCTGACCAACAAAAATAGGAGATAAAATGGACAGGAAGGAAGGAACGTATTAGAAGTCACTTGATCCCTATCCTAGTGTTTTGACCCTGTAAGGGAGAAATCAGTTAGGAAATCTGCTACTGCATTTGGTTTTTACATGGAAAACATTCAGGTACTACAATGATGAACATGAATGTATAACCCAGAGATAAACACACAGCAAGAAAGTGGCTGAATTTTCTTTCATAGGGCTTGCAGATTGTCTGTAGGCAAAAGGGTTCGTTCCCAATGTGTTTGTTTATTTGCAGATTCATCTCTGTGAATAAGTTTTTGGTCCATAGATCATGTGGTAACAATTTGTTATTAGCATTTAGCATTCATAATTAGAGTTGTTCTGATTGCAGACATAGGTTGCATGGTATATTTCTGTTCTCCGCTGGGCTGAGTTTAACTGTTAGCAGCAGTTTTCTAGTGAGAACATTCCTGAATAAAAAATCAGTATTTGTGAATGTTCAATGATAGTTACTTAAAATTCACTATTTCAGCTACCATTCCTGACAGCAAGCTTGCATTGTAACATATGCACAGATTGTTAAAACAAGCAGAACATGAAAAAAGTTTATGATACTGATGCAAATCTAATTAATAGAAGTTCTCTTAGCCTAGAGAGATGACACATTTACATTTGTGTAATTTACATTGGGTTGTTCACTACTGTAAATAACACCATAATCCAGAGTGGATACATGTGCGGCTATGTCAAGGGGTCTGCATGCAGCTACCACAAGGCAGTGAGAAAGTGAGTGTTAGCCTGTTTCCTCAAGCAAACAGCAGACAGATAATACTTATCCCAGTATAGTCTTGCTCCTAATTTGTTCAGAATCAAAGTTACTTTGGTCTGGGAGTTTACGTTATCTGTACATGGCTTTCATCTGTCCTAGTCTATAGAATCTGATTAGTGGCCACAGTTCAGGTTACATGTTAGAAAGAAATCCATGATGAATACATGTCAGGAAATGATTCTGCAGTTAGTCAAATGGATACTTGGACTATATATGGTATCTGGGCCTGAGTCTTCTCTCTGATTCTTCTTCCAGTGATATATACTTATTAGTGGACTAACATCAGTATAAAGCTGGCTGAGTGAAAGGGTAATCAGAACAGTATATACATGTACAAACACTTTGACCCTAAAACTGTATGTTGCCTCATATCAGCAGATCTCTGTATCTAAGACCAAGTTTACATCAACCTGTGAAATGACCCCAAGATAGCATCAGTGTAATCAGGGTCAGTATCAGGTTTAGCCTGTTAAAATTTCAAACTAAAACAGTTACCAGACATACAATCTAAGAGCAAATCAAGACTGGCTTCAATAACAAAAACCCATCAAGTTAATCCCAGGATCCAAAGACTAATATCCAATATATTATTCTAATTAAAACTTCATATTACAAAACTCCAGTAAAATTACTTAGGAATCCAGACCAAACACAGGCCTAACTTCAACACAGTCTCATTAAATGGGAGAAAACACAGGCTCTGAAACAGACCTTTAAAGTTTCACACTGAAACCGATGCCATTACAGAGAAATCACATTGTATCTCTAAGTGAATATCCATGCTCCCTTGTTTTCTCTGTTTCTCTTTTTTGTTTCCACACTTCAGGTTCTTTACTGTTATCAGCCATTAGAAAACTCATTCCTGGAATCAATAATATGCTCCTGTGCCACAGAAAAGGTATATTTATAACCCAGGTGCACCTTTAATTGTCCCAATTAACTAATTAGTTCTTGCCATCAGGGCCAAGGGTGATGACAATTTAGAGTGACAAAACACCTTTTAAAGGAGTCTCCATGCATACAAAGTGATTTCATGAGAACAAAGATTCCCTTGGGAATATTAACTCAGAAATGTACAAAGATCCATTACAAATACAGATGGTTTCAGGGGGATATTGCGCATAGTGTTCAAGGCTTTATAAAACAAGGCTAATAAACATGGGGCAAACTGTGCACACAGTTAAACTATTAAATCCATACTCCTAACTAAAGTCTACATGATTGGCAAAGGTGCTAAGCATCTGTAGTTGTAGGGGATTTCTGGGTGCTCCAGTGGTATAACAAGGTGGCTGGGCACCCAGGACAGCTTCTGCAGACCCTGGCACTGGCAACTTCTGGTTGTCATGCCACTGGCATAATTGCAAGTCTGTAATGAAAGCCATTTTTTCTATACCTGTCCTCTCTTCCCCCTAGGTCTCAGGTCAGCACCCAGGGTGGCTCTGATCACCTTACTCTAGTAGCACTTGGAAAGACAGGGAGGGGAGAGTCATGGGCTGTGGTCTCCACTATCATGGATACTTGTAGTTTTAAGCAATAACTGTCTAAAGCAGGAATATCAAACTTGGCCTGCTCCCAGGCTGGATCTGGACATGGCACCAGCAGAGGTGGCTGTGGGGCCCGCAGTGGAGCTGATGGCAGGCTAAGCAGCAGCAGGCCATATGGAAGTTACCCAAATGGCAGCGGGGAGAACAGGATTGTCTCACCACCCTCGGCCCCTGCTGCCAATGGGACCATAGTGCCTTGGAGTCTATGACAGAGACTACCTCCATGGTAGCCCTGCTTCTAAGTTTGCTGGCCCATCAGGAGCCCTGTCAGATAGATGAAGCAAATCTACAGGCCGGCTTTGGTCGATAGGACCTATAGTTGATGTTCCTGTTCTAAGGTCAAATGCATAAACAGGCCTAGAAGAAGGGACTTGAAACCACGTTCATGTAGTCTTAACTCAGTGACAGTCTCTTTCTGGCTCAATGAATCTTACCTTCGTGGGTGCCCAGTGGCTCAGCTTCCACAGGAGGTGTAGAAGGTCCCCTTCCCCAGACTATTGTATGGCCTAGTTATTAGGGTAGCTTCCTGTAAGGTTGAAGGTGTAGGTTTGAGACTTTCTCAGGCTGAGAAGGGCCTGGAGCCCAAAGCCTAGAACAATTCCAATATCCTGGGCAAGTGCTCTGAGTACAAGGCTATTGTGCAGTATGTGGGCACAACTACAAGTGGTCATGTCCAAGACTGAAAATCATCAAGTGTGCTTGGTATCATTGGTGTGAGGCTTGCTTTGCAAAGAAATAAAGACCTAGGTATTTAGGAAGCATTTAGGAACCTGCCAGTTCAGAAGAGGATTGTTACAGATTCTAGGCAGGATCCAGGTATCTGATTTGGATTGCTTCTGAGAATAAGCACAATCTTAATTCAAAGCATATAGGGAACTTTTCAGGTCGAAATGGAGACACCAAATGAATTTGGGTACCTAAGAGTTTCTTTGGCACTGTACCAAGGTGATCTAGATTGCTTTCATAACATAGGCACCTACATTCTATCTATGTCCTGTTTAAATACCTCCAAGAACAATATTGAATCTGAACCTAATTACCTTAGCTGCCCTTAAAATCCTACCCACACTCCACTCTTATAGATGAGAAAACTATTATGATTTACCTAATAAGGTAAAGAGGGTCAGAAAGGTAAAACAGAATTCAAATCCAGATCTCCTGATGTCCAGTCCCCCTGTGCTTCCATGCAGGCCTTCAAAGCTTACTGATTCAAATGGACTTCCATAGGCTATAAATCAGGCTCCATATAAGCTGCTCCCTTAAACACAAAAGGCTAGCTTTACATGTAAGGTATCTGAGGCAATCCCGGTAATATTCCATGCTGCATGATGATTGCTCTGCTTTTCTCATTGTTTGCTTCTTGTTCTGCAGATCAATACTACAGATTTGCTCTTAGAGGAGTTAAGAGACCTGTTCTTTGTGATTGAATTACTCTATGATAATCTCCCCCCTTGAGCTATTATAAAAACAGAGTTAATAACATTGCCTAAATGACATTTGAATATGATGCAGCTGTCTGAATCATATTATTATAACTACCTTTTGATTGCTAGAAAAACAATTCCAATCATTCTTTCCCCATTTCCATTTCTAAGAAAAAAGTACATCTCTGAAATGACAAAAAGCACTGCATAAAGATGGAAAAGAAGTTTATAAAAAAATCGGGTGGACATATCTTTAAATATCTATTTGCCTTTTCTAAACAAACTTGCAGAAAGATTCACATGCACACTCTTATAAAAATCATCTTTCTAATCACATCTAAGTCTGGCACATCAATGGGAGAATCACAGATAATTGTCATGTCATTACAGTAATATTCATGCTACAATTAAAATGAAACACAATGCCCTCTCTGACTGACGATTGTGGACAGCATATATAGTGCAGAGTGGGTGCACCTACATGTGTGGTGGACTGAGCAGCTGTTACTTAAGGAAGTACTAAATGACTGCGCAGTAACTGCCGTTATTGCACAGTCCCAGCATTGCATGCTTCAATTCCGATGCTACTGCACAGTAGCGTTGGCATCATGGTTCATGTCAGCATCGTGTAGCATCTCATGTAGATGTGCCTAGTGCGCTACAATAGGTAGACTGGGCTACAAACTTAATATCAAGCTCTTATCTTCAGCATCATTTACAGTACTGGGACCATGGTCTTCCAAGATGCTGAACTATTTCAGGTCCCAAAAGGCCTGATTATTTTTTCATCTTTTTGATAAACTTCATTTAGTATTAAATCTAACTTAAGTAACAAATTTAATATTTTAAGAAACAGCCAGTTCCCTAAGTTATATATAAAGACATGTAATTATCTTCCATCAATAATGCTCCCTTAACCAAAGTCAATGTCCGCAGAGGGAAGTCTTGTGTTCTTTTCATCTCTTCCTTTCAGTCTCTGACAACTCCTTTACATTTTATAGTCAGTTGTAGTGGGTGCACCAGCCCTGGCGCAGCTTGTGCACAGTTTGTCGGCTCAAGTAGAACACCGAGCCACTGCTGAAATATCTTCCACCAGTCAGGAGAGGGTGTCCCCTTTCTTCTGATTGGTGCATCTACAGTCTGGGGGCAGAACTCCCAGGAGGAGATGTCCTGGTGTGGTTTTTGCTGCCCCTCACACTGATTGGATCTTTTGTGATCCAGAGAGTTGCCCCAGATGGCTATAAAAGAACAGCATGTTCAGCTGGGAGACCAGACCAGGGAGGGACAAGAAGAAAAGCGGAGCTGAGAAAAGCTGGGTGAGCTGCCCCAGTGGGTGGTAGCTCTAAGCTCCTGAAGATACCACTGGAGGAGCCGTCCCCGGAGGAGCTGCCCCTGGAGCCTCAGACCTGGGATCAGGGAGCAGGAGTTGTGCATGCATGGGTGCCCACAGACCATGGTAAGTCAGACAGACAGGCCCAGGCCCAGGCCCAGGCCCAGGCTGAGGTCCCAGCTTAGGCAGCTGCTGGACAAACCCTCCCCCACCCCTTGCATTCTCCTCTTGCTCCCTAGAGGCCAGCGGGTTGCTGGGTGCTGGCCGCAGGAAACCTGCCTTCCCTGCCCTCTTCCCAGGCTGGGTTGGACCTGACTCCTTGCAGCACCTGCTGCTGTGGCTCCAGACCCACTCTTCCCCCTTCTCCTTCAGCAGACCACCCTGTCTCCTGTGCCACTGCCAAGCCCATGATGCCCAGGCTTGGTGTGCATGAGGCTCCTGGATGACTGGGATGCAGAGCTGCCTGTGTCCCTGCCCTCCCCACAGGGGGCCTCTCTGTGGGGCTCCCTGGGGCCATCCCCACCCCAGAGCCACTCTGTGCCCCAAGTGTGCCCCTGTTGTGCATGACCAGTGTGAGGAGCTGTTTGATTAGACAGATGTGCCTGACTATGATACCCACTGACAGATGATACCCACTATGCCCTGCTGCTGCTGATCACCACGGTGCCCTGGGTATACCTGCACACCTGACATGGGACTCTGAACTTCAGCGGTATGGTGGGCAAGCCCCTGCTGCCCTACAACCTCTGCTATCACCTGGAGAGCTATCTGTGGCTGCACTAAACATTCCTGCCCTCTGCAGCTGAGGAGGGCGTTGCCCCTGGCATTGATGCATTCCTCAGTGTGTGAGAGGCTTGTGCTTGCCTAGCTGCAGAGGCACAGGCTGCTCAATTAAGTTTTGCACTGCCTCCCACCTCCCTGCATACTGTGGGGGGAGAACCTAGGGACCAGGGGAGCACAGCTGAGACAAGCAGGGAGGGGATATGGGCCAGGGCCAGGGTAGGCACATATGTGCAGCAGTGCACGTGAGCTCTTGCTCCCCCTTGCGACAGCTGAAAATTATTTCTGTGTGATAAAGTTGCTTGCTGAAGGCTCTATGAAGATTAGACCAAGTGTTTTTCTGTCATTTGTTTAAATATTAAGCTATTTGTTGTTTCTAAGAGCATAATTAAAGTTTAAGTTGTAGTAAGGTCTTGTATAAAGTAAGACCTAGTAAATTTAGCAAAGCCTGGAAGTAGTGAGACTCTGTGGCATAGTTAAAATTAACCTTATCAAAAGAATGTGAGGCTTGTACTGCTATTAGTCAGTCTAAGGACAGTTGAAGTAAAAAAATCGGAATAGCTGTAAATTATCAGCATAGCTCAGAAATTAAAAATTGGCTGACACATCTGGAAATCATTTAGAAGGAAGATGTAGCTCTGTGAAAGAAGTACTGATTTAAGATTAGCTGCTGGCCCGGATCAGTGGGCTTGTGGACCTCGAGGAGTCCAAGGACTCAATAGCAGGGTCCTTCCTGGTACCCCTCAGACAGCACTGATCAGGGACGCCTGACTTTGCTGAGCTTTGCAGAAGAGAAACTTGTTATACATCAGGCATCAGAGGGGACTGCTAAGTTGTCAACACAAATTATTATTGTCTGTCTGTTGTTTTGTTATTTGTGTGTAGTCATGTTTTTGTTAAGTCAATAAACTCTTCTTACCTTTCTACCCTTGACCACACTCTCAATCCCGAACTCTCTTCAGGCAGCTGAGACAAAAATTAGCATCACAAACAGGATTGAGAGACCCTGGTCTGGA